>NC_053389.1:673279525-673904525 GCF_905171765.1 Bufo bufo
ACCTCTCATTCCTGACCTGTTTAATCAGATTGCGGGTGCTAGGTGGTTCTCCAAACTTGATCTTAGGGGGGCCTACAATCTGATTCGTATCAAGGAAGAGGATGAGTGGAAGACAGCTTTTAACACCCCTGAGGGGCATTATGAAAATCTAGTCATGCCCTTCGGTCTGACCAATGCTCCTGCTGTCTTCCAACATTTCGTTAATGACATTTTTAGTCATCTTATCAGCAGGTTTGTGGTGATATACCTAGATGATATTTTAATTTATTCGTCGGATCTGAAAACACATGAGGTGCATGTCAGACAGGTACTGCAGGTCCTACGGACGATTAAATTATATGCTAAAATTGAAAACTGTGTTTTCGCCGTTCAGGAAATACAGTTCCTAGGTTATTTATTATCTGCTTCAGGTTTCCGTATGGATCCTAGGAAGGTCCAGGCAATTTTAGATTGGGATCTTCCTGAGAACCTCAAAGCACTGCAACGGTTCTTGGGCTTCGCAAATTTCTATAGTAAATTCATTAAAAATTATTCGGTGATTGTAAAACCCCTTACTGACATGACTAGGAAGGGGACTGATTTTTCTAAATGGTCTGACGCCGCTAAAATTGCTTTTTCCTCTCTAAAAGAGAGGTTTACCTCGGCACCTGTACTAATCTAACCTGATGTCTCCCAGCCTTTTATTGTTGAAGTAGATGCGTCAGAGGTGGGAGTGGGGGCTGGGCTGTCTCAGGGTCCGTCTCCTGGCAAATGGCGTCCTTGTGCGTTCTTTTCTAAAAAACTATCTGCAGAACTATGATATTGGCAATAGGGAACTATTAGCTATTAAACTAGCGTTTGAAGAATGGCGTCACTTTTTAGAGGGGGCAATCCACCCCGTCACTGTGATTACAGACCACAAAAACCTTCTGTACCTCAAATCAGCTAAGCGTCTCACCCCTAGACAAGCTAGGTGGTCGCTATTTTTTACCAGGTTTAACTTTGTTATTACCTATCGTCCTGGGGCAAAAAATACCAAGGCAGATGCACTATCTCGTTGTTTCCCTGGAGGGGGTAATGTGAGTGATCCCGTACCCATTCTACAAAGAGGAGTGGTTGTCTCTGCGGTACACTCTGTTCTGGAGGGGAAGGTGTTAGAGGCCCAGGGGGACGCCCCGGTCGCTTGCCCCTCAGAGAAATTGTTTGTACCGTTAAACCTGCGTCTCGAATTATTAAAGGGACATCATAATTCGGCACTTGCTGGGCACCCGGGTAGTAAAGCAACCTTGGAGCTATTGTCTCGTCGTTTTTGGTGGCCAAGGTTGCGTCAGGATGTAATGGATTTTGTGTCTTCCTGTTCTACTTGTGCGCGCGCGAAAGTCTCTCATACACGTCCTGCAGGGTCTTTATTGCCACTTGTCATTCCCAATAGGCCATGGACACATCTGTCAATGGATTTTATCACTGACTTACCTTTGTCTGCGGGTAAAACAGTTATCTTGGTAGTAGTGGACAGGTTTAGCAAAATGGTACACTTCATTGCGTTACCCGCACTACCTAATGCTAAGACTCTTGCTCAGGTATTCATCAGTGAAATCGTGAAGCTTCACGGGGTCCCTTCCGATGTTGTTTCGGATCGGGGAACCCAGTTTATTTCTAAATTTTGGAAAGCTTTTTGTTCCCGTTTGGGGGTACACTTGTCCTTTTCCTCAGCTTTCCATCCTCAGTCGAATGGACAGACTGAGCGTACCAACCAAAACCTTGAGACATATCTAAGATGTTTTGTGTCTGAAAACCAAGAGGTGTGGTCATCATATTTACCGTTAGCCGAGTTTGCCATAAATAATCGCCGTCAGGAATTTACTGGCAAGTCACCATTTCTTGGTGCATATGGTTTTCATCCCCAATTCTGTACTTTCAAAGAGGGGGGGTCTTCTGGGGTTCCCGAAGAGGAACGGTTTTCGTCATCTCTTTCTTCTGTATGGCAGAAAGTGCAAGCTAATTTGAAAAATATGGGAGGTAAATATAAATGCATGGCTGATAAGAGATGGTCGCCAGGTCTGGACCTAGGAGTGAATGACTATGTGTGGTTGTCTACTAGGAATATTAAATTAAAGGTTCCCTCTTGGAAACTGGGTCCTAGGTTCATTGGCCCTTACAAAATTGTAGCCATCATTAACCCCGTGGCTTTTCGCCTGGAGCTACCTCAGACTTTTAAAATCCATAACGTCTTCCATAAGTCGTTACTCAAGAAGTATGTTCATCCTCTAGAACCGTCACCGCTGCCACTTCTCTGGTTGCCAGATATAGAGCTTCCTGCCTGGACTTCCCTGGCCCTATCTTATATGAAGGAGGGCCTTATGCCTATCCCATGCATGCTTAAACTCCTTCACTGTATTTGCAGCTACCACTTCTGCAGGAAGGCTATTCCATGCATCCACTACTCTCTCAGTAAAGTAATACTTCCTGATATTACTTTTAAACCTTTGCCCCTCTAATTTAAAACTATGTCCTCTTGTAGCAGTTTTTCTTCTTTTAAATATTTTCTTCTCTTTTACCTTGTTGATTCCCTTTATGTATTTAAAGGTTTCTATAATATCCCCTCTGTCTCGTCTTTCTTCCAAGCTATACATGTTAAGGTCTTTTAATCTTTCCTGGTAAGTTTTATCCTGCAATCCATGTACTAGTTTAGTAGCTCTTCTCTGAACTCTCTCCAAAGTATCAATATCCTTCTGGAGATATGGTCTCCAGTACTGAGCACAATACTCCAAATGAGGTCTCACTAGTGCTCTGTAGATCGGCATGAGCACCTCCCTCTTTCTACTGTTAATGCCTCTCCCTATACACCCAAGAATTCTGCTAGAATTTCCTGCTGCTCTATGACATTGTCTGCCTACCTTTAAGTCTCCTGAAATAATGACCCCTAAATCCCTTTCCTCAGATACTGAGGTTAGGACTGTATCACTGATTTTATATTCTGCTCTTGGGTTTTTACACCCCAGGTGCATTATCTTGCACTTATCAACATTAAATTTTAGTTGCCAGATTTTTGACCATTCCTCTAGTTTTCCTAAATCCTTTTCCATTTGGTGTATCCCTCCAGGAACATCAACCCTGTTACAAATCTTTATGTCATCAGCAAAAAGACACACCTTACCATCGACGCCTTCTGAAATTTCACTGATAAAGATATTAAACAATATGGGTCCAGAACAGATCCCTGAGGTACCCCACTGTTAACAATACTATGGTCTGAATATACTCCATTGACTACAACCCTCTGCTGTCTGTCCCTCAGCCACTGCCTAATCCATTCAACAATATGGGAGTCCAAGCACAAAGACTGCAATTTATTGATAATCCTTCTATGTGGGAGAGTATCAAAAGCCTTACTAAAGTCTAAATAAGCGATGTCTACTGCACCTCCGCCATCTATTATTTTAGTCACCAAATCAAAAAAATCAATAAGATTAGTTTGACATGATCTCCCTGAAGTAAACCCATGCTGTTTTTTATCTTTCAATCCATGGAATTTTAGATGTTCCATAATCCTCTCCTTAAGTATGGTTTCCATTAATTTCCCCGCTATTGATGTCAGGCTTACTGGCCTATAGTTGCCCAATTCCTCCCTACTACCTTTCTTGTGAATGGGCACAACATTTGCTAATTTCCAATCTTTTGGGACGACTCCTGTTGCCAGTGATTGGTTAAATGAATCTGTTAATGGTTTTGTTAGTTCACCGCTAAGCTCTTTTAATTGCTTTGGGTGTATTCCATCAGGCCCCTGTGACTTTTGTATTCATTTTGTATTAATTTTAGAAAGCTTACTTAGAACCTCTTCCTCTGTAAAGACACATGCATCAAAAGATTCATTAGTCTTCCTTTCTAACTGAGGTCCTTTTCCTTCATTTTCCTTTGTAAAAACTGAACAGAAGTATTCATTGAGGCAGTCAGCTAGTTCTTTATATTCTTCCATATACCTTCCTTCTTTTGTTTTTAATTTGGTAATTGCTTGTTTTAGTTTCCTTTTTTCATTTATGTATCTGAAGAAGGTGTTATTGCCTTTATTCACTGACTGAGTTAATTTCTCTTCTGCCTGTGCTTTAGAAGCTCTTATAACTTGCTTGGCCTCTCTCTGCCTAATCTTATAAATTTGCCTGTCATCCTCATTTTTGTTTTTTTATAATTACTAAATGCTATCTTTTGTTTTTAATGATTTTGACCACTTCTGCTGAGTACCACAGTGGCCTCTTCCTTTTTTTGCTTTTACTGACAAGCCTAATGCAATTATCTGTTGCCTTAAATAGTGCCACTTTTAAGTAGTCCCATTTCTCCTGGACTCCATTTAAACTGTTCCAATCTGATAGGGACTCGTATACTACTAATCTAATTTTTGAAAAGTCAGTTTTTCTAAAATCTAAAACTTTTGTTTTTGTGTGGTATGACTCAGTCACTGTACTCATAGTAAACCACACTGACTGGTGATCACTAGATCCCAAGCTTTCCCCTATAGTAATATCAGATATCAAATTCCCATTTGTGAATACTAAATCTAAAATGGCCTCCTTCCAAGTTGGCTCCTCCACTACGTGCTGTAGAGATAATCCCAGTAGGGAATTTAAAATATCTGTACTCCTGGCAGAACTAGCTATTTTGGTTTTCCAGTTTACATCAGGAAGATTAAAGTCTCCCATAATGATAACTTCCCCTTTCAATGTCATTTTAGCTATTTCCTCAACTAGTAGATCATCTAATTCTTTGACTTTGCTAGGTGGTCTATATATCACACCTACACAAGTTTCCTTATGATTATCAAGCAATATCGTAACCCAAACTGACTCTAAATTGGTCTCACTAACTTGTATTAAATTAAATTTTATGCTATCTTTCACATACATGGCCACCCCTACCCTTTTTTTGCATTCTCTGTCTTTCCTATATAGAGAGAACCCTGGTATTGTTATATCCCAGTCATTACTCTCATTGAACCATGTCTCAGTAACAGCTACTAAATCTATATTCTCAGATGCCATTATAGACTCAAGTTCATTGATCTTATTCCCTAAACTGCGAGCATTTGTAGACAAGACTCTGAGATTGTCATTTCTTAACCTATGTGCTACTGGCATCTTCTGGCATTGTTCCGGGGGGCCGTCGGACTGCTGGGTTATCACTCTTTTGCACCCCTTTCTTAGTTTAAATGCTCCTTAGCAAATACTTTGAACTGTTCACCGAGGACATTCGTTCCCTTGAGAGAAAGATGCAAACCATCTTTCTTGTACAGTTCTTTTCCATTCCAACGAGAGCTAACATGAGACACAAAGCACCATTCACACCATTCACCAAGCCATACATTGAATTCCTTAATGCGCATCTGCAAAGTCATGCTGAAGGTTATGCACAGGCATAACTGCAGAGAATGAAACAGTCGATGCAACCTCCCGTATATCATTACCAAGTGTGTGAAAACTTTCTTCACCTTTGAAACCTCATTGCTAGCCAGATCATTTGTCCCAAGATGGACAATAACATCCACCTGCCTTTCCTGCTTTGCTTGCCTAACAATATTAAGGATACATAGTCTGTCCCTGCTAGCGGTAGCACCAGGGAGACATCTCACAAAACCATTTTCCTCAAGCTTCACACCTCTTATGATAGATTCGCCCACCAACAGCTGCTTACTATCAGTCCTCACCTTATCCTTTTTGTCTTTGGCTGCAGTCTTGCATACTTTAGGCATAGGAGATGATTGTTCCTCACCCACTGTGCCTGAGCCATCCTCTATGTTGCTCTTGTGCTCTGAAAGTGCAGGAAATGAATTATGGAGAGCCACAGACTGTGGGACATGTCTTCTATCCACAACTCTAAGTCTACCAGAACCTGCAGTAACCCATCTTCCATTTCTAGGGGGCCTCTGTGGCAGTGGCATTGCAACATTTCCAGCCTGAGTTTGTTTAACAGTTAATTTACAAATCTCAGATTTAAAAAATGCAATTTCCTGCTGCATTATGGAGAGCTGTTTACAGATCAGACAGCATCCAAACCTCCGAAGAGTGGAACCTGAAATAAAAGCACAACAGTTCCTGCACAGAACCAGGTCTGCCATTTTGCACAAACTTTATATGTCATGTTACACATGCATGGTTTGCCTTTTTATTCTGTGTCCCTTCTTTCTTCCCCTCCTGCTGTGCTCTCTGTAAAGTGTCATCCCCTCTTTCCCTTGCATTCTGGCTTCACTCTTCATCTTAGCCACATGTATCCTGTTAGCTGCTCACACCATGATGTTTTGACCTATCCATTTGATCATCGGTGTATGATCTGCACAGTTTGGAATAAATTTCTTTACGATCTACAAGATGTCGTTTGGAATGAGTCACTGTCAGCCAATTCAACTAAGATTGATTGTTACCGCTATCTCAGCACAACTGTAAGTTACAGAGATCACAATTTCAATGCTTAGATTGGAGAGGCAGAGCAGTCAAAAAATCGGTGAAAGGATCTTAGAAGATCCAAATATCTTTCAAAGGATCCTTGCTAGCTATGCATGTATAGTGAGATGTATATAGACACTGGAATATAGCAGCAAAGCACAGTGCAAGCCTGCATACTCCAGCCACCAAGCAAATCTCAGCAAAGGATTCATCAGTTTTCAGCATAGATTCATTGCAAAGACTGTTCATGCAACTGTTATATAATCAGCTTCTACACTGACTGTATTGCCACATGCATTTCTACGTGCAAGTGAATCTAAGCTCTGTATGCAAACAAAAGTAACTTTGCACCAGCCATTACTATACTATTCCCTCTTGCTCCCCACTGGTTGCCTAGGAAACCCAATTCTCTACCCAGAACATTGATAGATTTATATGCAAACGCATACCTTGTAATTTAACCCTCTGTTTATCATCACAATGCACCAGCAAGGCAATGTACAATCTGAGGAACCTAATACATAGCAAGAACCTGAACTTCCTTCAGATCAGGAGTTAGATCTTATAAGCCACATAAAACAAAAACATTTAGTAAAATCAACCTGGAAAGTTCAACAGAACTATGAGGCTGACAAAGAGGAACTGCTGTGTAACATCAGTCACTTATGGTCTAACACTGTTGAATGCGGATGTCAGCTCTGTCTCAACTAACTCATGAGGCATTGCACCTAGAGGGAGCTGTTAAGCAATTGAATGCTGCTTATGAGAACTATCAAAGACTGTCTGCCAAATATGCTGATCTCTTAAAGCGGTACAACAGAGAAGATTCCTTACAAGAATTAAAGGAGAGTCTTAAGAGCAGGCCGCAAGTGACAATGAAAGAGGTATCAGTAGCAGTCACTCTGTTACATCTTATACATAATAACTCCATCACTCTGTCATAGCAGCCAAAGCACTCAACCAAGGTGTTTTCTCTGCACCTACTGCACCTTTTTAAGCGGCGGAAACTGGTACTGATAGAAAAGACTTTCTACCTTATTATGGCACTAACCAGCTACCTCCTTACAAACCCACTACTATACAGCTACAAACCAACACATCCTTGGACTGTACGTCAGATCCAGTGTTGAACGCCTTAGTACCATCCTATGTGCCTAAGTCACTCAATATCAGTGCGCCAGCCACTGCAACTGACTCTGTCCCACCTGCAACTGTATGCCAAAAGTCTGAAAACACAGACATTTCACAGTTTGCTAAACACATGCTTCTCAGAGAACTCACTAGGATGGGTCTCACCACGTTTGATGACAAACCTGGAAATTACAGAGGCTGGAAATTCACCTTTAAAGCCACAATCAGCGAGCTAGACATCACTGCTGCAGAAGAACTGGATCTACTCTAGACGCTAGGTCCCCAGTCTGCCGAACGCAGTAAGAGACTCAAAACAGTTTACACTTCCAATACTGCTGCAGGTCTTGAGGCTGCTTGGGACAGACTTGAACGTAGCTTTGGCAGCTCTGAGGCCATCGAAGATGCCTTATTCAAAAGGTTTCAAGGCTTCCCAAGGATTACAGCTAAAGACAATCTAAACCTTCAAGAACTCAGTGATCTTCTACTAGAGCTTCAACTTGCTAAAGCTGACAACCTCCTACCTTGGCTCAGTTACCTTGACACTCTTCATGGCATCAACCCTATTGTCCTTAAGCTACCATATGGCATTCAAGAAAAATGGGATAGTCAGGGATCAATTTACAAGAAAAAATATGTAGTTGCCTTTCCTCCTTTTTCCTACTTCTGTGACTTCATTAGGGAAATCGCGGACTCAAAGAATGACCCAAGTTTCTTCTATGGTGACTGTAACCCTCTCAATCCACCTCCCCCAGGACTTGCAAACACACGTATAACGCACAGAGACCGCAGGGGCCCAGTATCAGTGAAGAGAACTGATGTTCAACCTGCACCTGCTACGGTTCTTGAAAGGACTGGGCAAAACAAGAAACTTGAGGATCCAAATCACCAATGTCCCATACATAATAAGATACATCCACTTAAGAAATGCATCGGCTTCAGAAAGAAACCTCTACAAGAATGTAAGGAACTTTTAAAGGGATTTGGAGTTTGTTTCAGATGCTGTGCCTCCACATAACACCTTGCAAAAGACTGTAAGGCTGTCATTAAATGCATGGAATGCGGTAGGGACAACCACATACAAGCCCTTCATCTGTACCAACACAGCTCTACTCCATCCACAGACATCCCTCCCGGGGCAAAGCATGGAGGGGAGCACACTGAACAAACAGCTGCCTCCACCCCAGTATTCTCTACATGCATTTAAGTCTGTGGGAAAAGGACTTTGTGAGAAATCCTGTGCAAAGATATGCTTGGTTCGTGTATACACAAAGGGCCAACCTGAAAGGGCCATAAGACTGTATACCATTGTTGACGATAATAGTAACCGATCTCTTGCAAGTACAAGGTTCTTTGACCTGTTAGGCATAGCAGGAGATGCTCTACCTTATACCCTACTTACTTGTGCAGGAATTACAGAGCCTCGTAGTTGCTCTTCTCAATAGCAACATGGAAATACCCTTGCCTACTATCATCGAGTGTAATCAGATCCTAACTAACAAGGATGAGATCCCAACTCCTGAAGCTGCCTTGCACCATTCTCACTTGAAGGACATACTGTAGATAACCGAATACCAGCCTTTGATGAAAATGCTAATATCCTGCTGTTACTCAGGACAGACATTTTAAGGGTGCATAAGGTCTGCCATCAAATCAACGGCCCACATGATGCACCTTATGTCTGGATCTAGGCTGGGTTATCATAGGCAATGTCTGCCTTAGCAACGCCAGGAAACCTTTCTCAGTTTCTTCCTTTAAAGCACACGTTCTGCCAAATGGACGCACTACTTGTTTTCCAAGACAACAACATCACTACAGTGTGAAGGAAAAGCTGTGTGACAAAGGAACGCAAGAGCACATCCTACTAGATGATAGAAAAGCATTTATCTTCTGGGATGACAACATTGGAAACACAGTGTTTGAGGTAACCACAAGAGACAACGAGTTAGTAGCCACGATGGAAGACAAATAATTCTTGAGAACCATGAGTAAAGAGTTCCACCAAGATGATACCAACAGCTGGGTGGCACTGCTACCATTTCACATCCCAAAGAAGAGAATTCCAAATAATAGACAACATGCAGATTTACGGTTCATCTTTTTAGAGTGCAACCTGAACCGGAAACCGGAGATGAAGAAACATTTTGTTGACTTTATGCAGAAGCTGTTTGAGAGAGATCATGCTGAGATCATGCTCTTTCAGGCTGGAGGCTATTCTTGCCATCACTTTGATCTTTAGCTCCCTCCACAGAATCTCAATTGGATTCAAGTCTGGACTCTGGCTGGGCCACTCCAAAACGTTAATGTTGTTGTCTGCTAACCATTTCTTCACCACTTTTCTGTGTGTTTTGGGTAATTGTCATGCTGAAATGTCCACTTGGTGCGGCAAGTTTCTCTGCAGACTGCCTGATGTTGTCGTTGAGAATCCTCATGTATTGCTCATTTTTCATGGTGCCGTTTACTGTGATTAGATTCCCTGGTCCATTGGCTTAAAAACACCACCAAAGCATTAAGTTCCCACCACCATGTTTGGGGATGGTGTTCTTTGGGTTGAAGGCTTCTCCTTTTTTATGCCAAATGAAGGAAACATCATTTTGACCAAACAATTCAATTTTGTTTCATCTGACCATAACACACAAAACCTTACACAAGGAGAAGAATGCTGGTACCCCCCGTGTTTTGGTGTCTACCATCTTCGCAAGCCTGACCAGATTAGGGTGGTCTTCGAGTCAAGTGCTCATCATGAAGGCATTTCTCTCAATGACAATCTTCTCACTGGGCCTAAACTGAACAACAACCTCCTAGGAGTCTTACTCCACTTTAGACAAGAACCAATTGCCATTATGGCCGACATCCAACAAATGTTTCATTGTTTCATCGTCCGTGAAGACAACAGAAACTTCCTCCGTTTCTGATGGTACCGCAATAATGATGTCAACGACGAGGTTATAGACTATCGGATGAAAGTACACTTTTTCGGTAATAGCCCTTCCCCCGCAGTTGCCATTTATGGAGTGAGAAGAATGGCCCAAGAGGGCGAACAAGAGTTCGGGTCTGATGCGTGTCAGTTTGTTGAAAAGAACTTCTACGTAGATGACGGTCTCAAGTCTCTACCTACGGAAGAAGAAGCCATCTACCTTCTCACCATAACTCAGAACATGATTGCTACTGCCAACCTCAGACTACACAAAATCATCTTGAATAGCAATGAGGTAATGAGAGCATTTCCTTTTGATGATCATGCTGTCAGTGCTAAGGAATTCCAACTAGGGTTTGACCTTTCCCTCACGCAACGCAGTCTTGGATTGATGTGGGATGTTAAACAAGACACGTTCACATTTCAAACATCAGTCTGCGACAAACCCTTCACAAAACAAGGAGTACTGTCTGCAGTAAACAGTATCTATGATCCCTTGTGATTTATAGCACCCTTTACTATTCAGGACAACATATTACTCGGACAACTTGCTTCAGAGAACACTGACTGGGATACCCCTTTACCCAAAGAGAAACAACAAAGGTGGGAATTCTGGAAGCAGTCCCTCCAGGCATTGGAACAGTTTAATATACCACAATCTTACACTCTTGCGTCCTTGAAGAATGCCACAAGACTAGAGATCCATGTCTTCTCTGATGCATCCATGGAAGCCATAGCCATGGTAGCCTATCTCTGGGTTGTACACCCCAATGGTGAAATAGGTGTAGGATTCGTCATGGGTAAGGCCAAGCTAACTCCAAAGCCTGCACATACTATTCCAAGGCTCGAACTCTGTGCAGCCATGTTAGCTGTTGAAATTGCTGAGCTTATAAAGCACAAAACAGACTTCAACATAGACTACTTTGACTTTTACACAGACAGCAAAATCGTGCTAGGATACATACACAATCAAACAAGACAGTTCCATGTACAGTGAAGCCCATAATTATTCATACTCCTGGCAAATTTTGACTTAAAGTTACTTTTATTCAACCAGCAAGTAATTTTTTGACGGGAAATGACATAGGTGTCACCCAAAAGATAATAAGACGATGTACAAGAGGCATTATTGTGGGAATTTTTTTTTTTTTAGCTTTTATTTACATTTGAGAAAAAAGTGTCCTGTCCAAAATTATTCATACCCTTCTCAATAATCAATAGAAAAGCCTTTATTGGCTATTACAGCAATCAAACGCTTCCTATAATTGCAGACCAGCTTTTTGCATGTCTCCACAGGTATTTTTGCCCATTCATCTTTAGCAATGAGCTCCAAATCTTTCAGGCTGGAGGCTATTCTTGCCATCACTTTGATCTTTAGCTCCCTCCACAGAATCTCAATTGGATTCAAGTCTGGACTCTGGCTGGGCCACTCCAAAACGTTAATGTTGTTGTCTGCTAACCATTTCTTCACCACTTTTCTGTGTGTTTTGGGTAATTGTCATGCTGAAATGTCCACTTGGTGCGGCAAGTTTCTCTGCAGACTGCCTGATGTTGTCGTTGAGAATCCTCGTGTATTGCTCATTTTTCATGGTGCCGTTTACTGTGATTAGATTCCCTGGTCCATTGGCTTAAAAACACCACCAAAGCATTAAGTTCCCACCACCATGTTTGACAGTGGGGATGGTGTTCTTTGGGTTAAAGGCTTCTCCTTTTTTATGCCAAATGAAGGAAACATCATTTTGACCAAACAATTCAATTTTGTTTCATCTGACCATAACACACAAAACCAGAAGTCTTCTTCTTTGTCCAGATGAGCTTTTTCAAAGGCCAAGCGAGCTTTTGTGTGCATTATCTGGAGAAGTGGCGTCCTCCTTGGTCTGCATCCGTGGAACCCAGCAGTGTGCAGTGTCTGTTGGATTGTCTGCCTTGAGATATTGCCACCAGCAGAGCCCAGATTCACCAGGATGGCCTTGGTGGTGATCCTTGGATTCTTTTTCACCTCTCTAACTATCCTCCTGGCCAGCACAGGTGTCACTTTTTGCTTCCGACCACGTCCTCTGAGATTTTTGTATTTTTTGTATTTTTTGCTCAGATGTAAATAAAATCTGAGAAATGTTTTTTCCCACATTAATGTCTCTTGTACATCGTCTTATTATCTTTTGGGAGACACCTATGTCCTTTCCCATCAAAAAATTACTTGCTGGTTGAATAAAAGTAACTTTAAGTCAAAATTTGCCTGGGGTATGAATAATTATGGGCAGCACTGTATATGTCGACAATCGAGTGGAATGCATTAGGAAATTCTCCATTCCCAAGCTATGGCACTATGTACCCACTGATCTTAACCCTGCCGACCTAGGCAGTCATGCAGTACCTGCTGCTGCTTTTCTGCTGCCATATGACAGCCGAGGAGTTTGCACAGGATACAGCGGATATACTGGAAAAATCGCAACAAAAAACGCTTTAAAATCGCATTGGACCGATTTTATTCTTTGGAAATCCGCTGTTCCAGGATTTGTCTTCCACCTCCGTTTTGCTTTGAGATCAGTTTTTCCGGGACTTGACTATCACCTAATAGAGTATAAATAAGGGAGTCCAGGAATATGGAGTATAACCACTGAGGAAGAGGTCAGTAAGACTTCGAAATGCGTCTGGTGATATACTGATGCTTTGAAAGACTCCAACTAGCATGGCCATGCGATTGAAAAACTCTATGAATGAGTCCAGCGATCTATGAGACGATCTCTCAGCTATACTCGAATATCACGTGAGAAGAAATTCGGCCCGTGATTTCGCATCCAAGTTCTCGTGGGAATTACTTACGGAGCCACACACAGAGCGGTCTGAACAACCACACAACAGCCGGATCTCATCACAGGTCATCGACCTGCTCCAAAATTGTGCACATTGAATGCACATCAGCCAGCGTGAAGACCGCATGTTAGGTGGGGTGAGTGCTCAGTGAGCAAAAACTTTATTACCCGCACGTTGACACTTTATGGCGGTTACCAATTCTTCTAGCCTATGGTTCTGAGAAAATTCAAATACAGACTGCAACGATAGTTTGCATGAACCAATACATTCAGGCTATTATCGAATTAGCTGCTTATATAGGTTGCCACAAAAGTCGTGGAATCATCAGATGCGCAATTAAGGACATTACCTCGAATAATTCCTTGCTTCCGATTACTTGCTTCCGAAGCCTCAATGTGATTATTCTTACGATTCTATAATACGATTTTATTAATATTGTACCATATGTATCGCGATTTTTGGTATTGTATTGCATTGTATTCTATGGTGTGTATTATTTTTTGATGCAGTATTAAATATTGACAGCTCCATTTACATTGTCAGCTCCATGATGTTTTGAGTGCTTGCCCACCAGCGTTATTGTATTATTTATATTCATTGAACAGGGTGATTAAATTCCTGGGCTTTAGCACCTATCCAGAGTCATAGGGGGTCAGCCACCCTATTAGTTTAATCTATAGATACAACTATAGACCTTAAAAGGACTTTTGGGTCTCTAACAATCTTTAGCAATTTAGCGCAGGTTGAGCTAAAAAGATATATTGCTGCCACACACAATAGTCCTTAAAAGGACTTTTGGGTCTATAGCAAGTATAAAAGCTAAAATATTCCTATTTCACTCCCTACACTATCTCTCCCTTCTGCTCCCCAGCTCTCCCTGACTAAGACTGAGCTGAACACGTGTCATCAGGTGATATATAGCGCCCGATGACGCGTTCCTGCCAGCCAATCACTGTAATGCCAGTAGCCAAGTGAGCCACATATCTGAAATAATACCGGCGCCGTCATAAACTGGCCTCAGTTATGAAATACATGGAAATGTGGAGGGAAATACATGATCCCTGCATTATTATTTTCTCTGTATTACAGCATCCGTTAGAATTCATTTGGCTGTAATAATAGCTCAGTGACACACAGCTCTGCATTCATGATTCAAGAACAAATAGTTAATTCTGAAACAACACAGTTCTCATCAACATTTAATAGTCTCAGAGTAAAAATTTCATTTTAAGGGATTTCTTCTTCTGGCAAAGATCCCCTTAACCAACATATCAATAATGGCAAGATTTATTGTTCCCACTATTCTCCAGATGCAGTCTTTCCTGTAAAATTAATTGTTTCCATGCTTTTCTCATATAGACCCATCATGCTGCAAATTCACATCTATCTGCTTTGTTGTGATATTACAAGGAGAATTACTATGTGGATATGTACACGGCTCGCTGCAGTCTATAAATTGCTTGTGGTTAGATGGAAAGTTGGACGCTGTTAGAAGCGACGATGCCTGAAATTTTCACTTTGCTGTAATCAAGCCAACATGCCCCCCCCCCCCCCATAATTATTATGAGGAGATGCATGAAGTCCTTTAATGACAACTGAATTGTCACTGGATTGAATAGATTGACCTTCTACAGCTGAAGTATCTCTATTTAATATATGAGTTCCATTAAAGTATAGGAAAGTTTGTTGGACATATTTGAAATAGTACATAATTTGTGCAAGCTTAGTAAATCTTTCATAATCAGTGAGAATATAAAAATTGAGTTCTGGTAATTTCATGTAATCTCAAATCCACAAAATAGGGGATAGCCATTAGATCAGTGAGGGTCCAGCCACTGGGACTCTCAATGATCATGAGTACAGGGGACCCCTTCTCTGTAGGACTTACAGGGATATGAGAGTACAGCACTTGGCAATGTCTGGCAGTCCCATAGAGATGAATCCAGCAGCAGTGCGCATGATGAACTAAAAGGAAGTATGGGGGTAATTTATTAAGACCGCCGTTTAGACACTGGTCTTAATAACCCCCATATCTGGCGGAGGATTCGCCAGGACCTCGCTCAGTCGACTTTGAAAAAAAGACGAGCCTTAAAACCATTAACAGATTGGCTCAGAACAAAGAACATACCGTATAGGTGGTCATTCCCGTTCAGAATTTCTTTTATGCATGAGGGTTGCAGAATGACCATTACATCGTTCCTGGACCTGATCAAGTTTATGATCACTTGAAGATTAACCCATTAGATATTCAAAACTGGGATCCCATTCAAGACTTGAAGACTCTGCCAGATCTGCCACCGATAGAACTCTGGGACAAACAACATATCCCAAAGCCTCAAAGGAGCAGGAGAGGAAATTTGAAGTCAACCCCCAGAAGACTACCGCTGGGAGAGTGAGATGAACTTACTTAGTGTTTCTTTCAAGGAACCTCTTAGAAATCTAAGCTAATCTATCCATAATTGCTGGGCTTCTCCCCCCCCCCCCCCCCCCCTCAGTAAACCTTCCTACTCTTCTTATAATACTATCCTCCTGATCTTTCACTGGATCCCCATCTCATAAAGGGGCGATAAAACATATCATATCTATCCCCCTTACTCTCTTATTCTCCCAATTGCCTACTTCCCTACTTCTCATCAAAATAACCCACACTTCATAAATGCACCTTTTACTGCTTATGACAATGTGGTATTGTTACTATTAGTTAAGTTATTTTTTTATTGTTTACTGTTTAAGTAGATGCTTCTCTGTGCATATGAACACAGATTACATGTTAGTGAGCTCCCAAAAAAACACCAAAATACTTTTATGGGTGACCGATCAGAATTTCCACGTACTGGTTAATATAGATTACCTAGCCAGATGTAGAGCCTCGCCTTACCCCCCAAATTGAAGTGAGGTGGCTGATATGATAATAGCATGATTTAACGTCAAGGGCTTTAATGCCCCTTCTAAAAGATGCCAAATTCTTTCCTACATGAAGCGGAATAATTGCTCAGTTCTTCTATTACAAGAAACTCACTTCAAATTCAATCATTATCCTAATCTCTCTCACTCCAATTTTCCTCAGTGGTTCCACTGCGGCTCTGGCTCCTCGGCCTCTAGATGTGTTAGCGTTTGCATTGGGAAGGGAATCCCATTTCAATATTGCTCCCATACTCAAGATGTTGAGGGAAGATATATATTATTAAAGGGTTCCATAGCCAATCAAATGTACATGTTTATAAATATCTATGCCCTTAATACCAATCAAAAGGCTTGGTTTGAAGCCCTCTTCCCAATTATCGATTCATTCAAAGAAGGAGTGGTCATCATGGGAGGGGATTTCAACTTAACACTAGAACCCCTAATGGATTCCTCATCCCAGAAATCTGCCCTATAATATTGAGCCCTCAGTTCGATCCGTAAAAGACTCTAAAATTCACATTTGATAGATGTTTGGAGAACCCTTAACCCATCTGTAAGGGACTTAACTTTTTTTTCAAATGCACATGGTTCGTACCAAAGACTAGATCATATTCTAATATCCAAAGAACACCTTTGTCTTTGTTCCAAAGCAAAAATAGACTCAATCCGATCACTCCCCTGTAATGATTTCTATTTCAGCACCACAACTGCCCCTAGATCTTATAATTGGAGACTCAATGAACAACTGATCTCTTCTCCAGATAGTATAAGTTCTACACAGAAACTCATGGAAGAATTTCTTCTCATCCAGATATTTCCCCCCAAGTGATACCAATAAGGCCTATATGTGGGGCCAATTTATTAGTTTAGGTTCTCAACAAAAAAATAAAAAATAGGGCCCATATAGATACACTACTATCTGAGATACAAAAGTTGGAGTCTCTCAATAAAAAATCCCCTTCAGATTCTCACTTAGCCCGTCTTAGTGAACTACGAGCAGATTTAAAAAACCACCTTAATATAACAACTGCCATATACTTCCTACACTCCCAATATAAATTCATCTCCAATTTCAAAAGTTTTTTCAATCCCTCCACAATCTCTCAGAACATGAAGACGGGAACGAGGTCCCATCTGATTTAGACTCCATCTGATTTGTTCCTCCAATCTATCTCACTCCCCAAATTAGATGCATCTCAAAGGGAGATCCTGAGCTCTCCCTTCTCCCCTAAAGAACTATTATTAGCCACAAAACAGTTCCCCAAGTGTAAGGCTCCAGGCCCAGACAGCCTTCCAGCATTAAACTATCGCACTTTTAGCAAATCTCAGCTGCCACACCTACTCAACATTTGAAACCTGTCCTTGCAAGGTAACCCTTTATCCTTTGACATGACAAAAGCACACATAACCATCATTCCCAAAGAAGGAAAAGACCCAGCCCAATGTGCCAATTATTGCCCCATCTCCTTATTGAATTTAGACCTAAAACTCCTAGCCAAAATGATGGCAAATCGCCTTTCATCCCTCCTACCAATATTGATTTATAGAGACCAGACTGGTTTTATTATGGGAAGGAAGGGCAAGGACAACTCTGCCAGAATCTTAAATGCCCTGTTTCATGCAAAAAACATTCACATCCCCTAGTACTTCTCAGCACCGATGCTGAGAAGGCGTTTGACAGGGTCAGATGGAACTTTATAAACCCCACCCTTGGGAAATTTGGACTTCTAGACGCTTTCATTAGAGCGATTTTCTCTATGTATCTTAACGCCTCAGCATCAGTGATTGTGAATAATACTCTCTCACCTTCTTTCCCTATTAGGAACCCCCCTGGTTTTTGTGATGATAATGGAACCACTGCTCCAAACTATCCGTCAAGAGAACAAGATTGCGGGTATTAAGTTAGGTAATCAGGAACACAGGGTGGCTGCATTCGCAGACGACCTTACTCTCTTCCCCTCATTTATGTCTTGTTGGATAGATTTGGACCTATATCCAACTTTAAAATTAACATAAAAAAGTCAAATGTCTTGTGCACTGGTCTTAGTAATTCAAAACGTTTAGATCTTGCTAGACATTCCCCTTTCAATTGGGAAGCTCCCTATCTAACATACTTAGGGATCAAGATTCCCTCAGACACACACAAACTCTTTCATCTTAATTATATTCCAGTGCTACATTCTATGCAGGAACAAACTACGTTATCATGGTTCAGTCTCAAAAATATGGTCACATCATTAGAACTTCCCAGACTCAACTATCTTCAGCAAGTTTTACCTCTCCCTGTCCCTAAATCTTACTATATAACGCTAACTAAGCATATAAGAACTTTCATATGGAATGAAAAGAAACCCTGTTTGGCCATAAAAGTTCTTCAGAGACCTAGGACATATGGAGGTATGGGTCTACCCGACCCATCACTCTACAACAAAGCTATCCTCCTGACAAGAGCCTTAGACTGGTTCAGACAAACGCCGCATAGATATTGGATTGGGATAGAGGCTTCACTCTCACAATCAACTTTCAGAAGTTTATTAGCTGATACTAGAAACAATACCAGTAATATGCAAAACCTCAGCCCAACAGTTAAAGCCATTCTTGAGGCATGGAGATGGTTCCAGACTTCTGCCTATGGAATCCCACTACCCTCCCCCCTCATACAAGTCAGAGACTTGATAGATTTAGCCCCAGAGGAATTGAAACAAAGCCATCTATTCGGAACCCTGAAGTCCCGGTCCTCTCCATGTTCAATGAGAATGGGAAATTGCTAGATGGCGAGGCTTTCTTATCTGTGTTCCCTGGGTCTAAAGCTTATCCCTTCCTTGTCTCATTCCTTCGCTTACACATTTCCAACCATGTCCCATATCATTCACTAATCAGACCACTCATGGTTTGAAAGCTTGGGGAGCAGTCACACTCCCCCAACTAAACCGATCTCACAACTTTACAAAAGACTCAGTTGTCCAATTATGATGTAAAAACCAGCCTTTAATGGGCTGTGGGAGAGGGACTTGAAAGTCCCCTTCTCCACTGGGGATCAATTCCGCTTGTACCTGGAGCCTCACGTCTCCTCAAGATGTGTGGGGATACAGGAAAATGGGTATAAGGTTCTTACAAGATGGTACAAGACACCAGACATCACATGTAGATATGATGGGAGAGGGTCGCCTGCCTGGCGATGTGGAGAGGAGAGAGGTACTTTTTATCATATATGGTGGACGTGTCCATTAATTTACAAATGGTGGAAAGAGATTTTTGATAGAAGCAATACGATATGTAAAACATCCGTGCCCATCTCATCCCAATTAGCTCTTTTAAACCTGCCTCCCCCCTACACAGTAGCCAGGGCTCCGTTCTTGTTCATGAAACTTATTGTGGCAGCCCGTCTCCTGGTGCCCAAATGTTGGCTTTCATCCGACTTTCCTCCCATTGACCACTGGATTAATAAAGTGGATACTTTGTACCGATTTGAAGAAATAGCTGCCTGGGAAAACCAGACTCACACAAAGTTTAGAGAAAGATGGAGGGAATGGGAGGTTTATAGAAAATTTTAAAAAAATGATGTGATCTACCTCTGACCACTAAAACCCGTCTACTTTATTTTCCTTGTTTTCGTTCAGTTATGGTGTATATGTACTGTACGCTTTATTTATCTATATGTACTTGATTCTTCAAAAAAAAAAAAAAATTAAAATGCAGCAAAAAAGCCAGTAAAAAGAAAACACGACACAAAATGCCTGAACATGCCAAAAATGTGTGACAGCACCCAGTCAATATAAACAATCCCAATTCTGTAGAGCTGAAAAGCTGTCCCTGCTCAGAGAAAGTTGGCAGAGTGCTCCTAAATCACTTTGCCCAATGATAGAGAGATCTCTGCAGGGAGGACACAGAAAGTGGTATCACCTGTGTTCAGTTTCTTGTTACAGCCAGGACAATGCTGGAGCTTAGAGAACTGAGTAATGCACTGGACACCAGGTAATCATGATGAAAAAGATTGTACAGGATGAAAAAAATAATAACTGCTTTCTTCCAAAAAACAGTACCACATCCACAGTACCACAGTTTCTTCTGGTCCTGTGGTTGTGGTATTAGTATGGCTGTCTATTATACAGGGTGGTCCATGACAAAGTAGCCTGCCTACAATATCTCCAAATCAAAATACCTAATAGTAAATATGTCTCAGTTGTCCATAGCAACCAATCAGAATTCAGCTTTCATTTTTTCAGAGCCTTGTAGGAACTGAAAGCTGAGCTCTGATTGGTTGCTATGGGCAAATAGTATTATTCTGTTTGATAAAAGTGGCCTATTGGTTCAGAAATGGCATCAAACTGGCTCTGTTGCAAACATGAAGAAACCGAGGCCTCCATCGATCAGGGTGACTGAAGTTGTGCATGAAATTGAGCAGCGGATTGCAAGTAGCCCCCAAAAATCAACTTGGAGACTGTCTCAGCAAGTTGGTGTATCACGAACAACGTGTCAGCGAGCGCTGAAATCTCTGAACCTGAAACCGCACCAAATAACATGTGTGCAGGAATTGAGTGTCTGACAAAGCTAAACACGTAAATTACTGGACTTGGTTGCTGACTATGATTGCTGACATTGGGACCCATTGCTATAGTTCATGGTGGACGAAGATTGGTTTCATTTATCAGGTCACGTAAATTCCTAAATAATGAGGTACAGGTCCACTTAAAATCCCCATTTGACTCAACAAAACACCACTTCACAACCAGAAAATTGGCGTTTGGTGCACAGTGTCAGGTACAAGAATAGTGGGCCCAATTTTTTTCAAATCAACTGTAATTACCGCAATTTACCTGGATATCTTTGAACAATTTTTAAACTAACACCAGAAGAAAAAATGTCCTGCTCTTTCCAACAAGATGGGGCAACATGCCACACCTCACAGAACTCACTGGCACTGGGTCCTGAACTGGAGGAGCGAACTGTGAGCAACGAGTTATGGCCTCCACGTTCTCCAGACTTGTCCACATGCGATTTTTATTGAAACAGAAAGTGTCTCCTAACAATCCACATCCCCTGTCACGACTGTGACTGATCCAGACAGGTCTGGGAGGAGAAGGTAACAGCGACTTGCTACTCGCGATAGCTTGTGAGTTTGCTCCGTGGTTCAGGGTATGTCATCTGGGTTTTGCCTTGTGAACCTTTTTGTCCTGACTGGGAGTTTGTAGGCATCCTTCTCAGGTGAGTCCTGTCTGCCACTCCCAGCTACTATATTAGTTTCACTTTCACTTGCAGTCATTGCCAGATATAGTCCTTACTTCCAGTTCTATTCTGACCTTTGAAGGAGATCGTTTGATGGTGTTGCTGTGGAGCTCTTGTCCGGCGTGGACTGTCGTGATTGGGATCGCCTTCTCTGCTCGTGACTGGATAAGTCTATTGTTTGATATAGTTTGTTTGTTGCTGTCTTCCCCTGCTGTTCTCCTAGACATGAGTGATGGTGACTAGTGCTCCCATCGGCCTTTCCCCACTCTAGGCTTGTTAGGGTGACTGAAGGTTTTAGGCATCCTGCTCGCCGCACGGGTTCACACCCCGTCTAGGGTATCAGGGCAGACAGGTGCCAGCTTAGGGTTAGTCAGGGGTGGCCATACTATTCCCATCCGTAGATAAGGGTCCCCCTTCCCCTCCGTCTGGTGCGACACGACTGCTGCTGGGGTAGCGGTCGTGACAGTATATCTGGCCCGGAGAGGAAGGCTATGAAAGATTATATTTCGGAGAGTTTGGCTAAGGGACACATCAGACCCTCTTCTTCACCTGTGGCTGCAGAGTTCTTTTTCGTTAAAAAGAAAGATGGGGGCCTACGTCCTTGCCTGGATTTCCGGGAATTAAACTGGATAACTATCCGAGATCCCTATCCTCTTCCTCTCATTCCCGACCTCTTTAATCAGGTTGCTGGTGCTAAATGGTTCTCCAAAATGGATCTCAGAGGAGCCTATAACCTGGTTCGCATCAAAGAGGGGGATGAGTGGAAGACGGCTTTTAATATTCCGGAAGGGCATTATGAAAATATGGTCATGCCATTTGGTCTTACTAATGCGCCTGCGGTATTCCAACATTTTGTCAACGATATTTTTAGTCACCTTATCGGGAGATTTGTTGTGATATATCTTGATGACATCCTGGTCTATTCCCCGGATCTGGATACACATAAGATCCATGTGAGACAAGTGCTGCAGATATTAAGGGCCAACAAATTGTTTGCTAAGTTAGAAAAATGTGTGTTCGCCGTAAAAGAACTGCCATTTCTGGGGTATGTGTTGTCAGATTCAGGTTTCCGCATGGATCCAGAGAAAGTCCGGGCGATTATAGACTGGGATCTGCCTGAGAACCTGAAGGCATTGCAACGCTTCCTGGGGTTTGCCAATTTTTATAGAAAGTTTATAAAGAACTATTTCTTGGTGGTCAAACCACTGACGGACATGACCCGAAAGGGATCCGATTTTTCCAAATGGTCACATGCAGCCAAAACTGCCTTTGCATCTCTGAAGGAGAGATTCACCTCGGCCCCTATTCTCGTACAGCCAGATGTCTCGCTTCCTTTTATTGTAGAGGTTGACGCATCAGAGGTGGGGGTGGGAGCGGTACTATCTCAGGGCCCGTCCCCTGGTGAATGGCGTCCGTGTGCTTTCTTTTCAAAGAAATTGTCTACTGCAGAAAGGAACTATGATATTGGCAACAGGGAACTTTTGGCTATTAAGTTGGCTTTTGAGGAGTGGCGTCATTTTTTGGAGGGGGCGGTTCATCCCATCACGGTGATTACTGATCACAAAAACTTATTATATCTGGAGTCTGCTAAACGTCTCACCCCTAGACAGGCTCGGTGGTCGTTATTTTTTACTAGGTTTAATTTTGTAATAACCTATCGCCCGGGGGCAAAAAAATACTAAGGCGGATGCATTGTCTCGAAGTTTTCCTGGAGGGGATGATGTTGAGGTACCAGAGCCCATTTTGCAAAAGGGGGTGGTGGTCTCTGCGTTACACTCAGGTTTGGAGGGGAGGGTGTTGGAAGCTCAGGGGGACGCCCCGGCCTCCTGCCCCTCAGGTAAACTGTTTGTGCCAGAAAATTTACGACTGGAGATACTAAAAGAACACCATAACTCCACACTGGCAGGACACCCAGGTAGTAGGGCAACCTCTGAGTTAGTGTCTCGTCGGTTCTGGTGGCCTAAATGGCACCAGGAGGTGTTGAATTTTGTGTCTGCATGTGCTACCTGTGCTCGTTCTAAGGTAGATCATACTCGTCCGGCAGGGCGTCTTTTACCTCTGGCCCTCCCCAACAGGCCTTGGACGCACCTGTCAATGGATTTCATTACGGATCTACCAGTATCAGCGGGGAAGACTGTTATTCTTGTAGTTGTTGACAGATTCAGTAAAATGGTGCACTTTATTGCTCTTGCCGCACTGCCTAATGCTAACACACTGGCTCAGGTTTTTATTGACCACATCGTGAAGCTTCACGGGGTCCCTTCCGATATTGTTTCGGATCGTGGTACCCAATTCGTTTCTAAATTTTGGAAAGCTTTTTGTTCTCGTTTAGGGGTTCATCTGTCGTTTTCTTCATCTTTCCATCCACAGTCCAACGGTCAGACTGAACGTACCAATCAAAACCTAGAGACATATTTGAGATGCTTTGTTTCCGAAAATCAGGAGGAATGGTCATCTTATTTACCGTTAGCCGAGTTTGCCATTAATAATCGTCGTCAAGAATCCACCGATAAGTCACCATTTTTTGGTGCGTATGGTTTCCATCCTCAGTTTTGTACGTTTAGTGAGGGGGGGCCGTCTGGGATTCCCGAGGAGGAACGATTTGCGTCTTCACTTTCTTCAGCGTGGCAGAGTGTGCAAGAAAGTTTGACGAGAATTGGTGGTAGATACAAACGTGCGGCTGATAGGAAGCGCTCTGAAGGTCCGGACCTTGGGGTGAATGACTTGGTGTGGTTGTCTACCAGAAATATCAAGTTGAAGGTTCCCTCGTGGAAATTAGGTCCGAGATTTATTGGTCCTTATAGGGTAATTAAGATCATTAACCCGGTGGCTTTTCGTCTGGAGCTACCTCAGACTCTAAGGATCCATAATGTCTTCCACAGATCTCTGCTTAAGAGATATGTAGAACCTCCTGAACCATTGCCACTACCGCCTCCACCGGTGGTTGTTGATGGCAGTCTTGAGTTTCAGGTAGAAAAGATTGTTGATTCACGATATGTTCGCCGCTCTCTTCAGTACCTGGTGCACTGGAAAGGTTATGGTTCCGAAGAGAGAATGTGGGTTCCAGCATCAGAGATAAAAGCGGACAGACTCATTCGGGCTTTTCATAGCTCCCATCCGGAGAGGCCTGGTCTTGAGGGTCCAGGGGCCCCTCGTAGAAAGGGGGGTAATGTCACGACTGTGACTGATCCAGACAGGTCTGGGAGGAGAAGGTCGCAGCGACTTGCTACTCGCGATAGCTTGTGAGTTTGCTCCGTTGTTCAGGGTATGTCATCTGGGTTTTGCCTTGTGAACCTTTTTGTCCTGACTGGGAGTTTGTAGGCATCCTTCTCAGGTGAGTCCTGTCTGCCACTCCCAGCTACTATATTAGTTTCACTTTCACTTGCAGTCATTGCCAGATATAGTCCTTACTTCCAGTTCTATTCTGACCTTTGAAGGAGATCGTTTGATGGTGTTGCTGTGGAGCTCTTGTCCGGCGTGGACTGTCTTGATTGGGATCGCCTTCTCTGCTCGTGACTGGATAAGTCTATTGTTTGATATAGTTTGTTTGTTGCTGTCTTCCCCTGCTGTTCTCCTAGACGTGAGTGATGGTGACTAGTGCTCCCATCGACCTTTCCCCACTCTAGGCTTGTTAGGGTGACTGAAGGTTTTAGGCATCCTGCTCGCCGCACGGGTTCACACCCCGTCTAGGGTATCAGGGCAGACAGGTGCCAGCTTAGGGTTAGTCAGGGGTGGCCATACTATTCCCATCCGTAGATAAGGGTCCCCCTTCCCCTCCGTCTGGTGCGACACGACTGCTGCTGGGGTAGCGGTCGTGACATCCCCTGGATGAACTCAAGGAAAACATCACAAACACTATCCGCAGCATCACAAGCCGTATCAGCCAACATAATCCGACCTGCCCGAAGATGCAGAGTCCTGAACAGGGACCACTTTCACCATCTTCTGTGACTTGTGGGTAATTAAAAAAAATAAAAATCCACTTGCGTGTTCATCTTGTCGTACTATCACTGGAGACGGGCAAATTTTTCGTGGGTCACCCTGTAGCTACAGTACTGTATACTTCCATTATTAATAGACACAATTACAATGCTATCTGGAGTGGACTACTTCTTAGAATAAAGCCACCCTGTCAATCAGACGATTATCCAAAGTCCTGCTTCCCCTATCCCCAAAAACCAGTTGTTATTACCATGTTATTACACAGGTAAAGATCAAATTTACCTTTCATTTGTCCTGCTTCTCCTACTACCAATCTCTATTGTTCCTGATCACTCCATTGACCTCTGCCAAAATGTAACAAAGTAATTTTTATGTATGTGGCCATTGGTGTCTCACATGCTGCATGAATAAAAAATACTAATTAAAAACTATCCAGTTTAAAAAAATAACAATATGACTGATTGTGAATTCATGACAGCAATGACATGCCATTTTAGCAGACAATTATCAGAGGCGGATTGATGATAGACATTACAGGGAAATCTCCGGGTGGGTTGATACCCAGGGGGCCTCCTGGGCCCTCGTCACAGCCAGCCAGTGGACGTTTTTGGGGATATATTTTGTGCTGCTGGCGGTAGTATTTTTTCATGCCCTATGGTATTTGGCTCTGTTGGGGTGGTATAATACCACAATATGATATTTATAGCCCTGTCTTCCATCAACTACAAAATGGGGCAACTTTTAGTGTTTTTTCCAGGGCCACTTTAAGTTTCCAGTTCACCCCTGATATTTATATAGGGTTATGTTCACACTCAGTGGATTAGCAGTGTATTTTGGGTGTGGAATCCACAGGAGGAAATGGCATCTTGGAAATAAAGCTATGCTGCAAAGAGAAAAAGAAGTTTAAATTGCTTGGCTGTAAATAGCAATAATCATTATGCTGCTCGATTGTTGGATAAATTTAGGCTGTTGGCATATACATTGTGTGTTCAGCCATTTTATCTGCATCCAATGTTACTCCAAGAAACTAAAGAAGATCTTTCTGGATAAACAGAATTTGTTGTAAATGAACTGGTCAAGGACATCTGGGAGCTATTCCCCAACTGTTTGCAGGAAAGAAGACACTTCAATTCAGATGGCAAGTCTATAAACAAATCATCTGTTTTATTTCCAGATTTCTAGTCCCTGGTGCAACAGAAATCAAACATGAGTCATTGTGACCACATGCAGAATATTAATGATTTGTGGAGCTCAGAAAAGCTATTGTCCTAAACTGCAATTATTCATATGATATCAGGACCACTTGCTGAGGAGGGTAAAAGTACAAAAAAAAAAAGATATGCAGCTAAAATATTAAGAAAACAAAACTGTTCAGAGATTAGAACTCAAGGATATATCTTTACAGACAAGTTACATAGTATATATGTATCTACATGATAGTATCAGGCTCAGACAATGCCACCAGGTTTTACTCATCAAGCCCTTAGGCTGGGTTCAGACCTGAGCGTATTCGATATGCGCTGTTTACAGGCGTTTTTATCGGGTGTACTTTTGGGTGTTTTTGTATTTTGGAAACGCGCATCGTACGCGCGTTCTTGCTATTGACCCCAGAGGCGTACAATGAAAAACAGAGGTGTTACGCGTGACAATACGCCCCAAAGAAGCTCCTGTACTTCTTGGGGCGTAGGGCGTTTTACAGCGCGTTCGTACGCACTGTAAAACGCTCAGGTGAGAACCATGCCCATAGGGAAACATTGGTTTTTGCCTGTTGATCGTTTTACAGCGCGTAGGAACGCGCTGTAAAACGCTCAGGTGTGAACCCAGCCTTAGTGCATTGGTGTCTTAAGCCATATCTTTCTCTTAGTGCCATCTATCCTAACAAATATTTTACTATCTGGATATACTTGGTATTTACACGTATGTCTCTGTTGGGATATGTTGTAGATCAGGGATGCTCAACCTGCGGCCCTCCAGCTGTTGTAAAACTACAACTCCCACCATGCCCTTCTGTAGGCTGATAGCTGTAGGCTGTCCGGGAATGATGGGAGTCATAGTTTTGCAACAGCTGGAGGGCCGCAGGTTGAGCATGCCTATTGTAGATAATTCAGTTGAGTAGGAACAGGGGATATATGTTGAGGCCTCCTACCACAGCATCTAAGGCTAGTTTTACACTAGTGTTATTAGTTCCAGTAGGCTGTTCTCTGGCAGAATAGACTGCCAGAGCGCTCTGGATACGGCATTGCCAGATGCTACCACAATGCCCACCGGCCCCAATGACTATAATGGGATCTGGCAGAGATCCGGCTGCTAGCTGGCAAATATGATGGGATTTGGCTGGACAAAAGACACTGCTGGAACAGTCTGCCCAAACTAATAATGGTGATGTGAAAGAAGCTTAACCTATGCTACACTTATGTTAAGGGGGTATCCCATGATTAATGTGAAAAGGTTAAATCATCTAGTACATAACAATCTCTTTCTAACAAAGCTAGAACCAGCCCTGTACCTCACATGGATCCAGAGATCCCCCCCATTTATTCCTCTGCTAGATCTATATGAAGCTGGCAGCTCAAGGGGAGTGTCTTTACTGCTGCAGTGAAGGGGGCGTGTCTCAGCTCTCCCTATCACAGCTCAGGAGGCAGTTGAAGGATGAAACTGAGCATGTGCGGCCTTCTCAGTGAGCTGGTCAAAGAAATAAGAAAAACACAAACAGCAGGTGGCGCTATACAGATACATTTTATTGAATAACTCAGTGGCTATGCTAAACTTTTAATTACATGCAATTACAAAAGTATTCAGATCCAGGGGCAAATCCAGTTGAAAACTGTAGACTATTTTTAATGGGACAACTGCTTAAAAGGAGTTGTGCAGTGGTTAGATATTGATGACCTATCTTCAAGATAGGTCATCAGTATCACATAGGTGGGGGTCCGACACCCAGCACCCCTGCTGATCAGATGTCACGGCTCTTTCACATAAAGCATTTTTCAAATGATAGTCCTGCTTTATTAATTCTGTTATATTGTTTTTCTTATAGCCAAGTTTATACATATGGTTTTATTTATTCTTGTTTTATATGCAACCAAATAAGGTATTTGGGTACAACAAGAGTTTCTATAGTCGTTATACATGTTATGTATTGATACTTGATGTATTGACCAATCCTTGTATAAAATCTGCGCTATAGGTGTATTGCATTTATGCCATGAGTACGTTTGCGGATGTGTTTGAAACAGTTAGGTGCTAAAGTGTTTACTGTATGTTGTAGATGTTTTTAATATGATACAATAAAGAGGATGAAATTTAAAATCCCTGTGGAGCTGGAGGAATGCCTGTAACCAAATATTTACAGAACAGTAAGGCCCCTTGCAGACGAGCGTGTCCGGATTAGGTCCGGATGCGTTGCGAATGCGTTAAGTGAAAAATGCCCAATTTTGCAGGCAAAGTCATTCAGTTTTGCCTGCGATCACGTTCAGTTGTTCAGTTTTTATCCCGCGGGTGCAAAGCGTTTTGATGCGTTTTGCACGCGTGTGATAAAAAACTGAATGTACATAAACAACATCTCTTAGCAACCATCCGTCAAAAATGCATCGCATCTGCACTTGCTTGCGGAAGTGACGCGATTTTCACGCAGCCACATTCACTTCTATGGGGCCAGCGTTGCGCGAAAATCGCAGAATATAGAACATGCTGCGATTTTCACGCAACGTACAAGTGATACGTGAAAACCAACGCACATGTACACTGCCCCATTGAAATGAATGGGTCCAGATTCCGTACGGGCTCAATGTGTTTGCATCACGCATTGCACCCGCGCGGAATAATCACTCGTGTGAGAGGGGCCTAAGAGTAAAAGTAAACACTATCCTACTGCTACTATATGGAATATGGAGTGTTTGATACTCTGTTCAACACTGAGGCCATGACCCTCTGCTGCATCCCTCATATGACAGGCCCAAATGGTGCCCAGTGGATCCTATTAACTTTTAATGAGGTTCATTGGGGCTCTGATGCTCACTATTCTTGTCAAAGGTGATGGAAATCCCAAACAACCCCAATGGAAAGCTTGAATGTAAGAAAGCATAGCCTTAGGCCCCTTGCAGACGAGCGTATCCGGATAAGGTCTGGATGCGTTGCGGCAAACCTGCGCGAGTAGGTACACAATTGCAGTCAGTTTTGACTGCGATTGCGTTACGTTGTTCAGTTTTTATCTCGTGGGTGCAATGTGTTTTGAACGCGCGTCATAAAAAACTGAATGTGGTACCCAGACCCGAACTTCTTCACAGAAGTTCAGGTTTGGGTTCAAGGTTGTGTAGCTTGCATTATTTTCCCTTATAACATGGTTAAAAGGGAAAATAATATCATTCTGAATACAGAATGCATAGTACAATAGGGATGGAGGGGTTAAAAAAAAAAAAAGTTTAACTCAACTTAATCCACTTGTTTGCGCAGCCGCCATCTCTTCTGTCTTCGTCTTTGAGGAATAGGACCTTTGATGACGTCGCTGCGCTCATCACATGGTCCATCACATGATCCTTTACCATGGTGATGGATCATGTGACGGACCATGTGATGAGCGCAGTGACTTCATCAAAGGTCCTTTTCCTGTGCACAGTAAAGAAGAAGACAGAAAAGAAGCCGGGCTGCGCGATCAAGTGGATTAAGGTGAGTTATATTTTTTTAACCCCTCCAGCCCTATTGTACTATGCATTCTGTATTAAGAATGCCATTATTTTCCCTTATAACAATGTTATATGGGAAAATAATAATGATCGGGTCCCCATCCCGATCGTCTCCTAGCAACCGTGTGTGAAAATCGCACCGCATCCGCACTTGCTTCCGGATGCTTGCGATTTTCACGCAGCCCCATTCAATTCTATGGGGCCTGCGTTGCGTGAAAAACGCAGAATATAGAACATGCTGCGATTTTCACGCAACGCACAAGTGATGTGTGAAAATCACCACTCATGTGCACAGCCCCATAGAAATGAATGGGTCCGGATTCAGTGCGGGTGCAATGCGTTCACGTCACGCAGAACAGTAAGGCCCCTTGCCCCTTGAACAGTAAAGCCCCTTGACTGCATATGCTATGGGGATAGAGGAGAAAGCAGCTACCAGACAATTCTGATGGAGGCTTATCTCCAGAGAGAACAAAAAGATCAGGTGAAAATATTCATCTCACCTGATCCTTGTCTCCACTGACATCATCTGTGTTCTCCACCAACATCATTAGTGTGTCGACTGAACCCACCATTCTCTGTGGGTTCGGCTGACAAAAGTATAATGTGTATGGCCAGCTTTAGGCATAAAGTATGAAGACCAAGTGCTGTAGTCATTTCAACGGATAAATACAATGTCTCGTAAAACATGTATCTTACGAAATAAAGACTTGAAAACAAATTTGCTTTATTCAAATATGGTTTATGTATATTAGCTATGAATTTAAAAGGAACCTGTCAGCTCCGTTATGCCCCGTTATCTATGATATATTACAATTAACAAGTGGAGTTTGAGAGAACAGCATAGCGGAGATGACAGGTTCCCTTTAATTGTTCTACTGTTCATAACTTTTAATATGATCTCATGATACTAAAACATCTTTTTTATAGAAAAACTGACTTATTGACACCTCCGGACCAGATGGAAAAAATAACTCCATCTGCACCAGGCAAATGCTCTGCAACTGTGCATATTCATAAAAAATACATTCATATAAATATTAAGGAAACATAAAGACAAGTTGCTTTCTGAATTCAGATTGCTCAATTTGTAGACTCAGTCCACCTCTAAAATCAACTACAAAACACATATACAGCTCCACATATACAACATTACTATTAGGGCTCATGCACACAACAGTATTTTGCGTTCAGTATACTGGCCGTTTTTTTAGTTCAGTATGCGGTACATATACTGAACCATTAATTTCAATGGTTCAGCAAAAAAAACTGTGTCTCCGTGTGCATTCCGTTTCAGTATTTCCGTACCGTGAAAAGATAGAACATGTCGTATTCTTGTCCGCAATTCACGGTGCTTGGCTTCATTCAAGTCAACCGGTCCGCAAAAAAAATGGAACACATATGGAAATGCATCCGTATGTCTTCCATATCCGTTCTGTTTTTGCGGAAACATCTATTGAAAATGTTATGCCCAGCCCAATTTTTTCTATGTAATTACTGTATAATGTATATGGCATACGGAAAAACGGAATGGAAAAACGGAAAGGAAGCGGAAACACAATGGAAACAAAAAACAGAACAACAGATCCATAAAAAATGAACCGCAAAATACTGAAAAAGCCATACGGTCGTGTGAAAGAGCCCTTATAGCCAGTTTGTCAGGACACACTGTGACACAGCTAATGTGGACCCATTGTGTCCCTAAACAGATTTGATTTAGGGCTACTTCTAAGGTCTAACTGCCTCACTTGGTCTTATACCTGTATCCCCTGTACAAGGATATGGACTCCACTGCGGAGAAACCACCAGGTCACTACCTCTTGAAGTTATGTCTGTTCAGAGTCTACTGACCTAAGCAGAGGCACCTGTCATGGGTAGAGTCACGGGAATCAAGATAGAGCGGAGGTGCACCCCTTGAGCTGCCACCCGGTTCCCTGTCCCTGCCTACTTGCACCACCCACCCTAGGTGATGGAGAACAACTGGGCGACAGTCCCTAACCTACTAAGTGCAAGCAGGGAGAAAGAGACAGCAGGGAAGAGGACAGCCACTGAGAGGTTACAATAAGCAGACAAGAGGTAGAACAAAAACGGAAGGCGAGGCGGGTCAACTAGCCGAGGTCAGTCCAGGAGGTCACGTCAGAACAAGTAAAGAGGCAAAGACAAATCCGCAAACAAGCAGAAGTCAAAATCCGAGATGTAGCGTCAAGGTACAGGGAGCAGGCAGAAGAGGTGCCAAGAGGCGGATCGAGGTTCAATTCCAGAGGTAGCTTAATAACAATAAAGTTCACAGCCTATAGGATGAAAATCACAGGCAACCTGTAGCCAGCAGGCCGTCTGTATTTATAGTGGGGAGTGAGGGTCATGTGACGTGGCCAGCGTCACATGACCGACAGACAGACAAGTCGAGCGCCGAGTGATCAGCTCGGCGCTCAAGGCAGACCTAGGAGCAGGGAGCCTCTCAGCTAGCAAAGCCGCCCTGGGAACGAGGCCAAACACAGATCCTCGATCCCAAAGCTAAGCAGCAGGTCTGCGGTTGATGGGAGACCGAGTGCACCTTCGGCACCCCATTACAGTACCCCCCTTTTTACGAGTGGCCACCGGACCCAAGCATTGTGGACGAGGTTTCTCAGGGTGTTCCCGGTGAAATTTTGTAATTAACCTGGAAGCATGCATCCTAGACATAGGTATCCAGGACCTCTCCTCAGGTCCAAAACCTTTCCAGTGGACCAGGTATTGAAAGGAATTTCTAATCTTTCTGACATCTATTATTTTAGAAATAATGAATTCCTCCTGACCCTCAACCTCCACAGGTGGAGGAGGTTTTTTAATCGGAACCACTGGTGACACATATTTCTTAAGTAACGACTTTTGGAACACATCATGTATACGGAGGGAGTCAGGTAGTTTAAGTCTAAAAGATACTGGGTTAATAAGCTCAATAATATTGTATGGTCCAATGAAACGTGGCGAGAATTTCTTAGAACATTGTTTCAAAGCAAGATTTTTAGTCAACAACCACACCTTATCACCGAGTACAAAATTTACCCCCTTGGAACGTCTCTTATTGGCATGTTTACACTGGGTTTCCTGGGCCTTTTCCAGGTTCGATTGAACCTGTGCCCAGACTGTGCACACTCTAGAGGTAAAAGAATCTGCCTGCGGGTTGAGTGAGGATACAGAGGGATTAGAACTAAAGCGAGGATGTAAACCACTGTTACAAAAAAAAGGAGACACCCCCGTGGAAGAATTAACCTGATTGTTGATGGCGAATTCTGCCAATGGGAGGCATCTCACCATAGGAGTTGATTATGCGATACATAGCACCTTAGAAAAAGCTCCACTGCCTGATTTAACCGTTCCGTCTGCCCATTGGTCTGTGGATGGAAAGCAGACGAAAAGGACAAAGAGATGTCGCATCTTCTACAAAAAGCCCTCCAAAAGCTAGAAACAAACTGAACGCCTCTATCAGAGACGATATTCTCAGGGACACCATGCAGACGTACCACATGTTCAATGAACAAGGATGCTAAGGTCTTTGCATCAGGGAGCTTACTTAAAGTGCACCATCTTGCTAAAACGGTCAACCACTACCCACACCACTGACTTCCCCTCAGAGAGGGGCAGATCAGAAATAAAATCCATGGAGATGTGAGACCATGGCTTACAGGGAATGGGTAGTGGTGGTAGTTCACCAGCGGGATGTGTTCTTGGGGTCTTAGACCGGGCACAAACATCGCAAGCTAAAACATAAGACCGTACATCTTTAGACAAAGTGGGCCACCAGAATGACCTCAGCAGCAATTCCTTAGTGGCAGCAATACCTGGATGACCCCAGAGCACGGAGTCATGACATTCACCCAATAATTGAACACGAAAGCATTCAGGAACAAACAACTTATCTGCCGTTGTTTGTGGAGGAGCAAGTTGCTGAGCCTGTTGAATCTCAGAGGAAAGATCCGCAGAAACTGCTGCCACAAAGATGTTTGCCGGCAAGATGGGTTCCGGGGGGTATCAGGAGGTTGGAAGGCATTAAAACTCCAGGACAAGGCATCTGCCTTAACATTTTTACTTCCTGGTCTGAAAGTAACAGAAAAGTTAAAACGAGTAAAAAACAGGGCCCATCTGGCATGTCTAGGATTAATGCGTTTGGCGGTCTCAAGAAACAAGTTCTTATGATCAGTGAGAACAGTAATACGGTGTCTAGCCCCTTCTAAAAAAATGCCTCCACTCCTCAAATGCCCATTTAATGGCCAGTAACTCGCGGTTTCCAATATCGTGATTTCTCTCCGAAGGAGAGAACTTGCGAGAGAAGAAGGAGCATGGCCTTAAATTAGTGAGGTTAGAGGACCCCTGTGAAAGGACGGCCCCCACACCATCCTCTGAGGCATCAACCTCCACCACAAAAGGTTCCTCGGTATCGGGCTGAACCAAGACTGGAGCCATTTGGAAACAATTTTTTAGGGTATCAAAGGCTCAACAGGCCTCCAACGACCAGTTAACCAGATCCGAACCTTTTTTAGTTAGATCTGCGAGGGGTTTGGCAATAACAGAAAAATTCTTTATGAATTTACGGTAAAAATTGGCGAATCCTAAAAAACATTGGAGTGCCTTTAAGGAGGATGGTCTTACCCAGTCGTGGATAGCCTGAACCTTACTGGGATCCATTTTAAATGAATGAGGAGTAAGAATATAGCCAAGCTAGGGGATCTCTTGAACTCCAAATACAAATTTCTCTAATTTAACAGACAAATGGTTCTTCCTGAGGATTTTAATAACCAGTCTGATGTGAGACACATGAGAATCCCAGTCAGGTGAAAAGACAAGAATATCATCAAGATAAACAATCATAACTTTGCCAATAAGTTATCTTAAAATATCATTCATGAAATTCTGAAACACAGCTGGGGCATTGCAAAAACCGAATGGCATAACCAGATACTCAAAGTGTCCCTCTGGAGTTATAAAAGCATTCCTGGGGGTCCCCTTTCCTGGGGGTCCCCTTGAAGCAAGGAAATGATAATACCAACCCTCTGTGGGTCAGGGCCGGAGGAGTGGGGTCGTAGTCGAAAATAAAGTTTACAGCTTTCCTTGAAAGCTAAAAAACTTTGGCGGTCACGCGAAAACCGATCGGGCAATTTAATGTGAAGTTCCACCTGAACGGTGGCGGGAGCAAGAATAGGGGGAGTTCGGACGGTCTCCTGAACTTGTAGTCTCTCCCCAAGTTCCTGTACTATTTGAGCAAGACCCTGCACATGTTCGGTGAGGCTCTGTATAGGGTCCATGCTGAATTTTGGGCCTGTGATTCTGTCACGGGTAGAGTCACAGGAATCAAAATAGAGCAGAGGTGCACCCCCTGAGCTGCCACCCGGTCCCCTGTCCCTACCTACTTGCACCACCCACCCTAGGTGACAGAGCACAACTGGGCGACAGTCCCTAACCTACTAAGTGCAAGTAGAGAGAAAAAGACAGCAGGGAAGAGGACAGCCTCTGAGAAGTTACAATAAGTGGACAAGAGGTAGAACAAAAACGGAAGGGGAGGCAGGTCAACTAGCCGAGGTCAGTCCAGGGGGTCACGTCAGAACAAGGGAAGCGGCAAAGACAAATCCGTAAACAAGCCGAGGTCAAAATTTGAGAGGTAGCGTCAAGGTAGAGGGAGCAGGCAGAAGAGGTGTCAAGAGGCGGATTGAGGTTCAATTCCAGAGGTAGCTTAATAACAATAAAGTACACGGCCTATAGGACGAAAATCACAGGCAACCTGTAGCCAGCAGGCCGTCTGTATTTATAGTGGGGAGTGAGGGTCATGTGACGTGGCCAGCGTCACATGACCGACAGACAGACAAGTTGAGCGCGCTGAGTGATCAGCTCGGCGCTCAAGGCAGACCTAGGAGCAGGGAGCCTCCCAGCTAGCAAAGCCGCCCTGGGAACGAGGCCAAACACAGATCCTTTCTCCCAAAGCTAAGCAGCAGGTCTGCAGCTGTTGGGAGACTGAGTACGCCTTCGGCGCCCCATTACAGCACCAAGGCAAGGCACCAAGGGAACAGATAAGAGTGAAGTCAAAGGACAATCTGAGGTCAGGGCAGGCAGAGTTTTTTCAATCTAGTAAGCAGACAGTATGTCAGGACAGGCAGCACAGGGTCAGTACAGAAGTCAGGCAGGAGTTAGGACAGGCAACACAGATTCAATATGGTAAACAGATAGAGGTCAGCACAGGAGATCAGGATAATACTATAGCACACCTTTGTAGTATTGAGAAATTATTAGGCATTTTCCTATAGGGGAAAGTACACTAAATAACCTACAGAAAGCAGTTATTGGCCAGGGTCAGATCAGGCAGTATGCCCGCTGGCCTTTTAAGAGCCCAGGAGAATGCAAGCCCTTTAAAAGCCAAAGCGAGCAGGAAGGGACGGAGATGGCCAGAAGAGGACTACAGAGTGGAAGGAGACTATGGTGGCTGCATAGAGGGAGCAGAAATAAACCATGAATCGCTGTCACCATAGAGCTGCTGAAGGGGGGAGTACCCTGACCAGCCATGCCGGGGGGCACAGACTTCTGGCATTACACACACTCTTGTATTGTCAAACACCACTTGTTAATTGTTATATACTGTATCATAGACAATGGGTGTTACACTATGAGTGTCATTGGGTGGTCTATAGATGGTAGAAGACCTGGTTGGAAGGTAATCCATACTTCTCCAGGATCTCCAGCTAACATATTGCATATCTGGAATTTTGATACAGTGGGGCAGATTTACTATGCAAAATGCACTAATTTTAAGTGCATTTTGCACCAAAAATTAGGTTGCATGCTTGGTATCACGTTTACTGCTTTAAGCTCTTTTCTAGTCATTTTACTCCTCATCCAAAAAGGAGCATAGCTTCATGGTAATGGGGCGTGACAGAAAAGGGCGTGGTGTAAGCTTAGACTAGACAGGTTTTTTTATGAACGGCCCAAATTTTTGGAGCACAGACAAAATTCTTGCATGTGGACAAATTTTTTGCACATGAACGGAATTCTAGCATAAATCTGGTGTGGGGTTTATGATACTCCAAATTTACAAAAGTTCATTTGCCAGAATAGTGAATTTGGCTAATATTAAGACTGTGAGTCATATTCTTAGACAGTGGAGCACAGCACTATTAGTAAATCTGCCCCAGTACGTTCTAAGCATACACCTTGCTAATATAAATAATAAAAACCAGACATCATATAGGACATGTCAATCTCTTTCTAACAAAGCTAGAACCAGCCCTGTACCTCACATGGATCCAGAGATCTCCACATTCATTCCTCTGCTAGATTTGCAGCCCAAGGGGAGTGTCCTTTCTGCTGTAGCTCAGGAGGCGTGTCTCAGCTCTCCCTATCACAGCTCAGAAGGCAGCTGAAGGATGAAACTGAGCATGTGCGGCTTTCTCAGTGAGCTGGTCAAAGAAATAAGAAAAAAAAACAGCAGGTGGTGCTTTTATTGAATAACTCAGTGGCAAATTTTTTTAAATATATGCAATTACAAAAGTAATCAGATCCAAGTGCTGGTTTGAAAATCGGAGAATATTTTTGTGGGATAGCCCACTAAATATTCTTAGAGACATATTTCTGTTTTACAGAAACATTATGATGACAGTAAAAAAATTTAGATGACAAGTCTAAGAAGACTTTGTTAAATGCATTCTAGAAAGTAGATGCCCTTTTGTAAAACTCAAGAAATCCAGATTCCAATTCAGCAAGAGCCGAGACCAGGAGACACGGTGCATGTGGAAGCAGACGGGTCTCAGTGCTTGATCGGAGCTGGAATCTGTGCTGATTGGTGAGTGCTGAGACCGGAAGGCATGGAGCATCTTTTCAGTTTAGGTCCTTCCCCCATTCCATTCGATTGACAGGGCTAGACATCTCGTCTATCCTTGTCAATGCAGGGGAAGGGGGAAGGCGCTAAAAGCTGTAGGACTTTTACTAATTAGTGCTCTGAGGGCTCTGGCCGGCCAAGTAACCCTGCAAAATGCCAGTCTTGTGAAAATTCCTTTTCCTCATCTCCTCTGTTCGGACCAGACGGCCCTAATGATTTCTTTCAACCGCGTCTCATCTCTACAGAGTTTGCCACACAGACATCTTAGGTTCTTCATTTTTCCATCATCCTGCCTTTCTTGGTGCCCAAACATTGTGCAAGCTGTGCTCCCACATGCTCAAAAACACTATACTGTAAGAACAGATACTAATTGTATAGTAATAGTGCTCCCCAAAGTCCCACAAATAGTAATAATTCTCTCCCAGAGTGTCTCATTGGTAATAGTGGCTCTACATTGCCCCTATGGTGATAATGATCCCCAAGAGTGCTCCTATTAATTTTAATGTCCTCCATATTGTGCCCAATAATACCCCCATAGAAAATTTGTCACCAAGTTTTTTTTCTCTCTTCTAATCTCTTTTTAATTTCTGATTGCAGATTTTTTTTTTTATTAGGCCTCATGCACACGACGTTCTCGGCCTCCGTTCGTTTTTTTTTGCGGATAGGATGGGGACCCATTCATTTCAATAGGTCAGCAAAAAAATGCTGATAGTTCATCCGTTTGTGTTCCGTGTCCGCTGTCCGTGTTTCCCGTCAGCCAAAAAAATAGTGCATGTCCTACTTTTTTCACATTTGCGGACAAGGATAGGCATTTATTACAAGGGATCTGTGAAAAAAAACGGATCCTCCAAAAAAAAAAGGATGCCGCATCCGTTTTTTTTTAGCAGACGCAAAATTTGCAGACACAAAAACCAACTGTCGTGTGCATGAGGCCTTTCCTGAACATGATTATGGGGACGGCCATCTTACCTGAGCTGTTCTTAGGCTACTTTCACACTCGCGTTTCACGGACCCATTTGAAATGCATTTGAAATGGATCCGTCACACAACTGACAAAACGGAGACGAACGGAACCCATTCCTACAGATCCGTTTAAAAGGATCCGTCTATAAAACGGATCCATTGGTCACTTTTGCTTCCATTTTCGCTTCCGTTTAGCAGATCAGTTTTGTAATAGGAAGGCGTGTCTCAAAGTGTCCACCCACTTTTACAGTGTATTTAAGTAGGGATTAATCCATTTAGGCTCTTTGCGTATTGGGAACATGTTGCCTGCACACATACGTCTGTGATTGAGGTTACTTATCCTAAAATGCGAGATGGAGAACACGTGCCTAGGAAAGAAGAAGACGCCGGTATTGGGTCCATCCAATAACTTCCAAATGCATGACCAGAGGCGTATTTTCCGACCTGTATTTGGAGCTTTGTGGTAATCCTGAAAAATGTTTCACGTATATGCGCATGAATATCGAGAGTTTTGATCAGTTACTGCAGCGCAAGCCTTGAAAAACAGGATACCCGCTACAGAAGGGCAATTATTCCCGCAGAGCGACTAACGGTGGCAATAAGATAAGGATTGTCCTAATTTTTTTTTTTAAAAGCTCTATAAATTTTTGGGGGAATATTTATATAAATTTTTTATTTTGTCACAGGTTTCTTGCTACTGGAGAAAGTCTTTCATCGCTGCAATACCAGTATCGGATGGGAATTTCAACGATCTCTGGTATAGTCGCAATGCTACTGAAGAAGGGGTAATGCAATACCCCGAAATGCGTCTAGCCTAGACAGGACCCCAAATTTTGGACCACTTGGGAAGCTGGAGGATTTACTGGATTATCGCAAAGAAGGAATCGTCTGTCACACGAATGGTATATTCTACAAACAACCTGTAAGGCCTGACTCCATGGTGAAGGCCTGACTACACGTGTCAAACAATTGCCAGTACGCAAATTTATGACGAACTACTGGTCTGCATATCCAGAGGACCACAATATTACCTTTGTTGATTGATCAAGGGAGACGGTAAAACCGTTCGATTTTATCCAGCGATTTAATCCAGCTATTTAAAAGTTTTATACCAACATTCCAGTGGGACGCCGCTGGTGGATGCTATTAGCGGGACGCCGCTTGAGTTCCTTCACTGATTGTGCATTGGGACCTTGATAATTTTCGGATACCCCTGTTAAAATATCGAATGGGACGTTGTTAGAAGACATTGTTTTATCGCTACCATTTATTACGAGACTTTCCCATACGAATATTCGCCCGGATATTCATACGATTTATTATCGATTATTCAATTTTATTCCTCCCTAGATGAGAGGCTCATTTTGCCTCATGACAGATGCAGCCTTGGTTTTAGCTATTCATCATTTTCAAGACATTAGTTTGCTGCCAGTAAATGGGATGACCCTTAATTACATTCGGAGACAGCAAACACCTACATAAGTAGTCCTGAAGATACAGTTGTTTCCAGTGTAGATAATGCTCTGTTAGGTACTGATCTCAATCTCTGGTGGTCCCTAATCTTTATTTTTCCTGCAGATGTGACATTCCTGCAGCCAATCATGGGTCTCATGCCAGGCTTGTCACATCTGCAGGTAAACACAAATGCCAACGGGGATCATCAAAGTGGCGGGGGATTCAACAGGTGACAGTTTTTATTGAATAGCACGTCCTCCTGATAGCTTCATTGCTTCAACTCCTGAACAACCCTTCGAGACTAGGTTCACACATAGTTTTTGTTGACGCTTTGAGCTATTTTTTAAAATGCATTTTTGGCAATTTTTTTCAGCAAAAAACATCACAATTCATGCTTTCCGTAGAAGACTCAATGATCCAAATCTTATTTTTAAACAATTGCCCAAAAAACTGTATCCAGAATACCACAAAGTGTACCATATGATGTGCACTCAAGTCTCTGCTGCTGCTTCCAACTTGTATCCCTCTTATACAAGTTACCCTGAGCACTTTGTACTTTCTTTGAAGCCAGACATGACGTGTGTCCTTCAGAGTACTAGTGGACCAAAGAAGGTTGTAAAGGTATCAATGGCTTTAGTCTTGATCGGGTCTCATCCAAACCTATTTTTCTTAAAAGAACAAGGTCGGGGTTTAGGGAGCCACCACAATCAGCCAATCACTTGTAAAGGCAACCCTGTGCCACACATGGAGTACTGTGTACCCACACATGGAGTACTGTGTACAGTTCTGGGCTCCTGTAAACAAGGCAGACATAGCAGAGCTGGAGAGGGTCCAGAGGAGGGCAACTAAAGTAATAACTGGAATGGGGCAACTACAGTACCCTGAAAGATTATCAAAATTAGGGTTATTCACGTTAGAAAAAAGACGACTGAGGGGAGATCTAATTACTATGTATAAGTATATCAGGGGGCAGTACAGAGATCTATCCCATCATCTATTTATCCCCAGGACTGTGACTGTGACGAGGGGACATCCTCTGCGTTTGGAGGAAAGAAGGTTTGTACACAAACATAGAAAAGGGTTCTTTACGGTAAGAGCAGTGAGACTATGGAACTCTCTGCCTGAGGAGGTGATGATGGTGAGTACAATAAAGGAATTCAAGAGGGGCCTGGATGTATTTCTGGAGTGTAATAATATTACAGGCTATAGCTACTAGAGAGGGGTCGTTGATCCAGGGAGTTATTCTGATTGCCTGATTGGAGTCGGGAAGGAATTTTTATTCCCCTAAAGTGAGGAAAATTGGCTTCTACCTCACAGGGTTTTTTTGCCTTCCTCTGGATCAACTTGTAGGATGACAGGCCGAACTGGATGGACAAATGTCTTTTTTCGGCCTTATGTACTATGTTACTATGTTACTATGTTACCCAGAGATGTTAGTGCTAGGAATTATGAAACTTACACTCATATGCTCTTTTTTATAGTGAGGTTCTTTCAATTGCAGTGTGTTTTTTATGTTTATGTTTAAAAAAATATTTACAGCATTCTCTAGCGCACTGCCAATTTTTCATGTAAAAAATGGGTGAAATAAATTGCATAAAAACGGACATGACATTAACAAAGTGCATGCAGTTTTTAAGGCCTTTTTATTGTCAAAAATGCCATCCCAAATGTACATTTGTAGGAGCACATGACGGTGAAAAACAGCAGATACCCTACAATCCGCTTCTCAGATTAGCCTGAGCCAAATTAATATTTCTCCTGAATGTTTTTGTACTTTTTGTAGCTCTCTATCTAGAAGCTTCCAGAATTTTGGGTCTCACTTCTGACTTTGCTTCTTGACCCCACCCCACCCTCTTTTGGAAAACCACTAGCCATCTGTATATCTGTTACCAACTGGTTGGAACCCAGGAACACTTTTCGACTGGTACCTGTAGAAAGCGCAACAACAACAGTATACTGTATGTGATTGGCCATGTAAACCAATTACATTCAGTAGTTTTATGGCTGATAGCATTAATGCCTTATGCCAAGAAAGATACAGGAAATAATCACAATCCATAAATAATCCCTGCCACCAAATTCAGAAATGGCTCAATGAGGAGCTAATAAAATATTTTCACTGCAAGATTAGAATAATTTACTGCCAACAGTTTGAATTGTTCTATGAATTTTGGATTTCCACCCGGCCCTTACTAAATTAAAGAAAGTGTCTTCAGTGTAATCTCTCATTGATGTTTATACGGAGTGTTTTAGTAACCTATCAGAGTCATTTTACCGCTCTTTGAGATTTGTCATGAAAAGATCTTTTTGACAAAGTGAACATTTCCCACAGAAGGTATTCATTGTAAAGAATAATTGATCTCAGAACTAGCATTGACTTAATCTAACATTGCAAAGGCCAAACACAGCACAGAGAAACAGGTCAATTAACCAACCGCTCCACATCTAAGAGCAAAGTCACTCGACTGGAAATAAATGGAAGTTTATTATATCTTCTGTAGTTCATTTGAATTTTCATGTTATGGGTTCTAAAGAACAATTATTCATCTGAAGAATTATTTTGGGGCAGGAAACATTTCTTAGAACTCAAGTCTATTCAGAGAAAATCAAGTAGGCTGTATAGACATAGATACTGTATACAAAAAACACTCATTGCTGATTTTTCAGTTTCTAACATGCTGTTTGGGGACTCTGCTATTGGGGTTTAGCTATAAAGGGTAGCAGTTGTCCCTAGGTCCTGGTGCCTGTGGGGTCTAAATGCTCATTTAACTCATATGAAGACACCATTAGTATTATAAATGGCACATGGGATGTGGGGGTTTTTGTTGCATTTTTCCTATATTATTGTATCAACTCTAGAAGAGCAGATGTAAGTTAATATTACATGAAAGGACAAACCTTACATGGAGTATTGTGTACAATTTTAGACACCTGTGCTCAGGAGGGGCCTGAATGTATTTCTGGAGTTTAATATTACAGGTTATAGTTACTAAAATTCTGAAAAAGGGTCAGTGATCCAGGGAGTTCTTCCAAATGCCTGATTTGAGTCAGGAATGTCCCCCATATGCCAGGCCCCTCACAGTGATTATACTTACCCTGCTTCCTGCTCCCTGCGCCGCTCCTGGTCCCCACACTGCCGCTGCTGCTTCTCCCCGAGCGCAGAGCAGGGTAAGTATATTCACAGTGAGGGGCCCGGCATATGGGGGACATTTTTATAGTATTGGATAACCCCTTTAACCAGTGTCGAACTGGGGTGCCTGGGGTCTACCAGTAAAATGTATTTTCGGGGCCCATCATACAGATACATGTAAATATTACCTACTCAAACAGCAGTAAGATGCTACCAGATGATTGAATATGGGGGTCCCCGCAGAGACTTTGAGAAGGTAGGTCCTCGTGTAAAGAGGATACTGGCTAGCTTTCCTCTATACCTAGAAGTCATCTCAGCTCTGATCGTGTCTATAATAATAAACTGGGGAGTTTCTTTAATAATCTATAATGTTTTTTATATAAACATAGGTTGATTGTGTTGTATATTGAATATATGTATGTAGGGAAGTAAGTCTACTGTGTTATGTGTCAGTTGAACAGGGGGTTGGAGACTAGAGGCCCGCCTTGCTCAGGGGGCCACCGAGGGATTCACCTGTACCCCTGTGGGCCAGTCCGAGCCTGCCTTTAACCTTATGAGGTTTTTGCCTTCCTTGCTATTTTGAAGAATAATAGGCTGAACTGGATGGATGTAAGACTTTTTTCAGCCTTACAAACAATGTTACTAAGTATAATAGGTCCATGCATATGATCGGTAGAAGTAGACGATTAGGTGGAGGAAGTGATGTTGAGACAAGAGGAGATAGTCCTTAAAGGCTACTGTAAAGAGAGGTTTAAAATTGGTTCTCCCCCCTGCACCCTGGATGTGATCTTTACTAAAACTGATCACAACCACAGAGCTACAATTAAGAGTACACTGAATAGGAGAGTCGATGAGAAAGTTTGTTACTGGCAGCCAATGTTAGGTGATGATTAAGGAGCTTTCTCTTTGACTAACAGCTGATTACAATTTTGGCAAGCTGCAAGGAGAGTTATTCTACAGATGAGCACATATTTAACCCCATTCAAGTTTTATCAATTAACAAATGACTTTATTACTAGCAAAAAATGTTACATTTGCAACTGCAAGTCTTAAATTGTCAATTCAATTTTCAAAAGCATTCAAATGGCTGGCAAATCCTATACCAAATTGAGAATATTGGTAACTAGGGATGAGCGAACTTCATGTTTTGAAGTTCGAGTTCGGGTTTTCTGGCAATTCCGTTATGGATTCCATTATCATGGACCAGAACAGGATTCTATTGGAATGCACTACGGAAGCCTTTAAGAACACCGAACTCGAACTTTAAAACATGAAGTTCGCTCATCCCTACTAGTAACTGTACAAATCAGACAGATGTTTGCTTCTTGCATGTTTGTTTCATCACATAGAAGACATGTTCCGTTATGCTTTAATCAGATGCTGCATGCTCTGGAAAACCATATGATATGCGTGTATGAGATCTACTAAAAGCCCACCAGCTGCAGATTTCTCCACTAAGGTCACTGCTATAACTAGTGACTGGCTGAAGAGATTATATATCCATATCAAAATGTTATCATTGGTGGCCAAAAAAACAGAGACCAAGAGGAGACCCAAGAAGTGTTGGCCTGGGAGCAGTAGGGCATTAGTAAGGTGAGTATTACTCAGTTTGCTATTTCAGATGTAAATACCCTCAAATTAAAGCTGAGAGTCTGCAGTTAAAGCACATCTTGTTCGTTTCATTTCAAATCTATTGCGGTGGTGTATAAAGCCAAAAATGTTAGAATTGTGTCGATGTCCCAATATTTATGGACCTGACTGTATGTTTTTTTTTGTTTTTTACACTATTTCAGATTATATTGATTCGATACCACGAAGCATGAGAAAATTTGGCTTAGCGGCAAATTAAATTTATCCTGAAATTTGGATCGAACACTTTGATTCGCTCAACACTAGTTCTGATCTTTATCACAAAAATGATTTTCTAAAAATGTGAAAAAATTTGACTAATAGTAGGAATTATTGTAAAATTAAAACAATTAGCAATACTAACCTCATAAATCCCCCGACACTACAGCATAGCCCATGACATGTCTACCTATTCATGTTACCTCTGCAGCCAATCACTGACCTCATTGGTGTATAGCATGAGACCACTGAGGTCAGTGATTGTTGCCAGTGGTCACATGGGCAGCCGGCACATCCTCAATTCTTTTAGCCAAAATTTTTTACATTGTCAGAAAACTCCTGTGTTGATTGGCACCTGGCTCAGGGCTTCAGTCGCAATAACATGGCCACAATGCTTTATGGTGAAAGAGCTAACCAACATGCTTCAATGCCAACCCAAGAATGTATCCTATAGCAAACCATAATCTTGCAATGAAAATAACATGAAATATGAGTGCTGAGACTGATATCAGGGCATCGTTTGTACAACATTGTGGATTACGGTGCGCTAAGAGTTTCCATTGACTCACTTATAGTCGGTATTGTACCACTTTTATTTAGTATGACCCCATTTCTTAGTTCTATTGTTTGTATGTATAATGGTGTGCAGCCATTTTCTTTTTTATGAAATATGAGTGCTGGGACTGATATCAGGGCATTGTTTGTACAACATTGTGGATTACGGTGAGCTAAGAGTTTTCATTGACTCACTTATAGTCGGTATTGTACCACTTTTATTTAGTATGACCCCATTTCTTAGTTCTATTGTTTGTATGTATAATGGTGTGCAGCCATTTTCTTTTTTATGAAATATGAGTGCTAGGACTGATATCAGGGCATCGTTTGTACAACATTGTGGATTACGGTGGTGCTACAGTATATACATAGAAGTCTAGTAGCAATCATATAAGATTTACCATACACATGTAGGAGTCTTTTTTATAAAAAATAATGGTGGTAACTAGATAAAGTTAACTTTTTCTGTAATTAACATTATGCCTATAAATAAGACATTGAGATAAAACTTGGACATTCCTTGAAGAATAGTATACGTGATTGATAAGAAAAAAAAAGGAAAGACAAAATCTTTCACCCAAAAGTATTTCAGCTAGACAAAATAAGACAGTAGATAAATTAAAAGATGTGCCTTTCAATGTATTTTCATCCATTCCAGTTAATTAGCTTTTTATTGAAAAAACAGCATGAGTGGATTTGACGGTAACTGTATGGTAAGATTTCATATAATTATTGATGTCACGTTCAGCCACAGTATTCTGCAGTTATTGAATGATCATGGAGCGTTATAACATTGTATCCTAATTAGGTAAAAGTGTCAATTAGGCACACACTGACTTATCTCAGAAAAATGTACCGTCTTAAGGTATAATTAAGGTCAATCTGTTTAGGTTCTGTACAGTACATCTATTCTGATAGTGTTTTATGACTGCCGTGCTCAGTAGATAAAGATCCTGACTCCAGCAATGGATAAAAACACATTTTGTGCCTTAAATCAGAAATAATTGTCCTATGAGTTAAGAGAAAGAAGAAATGTTCCACTTTTATTTTAGAACTTCTTTTGATTGTTCCTACATTACTGTAAAATAATGAGAACAAAAAAACAAGCCTAATTACTGAAATTTTTGACCACTGAAATTTTTGTAGTACTGCATTAAGTTTTCCTTGAATGAAGGCTTGACCCAACTATAACAACTGCAGGCAAGGCATTTGGGGGAAACAAGTATCTAACCATCTAACCAGCTCATTCTTTCATTCATTTTTATACCTCAAATTATATCTTCCCAATCTTTAAATGTAATACAAAAATATTATCCATAGTGTAACAAATCTTAGATGTATGGATAAATGTATTATAAAGAATGGTTACTTCTTGGGTTGACTGCATACTACACCATGTAGCAATGAAATTAAATAAAAATAGAAATCTTTGAGAAATATGAGAAATCGCATCAAAACCGCATTGATATCGCAGGGGTCCCATAGCGTTTTGAAGTGTAAAGGAAGCAGAGACCTGTGATAAGAAAGTGTATAGAGTCGAGTATTTTATACTATGTTTTTAGAATGTTTTTTAGACTATTTTATTTAATAGTGATATTCTTTGTATTGTTATAATGGTCTGAATTATTAAATAAGATGATACATAAGATGCATAGGAGTGCTCAAGAATATTTATTAGTGATATAATGACACAAAGGGAATGAAATCTATCCATTTAAAAAAATCCATATTGGATTTTTGAGAAGACCACAACACCCTATATAAGGGGTTGATTTTATGGGGGACTGAGAACCACTGAGGAAGGGGTCATTTAGAACCCCGAAATGCGTTTGGAAAGGATCCCCCAGGAATATTAGAACAATATTGGATACAAATTGTCCGTGTGTCAACTTACCCACAAGAAACTGTCCAGTGCGCAAGGAGCGGAAAGTTACTGCACTACCACGAGTTCCAGTAGCGGTAGACACGTGCAAACAACCACCAGCGCAGAAGTCGGACGGATAGAGCTTGCAGGACACCGGTCTCCTTTCCACACGAGAGGTGTCCAGAGCGACAACAGGGGTATTTAACAGGCATGGTAAGCACTTTTCCAAACAGGATGACAAGAAGAGCTCACATTAGGAAGAAGCAGCATTCAAAACAGCTCAGCGGGACGCCGCTGACTTGTAAGTATAGCGGGACGCCGCTACACTTTGACTTACTGAAAGTACAATTCTATTTATTACCGGAGGATTATTGAGACCTTATATTTTGGTAATAGCAGCATAGACTTGGCTGGCATAGACTACCATTGGAAGCAAATTTATCACTAAGTGACCAGCATAGGTTGCTATTGGGAGAGCGTCCATAGCGCACTTGTACATTACAGGACTATTGTATCTATTACACTGTTCTATTTTATCTTAGACCATTCATTACCCATATTTATTATTATTTATTCATTTTGTGTCTATTTAGTGATATTTTTAGGCTATTCATTCCAGCCATTTTAGGAACATATGTATGGTGTTATGATTTTATGTATATATTAAATTCTATATGATCCCAATATACTGAGTGTGCCTGGTTACCTTACGACTAGAGTTGAGCGAACACCTGGATGTTCGGGTTCGACGAGTTCGGCCGAACTTTCGAAAAATGTTCGGGTTCGGGATCCGAACTCGACCCGAACTTCATCCCGAACCCGAACCCCATAGAAGTCAATGGGGACCCGAACTTTTGGGCACTAAAAAGGCTGTAAAACACACCCGGAAAGGGCTAGAGGGCTGCAAAAGGCAGCAAAATGTAGTTAAATCCCCTGCAAACAAATGTAGATAGGGAAATGATGAGTTAACATAAAATAAATAAAAATTAAACAATATTAATTGGAGTGAGGTCCCATAGCACAGAATCAGGCTTCAAGTCACCCACCAATGGAGAAGGTCACTTACTATTATTTTGACCACAGCACCCAGACAAAGGAGAGAGGTCCCACAGCAGAGAACCAGGCATCATATCACCCACCACAGGAGTAGGCCACCATTTAGTTACTTTGACCCCTACACCCAGACGGAGGAGAGAGGTTACACAGCAGAGAATCAGGCATTTAGATCACCCACCACAGGAGTAGGCCACCATTGAATCAGACCCCGGCAACCATGTCAGATGGCACAAGCATAAGCTTTATATCAATCAGCACAGGAGAAAGCGACTTTGACAGACTTTGACCCCTACACCCGGACGGAGGAGAGAGGTTTCAAAGCAGAGAATCAGGCATTTAGATCACCCACCACAGGAGTAGGCCCCAATTTAATGGGACCCCGGCAACCATGTCAGATGGCACAACCATCAGCTTCATATCAATCAGCACAGGAGAAGGCGACTTTGAAAGACTTTGACCCCTACACCCAGACGGAGGAGAGAGGTTTCACAGCAGAGAATCAGGCATTTAGATCACCCACCACAGGAGTAGGCCCCCATTGAATCAGACCCTGGCAACCATGTCAGATGGCACAACCATCAGCTTTATATCAATCAGCACAGGAGAAGGCGACTTTGAAAGACTTTGACCCCTACACCCAGATGGAGGAGAGAGGTTTCACAGCAGAGAATCAGGCATCATATCAACCACCACAGGAGAAGCCACCATTTAGTTACTTTGACCCCTGCACCCAGGAAGAGGAGAGAGGCACCACAGCACATATTCTGGCATCATATCAGCCACCACAGGAGAAGCCACCATTGAGTTACTTTGACCCCCGCACCCAGGAAGAGGAGAGAGGCACCACAGCACATATTCTGGCATCATATCAGCCACCACAGGAGAAGCCACCATTGAGTTACTTTGACCCCCGCACCCAGGAAGAGGAGAGAGGCACCACAGCACATATTCTGGCATCATATCAGCCACCACAGGAGAAGCCACCATTGAGTTACTTTGACCCCTGCACCCAGGAAGAGGAGAGAGGCCCCACAGCACATATTCTGGCATCATATCAGCCACCACAGGAGAAGCCACCATTTAGTTACTTTGACCCCTTCACCCAAACAGAGGAGAGAGGTTCCACATCAGAGAATCAGGCATCATATCAACCACCACAGGAGTAGGCCACAATTTAATGGGACCCCGGCAACCATGTCAGATGGCACAACCATCAGCTTCATATCAATCAGCACAGGAGAAGGCGACTTTGAAAGACTTTGACCCCTACACCCAGACGGAGGAGAGAGGTTTCACAGCAGAGAATCAGGCATTTAGATCACCCACCACAGGAGTAGGCCCCCATTGAATCAGACCCTGGCAATCATGTCAGATGGCACAACCATCAGCTTTATATCAATCAGCACAGGAGAAGCCACCATTGAGTTACTTTGACCCCTGCACCCAGGAAGAGGAGAGAGGCCCCACAGCACATATTCTGGCATCATATCAGCCACCACAGGAGAAGCCACCATTGAGTTACTTTGACCCCCGCACCCAGGAAGAGGAGAGAGGCACCACAGCACATATTCTGGCATCATATCAGCCACCACAGGAGAAGCCACCATTGAGTTACTTTGACCCCTGCACCCAGGAAGAGGAGAGAGGCCCCACAGCACATATTCTGGCATCATACTAACCACCACAGGAGAAGCCACCATTGAGTTACTTTGACCCCTGCACCCAGGAAGAGGAGAGAGGCCCCACAGCACATATTCTGGCATCATATCAGCCACCACAGGAGAAGCCACCATTGAGTTACTTTGACCCCCGCACCCAGGAAGAGGAGAGAGGCACCACAGCACATATTCTGGCATCATATCAGCCACCACAGGAGAAGCCACCATTGAGTTACTTTGACCCCTGCACCCAGGAAGAGGAGAGAGGCCCCACAGCACATATTCTGGCATCATACTAACCACCACAGGAGAAGCCACCATTGAGTTACTTTGACCCCTGCACCCAGGAAGAGGAGAGAGGCCCCACAGCACATATTCTGGCATCATATCAGCCACCACAGGAGAAGCCACCATTGAGTTACTTTGACCCCCGCACCCAGGAAGAGGAGAGAGGCACCACAGCACATATTCTGGCATCATATCAGCCACCACAGGAGAAGCCACCATTGAGTTACTTTGACCCCCGCACCCAGGAAGAGGAGAGAGGCACCACAGCACATATTCAGGCATCATATCACACACCACAGGAGAAGGCCTCTTTCAGTGATTTAGGCCTTTGGACCCAGACAGAGGAGAGAGGCACCACAGCACATATTCTGGCATCATATCAGCCACCACAGGAGAAGCCACCATTGAGTTACTTTGACCCCTGCACCCAGGAAGAGGAGAGAGGCCCCACAGCACATATTCTGGCATCATATCAGCCACCACAGGAGAAGGCCTCTTTCAGTGATTTAGGCCTTTGGACCCAGACAGAGGAGAGAGGCACCACAGCACATATTCTGGCATCATATCAGCCACCACAGGAGAAGCCACCATTGAGTTACTTTGACCCCTGCACCCAGGAAGAGGATAGAGGCCCCACAGCACATATTCTGGCATCATATCAGCCACCACAGGAGAAGCCACCATTTAGTTACTTTGACCCCTGCACCCAGGAAGAGGAGAGAGGCACCACAGCACATATTCTGGCATCATATCAGCCACCACAGGAGAAGCCACCATTGAGTTACTTTGACCCCTGCACCCAGGAAGAGGAGAGAGGCCCCACAGCACATATTCTGGCATCATATCAGCCACCACAGGAGAAGCCACCATTGAGTTACTTTGACCCCCGCACCCAGGAAGAGGAGAGAGGCACCACAGCACATATTCTGGCATCATATCAGCCACCACAGGAGAAGCCACCATTGAGTTACTTTGACCCCCGCACCCAGGAAGAGGAGAGAGGCACCACAGCACATATTCAGGCATCATATCACACACCACAGGAGAAGGCCTCTTTCAGTGATTTAGGCCTTTGGACCCAGACAGAGGAGAGAGGCACCACAGCACATATTCTGGCATCATATCAGCCACCACAGGAGAAGCCACCATTGAGTTACTTTGACCCCTGCACCCAGGAAGAGGAGAGAGGCCCCACAGCACATATTCTGGCATCATATCAGCCACCACAGGAGAAGCCACCATTTAGTTACTTTGACCCCTGCACCCAGGAAGAGGAGAGAGGCACCACAGCACATATTCTGGCATCATATCAGCCACCACAGGAGAAGCCACCATTTAGTTACTTTGACCCCTTCACCCAAACAGAGGAGAGAGGTTCCACATCAGAGAATCAGGCATCATATCAACCACCACAGGAGTAGGCCACAATTTAGTTTATTTGACCCCTGCACCCAGGAAGAGGAGAGAGGCCCCACAGCACATATTCTGGCATCATATCACACACCACAGGAGAAGGCCTCTTTCAGTGATTTAGGCCTTTGGACCCAGACAGAGGAGAGAGGTCAGAGATTAGCTTCATATCCCCCAGCACAGCAGAAGACCGCTTTATTTGACTTAGGCCTCAGCACCCAGACAGAAGACAGAGGTAGCATGGCAGAGGTTATGGCTTCATGTCACCCGTTAGTTTAACCGGCCACTTTCATCTGGTTAGGCCCCAGCGCCCAGACAGAGAAGAGTTTCATTCAACTGTGGGTTTCATAAAATTTGTATCAAATAAAGAAGTGGCCCGTAGCACAACAAGACATGTTTTAGGCAGTTAATAAGGACTACTCTGCACAAGGGAGGGACAGGTCCTGTGGGATCCATGCCTGGTTCATCTTTATGAAGGTCAGCTTGTCCACGTTGGCTGTGGACAGGCGGCTGCGCTTGTCAGTAATGACGCCCCCTGCCGTGCTGAATACGCGTTCAGATAAAACGCTGGCCGCCGGGCAGGAAAGCACCTCCAAGGCATAACATGCTAACTCTGGCTACGTGGACAATTTCGAAACCCAGTAGTTGAATGGGGCCGAACCATCCGTCAGGATGTGGAGGGGTGTGCAGACATACTGTTCAACCATGTTAGTGAAATGCTGCCTCCTGCTAACACGTTCCGTATCAGGTGTCGGTGCAGATAGCTGTGGCGTGGAGACAAAACTTTTCCACATTTCTGCCATGCTAACCCTGCCCTCAGATGAGCTGGCCGTGACACAGCTGCGTTGGCGACCTCTTGCCACTCCTCTGCCTTCACCTTCCACCTGTTCCCCTGTGACATGTGGGAATGCTCTCAAGAGCGCCTCTATCAGCGTGCGCTTGTACTCGCGCATCTTACGGTCGCGCTCCAGTTCAGGAATTAAAGTGGGCACATTGTCTTTATACCGGGGATCCAGCAGGGTGGCCACCCAGTAGTCTGCACACGTTAAAACGTGGGCAACTCTGCTGTCGTTGCGCAGGCATTGGAGCATATATTCGCTCATGTGGGCCAGGCTACCCATGGGTAAGGACAAGCTGTCCTCTGTGGGAGGCGTATCGTCATCGTCCACCGTATCCCCCCAGCCACGCACCAGTGATGGGCCTGGGCTGCCACCCCGCTGTGAACTTGCGTCATCCTCGTCCCCCTCCACCTCCTCCTCCTCATCCTCCTCGTCCTCCAGTACAGTGCCTTGGCTGGCGACTTGTGAACCTGTCCTCTGCTGCTTAAACAAACCTCCCTCTGAGCCACTTCGAACAGACTGGCCCGAAAGTGTTAGAAATGAGCCCTCATCCTCCTCCTCCTCCTCCACCTGGGCCACCTCCTCTAACATCATTGCCCTAAGTGTTTTCTCAAGGAGACATAGAAGTGGTATTGTAACGCTGATAACAGTGTCATCGCCACTGGCCATGTTGGTGGAGTACTCGAAACAGCGCAGCAGGGCACACAGGTCTCGCATGGAGGCCCAATCATTGGTGGTGAAGTGGTGCTGTTCGGCAGTACGACTGACGCGAGCGTGCTGCAGCTGAAACTCCACTATGGCCTGCTGCTGCTCGCACAGTCTCTCCAGCATGTGCAAGGTGGAGTTCCACCGGGTGGGCACGTCGCATATGAGGCGGTGAGCGGGAAGGCCGAAGTTCCGCTGTAGCGCAGACAGGCGAGCAGCGGCAGGATGTGAACGGCGGAAGCGCGCACAGACGGCCCGCACTTTATGCAGCAGCTCTGACATGTTGGGGTAGTGGTGAATGAACCTCTGCACCACCAAGTTCAGCACATGCGCCAGGCAAGGGATGTGCGTCAAACCGGCTAGTCCCAGAGCTGCTACGAGATTTCGCCCATTATCGCATACCACCAGGCCTGGCTTGAGGCCCACCGGCAGAAACCACTCGTCGGTCTGTTGTTCAATACCCCGCCACAACTCCTTTGCGCTGTGGGGCCTGTCCCCCAAACATATGAGTTTCAGAATGGCCTGCTGACGTTTACCCCGGGCTGTGCTGAAGTTGGTGGTGAAGGTGTGTGGCTGACCGGATGAGCTGGTGGAAGCAGTGGAGGAGGAAGCCGAGTAGGAGGAGGAGGCTACAGGAGGCAGAGAATGATGCCCTGCGATCCTAGGGGGCGGAAGGACGTGCGCCAAGGAACCTCTTCCTCTGAACTGTGAAAGTCATCGCCACGACCTTCAGTCCATGTGGGGTCTAAGACCTCATCGTCCTCTGCATCGTCTTCCACCCAGTCTCCCTCCCTGACCTCCTCCTGTTCAGTCTGCACACTGCAAAAAGACGCGGCAGTGGGCACCTGTGTTTCGTCATCATCAGAGAGTCGGTGACTCTGCTGTGGTGGTATTCCCATGTCCTCTTCATCTGGAGACATAAGTGGTTGTGCGTCAGTGCATGGTATGTCTTCCTCCACTGGGGAAGGGCTAGGTGGACGCCCCTGGGAAACCCTGGAAGCAGAGTCTTCAAACAGAAGAAGAGACTGCTGCATAACTTGTGGCTCAGACCGTTTCCCTGATATGCTTGGGGGTGATGTGACAGACTGATGGGCTTGGTTTTCAGGTGCCACCTGTGCGCTTTCCGCAGAAGACTGGGTGGAAGACCATGTGGTGAACGTGCTGGAAGCACTGTCGGCCACCCAATCGATTAATGCCTGTACCTGCTCAGGCCTTACCATCCTAAGAGCGGCATTGGGCCCCACGAGATATTGCGGTACATTCTGCCGGCTAGTTGAGGGAGTTCGTTCCCTACTGTGTGCGCCTGGGGCCGAACGGCCACGTCCTCTACCAGCAACAGAGGCTCCACGGACACCACCACGACCGCGTCCTCGTCCCTTAATAGTATTTTTCTTCATTGTTGCGATTCAACTCGCACCACAATGAAATATATTATTTTTTATAAGCAAAATCCCCTCACTGGAATACTTTCAGTCTTTTGACTGTATGGATTACAGATGGAATGACTGTTATATGTGAGTACCGCTTTCTTTGACAGATTCTAGTATGGGTACATATATGTTTTCCCAACCCCAGCACATTAGTTTGCTAATTCCAGATGTATGAAACGCAGGCCTAACTGTATCTAGTATATTGAACGCCAGATAAACTAACTTGGCCTTTTTTAAATAAAAAAAAAATTCCCTCACTGGAATACTTTCAGTCTTTTGACTGTATGGATTACAGATGGAATGACTGTTATATGTGAGTACCGCTTTCTTTGACAGATTCTAGTATGGGTACATATATGTTTTCCCAACCCCAGCACATTAGTTTGCTAATTCCAGATGTATGAAACGCAGGCCTAACTGTATCTAGTATATTGAACGCCAGATAAACTAACTTGGCCTTTTTTAAATAAAAAAAAAATTCCCTCACTGGAATACTTTCAGTCTTTTGACTGTATGAATTACAGATGGAATGACTGTTATATGTGAGTACCGCTTTCTTTGACAGATTCTAGTATGGGTACATATATGTTTTCCCAACCCCAGCACATTAGTTTGCTAATTCCAGATGTATGAAACGCAGGCCTAACTGTATCTAGTATATTGAACGCCAGATAAACTAACTTGGCCTTTTTTAAATAAAAAAAAAATTCCCTCACTGGAATACTTTCAGTCTTTTGACTGTATGGATTACAGATGGAATGACTGTTATATGTGAGTACCGCTTTCTTTGACAGATTCTAGTATGGGTACATATATGTTTTCCCAACCCCAGCACATTGGTTTGCTAATTCCAGATGTATGAAACGCAGGCCTAACTGTATCTAGTATATTGAACGCCAGATAAACTAACTTGGCCTTTTTTAAATAAAAAAAATTCCATCACTGGAATACTTTCAGTCTTTTGACTGTATGGATTACAGATGGAATGACTGTTATATGTGAGTACCGCTTTCTTTGACAGATTCTAGTATGGGTACATATATGTTTTCCCAACCCCAGCACATTAGTTTGCTAATTCCAGATGTATGAAACGCAGGCCTAACTGTATCTAGTATATTGAACGCCAGATAAACTAACTTGGCCTTTTTTAAATAAAAAAAATCCCCTCACTGGAATACTTTCAGTCTTTTGACTGTATGGATTACAGATGGAATGACTGTTATATGTGAGTACCGCTTTCTTTGACAGATTCTAGTATGGGTACATATATGTTTTCCCAACCCCAGCACATTAGTTTGCTAATTCCAGATGTATGAAACGCAGGCCTAACTGTATCTAGTATATTGAACGCCAGATAAACTAACTTGGCCTTTTTTAAATAAAAAAAATCCCCTCACTGGAATACTTTCAGTCTTTTGACTGTATGGATTACAGATGGAATGACTGTTATATGTGAGTACCGCTTTCTTTGACAGATTCTAGTATGGGTACATATATGTTTTCCCAACCCCAGCACATTAGTTTGCTAATTCCAGATGTATGAAACGCAGGCCTAACTGTATCTAGTATATTGAACGCCAGATAAACTAACCTGGCCTTTTTTAAATAAAAAAAATCCCCTCACTGGAATACTTTCAGTCTTTTGACTGTATGGATTACAGATGGAATGACTGTTATATGTGAGTACCGCTTTCTTTGACAGATTCTAGTATGGGTACATATATGTTTTCCCAACCCCAGCACATTAGTTTGCTAATTCCAGATGTATGAAACGCAGGCCTAACTGTATCTAGTATATTGAACGCCAGATAAACTAACTTGGCCTTTTTTAAATAAAAAAAATCCCCTCACTGGAATACTTTCAGTCTTTTGACTGTATGGATTACAGATGGAATGACTGTTATATGTGAGTACCGCTTTCTTTGACAGATTCTAGTATGGGTACATATATGTTTTCCCAACCCCAGCACATTAGTTTGCTAATTCCAGATGTATGAAACGCAGGCCTAACTGTATCTAGTATATTGAACGCCAGATAAACTAACTTGGCCTTTTTTAAATAAATAAAAAATTCCCTCACTGGAATACTTTCAGTCTTTTGACTGTATGGATTACAGATGGAATGACTGTTATATGTGAGTACCGCTTTCTTTGACAGATTCTAGTATGGGTACATATATGTTTTCCCAACCCCAGCACATTAGTTTGCTAATTCCAGATGTATGAAACGCAGGCCTAACTGTATCTAGTATATTGAACGCCAGATAAACTAACTTGGTCTTTTTTAAATAAAAAAAATTCCCTCACTGGAATACTTTCAGTCTTTTGACTGTATGGATTACAGATGGAATGACTGTTATATGTGAGTACCGCTTTCTTTGACAGATTCTAGTATGGGTACATATATGTTTTCCCAACCCCAGCACATTAGTTTGCTAATTCCAGATGTATGAAACGCAGGCCTAACTGTATCTAGTATATTGAACGCCAGATAAACTAACTTGGCCTTTTTTAAATAAAAAAAATTCCCTCACTGGAATACTTTCAGTCTTTTGACTGTATGGATTACAGATGGAATGACTGTTATATGTGAGTACCGCTTTCTTTGACAGATTCTAGTATGGGTACATATATGTTTTCCCAACCCCAGCACATTAGTTTGCTAATTCCAGATGTATGAAACGCAGGCCTAACTGTATCTAGTATATTGAACGCCAGATAAACTAACTTGGCCTTTTTTAAATTAAAAAAAAATTCCCTCACTGGAATACTTTATGGCTTTTCACTGTATGGATTACAGGTGGACTGGTATTAGTAGGGGTGACACAAGCACACCCAAGTCCCTGATGTAGGATTTCTATGGCACAGACCACTATTACAAGTGATTAATGGACGTTGGGAGAGATTGTGCTGCAGCACTAGTCCCAAGATGGCCGCCGCCTATCAGCCCAGTAACATGTGCCACAAAATGGTCTGCACAACCTTTAAAAAAAATAGCCTTGGACTGTGCTGCTAAATCGCTATTGGTCTGAATCCCAGGTGTAGATGTCTGACTTGTTTGGAGCTTTGGAATGCACACTGTGGCAGCTTCTGCTGCAGCACTACAAGTCGCAAAATGGCGGCCGGCGGTCAGCCCAGGTACATGTGGATGGAAAAATCACTCTGGCCACTCTAAAAATAGCCAATCCCTATCAAAAAAGCAGCTCAGCTGCAGTTGTTCAGATGAATCACAGGTGGAGGAGAGAAATTTGCTTCCAGTTATTCAATTATCCCTGCCTATTCTCGCCCTAGCATCAGCTGCGTCTATCCCTGTTCTATTCACATCGGGAGTGAGCACGTCCCGACGTGCGCACAAGCTTATAAAGAGGCTGAGTCACATGCTGCACTTGGCCAATCACAGCCTTGCCAATAGTAGGCATGGCTGCGATGGCATCTTAGGGCAAGTAGTATGATGCATGTTGATTGGCTGCTTTGCAGCCTTTCAAAATGCGCCAAAATACATGCCGAACGACGAACCCGAACCCGAACTTTTACGAAAAAGTTCGGGTTCGGGTCCGTGTCACGAACACCCCAAAATTCGGTACGGACCCAAACTATGCTCGAACTGTTCGCTCAACACTACTTACGACATTTTATCTAAATAGGAAGAGGAAGGGTGATTCCTCTTACACCGTGTGCACCTCTATTAGTGGTTTGTGTGTCACTCCTGTGCGTCACATCAGTTCAATTTATATCTAACCGTACAGTCTACAGTATTTTACAGAAATACCAAAGTAGACCTAACACAACCACTGGAATTAACATGCTGTATATTTGGAAACCCCAATTAACTAAAATATATATATTTTTTTTCAGAAATCTAATGATTTATTCTACTAAAAAAGCAAGGGACTCTGTGTTTTCTAGAGACCATATCCAAGACTGGACTCAATTGCTTGCTGTAAAAATAATCCACCAGTTATAACTGCCATAAGGTAACCTCTCAAATGAAATAGTAGAGAATACAACAAAGATAAGAGTACAAGATTTACAAAAAAAAACAAAAACAAAGGCAAGGTTTCATAGACAAGACTTGAAAAAGCAAAAATTGTTAATAAATAAAGGTGGCATAACAAGTTTGTTCTGGCCCCAGAAGATCCTTACATTTCATAATGCAGTGACAATGAGTACAGTTCTCATTGGCAAAAATGATATATGAGATGTATCCAGAATGGACATATTGCAGAGGCTCAATCGTTTATATACTGAGCTTTTTAACCCATGCACCATATTTAATGGCAGGGTGAATGGGTTAAAAAAAACTAAAGGACCACTTGTCAGTTGTATCTGCTAACAGAGCTTCCTTCACCTCCACTTCCATACCTCGGAGATGTATGGACCAAAAATGTGACATGCTGCTACACATATGTCACTGCTTCTGGCCATTCAATGGCCTCAGCAGTAAAATGTGCAGGTCCAGTACGTGGCTGCTGCCACTGATTGGCCTGCAGCAATGATGTGCATGTAGATGGCATGTCACACTTCTTGTTCAGTGGGGACGGGGAACAGAGAAGAATGGAGATTGACACTGTAAATGGAGCACTGTTAATAAGTCAGTATGCCACTTAGAGAACCACTTAAAGTAATTTATGGAATACTGCAGATATTATTACAAGGTATTTTCAGATAATCTTTTTCTATGTTGTTTCTATAGCAGTCCTTTATTTTTAGACATACCTAATGAAGATTAGGAATTATTTTAAATAGCTGTGAGCTTGCTGCCTTTGACCTCTCCATCTGCTGGTCCATATGTAATAATAAGCGAATACACCCACCTAGTCTACATCAAAGTGCGGATGTAGCAGGGTTAACACACATGCTTTATGAGACATGTTATCTAAACTAAATGCAACTCAATGCGTTAAGCAATTGCTTTTCAATGGCTTTTCTTTCAAGATGAGTTAAGAAATTTGAGTTAAGAGTGTGTGTGTTACCCCTGCTACATCTGTACTTGAACATAAAAGAGTTAATAGCATACTTACATTAATTTTTTGAATAAAACATATGATATTAATGATGTTCAGGAAATAAAATGTAGCGTCTATTAATATCTTCTTACATTATTATAACCACACCATGGTAATGATTAAGATACAGCAATGAGTCCATCTGCTAGGACTGACACAGCAGCCACCCTCTGATTCATTCTCCAGTACTAATGCTAGGAAAAAAACAGAGCCTGTAATATCCATAGATTTCCTGGAAACACCATTCAACACTTCCATGCAGGCCACACACAAAATTAAGCCTGTACTCGAGTCTGCCAGAAAGTATCCCATGGTCAGCATCATTCGCACCTACTAAAATGAGACCAGACACAATCTTTTAAATTTTTTAGGTTTTATCTACTTTGGTAATGTTATTTTACACACAACACAATAGAATGTACTCTGCTATAAAATAAAAGATACATTTACCATATGATGATTCAATTACAATTGATGAGATAGAAGAAATGTTTCAGAGGTGATAAACTGAGTACACATCTGACCAAAGAATGTTATTAAGCTCATAAAGCGCAGGGTTGCAAAAGCAGCCATTGAAAAAGGAGTGAAATTTCTATACAAATACTGGATACTTGCTTCATCTTTGGAAGGTGTCGCTGCTATATCCAGACTGAATAAACCAATAAAACAATAAGTCACATAACAGATGATTAATAAAGTATAGCAAAATAAATGCTTTAACAAAAAAGAAAATGAGAGAAATGCAAAATAAGTTTTGCATTTTTACCAAGTTCAAGATATATATTTAATTGGCAAATTAGATTTTGTGATAGGTTGCTAAATTTGCACATCTCCGAGGTATAGCTAGGAAGACTGGTGTGCATGTTCTCCAGATGCTAAGTACGAGCGTGGCATCATTTGCACTAGAAGAAAGATACTGGGGTACATAACATTTTATCAGCCGGTTTACTTTGCAGTGTGGAAAAGAGTGGTGCTGCCACCCAGGAGTAACAGTGTTGTAGTGGAGCTGGCTAATGGTTTAGTTGCCAAACCACAAATCCATGTAAACCTGGCAACGTTTAGGGATTTGTATGTATCAATCTGGGGGGCCAAAGTGGCGCATATTAACATGTAAAGTTTCGCAAAATATACTTTATTCACTTGTGCAATGCAAATAACAGGACACTTTAGGCCGAGCTATTTAAAAAAAAAAATTAAACTTAATCAATACATCCTGCAAAGTGAAGTCAACGCAGAGGTGAACATTGCCATGGCTGAATTTGTTTTTTAATTAATGCAATATATGGCTGGTCTATGCTGCCTGAATTCATTTTAGGACTGCTGGCACTGGCAGAAAGAGAGGTAACATATAGAGCAATATACATGTGGAGCCTACCTTCTCTGAATTAATTTGAGGCCAGTTGGCACAGAAAGAGGTATCATAAAGATCCATACAGAAGGAGTTCACCTTGCTGTTGATGGTTGGGCACAAATAATTTTGATCAAAATATATTTGCTATAGATAGAGTCATAGAGTCAAACATAGAGTCATGTACTGTATGTTTGCAGAGTTTTGGTGCATTGTGTTTGTACTTATTTTATAAAAAAAATGCAAAATTTCTAAACGGGAATCCATCCCAGCCCTTTACTCTGCTATCTTCATTATCAGTAGATGTCAGAAGCTTCTTCGTGACTACCCTTGTCCCCTGAAGATCGTCTAGCAAAATATGACATGTAGGGATGATGGGCAAGAGCCAAGTTAGGTCTTGCATAGTGCCAGGATTATGTTCCAGACGAGAGCACCCTTTGAGTGCTCCGTGGATAGACTTATCAGACTTATCAGGATTCCCCTATAAGGTTTACTAGGGTCAGAAATGGTCAATTAATCTGTGCATATTTTTGACCCTTCACAGATCCCCACATGCATACTGTCTACTGTAGAAACAAATGGTTCTTTTGACTATTTCCTCTGGTTGGGTACTACTGAGTACCTTGTGAAATTTTGTGTTAAATTTAATGTCTTCTTTTATGTCTCCTGGTATCATAGGAGTGTCTGATAGCATTAAGGCTAACATTACATTTTTAGATTGTTGTACTATTTTTGGACTGTCTTTTTACATCTGTTTTAATCGCATATCATGAAGGTTATGTTTTAGTATAGCATTCACCTCCCCCTTTGAATTGCTGGTAAAAGGCCAGCAGTGTATATTTCCTTTTGCTATAATAGAAACCACTCATAACTGATCTAGTTTTAGGGACTACACCCCCCTTAAGGACACAGCCTTATTTCACCTTAGGACCAGGCCATTTTTTGCAAATCTGACCAGTGTCACTTTGAGTGCTGATAACTTTAAAATGCTTTGACTTATCCAGGCCATTCTGAGATTGTTTTTTTGTCACATATTGTACTTCATGACACTGGTAAAATGAAGTAAAAAAAAATATTTTTTTTGCACAAAAAAATACATAATTTACCAAAAATTTTGAAAAATTAGCAAATTTCAAAGTTTCAGTTTCTCTACTTCTGTAATACATAGTAATACCCCCAAAAATTGTGATGACTTTACATTCCCCATATGTCTACTTCATGTTTGAATTATTTTGGGAATGATATTTTATTTTTTGGGGATGTTACAAGACTTAGAAGTTTAGAAGCAAATCTTGAAATTTTTCTGAAATTTACAAAAACCCAATTTTTGGGGACCACTACAGGTCTGAAGTCACTTTGCGAGGCTTACATAATATAAACCGCCCAAAAATTACTCCATTCTATAAACTACAACCCTCAAGGTATTCAAAACTGATTTTACAAACTTCGTTAAACCTTTAGGTGTTGCACAATATTTATTGGCAAATGGGGATGAAATTTGAGAATTTCATTTTTTTGCCTAGTTTTCCATTTTAACCCATTTTTTCCACTAACAAAGCAAGGGTTAACAGCCAAACAAGACTGTATCTTTATTGCCCTGACTCTGCTGTTTACAGAAACACCCCATATGTGGCGGAAAAAAAATGTACGGCCACACAGCGGGGCGTAGAGTGAAAGGTGCACCGTTTGGTTTTTGGAGGGCTGATTTTGCTGGACTGGTTTTTTGACACCATGTACCATTTGAAGCCCCCCTGATGCACCCCTAGAGTAGAAACTCCAAAAAAGTGACCCTATTTTAGAAAATACGGGATAGAGTGGCAGTTTTGTTAGTACTAGTTTAGGGTACATATGATTTTTGGTTGCTCTATATTACACTTTTTGTGAGGCAAGACAACAAGAAATAGCTTTTTTGGCACCCTTTTTATTTTTGTTATTTACAACATTCATCTGACAGGTTAGATCATGTGGTAATTTTATAGAGCAGGTTGTCACGGACGCGGCGATACTTAATATGTATACAATTTTTTTTATTTATGTAAGTTTTACACAATGATTCCATTTTTTAAACAAAAAAAATGTTTTAGTGTCTCCATAGTCTAAGAGCCATAGTTTTTTCAGTTTTTGGGCGATTATCTTAAGTAGGGTCTCATTTTCTGCGAGATGAGATGCCGGTTTGATTGGCACTATTTTCGGGTGCATATGACTTATTGATCGCTTGCTATTACACTTTTTGTGACGTAAGATGACAAAAAATGGCATTTTTTACACCGTTTTTATTTTTATTTTTTTACGGTGGTCACCTGAGGGGTTAGGTCATGTGATATTTTTATAGAGCCAGTCGATACGGACGCGGCGATACCTAATATGTATACTTTTATTTTTATTTATGTAAGTTTTACACAATGATTTCATTTTTGAAACAAAAAAAACATGTTTTAGTGTTTCCATAGTCTAAGAGCCATAGTTTTTTCAGTTTTTGTGAGATTATCTTGGGTAGGGTATGATTTTTGCGGGATGATATGACGGTTTGATTGGCACTATTTTGGCGTACATGCGACTTTTTTAATCAATTTTATTACCTTTTTTGGGAAGTAAGGTGGGCAAAATTTTAATTTCATCATAGTTTTTTATTTTTTATTTTTTATTTTTATGGCGTTCACCGTTCGGGTAAAGTAACATGACTGTTTTATAGATCAGGTCATTACGGACGCGGCGATACCAAACATGTGCACGGAATTTTATTCTTTTCATTTTTAATCAGTGATAAATGTTTTTTATTTTACTTTTTTTTACTTTTTTTTTACCCAGATCCACTTGGTTCTTGAAGATCCAGTGGGTCTGATGTCTGTATAATACAGTACAGTACACTATATAGTGTTTTGTACTGTATTTTACTTACACTTTGTCTGAACAGATCTATGCCTTTAGCACAGATCTGTTCAGCACCATGGACAGCAGGATGCCTGAGAAGGCATCCTGTTGCCATGGGAACCTTCCCCGTCTGCTTAGTACTGGCCAGAACTGCGCAGACAGGGAAGGGTAAGGAGGGGGCTGTCTGGGGGCTCTCTCCCTCTCCATCGGGGGGCTGAAAAGGCAAAGCAGCCCCCCGATGGGAGAGGGAGGGAGCTCCCTGAGCTGTTAACCTTTTCCATACAGCGGTCCGTACGGACCGGGGTATGGAAAGGGTTAAACGGCTGACATCGCATCACAGATGTCAGCCGTTTATACCAGGGTGTCAGCAATGTGCTGACACCCTGGTATACCCACTGTACACCAACGATTATTCAAGGGGAGGCGGGAGGGGGATCGCGATCCCACCTGCCGCACCGCCCGCCTCCCGCACCGCCCACAACCCCCCCCCTGCACCTCCCGCCGCCATAAAATCATTCAGGGGTGTAGGGGGGGAGATAAATATATATTTTAGCCACACAAAAGTTTCTGATCCCCGCGGTCAGGGACCGCGGGGATCAGAAACTGCAAAAAGCGCAGCAAACCGCAGGTACCAGGACACAAGGGCGTACCTGTACGCCCTATGTCCTTAAGGGGTTAAATTATTCAAAACTGATTTTAGAAACTTTGATAACCCTTTAGGTGTTCCACAGGAATTAAAGCAAAATATATTTTATGAAGGGCAGATTTTGCAGGAATGTTTTTTGTGCACCATGTCACATTTGAAGAAACCCTGAGGTAGCCCTACAGTCAAAACACCTCTAAAGTGACCCAATTTGGAAATTTTGAACCTCCAGAAATTTTTGATGGGTGTAGTGAGCACTTTTTTGCTTTAACCCCAGATATTTTATTGTCACAATTGGTAACAAGAAAAGCACCCTACAATTTGTTTTAAAAAAAATACTCTACAATTATAATTTTTCTGAATATGGTAATGGCCTATATATGGTTGTAAACTGCTATATGGGCACACCGCTAGACTCAGAAGGGAAGGAGCTCCCTTTGGCTTTTGGAGGGCAGATTTTTCTGGAATGGTTCTTGGGTGCCTTGTCAAATTTGCAGAGCCCCTGAGGTACCAGCACAGTGTAAAACTCCAAAAAGTTACCCCATTTTGGAAACTAAACCCTTCAAGAAATTTACCTAGCGTCATAGTGATTGGCTTAGTCCTACAGGTGCTTCATATAATTTTTTTAAGATTCAGACATGATAATTAAAACTAATATATAAAACATTTATTTAGCCTCAAGTGTTTCATTTTCAAAAGTGGTAGTAGGAGAAAAAGCATCCCAAACTGTATTACATATTTTTCCCATGAGTATGACAATACCCCTTATGTGATAAACTGCTGTTTGAACACACTGCAGGGTGCAGAAGAGAAAGAGCACCATGTGTATTTGAGGCCCACCTTAGTAATTTATACAGCACTGGCCAATAACTGTAGAAGCTCTGAGGTGAAATAAAAAATGAGTTACCCTATTTTGGAAAACACACCCTCACAGAATTTACCAAGGGGTGTAGTGAGCATTTATATGCCACAGGTGTTTTTCAAAAATGAATGCACAGCTGATGGTGCAAAGTGAAAATTGCACTTTTTACACAGATATGCCATATCCAAGGCCAATATTTTGTGTCCAGCATGTGCCAATGTGAAAAATAAGCCCTATAATGTTGTGCATACTTGTTTTAGAAACACCCTGTGGCCCATGTGGCCCTAAACTTTTGGCTGAACATACAACAGGGCTTAGGAGTAAAAGAGCACTGTGTGCATTTGAGGCCCTATGTGGTGAATTACGCAGCTTGTGCTGACAACTGTAGAGCCTGTAGGATGAAATATTAAATTTAAGTCCCAAGAAGTTATGCTATTTTGGAAACTATATGCCTCAAGGTTTATATTTAGGGGTTGGAGTGAGCATTTTGACCGCATATGTGTTTTGCGAAAATTGATGCGCAGCAGATGGTACAATGTGAAAAATTTTATTTCTTCCACATATATAGTATTTTAGTGCCCAATATTTTGTGTACAGCGTATGCCAGTGTGAAAGTCAGCATTCTTATTATTATGCTGTGTTTCCTGGTTTAGAAACCCCCCACATGTGGCCCTAATCTTTTACTTAAAAGTATATGAGAGGGCTTAGAAGTATAAGAACTCCATTTGCATTTTGAGGCCCAATGTGGTGATGGTAACAACTGTAGCTCTGGAGTAAAATAATAAATGATCTAACTTTGGAAACTCTGCCCCTCAAGGTATTAAGGGGTACAGTTAGCACTTTGGTGCCACAGGTATTTTGCAGAAATTAATGCGCAGTTCACCATGCTAAATAAAAATTGCATTTTTTTCAACAGATATGGCATTTTAGTGCCCAATATTTTGTGCCAAGCTCATGCTATCTGAGACTCACACCAAATTACTTGAATTCATAGGCTGCTTCTACTGGGTACGTAAATGTCATAAATATAGCTGCTTTATAAGCACACAGTAGGGCTCAGAAGGGAAGGAGCGCCATTTGGCTTTTGAATCGTGGATCTTGCTGGAATAGTTTTTAGGTGCTACATCACATTTGCAGACCCTGAGGTACCCGTACAGTGAAAACCCCCAATAAGTGACCTAATTTTGGAAACTTAAGCCTGAAGGCCGGGCCTCATAGACATCAGCATCCCATGATTGCATTAAGGGGAGTCAATGGGTAGAGAGATGGAGCCCTCTCTCTGTAAACCTCCTAGACACAGTAGTCAGCATTGACCATGGCATCTAGGGGATTAATCCACTGGCATTGGAGTTTTCACTGATGCCCAGGACAGCTACTGTGCCCATCCAATCATTGCGCTGTACATTGAAAGGACACTTTATTAGAAAGGGAAATTTTTTCAAACTCAATATTCATAGCCATTTTGACCTTTTTACTTTTTATTTTTCATTTCGGCAGTACTACTGTGTAAATATACAATATTGTCCTTCAGTAGCAGTCAGCACAAGTGATGAGAGCTCCAATATAGTTCCTTCTAAATAGTAATTAACCCATGTCAGCTTACTGCTGCTGTGAGGGAAAGATGTTATCTGCTAGCATAATAGCCTGTGTAGAATTAGGATGACAGTATAACAGCTCAATTGTTCTCTAGAAAGGCCTAGATAAAGATGCCCCCAGAAGAGAATTGCGTTGATTAGTGTAATGTATGATGCTCTAAATGAGTCACTACAGAAGGTTACAGAGGCAATCTGACTAAAAAGGTTAAAGGGAATGGTCATCAGCAAATTACCTAATGGTTTAATAAAGTTTTCACGTTAAACATATATATATATTTTTAATTAAACATATAACCATGAAATTTATTTTTTATATCACTTGTTCACTGCTGAACAGCCGGCTGTAATAGCTCACATATGATTATATAACAAGTCCCTCTAAGTGAATCTCATTAACACAGACCACACTGAACATATGTCAGAAATGTCAATTAATCAAGATGCTGTGCATGCGATCCACATCAGAAAGTTATTTATGGCGATATTACGTATTTGGGAGGGAATTACTTGGCATATGTATTCCAACAGGATGTGGCAAAATATAGAAAGTCAATCAGATATTTCAACATTTTCCTGATGTCAAAAACTGTCTAACCTGTCATAAATGTATATGTAGATGTGATATTCCTGTTTTTTTCATAGAAACTAATGGATCAAGGTATGTGCCATTTTATAAATACACATATACTAATAATAACGTTTGTGACAACCACATTCAATCTAGAACAAGAATAATGTTGTCATCACATTTTTCTAATTTCAACAGGCCTATTAGAAATCAGCATTTCTCTTTCCATCAGTACCACAGGTTTTAGTTTTATTATATTTCAGCCTGAAATAATATCATTATTACCTAGTTTTATATACCAAAATGCTGAAAAAGTGACATATTTTACACAAGAGACTTCTTCACTGTGCTCCACATCAGCCAGGAGGTGATATATACATGGACACTCCGAGCATTCATTCTCTTAGTGCTGACACGCTAGTGCCATCTTCAGATAGATATCATCAACAAAGTGACCTTATATATTAACTATCACTACTTCTCGCTTTCATAAATATGGCAGGCTGTCATAGGCCTCTCTCTACTTGCCTTGCCTAACGGTAATAAGACCCAAACAGATCTTGTTATATAGCAGCCTTTGCCTAATCATATATCTCCACATAAAATATTCAAGATGTGCTCAATTTCCAGGTAGCTTCACAAGGAATCCATTTTACTTAGAGATTTATATAAACTATTGCAAATTTAAAAGACTTGTACTAGGATATACTCCTTTTATCCAAGAACTAGAAATTGAGGTTACGGTAGGTACATGCTACTCCAAAGTGTTCTCAGAAGCCTCTATGCACATTAACTGTTTCAGCCTAGCAGTGCACGTTGAATACGAATGACACGGGAGGCAAAAAAAAGACACACGGACCAAACCAGTGGAGTAACTTGAAATGACTGGGCCCCACACAAATGTTTGAATGGGTCACCCCCCCCCCCCCCCCCCCCAGCAACTCCTTTACACCCCTCACTACTGTGACTAGTCAAGATCACTCTCTGAGACCAGGCCTAGCAGCCGCTTTGTCTGTTTCCTACACGTACTGTATATACTGTACGTCATGTCACTATATACTGTATACTGTCTCTGTATATAATGTTATTGTATAATATTGTTCAGGGGTCCCTGACAATAAAATTATTTTAGTCCTCCTCCTTCGTGGGCCCCTTCTGAGGTCAGGCCCCAAAGCAGACGATTTCCCTGCTTTCCCTATAGCTACACCCTTGGAACAAACACGGATTCTTCGTGCACATCTTCAACAATGAACCATTGACCGTCTTGTCATTGATGTCATCACAGACATCAGGGGCGGACTGGGAACTAATAGTGGCCCTGGAAAAAAAAAGGTAAAAGTGGCTCCATGTTGCAGGTGGGTCTAAATTGACAAAAGACGGGGCAACACAATTAGGCGGGGCCAACCGAAGTAGGCAGGGCCAGCAATACCATATTGCAGAGCAATATACCGCCGCAGCTGACCCAGATACCACAGTGCAGCACAAAATACTACCACCTGCATCACAGTATTCAACTGTATTGCTCTCCTGAGGACGTCAATACAGTTGTATTTAGGAGGGACCTGCAGCTGCTGGTTAGGTGCATAAGAGAGAATCAGTTCATTATGAACCCTTGTGGCGGGCGGGGGGAGGCCTGGGGTGGCCCTCCTAGGCATTGGCCCATTAAGAAATTTCCCTGTTGGGTCTATGGACAATCCACCCCACGGACGTGTGAATAATGCCTTAACTGCCTTCTCTAATTCTATGCATCTTACCTGGTGTCCATGGTTCAGGCTGGTTTTGGTGGTGTAAATTTATTTCTCCATAAGATGTTCTATTGTAGAATCTGTCAGATTTGGCAGAAAACACACTCCTTCATGCAGCTGTATATTTTTTGGCAAAATGATGGATGCCGAGATGGAACCCTTCAGATTTCATTATAAGTCAATGGGGGTCGTTGGTGTCCATTGTGTAACAGATCCAGCACTGCATCATGGTATATCTTTTTAATCAGAACCGTAATGCAGATATGAACAGAGCATTTTTGTATGGGGAATGTTTGCTTGGCACACTTTAGGCTTCCTAATACCATATAAACCTTCTCTAAATACCAGAACCTACCCATAGCAAAATACAGTTGCCAAGACCTGATGGAAATTTCCTCTTTCTTTCTTGCTTTGAGCATAACCACATAAAGAACATTACTATGTGAGATGCTATTAGATGTTGAAGGTATTGTGCACTAAGATAAATGTGTACGTGAATGTATTAGTCATTGTACACCAATTATAACATATAGAACGTTTATCTTTTTCATAAAGCTATAAATTACATTGCTTTCATGCAAACATATCAAGTTAATAAATGGGAATAAATAGTGGTATGTATCATGTATCTGCTTTTTAATTTCAATCAAAATTGTAAGTGCAATGGGCCCGGGAGGGAGAAAAGTGGAGAAATATTGGCGACACGATAGTGGCACTGCTGGGGGTAGTAGTGCTTACAGTGGTAGTCCTCACTCTGACACTCCTTGGGTCAGTGATAGGTGGGTGCGCCCTTTCTTCCTTCGGGGCAAACCCTACTTTCACGGGGTAATCTCCTGCCTGGTGGTGGCTCTGGCTGACCATCTTGTTGGGTGTTGTGGGTGCTAGGCAAGATCCCATATGAAGGAGGAAGGCAACCATGCGACACTATGACAATGCAGGTGTTGGTGCAAGCAATGATGAGGCCGGTTTAACAGTAGAACCATTCTAAAGTTCAAGCACATCAGTTACAGTTCTGAACATGCATGGACTGGCATATCCTACACAGTTTTGTAGATTCCACAGTTCTTAAAGTTTTAAAGGTCGAGCATTCAAATATAGTGGTGCATCTTACTTTTAATTTTAACCATGTATTCACCATGTGGTGCTACTAATTCCCAATGCAGGGCATAGTCCTTAGCAGCTCCTCGATCTGCCTGCAAAGTATGTACAGGCTCCCGAAGCCTTACATCCCCGGACACGTTAGGGTGGGTTCACATCTGCATTGTGGATTTCATTATGGTTTTCCGTTATAACATGGTCATAACGGAAAATAACGGAATCGATAAGATGGAAGGACGGATCCATTATGCTGCCCATAAACTTGTATTATGACGGAATGCAAAACGGAAGCCTTTAAAAGGCATTCCGTCTTAATAGAAGTCTATGGGAATCATAACTTTTCCGTCTTGCATAACGGGAATCAGACGGATCCGTTATGATTCCCATAGATTTCTATTAAGACGGATCAAAACGGAATGCCTTTTAAAGGCTTCCATTTTGACTTCTGTCTTATGGAATCTGTTATTTTCCGTTATAACATGCCATAACGGAATCCAGAACGCAGATGTGAACCCAGCCTTAGCTGTGGAGTCCAAAAGTCTCCAAGTTATCTCAACAGTCTCTTTTGCATGCATCTCCTCTTCAAACTGGAATGCTCCAAAAATGTCTCACTCATTCCTTCATAGGCTTGCTTAGTGACTTTGTATCCTCTCTGGCTGGTTCTCTACCCGGGGCTGTTTTCGGCTTGCTTCCATCTCTCTGTCTCACACTGTTCTGGCCTATTCTTACCTGTGGGGAATGGGACACAGCCCTACCTAGCAAATGGACAGGCTGTTAACTCCTTTGGCAGTATACACAGAGGGCCAGATTTATCATTAGCTCAGGTCAGAATAATGGAGTGAAAAAGTCCCAAAAAAAGTCCCAAACGCTAAAACTGCGCACAAATTTGTGACTTTTTTCTGCTCTGCACTATGCTCGCCAGTTTTCTAAAAGTGGGCGTGTTTTCTTATGTAAATGAATCTCTAGACAGATTTACTATTGGGACTATTTAAAAAGTCACAAAAAAGTCGCAATTTCACTCCAGTGAGGACCATGCTTATCTTATGAGACTTTTTAACCGCCTCACGTCCGCCCATAGGATATAAACGTCCTATGGGTGGACGTCTATTTCTGACAGCACGTTTTAAAACGTCCTGTCAGAAATAGCAGCTGCACGCTAATCGTGCAGCTGCTGATCGGGTTGCCCGCTGTCAGTGACAGCAGGGCAACCCTAAGACAAGGCAGGGACAGTTCCCAGGTGTCCCTGCCTTCACGATCGCTGCAGACACAGCGCTCACCGAGCGCTGTGTCTGCAGAGAAGGAAGCGCTGTGCGCTTCCTGTTCCGGCCCGGCGGTCATGTGACCGCCGGGACCGGAGAGTGCAGGAGCTGTGTGAGGTCTCTCAGAGACCTCGATCAGCCCTGCTGTGAGGCTGTACAGCGCTAGATTGCTGCTGTACAGCCTCTATAGGGGTGCATTTGTCCTGTAACTGGGGCTACTATGTCAGCCCCAGTTACAGGAGAAATCAACTGTGAAAAAAAAAAGAAAAAGTGAAGCAAATGTCCCCCAGAGGTCTTGTATGACCTTATGGGGGACGAAAAGTGTAAAAAAAAATAAAAAAAATAAAGGGTTGAAAAAATAAAATAAAATAAAGTTTCACATGTAAAAAAAAAAAAAGTTCCCAAGTTAGGAATAAAAAAAAAAAAATTAAAATAGAAAAAATAAAGTAAAATAGACATATTTAGTATTGCCGCGTCCGTAAAAACCAGCTCTATAAAAATATCACATGACCTAACCCCTCGGGTGAACACCGTAAAAAAAACGGTGTCAAAACAAGCAATTTTTGTCACCTTGCATCACAAAAGGTGCAACACCAAGTGATCAAAAACGCGTATGTCCCACAAAATGGTACCAATAAAACCGTCACCTCATCCCGCAAAAAATGAGCGCCTACATAAGAAAATCTCTCAAAAAATAAAAAAACTATAGCTCTTAGAACATGGAGACACTAAAACATAATTTTTTTGGTTTCAAAAATGCTATTATTGTGTTAAAGTGAAACAAATAAAAAAAAGTATACATATTAGGTATTGCCGCGTCCGTAAAAACCAGCTCTATAAAAATATCACATGACCTAACCCCTCGGGTGAACACCGTAAAAAAAAAAAAAAAAAAACTGTGTCAAAACAAGTAATTTTTGTCACGTTGCATCACAAAAGGTGCAACACCAAGTGATCAAAAACGCGTATGTCCCACAAAATGGTACCAATAAAACCGTCACCTCATCCCGCAAAAAATGAGCCCCTACATAAGAAAATCTCTCAAAAAATAAAAAAACTATAGCTCTCAGAACATGGACACATTAAAACATAATTTTTTGGTTTCAAAAATGCTATTATTGTGTAAAACTTTAATAAATGAGAAAAAGTATACATATTAGGTATCGCCACGTCCGTAACAATCTGCTCTATAAAAATGTCACTTGACTGAACCCCTAAGGTGAACGCTGTAAAAATAAATAAATAGAAACTGTGCTAAAACAACCAATTTTTTGGTCACCTTGCCCCATAAAGTGTTATATTGAATGATCAAAAAATCATATGTACCCAAAAATAGTACTAATAAAACTGGCACCTTATCCCATAGTTTCCAAAATGGGGTCACTTCTTGGGAGTTTCTACTGTAAGGGTGCATCAGGGGGCTTCAAATGGGACATGGCATCTAAAAACCATGTGGAGTTCCTTTCCTTCTGCGCCCTGCCGTGTGCCCATACAGCAGTTTACGACCACATGTGGGGTGTTGCTGTAAACCGCAGAATCTGGGTAATAAATATTGAGTTTTGTTTGGCTGTTAACCATCGATGTGTTAGAGAAAAAAAATGATTAAAATGGAAAATCTGCCAAAAAAGTGAAATTTAAAAATTTGATCTCCATTTTCCTTTAATTCTTGTGGAACGCCTAAAGGGTTAACAAAGTTTGTAAAATCGGTTTTGAATACCTTGAGGGGTGTAGTTTCTACAATGGGGTCATTTATGGGGGTATCCACTATGTAGGCCCCACAAAGTGACTTCAGACCTGAACTGGTCCTTATAAAGTGGGTTTTGGCAATTTTCTTAAAAATTTGAAGAATTGCTTCTAAACTTCTAAGCCTTCTAACGTCCTAAAAAAATAAAATGACATTTCCAAAATGATGCCAACATAAAGTAGACATATGGGGAATGTTAAATAATAAATATTTTATGAGGTATCACTTTCTGTTTTAAAAGCAGAGAAATTGAAATTTAGAAAATTGCGATTTTTTTTAAATTTTTGGGTAAATTTGGGATTTTTTCATAAATAAAGGTGAAATATTTTGACTCAAATTTATGACTATCATGAAGTACAATGTGTCACGAGAAAACAATCTCTGAATGACTTGGATAAATAAAGGCGTTCCAAAGTTATTACCACATAAAGTGAGATATGTCCGTTTTGCAAAATTTGGCCTGGTCAGGAAGGGGGCAAAGGGCCCAGATGGGAAGTGGTTAATAGAACATGCGACTTTTTCATAAAAACGTGCGACTTTTTCGTAAAGATGTGCGACTTTTGTAAAGCTGCTTACTGACGGATAAACTGCTACCGTCAAACCACATTTATTACAGTCTTAAAGGCCGATCATAAATCTGACTTGGCTAAAACTGACTTTAGCCATATGTGAAAGTGGAGTGAGCTGTCAGAGTCATGATAAATCTGGCCCACAATTTGCACAAAAATACATTTTAACCCTTTAGGAGTAGAGCACAGTGTAGAAATGGAACACTGTATAGGTTAGATGATAGATCTTCTAATTACAGCAGATAAAACCTTATTAAAGAATCCAAAACTGTAATAAAAGAAGATCTAAAACGTATAACACCATACTGTAAACATATATAATTAAATTGCAAACTATAAATCCTGCTTAGTCCTGCTGTCATATGTACAGTCTACCCATCGTCTAATAGTGAATTCCTGCAGGATAAGGTGCCATATCACCAACCATGATGCGTTCATTGGACTTCAATGGACAGTGCTGTCACCAGATCTCAATGTAATAGAGCATGATAAGAATATGGTGCAGGAATTGTTCAGCATGAATGCGTAGCTGAAGAAGTTCCAGGAACTGCTTGAACAAATCAATGAAGACCAGTCTTATGGGATGTTCCTAATACCTTTCTGTATCCATGCAATGAAGAATTCTGCTTATCCTGAGACTAAAATGGGATTTTAGATAAAACGAATTAAGTTTTGATTAAATGTAGATATATTTTTTATAAAAATCTTCATTTCCTTGTCACAGGTAGAACCGAACTATATAAATTAAAATATACAGGCATTTTCTATGTCAAAGTCTTGCTCCTAAAAAGTTGAGGTTAAATAAAACCATGACACTGTTATTACTAGTGTAATCCTCTAAGGACACCATCACTGGTACCTAACAAATCACTTATTGATTTACGCCGTTTCAGTTCTCCTCATTTAAGCACCAATAGAAAAGCTGAACGTATCTGCATTGTTCCACAAAGAACAGCTCACCTCCGACATGTCCTTCTTGGCAGATAGCCTTCCAGATCAACACATTTGCACCACTGTGACATACACACTCCACAATCTGTAACTATAACAAGCCCAACATGGCTCATTGGGATTTTTTTTCCCTAAATTTGCAGCTGTAGGGAAATGATTTCCATACTGCCTTTTTTCCATTACAATAAAAGTGTCATTCTATATTGTTCATTGCTGGCCTCCTGCAGGACCTGTTATATTTTTAAAAGTTGTCCCTTATAGGGACCCTTCTTAGCAGCTGGTGTTCCAGGTCCCTTAGCTATTTTTGAGAGAATGGGAGTGTTACTTTACATTAATCTGAAACAGTAAATTATTAGACCCTTAAAGGGGTTGTCTCATCTCGCCCTTACTCAGGTGAGTTGAGACACAGCATTGACCACTTCCCGGCTGGCGCTCTCTGCTGTATTAGTAGCTCTCATTGCCGCGCAAGAGAGTTACAGAAACAGTGTAGCACATCAAGCTATGCTGTTTCTGATGGAAGAGAGGAGTGGACAGTCTCTGCACTAGCAAGTGGATGAGGTGAGTATTTTTTTTTTCACTTCTTTCTAAGAGAACTCCAGCCGCCATTTTAGGAAAAATTATTAGCTACCACAAAGCGTGAGGAGATTCGGCATCATTCAGAATCAAATCTTTCCTGAAATTCGGACAAAGTTCCACTTTGGATGCTTCGCTTCGCTAAACACTACTGATGACTTATCCGCTGCCTTCTCACAGTTCACCAAGCACAGCGCCGCACATAGTATAGCGGCTGTAACTGGTATTGTAACTCAGCCCCATTATCTTGAATGGAGCTGAGCTGCTCCTAGGCAGTGATGGCCAGTTCGCCGTGTTCGCCCCCGGGAACACATGGGGGCTGCCATCTTAAATCACAAGTCCGGCGAGGCACAGGGAAGTCCTTACCTGTGCCTGCGCCGCGAGCAGGTCTGAAACAAATGCGGTCACCGGGAGCAGGCAGTTCCGAGAACAGCCACCGGGGGCCTTCATCGGGCTGTTCTCGGAACTGCATGCTCCCGGTGACCGCATTTGTTTCAGACCGGCTCGCGGCGCAGGCACAGGTAAGGACTTGTGGGGGATTGGGTCAGCACAACCCGTATGTAGGTGCATATCACTATGGCGAAATACATATAAAAATGGAAAATGCAAATGTGATCGCACACGACATCCAGCACTCTGCCCTGCCTCCATGCTGGATGAGACATTGGTGTACATTTTGGCCAAAGCATAATAAGCCACTCACCGCGTCAAGGTCGTCTCATTTGAGTGGTCCCTAACACTAGTTCCTACCTGTTCATGGGCCATGACAGCCACACAAAGTCCAGGGAATGCAGGTCAGCATGCAAGCCAAGCACACTTTGACATGCAAGCCAAGCAGACAGATTGACTGGTCAGGTGTGCATGACTCAAAGGAGATCGCCACGCCTCTAATATATGCTACAAAGAAAAAATTGTGGGGGATTGGGTCAGCACAACCCGTATGTAGGTGCATATCACTATGGCGAAATACATATAAAAACGGAAAATGCAAATGAGATCGCTGGATGTAGTGTGCGATCACATTTGCATTTTCCGTTTTTATATGTATTTCGCCATAGTGATATGCACCTACATACGGGTTGTGCTGACCCAATCCCCCACATTTTTTCTTTGTAGCATATATTGGAGGCGTGGCGATCTCCTTTGAGTCATGCACACCTGACCAGTCAATCTGTCCTGGAGGCTGGTTTTAAAGTCAGTATAAAACTAAGTCTGCTTATATAGAACCTACCAGTAGCCATTTGGCTCCAGGAGAAGTATATGGTGGGCTCAGCATGCATGTTGGTACTTGCATCCCTGGATCCGATGAAAGCTGTAATGGCACCGGACGGGGTTAAAAGCAGAGTGTGCTTGGCTTGCATGCTGACCTGCTTCCCTGGACTTTGTGTGGCTGTCATGGCCCATGAACAGGTAGGAACTAGTGTTAGGGACCACTCAAATGAGACGACCTTGACGCGGTGAGTGGCTTATTACGCTTTGGCCAAAATGTACACCAATGTCTCATCCAGCATGGAGGCAGGGCAGAGTGCTGGATGTAGTGTGCGATCACATTTGCATTTTCCGTTTTTACAGGTAAGGACTTACCTGTGCTTTGCCGGACTTGTGAATTAAGATGGCAGCTCGCATGTGTTCGCGGGCAAACACGGCGAACTGGCCATCACTGATGACGAGGCCCTCGTCTCATCATAAATTAGGCACATCCTCAGGCAGCACAGAATACGCCGGTCTTGATAAATCTCCCCCCTGGGGTCCAGGGGTTACTTTCCTCCTCAGGCTCCAGCGATGTCTGCTGCTTCAATTCTTGGTTCACAACCAGGAGCTGAATTCAGGGATCTGCCATACAAACTACCAGGAATAGGTTTGGGGTCACTAACACTCAGAGGTACAGTCAGGGACATGCTTACACTTGTAACAAATACACACATAAACAGCATGTTGTTCCCAGGTGGGGTCAGGGTGTTCCCGGGGGGCGGCGCTTACATGCCGATTTCACCAGCTGAAACATTGGTAAGTATGAGATAGATTAGAGCACGATCGATACATTAGATAAAGATAGATAGATAGACAGACAGACAGACAGACAGATAGATAGATAGATAGATAGATAGATAGATAGATAGATAGATAGATAGATAGAAACTTAATATAAACAACAGGTAATTTACTAATGACACATTTGCTTAAATGTTTCCCGAATACCCACACCTGCCAATAAATTAACTTCAGACTTGACTGAAGTTTGGGACACTGGGCTGCAAATCTCTTTATGTACATCAGCATACAGGAATTGGTATGTAATATCTTGTAAGGAAAGGAGCATTAAAGATGAGTATTTGCCCATGTTTAAGGAACACCTCCCTTCACCTTTCCCTGATACAATGCATGGTGTAATAACCAGCCAAGACTAACTCTGAAGAATCTTAATGCTGAACAGAGATGTCCAAGAATCTTTCAGGTTTGAACTTTCCTCAAACAATAAGTGAAACATCCCCCCAAAATCCATCTCTTTAGGAAAACCTCCTGTGGCTGGACCACCCAAGCAGTTGCATTTGATTCTACTGATTTTTTAAAAATGTGTTAAGTGTTGCCAACTTGCCATCTATCATTAAAAAGTTCCTTCTAACTCAATTTCCTGAGAGCTTAGTGGAGATGTATCTGAAAATCAACTCTGTCAAAGGACTATGCAGGATGAAGGTTCAAAACTTTAATAGGTTCCATTTTTATGATTTGCCTCCTGTGTGCTCCATACAAGTAGATGATTCCCTTTCATTCTCTACATTTTTCCTGATAGTTTTTACCAATATTTATATCGTCTGTATTTGTATTGGCTCTAGTGGTAAAACACGCTTTTGTTTAACTGTAGTACCTCCTTACACAATGATCCTCTCCAAATCATCCACACTGATTACCCTACTAAAGGGATTATAAAAGAATCTCAGGGCCTAAAGCCTAAAGTGACATGTCTTGCAGAGATTACCTACCAAGGTGCTAAACTATATGTAGTATAATTAAGAATGTCTACTCCGGGCATAACACTAGGCATTACTATAAAATGGTTTTACATTTTCCCTGGACTATGTATATTAAATATCCATGTTTTTTTTTTTTTACAAGTGAAACAAGGGCTCTAAAACATGTTTTTTTCTTCTGGATAGATTTCCTGTCATAAAGACTATTACCATAAAGAATTCATGACATATAATATACCTCACTAAAGAATTATTAGGAACACCTGTTTTATTTCTCATTAATGCAATTATCTAGTCAACCAATCACATGGCAATTGCTTCAATGCATTTAGGGGTGTGGTCCTGGTCAAGACAATCTCCTGAACTCCAAACTGAATGTCAGAATGGGAAAGAAAGGTGATTTAAGCAATTTTGAGCGTGGCATGGTTGTTGGTGCCAGACGGGCCGGTCTGAGTATTTCACAATCTGCTCAGTTACTGGGATTTTCATGCACAACCATTTCTAGGGTTTACAAAGAATGGTGTGAAAAGAGAAAAACATCCAGTATGTGGCAGTCCTGTGGGCAAAAATGCCTTGTGGATGCTAGAGGTCAGAGGAGAATGGGCCGACTGATTCAAGCTGATAGAAGAGCAACGTTGACTGAAATAACCACTCGTTACAACCGAGGTATGCAGCAAAGCATTTGTGAAGCCACAACACGCACAACCTTGAGGCGGATGGGCTACAACAGCAACAGACCCCACCAGGTACCACTCATCTCCACTACAAATAGGAAAAAGAGGCTACAATTTGCATGAGCTCACCAAAATTGGACTGTTGAAGACTGGAAAAATGTTGCCTGGTCTGATGAGTCTCGATTTCTGTTGAGACATTCAAATGGTATAGTCCGAATTTGGCGTAAACAGAATGAGAACATGTATCCATCCTCTGATGGCTACTTCCAGCAGGATAATGCACCATGTCACAAAGCTCGAATCATTTCAAATTGGTTTCTTGAACATGACAATGAGTTCACTGTACTAAAATGGCCCCCACAGTCACCAGATCTCAACCCAATAGAGCATCTTTGGGATGTGGTGGAACGGGAGCTTCGTGCCCTGGATGTGCTTCCCTCAAATCTCCATCAATTGCAAGATGCTATCCTATCAATATGGGCCAAGATTTCTAAAAAATGCTATCAGCACCTTGTTGAATCAATGCCACGTAGAATTAAGACAGTTCTGAAGGCAAAAGGGGGTCCAACACCGTATTAGTATTGTGTTCCTAATAATTCTTTAGGTGAGTGTATAGCGATAGTAAAATATAGTCATCAAGAGTGAATTCATCATAGGCTAGCAGGAACTGATTAAATCTGTGCACTTTACCACTATGTTACCCCGTGTTCTGTACCTTCTCCTCTATTTCTACTTCAGCTTACCCTCTGACCTCTCCTGCCTAGCTATGCCTTTCGTTTACTGAATTCTAACCTTGACCTTATGACCTCTTCCCCATTAACAGATGGGTAACTCAAAGCCACTGGGCCCCAATGAAAACCTTGGTGTCTTCTTATGTGGCAGAGGACACAATGGACACCAGTAGAACTGCTACCTCTGCACCCACTATAACTGTCCAGTACATATCTTGGGCCATTCAACAGCTACCCTCTTGCTTCATGTCCCAATTTACTGTGGTTGTTCAGTTTGTAAACCCAGACTGTCTGCCAACAATTTTGGCCTATTACTACTGGCAGCCACCTTAAATATCTGGTATATCTGCCCTCATGGTTCTTGGTGGGATTCTGGAGTAAAGCCTATGGGAGCCATTTTGTGCATTGGACAATCACTTTTTGTTAGAAGGGCAGTTGCTACCAGGATATTATTCTACTTGTATTCCCAAATAGTGGATTACACTTGAGCGCCACCAAACGAGAAATTAAGCATCACACAAAATCAGAGTAGAGGAGAGTAGCTGTAATGGGTGCAGAGGTAGCAGTTGCACCAAGGGGCCCTAAACATCCCTCTAATACGAGAGAAGACAACTCTAATATAAATGGAGAGAGGGGGGGGCACTCTCTGTATCTCTGTAGCTTCTTTATGTTTCAGGAGGCGCTGGAAGGAAAGGTTCTGAGCTATGGTGCACCTACCAGCCTAGGCCCAGCTTTGGTGCACATGTGAGCTAATTTGCATATACATTAAAATCTTGTCTTATGATTGTAGTATCAGTTCTGGAAGCTACAGGTAAGGGTATACTATAGTAAGATGGTCCTGCCAGACATTGTGCACAGTTTAAAGTAAATTTGGTGTTAAGAAACCCCCTTTAATTTATCTCAAATTTGTTTTTCTGGCATATTTAGACGAGAAATCACCTGATCTGGACGGAAAATCACCATCACATGGTTTGACTCAGCATGGACGTCATAGCAGTAGGTGCCATTTCTCTGCAACAATCATGTGACATGACATCCCATTGAGGTCACATCATAGTGCAAGGAAGACAAACAGACCAACAGGAACATGCCACATGGTAAGTATCTCTATATGTAAAAGTGAAAATGTTTGTTTGTTCTTCATAGGCTCCTACATGCCTTGATGGATCTCAACTAAACTTGGTACATATACTCTTCATGCTACAACTTAAACTACTGCGGGCTGTCAGGTCCATCAACAGGGAGCTCTGAAAAATAAAAGGTGGAATCTGATTGGTTGCTATGGGCAACTAAGCCAGTTTGCCTTCACACCAGTTTTAATAAATCTACCCCAAACTGTTTGTTGCTCATAGCAACCAATCACATCACATCTTTTATTTTTGCCCATAGCAAACAATCACAGCACAGTTTTAATTTTACTACAGTGCTTCTTACAATATTGTAGACCTATGTTGCCCAACCTGTGGCTCTCCAGCTGTTGCAAAACTACAATTCCCATTATGCCCTGATGGATGCAGGCTGTTGGGCATGATGAAAGTTGTAGTTTTGCAAAAGCTGAAGAGCCACAGGTTGTAAACCCGTGGTCTACAGAATTGTAAGAAGCGCTGTAGTAAAATTAAAACTATGCTATGATAGGTTAATGGGCAAAAATAAAATCTGTGCTGTGATTGGTTGCAATGGGCAACAAGCAGTTTGTCTTTTAGCCAGCACATCAAGGGGAGATGAGAGGCAGAGTGAGAATCAGTGCCTAGGCAGTTAAAGTTACATTAGTGTATATAATGCTTGCTGCATCATTGGTTGCTATGGTCAACAGACAGTTTTTTTCTTTTAGCCAGTACATGCAGGGGAGATGAGAGGCAGAGTGAGAAGTAGTGCCTTAGCAGTTATAGTTACATTAGTGTATACAATGCACACTGCATCATCGTTTTCTATGGGCAACAGTTTGTGTATTAGACATCGCTAAAGACTGTATTTTCTGACAACACACAGGGAGAGGTGGATTGGGAAGCACTGTAGTAAAATGAGCTGTGTAATGGGCAAAAATTAAAGTTGTGCTTTGATTGGTTGCTATGGCAACAAAGAGTTTATCATTTAGACAGCACATGCAGGGAGATGAGAGGCAGACTGAAATGCAGGAGAGGTATAAGATCCCACACACTCTATGCAAAGGGAAACTTCCAAATGCAGGTTTTTCCCCTGTGAATGGGCACCTGGGGAGGTAGCAGGCTTTGCTAAGTTTGGAGGCATGACCAAAGGGTTAGGGCGGCCATACACATTCCATAGCTGTTGGCTGAATGATCAGATATCTCTCCCAACTACCTCCCAGCTCTCCCATACACATCAGCTTGGCTGAATGTGTATGTGTATTTAATGAGTGGAAAGGAGAATGCCACTGCCAGAGATGGCACCTTACATCCCAGGAAAACAATGAGGATCAGGCAAAAATAAAAAAAATTCTCAATTCTTCTCTTCTTCGGCATCATCTTTCGGGGGAGAATTGGGAGCTCCCCATGCACATTAAATGTCAGCGCTTGGTTCAGCCAATACATTATGGTGGGAAAAACATAAGTGATTAAGGCTACTTTCACACTTGCGTTGTTAATTCCGGAATTTAAGGAATCCATTTTGTTTTTGCACATCAGGATACATCCGTTCCGTTAGGATGCTGTTGTGTGAAATCAAAACAGAAAAAAACAGATCTATCACTAAATACATTGAAAGTGCAGGGGTAATGGATCCGGTTTGATTTTGCACATTAGGATGCGGTTGTGTGAAATCAAAACGGATCAGTCACTAAATACATTGAAAGTCAATGGGTGACGAATCCATTTTTTTTAGGCTCCTAAAAACGGATTTGTCACCATTGACCAGTGGCGTACATAGAGAAATAAGGCCCCCCCTAGCAAGGATCAAACCAGGCCCCCCACACAGGACAGAAGGATTTCTGCCTAAACACTTTTCAATGACCCTTGGGCCATTATTCCGCTCCTTTAGAGGGTAGAGTCCTGACCAAGTTTTAACCTTCAGTAGAAGAGGAGATAAACCCAACTACGACAGGGCCCCCTGCTTGCCCTTAGCCCCATAGCAGTCGCCTGGTCTGCTGCTATAGTAGTTACGCCCCTGCCATTGACTTACATTGTTTTCAGTGCCGTATCCATTTTTTTTTCCGTTTCTATTACCGGACACAAAACTGCAGCTTGCAGCGGTTTTGTATACGGTCACAAAACAGAATGCTGCTGGAACGGAAGACATCCTGATGCATCCTGAACCGATTTCTTTCCATTCGGAATGCATGAGGACTAAATGGAAAAAAATATTTCCGGTATTGAGATCTATACCAGAAAACAACACAGCAAGTGTGAAAGTAGCCTTAAAAAATGGTGGATGTTCTCTTTACTTTTCTATTTGGACCAAAGACAACAATGAATATTTCTAGGTATGAAATAGCATTAGAAAATGTTTATATAGACTGACGAACACCCAGGGAACTCTGGATATATACGCTAGTATTAACATATCGGTTACTCAGGCGCATAACTATAGCGGCAGCAGGGGAAGCGGTTGCTACAGGGCCCGAAAAAGAAGGGGCCTGCCAGGAGGAGGAAAGAGTTTACTGTCAGGACTCTTTCAACAGTATTATACAATGATGTTATAAACAGTGACAGTATATACAGTGACATGACATACAGTATATATGTATAGGAAATGGACAGAGGTGAGATTTCTGGTGGAGGGGCCCATTCAAAAATTTGCTGTGGGGCCCAGTCAGCTCTAGTTATACCACTGAGGTTACTGTCAAAATTTAGCAATGTTAAGACAATTAAATATGTTGGGAAAAACCCTTTAATATGTAAGAAAAAAAAGGAAGATTTTATCAAACAGAATAACTAAAAATAACACCAAAAGACCAATCTCATAGAAATATGAAGAACAGTGTCTTTTGGCAATACAATACAAGCGTTGTCCAATAATTCTAAATCATGTTCAATACAATACAAGCTGTTCAAACCATGAGAATTTCCAGATATGATTTATTTTACATTATTTGTATTATTTACTTTTTTATTTACATAGCACCAACATATTCCAAAGTGCTGTACAGAGACTGTATCCATGTTCCCACTTGGTGGCTATAACAATATTACTATTACGGTATACTGTATTAACAAAATCTAAGCTCTGTGTATTAAAGGAAAAGACATATGAATTCTGCAATAGACATATAATTCCGGAGAAAACTGATGATATGTGTGTTCAGCACAATAATACAGACAACAATAAATTTCAGGTTTTCAGGACTGCCAGACTTCTATTGATCCAGATCAGTCTGACTAATGCCTCCTGCTTCCTATGGAGAAAGATTGCACAACTAAATCAGCAGTGCCACCTACTGACTAAACATGGGAACGGAACTAGATTTCATCCAATAAAGCTGACATCAGCAAATATGGTTACCATTTGTATGGGTAATCCCTAATTGCTTTATTTTATACCAGTTAGAATTCAAAGACCAGATACTTGATACATTTTGTTAGGTGGTGCAAATGATGTTCACAGTGCCCAAGAGCTGAGTGGGAAACAAGAGACTTTCATGTTTTATTTTAATGTTATCTGTAGTATGAGGAACATGGGTATAAAGAGATATACATGAATATTACTTTATGTAGGGATGCCTGTGCATAGTGCGGCCTCGCCCTAGGATCCAAAACACAGAAGAACATCAACTGCATTTCCCACCTTGATGGGTGAAAACTATGTCAAAGTAAGCCTGGAAGGAACAGACTTGTGAGCCCTCATGGAACTTCTGATTGGTTAAACATCATGGCTTACATTATCATCAGAACCACAACATGCATGAACTGAACCATGTGTAAGATCCAAATGAAGATGTACAGCCAATAAAGATGAACATCCATTGTGTGGCCTTCAGATGTAGAAGAGAGAACATGTGGATAGATGGTTGGATAGATAGATAGATAGATAGATAGATAGATAGATAGATAGATAGATAGACACATAGGTAGATAGATAGATAGATAGACACATAGGTAGATAGATGATAGATAAGATAGATAGATAGATAGATAGATAGATAGATAGATAGATAGATAGATAGATAGATAGATAGACACATAGGTAGATAGATGATAGATAAGATAGATAGATAGATAATAAATAGATAGATAGATAGATAGATAGACACATAGGTAGATAGATGATAGATAGATAGATAGATAGACACATAGGTAGATAGATGATAGATAATAAATAGATAGATAGATAGATAGATAGATAGATAGATAGATAGACAGATAGATAGATAGATAGATAGATAGATAGGATAGATAGATAGATAGATAGATAGATAGATAGATAGATAGATAGATAGATAGATAGATACTGATAGATAGATAGATAGATAGATAGATAGATAGATAGATACCGTAGATGGAATTCTTGGGTTTTAGATTTTCTGATAATTCTCGCTCGTTAGAAGTTAAACATCCGATATGAGGATATGACAATCAGTGTAACAATTGTAGTATTGAGTAACCATAACTTTTGAGTGTATAACTGTAAAGAACTGCGGTCCTCACTGTGTATCAGGACTAAATTGTGATTTTTTTTTTATTATATCCATTCTGAAGAACCCTGTATGGAAAAACGTGTGCTGACTAAGCCAGTTTGGCATGGCCGGTCTATAAACATGAAGACAAGACAAGGTGATGCATATTTTCTTTGGCAATCTGTTGCAGATATTATTGTAGCATTTCATATCATTATGCAGCAGACTCCTAGTTGTTTGACTTGGTTTACATTCCTTAGTAACTAGGAGCAGAACTTCATATGGATATCATCAGCCATCTGCAGACGTGATAGGAACATGGTTTTGGGCGATTAGAAACATTTCTAAAGACGACTCTATGAAAGAACAATGGATAGTGTAAGATTGTTGCAACCAATTAGATCTTTTTGCCCACTGCTACTGTAGCTTTGTATCAGGAAATTAAAAGGTGAAAGAGATATTTATACATGTAACTACATAGGAGGCAAATATGTTCAGTTCCATTATGGTGGCTTTCGATTTTCTTCAGCAGATGAGATGTGACAATAATTGGCTTGGAGAACCCTGCTTAATCCACATTATTGTTGCAATCAGTGTTAAATGAATTTGCTCACTGCCCTATTAAAATACATAGACTGTACACTGTAATAGGCTGACGAGTACATTGCTAATGTATCTGCTAATCACCACAAACACGTTTGGCCTCAGTTCAGAACCTGCTGGTTCTTAAACCACACGCTGAGAAGAATAGAAAGGAGAGAGAGACTGGCATTTCGTACTAAATAACAAAGTGACTGCTGGTGAAATTGCAGCAGCAGGTTTGAGCTTTAAAGGGTTTGACCCATGAAAAATATTCATCAGTTTTCAAACCAGCACCTGGATCGGAATACCTTTGTAACTGCATATAATTAAAAATGTAGCATAGCCACTGAGTTATTCGATACAATGTATCTGTATAGCGCCACCTGCTGCTTGTTCTTTTGCTTTTTTTCTCTGTCCACCTTGCTGAGGTGGATGCACATGCTCAGTTTCATCTTTCAACTGCCTCCAGAGCTGTGATACGGAGAGAGCTTCAGCAGAAAGGACACGCTTCTGAACTGCAGCAGAAAGGACATGCAATTTCCAAGCAATCCAGTATACAGAATGAATGTATTAAAGGGTCACTGAGCGTTCAGAAAACTTTTGACATGTCATAGTGAGATATCAGAGGTTTTGATTGGTGGGGGGCTGAGTGCTGAGATCCTCACTGATGCACTTCCATCTCCTGCAGTAAAGAGTGACCTATGTGAGCACTTCTGTCTCCTCGCTCTAGCGATCGGTGGGGGTCTCTGCGCTCAGACCTCCACCAATCAAAACCTTTCATATGTTGTATGACATGCGAAAAGTTTTGTGAAAGCTCATCGATCTTTTAAGAGTTTATAGTTGATCACATATTTATGGTTTTGTAATGTGAATGGGTCGGTGGCGGGGCATGTGTCCTAGGACTGGCGTCCCATATAATAGTAAAAATAGCAAAGGACCGGCACTCACTCTGGAATTCTCGCAAAGTACTACTTTATTGCCACATGTCTGTGACGCGTTTCGGCACACACTGTGCCTTTATCAAACAGACTGTATGATAAAGGCACAGTGTGTGCCGAAACGCGTCACAGACATGTGGCAATAAAGAAGTAGTTTGCAAGAATTCCAGAGTGAGTGCCGGTCCTTTGCTATTTTTACTTTTAATATTTATGGTTTTACCAGTAATAAGCTAAAGATAGCGTTTCTTCGGATATCTCTGTAGCTTGTTAGCTTTTCATGTCTGGTAGTGAACTGAAGAATGAGGCCACATGTAAGGCAGAACCTATAGGCAAGTCTTATCTGCGGCTTTTTCCCTCATTTTCGCTGCTTGGCTGCTTTTGGTTGAAGCTGTGACTACAGTTTATCTACATTACCTACAGAGAGTCAGTGGTAGTCTGAGACACACCTTCTGTCTCATCATTGGTTCAGGCTGCAGCTCTCTCCCTTCCCCTGTAGCTTTGGCTGCTGTGTATAAGCACAAATCTATCACAGGCTCACCAGGAAGTCAGTGAGTGAGATCTGGTTCACATTACAGAACGAGGGCTGAATAATCATAAAATACAGATTACTAAACCACCAGTGAGAAAAAGATGAATATTATCTAATTGCAACACATATAATAAGGAATTTAAACTTAAGAGCCTAATACATGGGCCAAATATATGTTTGTGATCATTACCCCATGTAAACAGTCCATCAATCAGCCAATAAAATGCCCATTTATCAGTTGCTGATAGCAATTTTTATAAGGAATATCACTACACAGTTTGCTACCCATTTTCTTCTGAATACAGTAACATCCCATTTGTGGTCATAATCTTCTGTTTGTGGATACGCCAGGGCTCAGAAGGGAAGGAGCAGCATCTGGATTTTCTAACATGGGATTTGCTGAAATTGTTTTTAAGAGCCATAACTTTTTATTTTTGTTGAATTTGCTGTGTGAGGGCCTATTTTTGTGAGACAAGCTGTAGTTTTTATTGGCACCATTTGGAGGTACGTTTGACTTTCTGAACGCTTTTCTTTTGCAGGATGAGGTGATATTTTCATTGGTAATTGGTAATATTTTGGCATATATACGGCTTTATTATCACTTGGTATGATGTTTTTTAGGAGGTGAGGTGAGGTGACAAAAAAATAGCTGTTTTGGAATAATTTATATATATATATATATATATATATATATATATTTATTTGTAGATTATATGCCCTGTCGGGCACCAGTTTGTGACTCGTCTTGCTCATTCTTATTGCAATGTACAGGGAGTGCAGAATTATTAGGCAAGTTGTATTTTTGAGGATTAATTTTATTATTGAACAACAACCATGTTCTCAATGAACCCAAAAAACTCATTAATATCAAAGCTGAATATTTTTGGAAGTAGTTCTTAGTTTGTTTTTAGTTTTAGCTATTTTAGGGGGATATCTGTGTGTGCAGGTGACTATTACTGTGCATAATTATTAGGCAACTTAACAAAAAACAAATATATACCCATTTCAATTATTTATTTTTACCAGTGAAACCAATATAACATCTCAACATTCACAAATATACATTTCTGACATTCAAAAACAAAACAAAAACAAATCAGTGACCAATATAGCCACCTTTCTTTGCAAGGACACTCAAAAGCCTGCCATCCATGGATTCTGTCAGTGTTTTGATCTGTTCACCATCAACATTGCGTGCAGCAGCAACCACAGCCTCCCAGACACTGTTCAGAGAGGTGTACTGTTTTCCCTCCTTGTAAATCTCACATTTGATGATGGACCACAGGTTCTCAATGGGGTTCAGATCAGGTGAACAAGGAGGCCATGTCATTAGATTTTCTTCTTTTATACCCTTTCTTGCCAGCCACGCTGTGGAGTACTTGGACGTGTGTGATGGAGCATTGTCCTGCATGAAAATCATGTTTTTCTTGAAGGATGCAGACTTCTTCCTGTACCACTGCTTAAAGAAGGTGTCTTCCAGAAACTGGCAGTAGGACTGGGAGTTGAGCTTGACTCCATCCTCAACCCGAAAAGGCCCCACAAGCTCATCTTTGATGATACCAGCCCAAACCAGTACTCCACCTCCACCTTGCTGGCGTCTGAGTCGGACTGGAGCTCTCTGCCCTTTACCAATCCAGCCACGGGCCCATCCATCTGGCCCATCAAGACTCACTCTCATTTCATCAGTCCATAAAACCTTAGAAAAATCAGTCTTGAGATATTTCTTGGCCCAGTCTTGACGTTTCAGCTTGTGTGTCTTGTTCAGTGGTGGTCGTCTTTCAGCCTTTCTTACCTTGGCCATGTCTCTGCGTATTGCACACCTTGTGCTTTTGGGCACTCCAGTGATGTTGCAGCTCTGAAATATGGCCAAACTGGTGGCAAGTGGCATCTTGGCAGCTGCACACTTGACTTTTCTCAGTTCATGGGCAGTTATTTTGTGCCTTGGTTTTTCCACACGCTTCTTGCGACCCTGTTGACTATTTTGAATGAAACGCTTGATTGTTCGATGATCACGCTTCAAAAGCTTTGCAATTTTAAGAGTGCTGCATCCCTCTGCAAGATATCTCACTATTTTTGACTTTTCTGAGCCTGTCAAGTCCTTCTTTTGACCCATTTTGCCAAAGGAAAGGAAGTTGCCTAATAATTATGCACACCTAATATAGGGTGTTGATGTCATTAGACCACACCCCTTCTCATTACAGAGATGCACATCACCTAATATGCTTAATTGGTAGTAGGCTTTCGAGCCTATACAGCTTGGAGTAAGACAACATGCATAAAGAGGATGATGTGGTCAAAATACTCATTTGCCTAATAATTCTGCACGCAGTGTATGTATACCCCCTTTTCATATATACAGTGCCATGGAATGAATGGCGTTTTAATAATAATAAATAAATAAAATAAATAGAGCCAGTGTTTACGGACGCGGCAATACCAAATATATCTATTTTTTTATTTTTTTTGTATTTTTAAAAATGTTTTAAATGATTTAATTGGGGAAATGACGCACATCTGAAACTTCACATTTGAAACTTTTTTTTTTCCACTTTTTTATACTTTGTGTCCCGCATAAGGTCATATTATAATACTGTATATAATCATGATTAGCAAGAAGCTGTGATCTCTGAATGGACGTTCCAAAATGTCCATTCAGAGATAAATCCCCACTCCCAGGACGTTTATAGTCAATGGTTAATTAGGGGACCATAAACTACTGATAGATTCCCTTAGCAAAATGCTGGGTCACTTTCTTTAATGGACCCAGCTGTTTTGCCAATGATCCCTCATATTCATAAGCACTGAGCTCTCCCCACCCCCTATTACTGAATGACATATTTTTTCCTACTGCAATCAGTGGCTTGGGGGGGAATTAAGACTCATTGGCGCATGATGTGTATCAAGTAGCTCCAGCGATGGAGCCATTTAGTACAAGATTTTAGCAAAACGGCTGGGTCAATTAAAGAAAGTGACCCAGTATTTTACTAAGGGAATCTTCAGCGACCTCCCGAGGAGCTTGGGTAGAGGATAGGAGTGGTAGTGGCCCTGACCAAGTGTCACGGAGTATTGCCTCAGGCCATTGTTCCCTGGGGATCGGTGCAGTGGAATTATAGCACTGAAGAATAAGGCCAGAGTTGAATGTAGCAAAGTCTTTTTTACTAAGTGCAACGTCCAACTTGACATACATACAGTAACAGCAGGCTTTACTCTCTGCCACCAACAAGGATATGGAGGCAGGTTGGGTGGTGGCAATTTATCACTTAGGTGATACTGGCCTAGTGGTTGTCTGGTGATAAGTGGCTTGGCTGTAGTCCCTCATCTTACAGCAGTGTCTATAGATGCTGATGGAGCGGTTCACTCTGGTTCCTGGAATCTTAACGCTTTACATGAGGACAATTTAGATCAGCTCTCTCTGGAGAAATCTGTAACAGGAGCAGGAGCACAGCAGATTGCTTCCTCTCCTATCTATCTCAGTATTGGGGCTCCTCTGGACTTTAGCGGTCTAGTGAGCGTGTGGACACGAGGCGCATATCACAACCGGATGTTTAGTACAATCAGATTTATTGTAGGACAACGTATTTTGGGGTTCAAAGGACCCCTTTTTCAACATGAATGTATTCACTCTATTATTAATGTACAATTTGAATCTACATCGAGTCTTTCAATTATTTATTTATTTAATTATTTATTTATTAACTTGATTATTTATGTATTTGAGTGGGAAACCATCCACCTTTTCATGTAACAAAAGGCTGTTTCTGTTATTTATCTACCTTTCATTCAATTAATTATTTATTTAATTAATTAATTATTTATACAAATATTTAGCTGTCTTCATATATTATATATAGGCAACAATCATCATTCAGTCATAACAATGATAACTCCTTTTAGCTTTTATCACCGTTTTGAGCCTTTTTATTATGATATCCCCATCACTGGTTTTAATACATCACTCATATTTGTTATATATGTATTACTGATATCTGTACCTTTTACGACTTATGTGTTTTTTATAGACTTGAAAAAGGGGTCCTTTGAACCCCGAAACGCGTTGTCCTACAATAAATCTGATTGTACTAAACATCTGGTTGTGATATGCACCTCGTGTCCACACGCTCACTAGATCACTAAAGTCCAGAGGAGCCCCAATACTAGTTCAAGTGTTCACATGAACGACGGCTTGGCCCCCGCCTAAGGTGTTGTCTTGGACACACTTGGTGGCACCAACCAGAAACTTGTTGTTTCCCCAGTTTGCCTTCATTGTGGTTGCACCCAATCTGGTGCAACCCAAACAGGTGAGCATAATTTACTCACCTTTATTTGGAGGACACTGTTTTGCTTCTACACACTCACCCTATGAGCGCCTTTCTCTTCTTTTGGCCATTTCTTACTCTCTGACTCAGGACAGGAATAGCCCACTCCTACCAAGATGGGAGGAACAGGGTGGTTAACCCTGTTCCTGCCAACTTTTTCCAACATCCCTAGCTGATAGTGATGGCCAGGAAACAAACAGTAAAATGCAATACACAACAATATAAACCATTTGTAGTACCCCCAGATCTAGGTTGCTACAAATCTGACACTAGTTTATGCTTCTCTTAGTTTGAACACTATAAAACTGGTGACAGATTCCCTTTAAAAAGCACCTGTCAGCAGACTCAGCCCCATTAAACCAGGTATACAGCCCAGTAGAGCATACCTGTCTTGTGAAAATTGGTTATGGCATTCACAAGAAAATTATTTGTGCAAATGAGGACTTTAATGCACCTCGGGGGCAAGACCTAGCTCCTCCAAGCACCTCAACTGAGAATAACATTCAGTTTTCTTTTATCCACAAGACAGGTATCATTTTAATCAGCAGGATCAACCCTATTAGGCAGTATGTCAGAGGAACCAAACCCTCGTAATGCTAAATGAATGAAACATGTTCAGTTAGCCGACAGTGTCTGTATGCATATGTTTTAATCCCAATGGGAAGACTTTCTTTCTTGTCATCTGGTTGGCCATGTGTGTTGCTAACCAAGGGAAAAGATGACACCAGGATGCATTATGGGAAAAAGGTAAGCTGGTAGAGGCGATGTGATGTGTGATGCTAGGCCCCACCATGCCTGCAAAATGCTGGTGCCAGATACCACAGGACATTTCCAGAGGTCTTGTGGGGCCCGTGCCGTCAATAGTCAGCAATGTATGAGAGGCCTACACAATATTAGGAAGATGGTTTTAAAGTTATGGCTGATCGGTGTGTATATACCGTATATATATATATATATATATATATATATATATACGCAGTATGTGATCCTAATGGAAACATCAGTATTTGCTTAAGTAAATTAGTATGAGACAGTGGAACGAAAATGGAGCCAAGCTCATAGAGAATGGGGGTTACCAAAGGACAGACAAATCTAACGTAACCAATTACAGGGAACCTCCGCCAATATACACCTAGCTTTAAATTGCCATTTCCTTTGAACTCATATGATTCGAAGATTTTGGCAGTCGCTATAAAATTCTTCACACAATTATTACAGCTGTGCCAAGTAAGCTGCCAAATCATCATCTAACTGCTATTCTTAAAGGGGGGGATTGGCAGCCAAATAAACAGACTGCCATCCTTCTTAACTAAGCCTCTGCAGAAGACTGCTCTAACAAGCCTTTGCTACTGATAAAGTACAAAAGATGACTAATGCAAAAGCTGATAATGGGCTGAACATCTTATTTTCTGGTAAGATTTATTCTCTGCCCAAAAGAGGTGTAGAAAATCCAAGGAATGTCATCCCTTCTATATCTGTAAATGTGAATAGAAGGCCACGTATGCCCTCCTATATTGTGGAGGATGATAACTGATATAAAAATATCTCAATCAGTTTAAAAGAGATGTTAGGTGAGTATTAAAGAGTCACTGGACTTTCACTTAATTTCATTTAATAGAGAATGGTGTAGCTAGAACATTTCTAAATCACTTCATATAGAAAATATGCCTGGATCCACCTGAAAAAAGGCTGAAAAGTCATGGCCACTAGGGGTCTCACTTCTTTTTAAGCTGCAGTCCACTGCCTGTTGTCAGGCAAGATACATCCCTGGTAACAGAGACTCAGAAGACAGCTAAGAGGAAGTGGCGCCGTGTCAGAGCTAGCTAAGATCCTGAGCCTGATAAAACAACTGCTTCTATACAACTTCTGACAATAACAGGAGCCTCCCGCCTTTCTGTAAGTTTGATATCCCTCCTTATCTGAGCTCCCTAGAAGAAAACAAGCATAATGGGAAGTAAAGGAAGTAAGGTCATTGCATACAGTACTGGTAGAAAGGAGACACTCACTGCTTCTGTGAGAAATGCATCTAGCTGTGCAGCTGAAACAGGGAATAATATGGCTGAAAAGGACTTTAGGGAAGCCTAAACATAACTATTCCTTTAAAGAGGACCTTTCACTACTCTACAAACTAAAAACTAACTATATCAGTGGGCAGAGCGGCGCCCAGGGGTCCCCCTGCACTTACTAGTATGTCTGGGCGCTGCTCCGTTCGCCCGGTATAGGCTCCGGTGTCTGCGCTCCCTCTGCTGTACTGGAGTGATTTCTTGTATGAGGCGTGTCCCTTGCTGCAGCGCTGGCCAATCGCAGTGCACAGCTCATAGCCAGGCTCATAGCCAGGGACACACCTCATGCAAAAAATCACTCCAGTACAGCAGAGGGAGCGCAGACACCGGAGCCTATACCGGGCGAACGGAGCGGCGCCCAGACTTACTAGTAAGTGCAGGGGGACCCCTGGGCGCCGCTCTGCCCACTGATATAGTTAGTTTTTAGTTTGTAGAGTAGTGAAAGGTCCTCTTTAAAGTTAAGATTCTACAAAGAAGGCAACCATTATACAAACTTTTTTGAAAAGTCAGGTACACTTTAAATAAAGTAATAGGAAAATGAGCGAGCACACATACACTTGGCAACCAGATTGACATGTGCAGAAAATATTTATTAAATCCCCATAAAATACAAGTAATAAAATTTATAAGAACAATGTAGCAATAAAATACAACATTACAGTCACATATATTGTGGTAGATATGATCGACACTATATTCATATGACTCAATAGTGTCGATAAATTCAATAGTATATATCTCACCAAAAAACTTCAAGTATATGCTGTTATTTGAGAAGAGGGGATATTATCTTCTAGCGCTCTATCCCAATTTGGGAAACTGAATGTCACTGAAAATGTTGTAGGTGTATTCACTAGGAGCGCAATATGTTCATAAAGTGTCCACAGGAATCCTGATAATGTGAAAAGTCTCTTATAGCATATCCTTTTAAGCTCGATATGAGCTTTGGATTGAAGAAAACTTTAAATCGATGTTTGGCTTACCGTCTAGCGTCTGTTGTCTCCCTATTGCTTCAATGGAGCTTTAAATATTTGCCGGCTTATTCACTTTAAATAAAACCCTATTGTCACGAGGGTGTCAAGAGCCACGTCTGACTCTGTTATATCCGGGGTCAGGAAGTCGCAGCGGGTGGCTGCGTGCTCTATGTCTAAAGATCGCGCTGTTACTTAATAGTAGCTTTCTGTGTTTGCCTTGCAATCCCTTTTGTCTCACTCAGGGATCCATAGCTTCTTCTCCTCAGCTGTTTCTTGTACAGCAATCCCAACATCCTTATATTAACAAAGAAATGGATGGTGTAGCAGCACTTAGGGTATACCGGCCTTAATGTGGTGGTGCACGCGGTGTTGAACGTCAGTCCGTAGCGTCCCTCCAAGTATCCAAAGAAATAGAAAAACCGCAGCACTCTCTTGTATCTTTAAATCACTTTATTCCATCAAATTCATGCAACGTTTCGACCTGTGTGGTCTTTCTCAAGCAACTGACAATACAGCTTTGCCTGGTTTAAATACCCTCCTACCAGGAGGAGCTAACACGCATGTCAAAAATTGTGTAAACATAATAAATCAACCTAAATCGTGGAGCTGGCACATATGTGGAAAGAAGGTTTAAATATCATAGGCCCTCCTTCCAAAATAGTGCCAAGCATCATGTCACAGTTTATAAATACATATGCATTGCAGTAATAAATATTACTTACTTCAGATTGGCCCTTGTGGACTGCTGGTGGGTGTAAACAAGGTGCTGTATACAGCATGTTGATCGCATGCCTATGCCCCTCGCATGTGCGCAAGCGTGTGGAGGCTGGACACTTAGTCTCGCCGCGTCTCTGGGTTCGCAATGCGCATGCGCATCGGAACAGTGTTCGTTGTCCGCTGTTGTCGCCCACCTGGGATTATATGTTTCATCAGTATTGTCTGTCCTCTCCCTTGTGTTTCCTTTAGTGTTAGTGGTGCGGACTAGTGTTCCCACCGCCCTATTCACTACTTAGGGCTCATCTTAAGGAAAGTCAGGGTTTAGGCACGTGATCAGCGTACGGGTGAAAAACCCGTCTAGGGATGTCAGGGCAGTCAGGTGCCAGCCTCAAGGTGAGTTAGGGGTCACCATCCTTCCCTCTCCCTTGGACAGGGCCTTCTGTCATGGTCTTACCTGCTTGCTGCTCTCCTTCGTTTGACATGTGCTGGCGGCCATCTTGGGTTCTGGGTTTCTTGTAGCCTTCCACCCTGCGGCTCCTCCTTCCCCTGGGAGGAGCTGGATGCCTAGCTCATATATATAGGAGGTCTGTGGCTTCAGTTCCTTGCTTGGTCCTCCTGTGTTCACATGCTTCTAGACTGCTGCTGCTTCTGGTTCCTGATCCTGGCTTCGTCTGACTACCCTGCTGGTTCCTGATCCTGGCTTCGTCTGACTACCCTGCTGGTTCCTGATCCTGGCTTCGTCTGACTACCCTGCTGGTTCCTGATCCTGGCTTCGTCTGACTACCCTGCTGGTTCCTGATCCTGGCTTCGTCTGACTACCCTTCTGGTTCCTGACCTCTGGCTTCGCAAAGACTCTGCTCGGTTTCACCATCCGTTTGGACTTTTGCTTTACAGCTTTATTTTCAATAAAGCCTTCCTATTTTCACTTATCTCTTGTTGTACGTCTGGTTCATGGTTCCGTGACATTAGGACCAAGCCATGAATTCTGACGGTACAGGGCCATCCTCGCTACCCACGCTGGTTGCCAGACTTGATCAGCAGGATCACCTGTTGGGTCGGTTCGCTGTGGCGTTGCAAACCCTGCTTGAACGCACGGCTCATTTCGCTCCCGTTGCCGATGGGTCGGTTGTCGCTCCTGGGCTCGCTCCTACTGCCGCTCCGGTTGTTGCGCCAGAGTCTACCCCGACACCTGTTGTTGCGCCTGCGGTGTTTCGGGGTATGACCGGTTCTGCCCCTCTTCCACAGCGCTTTGGGGGAGAGCCAACTCAGTGCCGAGGTTTCCTTAACCAGGTGGGCATTTATTTTGAGTTGCTGCCACATGCCTTTCCTACTGAGAGATCAAAGGTGGGCTTCTTGATCTCGCTGCTCTCGGACAAGGCCTTGGCCTGGGCCAGCCCTTTATGGGAGAACAACAATCCGGTGGTTGCCGAGTTTTCCGGTTTTGTTGCTTCTCTTCGGAAGGTATTCGATGTGCCGGCTCGTGCTGCCTCTGCTGCGAAGCTCCTTATGTCCATCAGACAGGGTTCACGATCCGTAGCTGAATACGCCATTGAGTTTCGTACCCTGGCAGCAGAGGTGGGCTGGAATAATGAGGCTCTGGTCGCTGCTTTCTCTCATGGTCTCTCGGATGCCTTGAAGGATGAGATTGCAGCTAAGGACCTACCAGTTGAGCTCGAGTCTCTTATTTTTTTCCTGATTTTGATTGACACCAGACTCAGGGAGAGACCTTCCTTTAAGGAGAACCTGCGGAGGTCTTCTAACAGATTGGTGCCTACGTTTGCTGTCCCACCCGTGCCTCCCTCTCCTCCCACGCCTCCTGGGGATCACTTGTCTGGGGGTGAACCCATGCAGCTGGGGTTTGCTCGCCTGTCCGAGGGGGAGAGGGCACTCCGGAGACGCGAGGGCCGATGCATGTACTGTGGTCTCGGTGGGCATTTTCGGTTGGCATGTCCGAACCGTCCGGGGAACGCTCGTACCCTGAGATCCTGTCGGGGGCAGATCTTGGGTGGAGTCTCCTCGTCCCCGGTTTCCCGTGTTGACAAACCACTGATCACTGTTGTCCTCTCCTGGGTCGGGGGCTCGGTGACGACCCAGGCGTTGGTGGACTCTGGTGCTGGTGGTTTGTTCATTGATAGTGTGTTCGCTGCCGCCAATTCCATTCCTCTGCAGGCTCGAGGTTCCCCACTGGCTCTTGAGGCGATAGACGGCAGACCCCTTCTGCCGCCACACGTGACTCATGAGACCCTTCCAGTGGGGATAGCCATTGGTGCCGTTCACAGAGAGTCGGTCTGCCTCCAGGTTATTTCGTCTCCACACTACTCGGTGGTCTTGGGGTACCCCTGGCTCCAGAAGCATAATCCGACTTTCGATTGGAGATCGGTCGAGATCCTCTCGTGGTCACCGCAGTGTGGGGCTAGTTGCATCCATGGGTCTGTCCAGTTGCTGTGTACTTCCTCGGACTCTCTGTTGCCTCCTGAATACGAGGAGTACCGGGATGTATTCGATAAGGTGCGCGCGGTTGCCCTACCTCCGCACCGCCCATACGATTGTGCCATAGAGTTACAATCTGGTGCCGTTCCTCCTCGTGGCAAAGTCTATCCACTGTCGGTAGCGGAGAATGAGGCCATGGAGGAGTACGTGAGGGAGGCGCTTTCACGCGGACACATTCGCAAGTCTTCGTCCCCGGCAGGGGCTGGATTTTTCTTTGTGAAAAAGAAGGGCGGTGAGTTGAGGCCTTGCATCGATTACAGGGGTCTCAATCGCATCACGATCAAGAACGCTTACCCGATACCCTTGATTTCCGAGCTGTTCGATCGCCTTAAATGGGCCACGGTCTTTACCAAACTCGACCTGAGGGCGGCATATAACCTGGTAAGGATCAAGGCGGGCGATGAGTGGAAGACCGCGTTTAACACCAGGACCGGTCATTACGAATCCTTGGTTATGCCCTTTGGGTTGTGCAATGCGCCCGCAGTCTTTCAGGAATTCATCAACGATGTTTTCCGTGACCTGTTGCAGCAGTGTGTGGTAGTCTATTTGGATGACATCTTGGTATATTCTGAATCCATGGAGGCCCACATTCTGGATGTCAGACGAGTGTTGCAACGGTTACGAGAGAACAAGCTGTTCGGTAAGTTTGAGAAATGCGAATTTCACCGATCCCAGGTAACCTTCTTAGGTTACATTATTTCCGCTGAGGGGTTCTCCATGGATCCTGAGAAGGTTTCGGCTGTCTTACAGTGGCCCCAGCCCAGTGGTCTTCGTTCCCTGCAGCGCTTTTTGGGCTTCGCCAATTATTATCGGAAGTTCATCAGGGACTTTTCCATGCTGGCCAAGCCTCTCACGGATCTGACCAGGAAGGGCAGTAATTCCCAGGTCTGGCCGCTCGAGGCCATCCGAGCTTTTGAGGCCCTAAAGTCCGCCTTTGTGTCGGCTCCGATTCTGTCGCATCCCAACCCTGGGTTGCCCTTTGTCCTCGAGGTGGACGCGTCTGAGACGGGAGTAGGCGCCCTTCTGTCTCAGCGTAGAACACCAGAGGGTCCTCTGCTTCCTTGTGGGTTTTACTCCCGGAAACTGTCTTCCGCGGAGTGCAACTATCAGATTGGTGACAGGGAGTTATTGGCCATCGTGCAGGCCCTTAAAGAATGGAGGCACTTGCTCGAGGGTTCGGTGGTTCCGGTTCTCATCCTGACGGACCACAAGAATCTGACCTACCTTTCTGAGGCCAAGAGATTGACACCACGTCAGGCCAGATGGGCTCTGTTCTTGTCACGTTTTAATTACGTGGTCTCCTACCTACCCGGTTCCAAGAACATCAGGGCGGATGCCTTATCACGGCAGTACTCCGAGCTGTCCAGGGAGGAGTCGATTCCGACTTCGGTCATACCTCCGAATCAGATCCTGGCCGCCATTCGCACCAGCCTGACCTCTCCCCTGGGTGAGCAGATTTTGGCGGCTCAATCTGGTGCTCCCTCTGGGAGACCCAACGGCAGATGTTTTGTGCCTGAGGAGTTGCGCACTCGGTTGTTGCGAACCTACCATAACTCCAAGACCGCGGGGCATCCTGGAAAGAATCAGCTGTCCTGGGCTGTTTCACGTCTGTTCTGGTGGCCTTCCCTACGTTCCGACATCGCCGCATATGTAGCGGCATGCTCCGTTTGTGCCCAGAGTAAGTCCCCTCGGCACCTTCCGTTGGGCCTTCTGCAACCCATAGCCACCGGGGAGCGCCCATGGTCACACCTGGGGTGGATTTCATTGTGGACCTCCCTGCATCCCGAGGCCATACGGTCATTCTCATGATTGTGGATCGGTTTTCCAAAATGTGCCACTGTGTTCCTCTCAAGAAGTTACCCTCTGCACAAGAGTTGGCCACGATTTTTGCCAGGGAGGTCTTCCGGTTGCACGGTTTGCCTAAGGAGATTGTGTCGGATCGGGGGAGTCAGTTTGTGTCCAGGTTCTGGCGCGCCTTTTGCTCCCAGTTGGGGATTCATCTCTCCTTCTCCTCGGCCTACCACCCTCAGTCCAATGGGGCCGCAGAACGATCCAATCAGGCCTTGGAGCAATTCCTTCGTTGCTATGTCTCCGATCACCAAGACAATTGGGTTGACCTCCTGCCTTGGGCTGAGTTTGCCAGGAACACGGCGGTGAACTCTTCCTCTGGGACGTCTCCCTTCATGGCCAATTATGGGTTCCAACCTGCCGTGTTACCGGAGGTATTCTCTCCCCAGGATATTCCGGCTGTGGAGGATCACCTTTCCGTCCTACGTGCTTCTTGGGTACAGATCCAGAAGTCCCTTGAGGTCTCTGCGCAGCGCCAGAGACTCCAGGCTGATTGCAGACGAGCGCCTGCTCCTTCCTACCAGGTCGGAGACCGTGTATGGTTGTCCACCCGCAACCTCAACCTTCGAGTGCCCACTCCCAAGCTGGCGCCTCGCTTTGTTGGTCCCTTCCGAGTGCTTCGCAGGGTAAACCCGGTAGCCTATGCCCTTGCGCTTCCTCCTGGCATGCGGATCTCCAACGTGTTTCATGTCTCCCTGTTGAAGCCACTGGTGTGTAATCGTTTCACTTCCTCGGTTCCTCGGCCTCGTCCGGTCCAAGTGGGCAATCGTGAGGAATATGAGGTGAGCAATATCCTGGACTCACGCCTGGTCCGCGGTCGGTTGCAGTTTTTGGTCCATTGGCGTGGTTATGGTCCAGAGGAGCGTTCCTGGGTTCCCTCCGCAGATGTCCATGCTCCTGCCTTGCTCCGAGCCTTCCACGCACGCTTCCCTCAGAAACCGTTTTGTGCTCCGCGGAGGAGGGGCCCTTGAGGGGGAGGTACTGTCATGGTCTTACCTGCTTGCTGCTCTCCTTCGTTTGACATGTGCTGGCGGCCATCTTGGGTTCTGGGTTTCTTGTAGCCTTCCACCCTGCGGCTCCTCCTTCCCCTGGGAGGAGCTGGATGCCTAGCTCATATATATAGGAGGTCTGTGGCTTCAGTTCCTTGCTTGGTCCTCCTGTGTTCACATGCTTCTAGACTGCTGCTGCTTCTGGTTCCTGATCCTGGCTTCGTCTGACTACCCTGCTGGTTCCTGATCCTGGCTTCGTCTGACTACCCTGCTGGTTCCTGATCCTGGCTTCGTCTGACTACCCTGCTGGTTCCTGATCCTGGCTTCGTCTGACTACCCTGCTGGTTCCTGATCCTGGCTTCGTCTGACTACCCTTCTGGTTCCTGACCTCTGGCTTCGCAAAGACTCTGCTCGGTTTCACCATCCGTTTGGACTTTTGCTTTACAGCTTTATTTTCAATAAAGCCTTCTTATTTTCACTTATCTCTTGTTGTACGTCTGGTTCATGGTTCCGTGACACCTTCCCTTTTCCCTCCCTTTGCGTCACGTATGTGATCGGCACGCCGGTCATGATACCTATAATATACAATGTACCAGTTTAGCTAATGGCTCAAGGTTCATATCTTATATTTTCTGATTGTAGACAAGTGGCTGGGTCACAACTCTATATATGGGCATGAGTATTTCTGGAGTTGTCACCTGCATTGGGATAAAGGGTTAGTGTATTCACATACAGCTCCACCAGTTCAAGCCCCCGTGCAATAGAAAGAGAAATGGTGACTGTGACATAGCACTGGATAGTATAAAATACATAATTAAAGACAATGACAGTAGAAGGAGACTGTCAGTATTTCTTTAAATCAGATTGCATGGAAATATTTTCTGGATGATCACATAGTATAAGGCAGCAACACTAGTCATCGATTAAAGGGGTTATCCCAGGAAAAATAATCTACATTTTTTAAACCAACCCCTAAATGATTGCATGAAATAAAAAATGTATATCCATTGTTATTAAACAAAATGTATCCATGTAGTGCCACCTGTAGTTTATTCTTTTTCTTATTTTTTATTTCTCTGTCCTCCTCGTTGAGGTAAAAGACACATGCTCAGTTCCATTCTTCAAATACCATCTGCTGTATTGACTGAGGCAGTGGCGCCAGAGGACATGTCCCCCAAGCTGTAATAGGGAGAAAGCTGCAGCATAATGGACACATCCTATGAGCTGTGATAGGGAGAGAGTGTCAGTAGAAGGTCTCATGCACACGGCTGGCATTGCGGGTCCGCAATATGTGGGCACCGGCCGTGTGCTCCCCGCATCACGGATGGGGACCCATTCACTTGAATAGGTCCACAATCTGGAGCTGTGGTGCGGAACGGAGGCACGGAACCCCACGCAAATTGCGGTCCCCAATGAATGGAACGGCCGCACAACAGCCGTGTGCAGGAGGCCGAAAAGATACACTCCCTGAGCTATAACAAAGAGGCAATTGCAGCAGAAAGGACACATCCACTGAACTGTGATAGGGAGAAGGCTGCAGAAAAAAGGACACACACCCTGAGCCGTGATAGGGAGAGAACTGCAGTAGAAAGGATACACTCCCTGAACTATAACAAAGAGACAACTGCAGCAGAAAGGACACAGCCCTGAACTATGATAGTGAAAGAGCTGCAGCAGAAAGGACACATCTGCTGAGCTATATTGGAGAAACAGTTGCAGCAGAAAGCATATGCGATGTAAGCTGTTATAGGGAGAGAGCTGCAGCAGAAAGGACACCTACTGAGCTAAAATAGGGAGAGAGCAGCAGCAGAAAGGACATGCCCCTTAACATGCCAGCCTGAAGAAAACCTAGCAATGAGTGGGGAGATCTGTGTATTCATGTGTAATACAGGGCTGGTTCTAGCTTTATTAAAAAAGAGATTGTCATGTACTGTACGTCTGATTAATCATGGGATAACCTTTAAGATAAGACACCTAAGTTTGACCTGCCTTTCACCATGACTTACACAAATATAATATTTTTTTCTTAACTTATTTATGGATGAAATGATTTTCTTCAATCACTTCAAATAAGCTGCACTGAACGGAAACCAAACATAATATTTTCTTGATGACGTGCCATAGAAAGTACAGACCATTAACAGAAATTTCCTGTATAGAAAAAAATCTGCTAAGGTCAATGTTTGTCCTTAAATATTCCTGGATAATGGAAAAACATTACTAAAGCCAGAGAGATCTGTCATACATGAAGTAGCAAGATATATTAGAGTAATCAGGTCAGTACTGACTGTGAGCCTTTTAGATATACAGTAATTTATGAAATAAAAGCACTGGTAGAGTGGGGTGAAATTAACCCTTTCCCACACTGTGCAGTCCATTTAGTCCGGAAGTACTTGCTGTGCCATGACATAAATGCATAGCACAGCGATGGTGCAGGCTCAGGAGCTTACACTGACATCCCAGTAAGGCCTCTTTCAAATGACCGTTTTTTGCGTTCCGTATACGGTCCGTATACGGAACCATTCATGTAATTACTGCATACTGTATATGCCATAAGGAAAAACAGAACAGAAACGGAAACACAACGGAAACAAAAAACGGAACAACGGATCCATGAAAAACGGACCGCAAAACACTGAAAAAGTCATACGGTTGTGTGAAAGAGGCCTAACAGCAGGGATTGTTGAGGTCTCCAATCCTGTCATTTAACCAATTATGGCAAGGATGGAAACAAAGGATGGGATTTCCCTTTGTTGGCCCTTCTGGATCACAGGGGTGCTAACGGGTTATTATAGACACCAGAGGCCTGCAAGAGCCTCATCATATTCATAGTGCCCTGTACAATCATTTGTAACACACGGTATAGTCTGTCAAAAAGAGCAAATTACTCTGTCGCCCCCCCCCCCCCCAAAAAAAAAATGCCACCATTTAATATGCCATACAATGTAGTGGGAAGCAGGGGTGGAATTGAAAAAAAAAATGCAATTCCTCTACTGTATTATGTTTTTTTTTGATTATGTATTATGTTTTTGTTTATTATGTATTATGTATTTTTTTCCCCTACAGCATTCCCTTTGTGGCAAAACTGACCTGTGCCCTTCATTCTCTGGGTCAGTACGATTACAACTAGAGATGAGCCAATCGAATCCCACAAAGTGGAATTCGATCTGAATTTCATGCTAAATTCGATTCGCCTAGAAGCCGAATTGCCTCGTGCTTCGTGTCAGCTAATCGATTTATCCTGAAATAGTATATAAAAAAAAAATTCTAACTTACCGCCTCCATTTGCTAGCGACGGGCCGCCAGCCTCCATCTTGCTTGAAGATCTCGGCCGAAATCTTGTGCGGCTCGAGATTACATCATCACGCTGGCCGCACAGGATTTCGGCCGAGATCTTCTGGCGCCCGGCCCGGCGCGGGGAAATGTAGGCGTTAAGTTTGATGTAAAAGTTTTTTTTACAGTTAATTTCACACTGTTTTTAAACTCAAATGCCGCGATCATGTATGAACGTGGCATCTGAGGGGTACAATGACAGGGGCGGCGCTATCGCAGCTCCCTGTCATTGCACCCACTACTTACAAAAAAATGCGCTTCGTGATGAAGTAATTCGTCACAAACTGAATTTTTGGGGGAAATTTGTCAAAGCAGCCGAATCAAATTTTGAAGAAATTCGCTCATCTCTAATTACAACTATACCACATATGTATAGTTTTGTAAATAGTGTAAAAATAAATAGAAATTTTGAAAAAAATAATTTACATCACCATATTCTGACCCCCCATAACTTTTTTTAAATTTTTGCGGGACAATCTGTAGTTTTTATTGATACCATTTTGGAGTGTGTGTGACTATTTGGTCACATTTTATTATATTTTTTGGGGTAAGAAAAGTAAAAAAATTGCAAATTCACCGTATTGGAAAAATATTTTTATATTTAAATAGTACGGGCATTTTCCGACACAGTGATGCCCATGATTTTTATATTTTTGGTTGTTTATGTATTTTGTTAATTATGTCTCATTTGGAATGGCTGCAGGACAGCTACCCGCGCTGCGCCTGATCTCCACCTGGATCAGCAACTGCCAGGCGGACACTGCCGGATTGTGTTCAGGTAAGTTTATAACAACATAATCGCATGCCATAAATTGCCATCCTGCCCTTACCAGCAAGGCAATTCCAGTTGGTGAACTTGTTGGGACAAACAGTGCTTTCTCTGATGGACAAATCACAGCGCACGTAACATGGTAGCTGGGAAGGAGCAAAACACATTACTAGATGAAAACCGGCAATGACCCAGAGGGGGCAAGGTCATCAAAAATGATATCACATGTTCAACACCATACAGCAAAGACTATACCAACATTATAAGAATCATCCAAAAGCATCTAACATTACTCAAACAGGATTCTGGCCCAAAGGGTGTCACTTTGTAGGGAAAAAAGGGTCGCTTTCCCAGGAAGTATATTGTCACCCAGCTATCCTGAGTAACAACAAGGGCAAACATGGTTAAAAATAGGTGGGTTTGATAAATGTGGTCTATGCAGGTGCCAGGTGTGAGGCCAAAAGTTTCTGCTCAAAAGATGGCACTTGCAATTATCCTATCCAGAATTTTCTCAATTATGAAAATAAATGTATTATGTATACACAATGCAACAGAAATGTCAGATGCACAACTGAAAACTCAGACACTGTTTAAACCTATCTGGCACATCTTAACATTTATTACGTCATAGGGAGGATGCGGCAAACTTCAGGTTTTGTGCCATTGAACAGGTCAACAAACCACCTACAAGTGAAGATTGGCATAAAAATCTGTTAAATAGAGAGCCTTGATTTTTCACAAGTTCCCCTTCACGCCTAAATATAAAATCCGATTTAATATATCTATATTAAAGCGAACCTTTCACCTCATTTTCACTTTTTAAACTAGCCACAGTACCTTATAGATTATATTGAATGTGTTGTTATCCATGTTAGTGCCGCTTTCCTGCGCTTTTTATTCATAAAAAAAACGTCTTATAAAGTTCTGATTTCTGCTCCAACAGTCAGGCAACCAGTCAAGGGGGTAGCCCTTCCCTCTCCTCTGGCCGTACCTCCCCTGCCCTAACGCCGCCTCTATGCTTTGTGATTGACAGCCGGCTCAGTCGCCGGGACGGCGCTTCTGAATCCTGCGCATGCGCCGTCCTCCTCATTCGCCGCGCGATCCCGTCTTTCTGGCGCTCACGATGATCACTGGCTTGCAATCTGCGGCAAGTCTACAGTGATCACGTGGGGCACTTGGAGCCTGAAGATAGTGGAGCGCGCGCACGGGAGGGAGAGCAGACAGGCAGGCATCGCGTACGGCGCATGCGCGATCCTGTTACATGGTCGCGCTTCTGTCCGCCAGAAAGACGGGATCGCGCGGCGAATGAGGAGGACGGCGCATGCGCAGGATTCAGAAGCGCCGTCCCGGCGACTGAGCCGGCTGTCAATCACAAAGCATAGAGGCGGCGTTAGGGCAGGGGAGGTACGGCCAGAGGAGAGGGAAGGGCTACCCCCTTGACTGGTTGCCTGACTGTTGGAGCAGAAATCAGAACTTTATAAGACGTTTTTTTTATGAATAAAAAGCGCAGGAAAGCGGCACTAACATGGATAACAACACACTCAAGATAATCTATAAGGTACTGTGGCTAGTTTATAAAGTGAAAATGAGGTGAAAGGTTCGCTTTAAAGGGGTTTTCTGGATGTTTAATATTGATGATCTATCCTCAGGATAGGTCATCGATATCAGAAAGGCAGGGGTCCGACACCCTGCACCTCCGCCGATCAGCTGTTTGAGGAGGCCGTGGCTGGTTCTCTAGTGAGGCCCTCTCACAGCTTACCAAGCACAGCACCATCCACTGGATAGCGGCTATGATTGGTATTCCAGCTCAGCCCCATTCACTTAAATAGACTGAGCTGCGCCTACGCCTAGGCCATATCACATGGCGCAGCTCAGTCTATTCAATGAAGGAGGAAGGAGCACTCACAGGAGCCCTGTGGCCTCTTCAAATAGATGAGAGTCAGACCCCTGCTGATCTGATATTGATGGCCTACCCTGAGGATGGGCCAATAATACAAAATCTCAGAGCACACCTTTAATCATTATTTGACAATTCATTTTATGTCGTTTTCATAATACATTAAGCCTGTAGACATATTTTTCATTGCCTTGTTCATTTTTTCCTATTTGATATTTATTTTTCCCCACAAAATCTGTGACATTTCTATGTACTGTATGCAATCACATCACTGTACAGACAGGTCTTCTCCTTAGTTATACAGTACCTTATGGCATAGGACGTTAACAAACCGTGGCCAGAATACAAGTAGCCTCATAGGCCCATGGCCCCATACATATGGTACATGGGACAAGTGATGTACATTATAATAAAACACATCATACTGGAGAATATATGATTCACAGACCATCTCATGTTCACACGTCTGGGTTTATTGTATGGCGCTATACATACAGTGAAAGAAATGAGAACATTACAGATGCTCTGCATTGTGTGATGATTATATCTTTGTTATCACAGATAAATGAGACACACACTTTTTTCATCCCTAACAGATATTGTTTCTCCATGGTCACTTTTTTAAGGAAGAAAAACATTTAGGGCTGTTTCACATGAGCGGATGCCGTGCATGCCATCCGCTGCGTGAAAGACAGCCAAGCCCCGCTCCGGACAGTAGAGACACAGAGCAGTAACATGACTGATAATGCTCCGTGCCTCTCTGTGATCTTTTTACTATCACAGTGAGATAAAGTTGTCCCCGTGATTTTGTAGTAAAAAGATCACAGAGAGGAACGGAGTATTATCAGTCATGTTAATGCTCCGCGTCTCTGCTGTCCGGAGCGGGGCTTGGCTGTCTTTCACGCAGCGGATGACACACACGGCATCCGCTCATGTGAAAGAGGCCTAAGGGCCTGAGTTTTCCGCGCGGGTGCAATGCGTGATGTGAAGGCCACACTATGTGGTTGTATCCTGTTGTATTGAACGGAAAAATAGGCAGGTACTGATATTGAGACACAGTACTTGCCATATGATCGCCGAGGTGCTGTGTTATTGGTCAAAGATTTTTAAAAATAAGTTTGCACAATTGCCTCACTTTATCTATTAGTAGAAGCACATGTTGCTTCGAAACGTAAAGGAACATGTTATTTTTGCCATAAAAGTTTGAAGATTGTAGCGGAGCGCTGGATTTTTATACACTTGCACTGAAGTGTGCGCCGTTTGGACGATACACTATGCCTATGATTCCCTATGGCATAATGGATGGGCCTTCAGAGTTGCACTAAGCGCAGTTTATTTTCCAACATATAGGAAATTGCTGTATCTGCAAAATGATTCAAAGGAGAAAAAATATCCTTTATAATCTTATTTTCTTGCATAAAAAAAAGTTTCATGAATTCCAAGTACAGCCTGAGAATAAATCATTAAGGGCAATGATTTCCCTGTGTAACGTAGAATAGCAGTTTGGATTACAGCGAGGTTCAGAGAGAACAGAAACGTGCATTCTTTTCTGGTTCTCTAAATGTAACCTGGTAAGAACAAGATCCACTCCGTCTTTTCTTGTCCTCGGCTGACGCACAGCCTCTGCATTTCTATGTGGTAGTCTCTGTGGACACCTGGTGGAGAACATGTTAATGGCACCTCACAAGGCACATTATTCACATCCCTTCTGCACAGATTCACCAATAGCTTTTCTAAAGCAATGGAAGATGGAAGGATTACTGTGACTAGCCATAACTCATAGTACTTACTTGTGTCACTGCCATGGTGGCAGGGAGTGTAGAGTTCTTTGCAGGGATCAGTTGCTGTATTATTCACTTGAAGACCAAGCCATTTATCTCCTGACCAGGCATATTTCCCGTTTTAATTATTTTTTTTTTAATTAAAAGCCATTTTTATTTGAAAGCATTACTTGTTTTTCTGTTATATAAAACATTTTTTAGCCTTTTTTCCCTTATACATGTGGCTTTATTTTTGTCAATTTATTTATTAAATTTTTTGTTTTTTTATTTATAATAACCAAGAAATGTTTTAAAAAGGGGGGAAAATAGTTTTTTTTTTTTTGTTAATAGCACAACGTGCAAATACATATATTTTTTTTTATTATGTCCCCGTTCCATAACAGTTGTTTTGATATATGAGATGTATGGATTATGGTGGGTCGGGACAGGGCTAAAAACTGCTGTGTCAATTGTGTTTTGTTTTTTGTTTTTTTAAACTTCCCCCATGAGGTCATACAAGAACACTGGGGGAAATTGACACAATTTAACATAATTTTTTTTAATTTTTTTTATTGCTAATTTCTCCTGCCATATTAACCCCAGTTACAGGGGGAATACAGCCCCAGAGAGGTTGTACAGTGCTATACAACCTTGCTACTGAGCTGATCTGGGTCTGCTAAGACCCATCATCTCCCATAGACTCCTGGGCACCGGCCATCACATGACTGCTGTGACCAGCATTGCTGCTTCCTGATCTCTATAAACAGCGCTCATTGAGCATTGTCTTTAGAGCGATAGGGAATATAGGGATGCTGAAAAACCGTCCCTGCCTTCTTTACAGGGGTCTCTACTGCTCTACTGTTACTAACATTGGGCTCCCCACTCCCACTTTTTGAAAAATGTCCGTACAAACTGCCAAAAAATTTGTTTTTTTAATATTGAAAATTCATCAGTATCAGATCTGCCGGACCCCACATCCGTGACCCCCACGATCATCTGCTTAAAGAGGCTATGGCGCTCTGTGAGGATAGGCCATTAATATGAAAATTCCAGAGAACCTTCTAATTTTCTAATTACAGTTAGTACAAATGCCACTGAATCGGCAAAATATGTACAAATATCATATTAGACTACAAAGATATGCCGCATATCATACATTTTATTTTATTTATTTTTCTAAAAATGCCATATATACTGTTGTTTCAAACATATGAATAGATACAAACTCTCAGGCATACTTTCAAACATATTTACTCCATCTTCGCACCATACATTTGATATATGACTTCTGTTGCTTTGTGTCCATAAGTACAGTATGTACTAGAACTTGATTATTTGCCTCTGCATGGTCAGTATTTTCCTCATATTGGATGGTAATGGACACAGTTAAAATCTAGCCGCTGCTATTGATGGGGTATTCATGAATAGCAGTCATTACAAACATAATGGTTTTTGTATGAAGAGAGTCTGCCGTCCACTAGCAACTCATACTTTATGTAATAGAGTAATGTACTGCACATGAAAAATGGTAATTCATACAATATTTCCATCTTGATACAGAACCCTCTCCTCCCACACTTTATAAATAATAACACTGGGAGGGCAATGAGTTCCTCTTGGAGTACTCGGCCTGCGGCTACACAGCTCTGCGTGACAATGCTCGATATGTTACTGGAATTGATGTTCAGTGTTTCTGTTTTCCTGCACAAAAAGATATTTATGAAGGGGCCTGGAAAACATTAATGTTTTAATAAACGAGGTCTGGTTGTCAGAAAAGACCTATCAACATCTGTAGGTGGAATCATCTGGTCAAAGGAAATTGTATCAAACTGAATGATTTACATTGAAATATAAACTGGAAATTAACCATCTCTTACCCACTGATTTCCCTATTTAGTTATTAAAAAACAAACCAATTTCAATGTACATTTCTATTTTTATTTTGTTTGTTTTCTTTTTATTCTGACTCCTATTATAAGCAGTCAACACCATAGAATAATTTAGTCTTAAAGGGGTTGAGCAGCCAATATATTTTGATCAAAACACATCTGTGCCCGCCTACCCACCCCAAGGTGGTCTCAGACAGGTCCTACTCTAAACCTACCTATGTTTGTCATCTACATTCAGGAGAGCAGACCCTGCACATATTGTGTGCTGCTCCTAGTTACCCCTCTGTGCGCATCAAGCAACCAATGAGAGAAGGCGCATACACACCTATATGTACCACCTAATCAAGGTCGCCTGTGGGATAGGTGGGGCAAAAGTGCACGTGAATGCAGTGGCATGCCTACATGCCTATGGTGTTTGACACCCGGGGTGGGTCCTTTCTCTGGCACCGACCCCCCCCCCGTTTGGCACCCGGGGTGAGTCCTTTCTCTGCCCCCCCCAAATACTTCAAAAAAATTGTACCCTCTCACAGTAGCATTGCCTTCATTGTACAACCTTCACAGTAGTTTTGGACAGATGTGTGCCCACTTACAGTAGTTATGTCCACATTGTGCCCTCTCAAAGTAGCTATGCCCTCTCTGTGCCCCTTTCACAGTTGTAATGCCCTCTTTGTGCCCCCTTCACAGTAATAATGCCCATTGTGTCCTCTTCATATTAATAATCCCCATTGTGCCCCCTTTATAGTAATAATGCCCACTGTGCCCCTTCACAGTAATAATGCCCATTGTGCCCCCTTTACAGCAATAATGCCGATTGTGCCCCCTTCACAGTAATAATGCCCACTGTGCTAGTAATGCCCTCTGTGCCCCCTCCATAGTAGAAATCCCCATTGTGCCCCCTTCACAGTAATAATGCCCATTGTACCCCCTTCACAGTAATTATGCCCACTGGGCCTCCTTCACAGTAATAATGACCATTGTTCCCCCTTCACAGTAATAATGCCCACTGTGCTAGTAATGCCCTCTGTGCCCCTTTCATAGTAGAAATCCCTATTGTGCCCCCTTCACAGTAATAATGCCCACTGTGCCCCCTTCATTGTAGTAATGCTCCCTGGCTCTGTGCCCCCTCCATAGTAGAAATGCCCATTGTGCCCCCTTCACATTAGTAATGCCCTCTGTGCCCCCTCCATAGTAGTAATGCCCTCTGTGCCCCCAGCTGTTTGAAGAGACGGCATCGCTCATATGAGAGCTGCTTTCTCTGCTCTGTTCACCTGCTCGGCGTAGCATTTGCAGTGATGAGCAGGTAAACAGAGCAGAGAAGGCAGCGCTCATACAAAAAAAAAACGGACAACCCCTTTAAAGAAATACTTGGAAAACATTACATACCGCGCTACATAACATACAGAGTCATACAGCCCCACATATGTACCTCTTACATCCAGTGACTTCTCTTCTCTGATGTAGATATTCTCTTCTTCTCCTGTTAGACCAGACCACCATGGTGACTTCTTTCAGCCGCGCCTCGTCTCTGCAGAGTTTAACAGACATCTTATTTTCCTACTTTTCCATCATCCTCCCACATTCTCAACACCCCATCCTGCCACCCCAAATACTGTGTCCACTGTGCTCCCCAATACTTTCCTGCAGAAACAGTCCCCCTGAAAATACTGGTACCACAAGGATAGTGTGTCAGTACAAAAACACTGCTTTATATTGTGCGCTAGTAATAAAAAAAAATACCTTCCTTTCAGATCAGACCCCATACAAAACCCTAAATGAGATCCCCCAATCTCAGACCAAACCTCCTTTAGACCTATGTCAGACCCCATATAAAACACCAATTTTAAACCTCAGATCAGACCCCCATTAGACCTCCATGTAAGACCCTGACCCAATATCAGACCTCAGATAAGATCCCCATATAAGACCCCCATTAGACCTCCAGACCCACATATCAGACAGACCAGACCGCCATATTAGACCTCCAGACCCCCATTAGCCCTCCAGACTCCCACTAGACCTCCAGACCCCCATTAGACCTCCAGACCCCCATATCTCACCCCCATTAGACCTCTAGACCCCCATACCCCCAATCAGACCCCCATTAGACATCTAGACCCCCCAGTCAGACCTCCAATCAGACCCCCATTAGCCCTCTAGACTCCCACTAGACCTCCAGACCCCCATTAGACCTCCAGACCCCATTAGACCTCAACCCCCATTAGACCTCCAGACCCTCATATCTGACCTCCATTAGACCTCCAGACCCCCAATCAGACTCCCATTAGACATGTAGACCCCCCAGTCAGACCTCCAGACCTCCAATCAGACCCCCATTAGACATGTAGACCCCCAGTCAGACCTCCAGACCCCCAATCAGACCTGAAGACCTCCAATCAGGCCCCCATTAGACCTCCAAACCCCCAATCAGACCCCATTAGACCTCCAGACCCCCAATCACACCCCCATTAGACCTCCAGACCCCCAATCACACCCCCATTAGACTTCCAGACCCACAATCACACCCCCATTAGACCTCCAAACCCCCAATCAGACCCCCCAGTCAGACCTGCAGACCCCTAATCAGACCCCCCAGTCAGACCTTCAGACCCCTAATGAGACCCCCCAGTCAGACCTCCAGACCACAATCAGACCCCCATTAGACCTCTATACACCCCTAGTCAGACCTCCAGACCCCCAATCACACCCCCATTAGACCTCCAGACCCCCAATCAGACCCCCGTTAGACCTCTAGACCCCCCCAGTCAGACTCCCAATCACATCCCCATTAGACCTCCAGACCCCATTAGACCTCCAAACCCCCAATCAGACCCCCATTAGACCTCTAGACCCCTAATCAAACCTCCCAGTCAGACCTCCAATCAGACCTCCATTAGACCTCTAGACACCTCCAGTCAGACCTCCAGACCCCCATTAGACCTACAGACCCCCAATCACACCCCCATTAGACCTCTAGACCCCCCAGTCAGACCTCCAGACCCCCAATCAGACCCCCATTAGACCTCTAGACCCCCCAGTCAGACTCCCAATCACATCCCCATTAGACCTCCAGACCCCATTAGACCTCCAAACCCCCAATCAGACCCCCATTAGACCTCTAGACCCCTAATCAAACCTCCCAGTCAGACCTCCAATCAGACCTCCATTAGACCTCTAGACACCTCCAGTCAGACCTCCAGACCCCCATTAGACCTACAGACCCCCAATCACACCCCCATTAGACCTCTAGACCCCCCAGTCAGACCTCCAGACCCCCAATCAGACCCCCATTAGACTTCCAGACCCCCAATCACACCCCCATTAGACCTCTAGACCCCCCAGTCTGACCTCCAGACCCCCATTAGACTTCCAGACCCCCAATCACACCCCATTAGACCTCTAGACCCCCCCAGTCTGACCTTCAGACCCCCAATAGACCTCCAGACCCCCCAGTCAGACCTCCAGACCCCCTAATAGACCGCTCTAGACCCCCATTAGACCTCTCCAGATCCCCATTAGACCTCTCCAGACCCCCATTAAACCTCCATATCAGAGCTCAGATCAGACTGTAAAATAATATAGTAACTTACCTCTCCTGCCACCACTCTCCCTGTTCTGGCTGTCTTCTCTTCTCAGGGCCTGCGCTTCAGTCACCTGACCTCCTGCAGCGTTAGGTCAGAATGCGCTTTGTACGTCCTGACGCTGCAGGCAGCGAGGACACAGCAGCGCGGACCCTGAGAAGAGCTCCCCCTCCTCCTGCAGACTAGTGAGCGCTCACTAGTATTCCCTTTATAAGATGCACTGCATCTTATAAGGGGAAAAGCAATGAGCGCTTCCATCTGTATTGATGGAAGCGCTCATTGCTTCTGTTCTGGCACCCCCCTCAGAGCACTGAGAGCCGGCACCCGGGGCGGACCGCCCTCCGGCATGCCACTGCATGAATGCTACTCCCAAAATAGAAGTGCATTAACACCTGAAGATGTTGAAGCACTGCAAAAGGGTTGTGTGTTTTCAACCACATTTTCAGAGAACAAAACATGTCTGTGAATTGTATCGAGAGTTCATTGTTTTCATATGGGTAGAATGTAAAGTCTCTTATCTCCTGTGATGGCGCTGAAAAGGAATTCAACACTTGCTGCCAGTTCCTGCCCAAATTACAACAAATCGCTAAGGGATCCAACAGTAGGGCATTCTGTGCTAAAATTATTTTTGGAGAGACCCTAACAAAAATCTGATTTTAAAATGGACAACCACTTTCAAGAATGTACAATGAGATTTGACACTCAATGGTCCAAAAATGCAGCAATAATCAATTTGGTTTTGTCTCCCTGGGCAGCACCTAGATTTTTCTCTCAGCAGACATTTTTTGTACAAGCCACTGTACGCTTTTTAACGGTGCAATGTAAATGCTGGGGAGTGAAAAAGTATATGAATTAAAAGGACATCTTTGGAACTGAAAGTTTAACTGTTGTCTCAACTAAACAAATGTATAGGGAAAGTCACGTGGGCCGACGCAGGCCGCACACTGGCCACCAATGATATTACATCTGGTGGCATCAGAGGCAGAGCTTGTTAAGAGCTCATTTGCATCCCTTTCTTCCCAGGATTCTACTTAGCATGATCAATTAAAGTGTTGCTAAGGGAACACCATAGAAAGTTTTTGATAAAAAAAAGTACACATATTTTCCAAATAAAGTTTTTTTTTTTTTTTTTTTATGTTGAAACGACACCTTAAAGGGATTCTGTGACCAAAATTATCCCTCTAGAGCCAATTACATGTTATTGGAGGTCTCTTACAGCATTTCAGAACAATACCAGTGTGTAAATTATGACTGCTGTAGTTTTGCATAAAAAACGTTTTATATGTATGCAAATGAAATGTGAAAAGAGCCCAAGGGGCGGTCCTACCAGTCAGTGGAGCGCAGCCGCTCCCATTATGTGTGACCCCAGCACCTCCACTCTACCTCAAGTCCCCTCCTAGCTCCTCCGACGTCATTCTGATGCTGCACTGTAATCTTACACAAGCACGTTTACTTGTCACCTGAGCCCTCACGCGATCTCCCATCCATGCGCTGGCATCAGCCTCATAGGAAGAACTGTGCATGCGTCATTTAATGTTTTAAAGCTGGTGTATGTGCAGTTAAAGCTGGCCTGTAGATCATGAACACTTGTAGGCTGCTGAAGCTGGAGTCTTAGCTGGTCCCATAAATGCTTTATTGCCAATGAACCTGGTGACTGGGCATGCCAGAGAAGTGCTGCAATCTGGTAGAGACATTCCTGGGAAACCTGCACATAATGCTGAGCTATTAGTGTCCCTCGTATCACTACTAGGGGTGACCAACTGTCGTATGTGATGGCTCCCCAGATCATAACACCAGCAGTTGGGGCAGTGTATCACTCCCCAGCAAAAGAAGGACTGAAGCTCTTACCACAAGGCTTCCATACTGGAACTCAACCTTCATTGGATTCCAATCAGAACTTGGATTTTTCACTAAAGATGATAAGGTTCCAGTCTTGCAGGTTTTTCATTCATGACACCACAGGACAAACAAAGGAGACATGGCTGGCTGGCAATTCCAGGACAAGTAACAGATGCCAAGACACCAAATTTCCTTCTGCTAAGCACCTGGAAATTATCTGGGTGGTGTATGGGTGGTTGACAATGAAACTGTGGGAGCTGCTCACGTTTGTCAATGGATCACACAATCCACAGTACTGGTGGTTGCCAAATGGGCAGGGCTGGTTTTAGACAAAATGTGGCCCTGGGCAAAATCAAAAGAGAGGGCCCACATCTTGTAATAATGTACTAAAATCACAGTCCGACGTCCGACATCCCATCAATCAGCTGTTTGAAGAGACGGCGCATGCTGTTCACTGCTGCTGTCCCATAGACATACAGCAGCAGAGCAGGAAGAGAGAAGGGAGATGGCACGTGCGCACAGCGCACGCTGTCTCCTCAAGCCGCTGATCGTCAGGAGTGTGTCAGACCCCCGCCGATCTAATATTGATGACTTATCCTAAGGATAGGTCATCAATGTGAAAAAACCCAGAGAACCTCTTAAAGCTACCCCCAATACTGTGCCTGTTCTGCTCCCCCCTATGTCCACAAACACTATACTATACACCCAGACTGCGCTCATTAGTAATGGTGCCCCCAATAGTGATAATACTCCCCAAGATAGCCCCCCCATTAATAGCAATGCCCTCCATATTGCGTCAAATAATAATAACGCCCCTACAGTACTCTAGTAGAAATAATATAACCATAATGCTCCCAGTGGCTCTAATGTTCCTCTGTAGTGCCCCCCACTAGTTCCAATATATAATGCTCCCCCCCATAGTGCCAATATATATATAATCTTCCACCGTAGTGCAGTATGTATATAATGCTCCTCTATTCCTCCCCAGTAGTTCCAGGTATATATAATGATCTCCTTCCCCCCCATCCCTGGTGCCCCCAGCAGTGTGGATATTTTGTATGAAAAAAAAAAACAGCCTCCCTCCCATCCCCCCGCCGCTGTCTGTGATGCAGACCACAGTTTTATCTGTGGCTTGTGTCACTGCGTCCTGATACATGTGGTCCCAATGACATCACCACTCCTGCTCCGGGTCTCAAGTGATCACGTCATCATGCGAGACCCAGAGCAGGAGGTTGCAGTTACGTCATTTCGGCTGCTTGCTGTGTTCTAACGCCTCAAAGGCTTGAGGCCTAGCGTCCTGAGGCTTGTGAAGTTGGACCGCCATGAGTGCGCCCCCCCCCCTTTATGGGTAGTGAAGTGGCGCCCTAGGCGGAAAACTACCCTCCACATCCATCGTCCTGGCCCTAATTCAGAGCACATTACTGCAGGAGGTATAACAGGAGAGGACTATAACTCCCAGCATGTCTAAGCCATTATTATTTAATATCAGAGCACATTACAGTGGGACATATAAGAGGATGGGACTACAGCTCCCAACATGTCTAAGCCGTTATTATGTAATATCAGAGTACATTACAAGAGGAGGTATAAGAAAAGACTACAATTCCCAGCATGTCCAAGCAGTTATTATGTAATATCAGAGTACATTATAAGAGGAGGTATACAACTCCCAGCATATCCAAGGTGTTGTAATGTACCCTGATCTTATCTAATAATGGCCTGGAGATGCTGAGAGTTGTAGCCTCTTCTTTTATGCCTCCTCTTGTAATGTACTCTGATATGATATAACAAGCTGGACATGCTGGGAGTTTTAGTCCTTTCCTCATACCTCCTCTTGTAATGTACTCTGATATTACATAACAAGCTGGACATGCTGGGAGTTGTAGTTCTCTCCTCATACCTCCTCTTGTAATGTACTCTGATATTACATAACAGGAGGTATAAGAGGAGACTCCCAGCATTTCCCTGGCATTTACATTGAATCCATACTTCTTCACATGAATGGCTGGTCTTCTTCTTCATTACTTTACTGCACTGCTGAGCTCAGTCTCCTGTTCTGGTTACATGATGGTGAGGTCATCACAGGTCCTTCATCCCCTCTTCTCTGCTGAGCTCCGCCTCCTGCATCTGACATTATTGCAGGTCCTGTCAGCATTGTGGTAATGATTTCTCTTATATGTGAGGGAGGGGACCTTACACTGCATTGTAAAGTGCAGCTGTTCAGCTGTCCGCCCGTTTGCTTCCTCAGACATTCAGCTGAACAGCAGCACTGAAGCAGGTGGTCCCTTAGATGAGGGGGTCCCTGGGCAATCACCCAGTTTTCCCCCCTTAACACCGCCCTGCAAATGGGCATGCCCTCATGTAACTACTGCTCCCAACACAGCTCGGTCAGAACGGCATAGATGACAGACAATTTGTTGAAAGGCCCATCCTGCTTCTCTCAGTCCAATGATGCACCCCCTCCCAAAGGATGTCCACTGAGCAGAATGTCTTGGAGAGCATCATCGTGGCATGTCTAGCAGTCGGCAATCTGTCTCCTTTTTATAGGGCAGCAGGGGAAACACTTTTACGTCCTCTTGTGGTTAGATCCAGTGTTTAATCAGACCACACCTATAGCTATTTACATATGTGTCTGAGACATAACTGTATACCGAGTTATGTAGCAATCTGACATTTCTGTTGGGTGCCTTATTTTTTGTCAATAACTGCATATAACCAATTAACCACACTTTTTCCAATCTATTTCTTCTATTTAATTTTGTTCTATTTGAATGATAATGATTATAGGGGAAGCCATTTTGTCTGAGCTGCCACAACAGCAGTCCAAAGTTTTTGCTTTACAGCAGATACTTGGACATAATCCAGTGTTTATGTATTCTTAAAAAGTCAGAAAATTGTCTATTGTCTTATCAGGCCAGCGGCCGGCCATACACTTAAGATAGATGATAGATGTTAGCCAAATGCTTGATCAGCCGACAGTTTTCACATCCCATCCCCAATACACATGCATGCTTGAATTGGCCAAGCAAGACTCTGATCTATCTCCGTAGAAAAAAGGGGGGAGGGGGGTTGTTCCTGCTAGACTGTCAGCAACTTATGTCCCTGAGAACAAACTGATCAAGAAGTTGAAATCCAGCATGCCCAGTTCTTGTCTAACCCCGACATCTGCCATCAGTGTTGGGTCAGGAGGTCCCAAATCAGCATGTTTAACCTAAAGACATCCTATGGCCAAGTTAAGGGAGTTTGTTCATAAGCATGCTTTGTGATACATGCAGAGGTCATTTTGCTGTCCCATCACCTATTCTCAATATTGTGATCCTGTATCATCCAGCTCTATCTTTATAACAGAGGTGCTCCATGTCATTGTTATCCTGTCTGTGATGATAATGAATTGATTGTTGAGAAATTCTACAAAACAAGAAGTGTCAGCCCAGGGTGACGCTCAGCGGTCAATGTGAAAACTGCTAAATGTGTTTTCAATATAACTACATTAAATTAAGTGGTAACCACTAGAGCATTACGAACAAGGAACAGGATGTTGATAGTAGTAAGGTGAGCTGGACTGGCCCATTCTGTTCAGGATTCCACCAGCAGATGTCATTGTCCAAGCAATAAATGCATCTACGGTATGTTTCTCACCAATTCTGCTATGCTATGATAATATAAAAACTAATTTTGTTGTTTCAAAATTGCTGCTTAAATTTCCATGAAAGAAAGAAGCCTCCTACAGAAATTGATTACCTATATGCTCCTATTTACTACCGTAGTATTCGTACGGTAAATGATGTTCAGCCTTATTTTGCAGTTCTGAGTCAAAAAGGACTAACTGTAATAAGGTCTACATTCTACCTGATACTTGTATTTTCAGATCAAATATTCCATTCCGTTTACAAGATGTGAAGCCCGACATTACCAAAGATATAAAATCACAATGCAATAGTAATTAAGATTTACTGAGATCAAAGATCCAGAGGAGCGAGGGCTACTTTATGTTCAAGGAAAGTCTAATCCTGTTCTAGCAGAAATGGCAGCCACCACACAGAAAGGGATTGAAATACAGCTCATGGACTTATTTAACGAATTGTATTCAGAATTCATTCACGGGCAAAGATTGAATTGATTCTCTTGCAACATATTCTATGTAATTATCTATTAATGAACAGGATGATGGTCTGTCTGTATCACCGTATTTAAGGACAGAGCTACAGGAAGTCCCTTTGTTTAGGTTGCCCTATGTAGGACAAGCTGAAAATATGAAAAAGAACTACTGTGTAGCAAAAATAGAGATTTTATTGCAACAGGAGGCTCACATTGTGCATTAACTTTCTTTACTACTCCCATAGCAGCAAGAATAACTATTACAACAGGTGAAAGGTACTAAATATGTAAATGAGGAAGTCCAGGTAGCCAATCAGTGATCTTCCTAGTGTATAACAGATGATGACAACGTAGACTCTGCCTCTTTCTTGCTGCTCCCATCTAAGAAGAGATATGTATTAATAATTTTGTCTTTTTCTTAATTATTATTTGTATTTTCGATGCATAAACTGTAATAATTGCTGTTATATATCAGGTTGCCATTCTGTATTGCACTTCACCTGGAGAGTTGCGTGTTACCCAGTCAGACACCGTGACCGAAGCCTCCGCTTTTATTTTGTCAATGGTGGTCACTTCTCCCCCTTTTCCCCTGACTTCCGACACGTTTTACCAGGCTATTATTGCCTTCTTTCTCCCTCAACTTACCTCCTTTCCCTCTCCAGTCCCCAGACGCCATCTTCTCTCTTTCAGCGCCGAAGTCTCATGTATCGCGAGACTTCGGGCGCTCCGTGTCATGGTTTGACTCTCTCTGTGACAATGGCCACACCCATCTGCCTCCCAGCCAAGCTCTTGAACTAATCTCTGCTTACCTCATTTGCATAGCCAATCAGAGGGGGTTTTACAATTTACCAATTGAAAGAGGTGTTCCAACTGTCATTATAAATATATGTGATGCATTCAATAAAGATTTTTTGTCAGTTTGAACTCACATACAGCCTGACTGGTGTTAGTTCTGTGAGAATTAAAACGACACGAGCGGTCGTTTGAGGCCGGATCATCAACGGCGGAGCCAGCAGATATTGTGGTCACATCAGGGAGTGCCATGAGAGCAGAATAGAGCGAGCAGGGGCTCGTTACATTGGTGGCAGCGGTGGGATTGGCTCTCCAGTTACTGGGACACTCCAGATCACAACTAGGAATGACCAGCTATGCAGCCTGCAGGAGAGACATGCTGAAAGATTTACTTGAGAGCCGAGGAGGGATCGCTGGGACAAAGAACAAGGCTACCTTCATCAGTGAGTTAGCTGAGATGGATCAGAAGGATGGTGATGCTGGACCTCGGTCTGTGGAAGCCTTGTTTCAGCAACGAGTAAGAGAACGGTTGGCATTATATGATGCCAACCCATCCGAGACCGCCATACAGAATGCCATCAGAGACATCCAGCTGCAGGATGAGCGGCAAGAGAAAGAACTAGAGCGACAAGAGAGAGAATTGGAGCGACAACATGAGTGGAGAATGGCGGAAATACGGCGATCAGAGACAGCAACTAGAGATACAGCACCTGTCCGTAAGTTGCCCTTTCCCGCATTCAAATTATTTAAGGAAGGAGAGGAGGAAATAGAAGAGTTCCTCCAGGACTTTGAGAGACTGTGCCAGATACATAAAGTGCCGTCCCAAGATCGGGTCGCTTTACTGGCGAGTAACCTAACTGGCAAAGCTGCGGATGCGTATCGGGCCATGGAGGATGAGGACGCCATGGATTATGACCGGGTAAAAGAAGCCCTGCTAGCCCGATTTGCCATTACCCCTGAAGCCAGCCGGATTAAGTTTTGAGAATCCCGGAAACAAGGCAACCTAACCTACGTGGAGTGGGCACATCGTCTGCAGCGGAACCTCAAGGGCTGGTTCCAGGGAAGCCATGCTCATACCATAGAGGACATCACCCAGCTAGTTCTCTTAGAGCAGTTCTTTGACCACACCCCTCCGATAGTACGGGATTGGGTGCGAGATAAGCGGCCACAGACGGTACAGCAAGCAGCTACTTTGGCCGATGAATATCTGGACTCTCGGAGATCCATTGGAGGCCAGCGCTATCCACTACCGCGGCCCAGTGTACCGACCTCGAGCCCAACTCCAGTATCTCAGTGGGCTGCCTCTAGACCCTTAGCCCAATCAAAATCTTCTACCGGGCCTAAGTGCTATACATGTAATCAAACGGGTCATCTGCAGCGTTATTGCCCTAACCGATCCCCAAGGTACAAAGAGACTGCCCAGTTATCCAGGTCGGCGAATTATTGCCTCCAGAACGAGGCCAACCCGGTAGATGTTCAGGAAGAGTTTGGTGAGTTGTTTGAGGCGGATCCCTTCCAGGCCGCAGCTGAAGATAATCGGCAGCACCATCGTCAGGCGGTATGGGTTAATGGACAGCCAGCCCAGGGACTTCGTGATTCCGGGGCTACGATTACCCTTATTCAGCCTCACATGGTTCCTCAGTCGGCCCGAACCGGCCAGACTGTGGCAGTCAGGGTAGCAGGGGGCAAGGTGCTGCGCTTATACACCAACAGAGTTCACCTGGATTGGGGCTCAGGGAAGCGACAAGTGAGAGTAGGGATACTCCGTGAGTTACCCGCAGAAGTACTTTTGGGGAACGACTTGGGGCATTTGACTTCTTCATTTGCACCAGAGACCGCCATAGCCGTGACCACCCAACAGCAAAGCCACCTACAAGGCAACTCCACTCCTATGGGGACCCAGGTAAGACCAAATCCTCCCACGTTACCCCGACTTGACAACCCCATGTCCTGGGATTCTCCTTCCGACGTTAGGCAAGAAACCCGGAGAGACCCTACTTTAGCGTGCTATCGGGACAGGGCGGGCAAGGATCCAGGGGGGTTAGAGGAAGACAGAATAGAGTGGGAGGGAGGGCTTCTTTATCGTTACACTGAAGGGGTGGGCAACGGGAAATGCGAGAGCCCCCACAAACAGCTAGTCGTACCCCAGAAGTACAGACAGGAGCTATTGAGGCTGGCTCACGACATCCCCTTGGCCGGACATTTAGGGATAGCTAAGACCCGGAGTCGGTTGTCTCGTGCTTTCTTCTGGCCTAGGTTACATGCAGAGGTACGAGAATACTGCCGGACCTGTGAGACTTGCCAGAGAGTAGGAAAGGCGGGGGATCATCCAAAAGCCTCTCTGCACCCCATGCCGATAATTAGGGAACCCTTTAGCCGGATAGCAGTAGACATTATTGGCCCACTGGCCCGCCCCAGTGCTACTGGGAAGAAGTATATTCTTACAGTGGTGGATTACGCCACCCGCTACCCGGAAGCTATTCCCCTATCCAATATCCAGGCTGACACGGTAGCTGATGCCTTACTGCAGGTGTTTACTAGGGTAGGATTTCCCCAGGAGATATTGTCTGATCAAGGAAATCAGTTCACCGCTGAGCTGACCCAGCAGCTCTGGCGCCTCTGTGGTATTAAAACCCTCCAGAGTGCACCCTACCACCCCCAAACGAACGGGCTGTGCGAGAGATTTAACGGGACCCTAAAACAGCTACTTCGGGCCTTCGTGGAGAGTAGGAAGGATTGGGGAAAATATCTTCCCCGCCTACTGTTCGCATACAGGGAGGTACCTCAAGAGTCCACAGGGTTTTCACCATTTGAGCTGTTGTATGGGCGAAAGGTTAGGGGACCCTTAGACTTAGTGAGGGCCCAGTGGGAAGGGGGAGAGGATCCTGAAGGCCTCCCCATCCTTAGTTACGTCTTGGAACTCAGGGATCGACTGCGGGAACTTACCGAGCTAGTCCATGAGAATATGCAATCAGCCCAGAGTCAGCAGAAGGTTTGGTATGATCGATCTGCTCGGAATCGCACTTTTTGTGTCGGACAGAAGGTCCTAGTACTAAAACCCTTGAAGCAAAATAAATTACAGGCCTCCTGGCAGGGCCCCTATCAGGTGGTAAAACAGCTGTGCGACACCACCTACGTGGTCGCCAGCTGTGCAGACACAAGAATTAAGAGGACATTCCACATCAATTTGATGAAGGCCTATCACGAGAGGGCTGAGGCAGTAGCCGCCATATGCGCTCCTGCCACCGGGGACTCTGAATACCTGCCGATGCTGGAGCTTCCTGCAATCAGTAATCATTCTGGGGGGGTGGAAGATGTTCAGTTAGGAGATGGGTTAGGACCCCAGGAACAAGAACAGGTCAGGGAATTACTCCAGGACCGGAAAGAGATGTTCTCAACACTCCCTGGATACACTCACTTGGCAGTGCACAAGGTGGAGACCCTCGGGCAGAAGCCCCTGAGACAATCAGCCTATAGGATTCCTGGAGCTGTGCAAGAAGGGATGAGAGCAGAGATTAGGGAGATGCTTGAGTTAGGGGTGATCAAACCATCAGCAAGCCCCTGGGCTTCCCCTGTAGTATTAGTCCCAAATCGGGATGGCACGACCCGATTTTGTGTGGACTAAAGGCGACTGAATGACTGTACTGTGACAGATGCCTACCCCATGCCCCGAGTGGACGAATTGTTGGACAAAATAGCTCAGGGACATTATCTGACGACTATTGACCTGTGTAAGGGTTACTGGCAGATTCCCCTGGAGGCGGCCGCCATTCCAAAGTCGGCCTTCATCACCCCGTTTGGCCTTTACCAGTTCCGGGTAATGCCATTCGGGATGAAAAATGCTCCGGCTACCTTCCAACGAATGATAGATCAACTCCTCGGTGGTCTGCAGGATTTTGCATGCGCATATCTTGATGACATCGCAATCTATAGCCAGACATGGGAGGAGCATCTCAGACACCTGGGCATAGTGCTAGACAGAATCAGAGTTGCAGGCCTGACCCTGAAGCCAGACAAATGTAATATCGGGATGTCTGAGGTACAATATTTGGGACATAGAGTGGGATGTGGGAAGCAGAGGCCGAAGCCTGCAAAAATCGAGGCCATCCTAAACTGGCCAGTTCCCAGAACCAAGGCCCAGGTACTTGCATTTTTAGGGACAGCCGGTACTACAGAAAGTTTGTACCTCACTATAGTGACATAGCCAAACCACTGACGGACCTGACCAAAAAGAATCTCCCTAGACAGGTCCTGTGGTCCCCGGAGTGCGAAACAGTTTTTCAACAGTTGAAAACCACCCTAACACAAGCTCCCATACTGACGGCACCCGATCCTAACAAACGCTTTGTCGTACATACAGACGCCTCCATGTTCGGACTGGAAGCCGTACTAAGTCAAGTTGGCGACGATGGGAAGGAGCACCCGGTGGCGCATCTCAGCCGCAAGTTGTTACCCCGTGAAGTTGGATATGCTGCCGTGGAAAAATAATGTTTGGCTTTAGTCTGGGCTTTAAAGAAATTGCAGCCCTACGTCTATGGACGCTCTTTTACCGTCATGACGGACCACAATCCCTTGATATGGCTAAACCGGGTGGCGGGAGAGAATGGCCGATTACTAAGGTGGAGCCTGGCTTTGCAACCCTACAATTTCACCATACAATATCGGCCAGGGCCTCAAAACGGGAATGCGGATGGATTGTCACGGCAAACGGACCTGGAATCTTAAGACTACTTTTCCAACATCCTCGAGTTGATCCGGTGAGGGTCCCACTGTGGCTGTTGGACTGTTTCCCGGGAGGGGGGGGGGGTAATGTCATGGTTTGACTCTCTCTGTGACAATGGCCACACCCATCTGCCTCCCAGCCAAGCTCTTGAACTAATCTCTGCTTACCTCATTTGCATAGCCAATCAGAGGGGGTTTTACAATTTTTCCAATTGAAAGAGGTGTTCCAACTGTCATTATAAATATATGTGATGCATTCAATAAAGATTTTTTGTCAGTTTGAACTCACATACAGCCTGACTGGTGTTAGTTCTGTGAGAATTAAAACGATACGAGCGGTCGTTTGAGGCCGTATCATCAACGGCAGAACCAGCAGATATTGTGATCACATCAGGGAGTACCATGAGAGCAGAATAGAGCGAGCAGGGGCTCGTTACACTCCGCTCTACTCAAGCTGTGAGGTGATTGCGCGCGCTTTTCAAATTACCTCAGCGCATCTATTCACCTCACAGAACTCCACTACGTCTCGACAGTTCTACACATCTACAAAACATTAAATATATATCTTTATATATATCTTCTTCTTCTGCCTAATTGTAAGTATTCCCTGTATATCTACATTTACATGCACACAGTTATTTTATACTTATCTGTATGTATTTTATATACTGATAGTGTATATTACTTAAATGCGCGTATTTGTGTATGTATATGTGTAAAACACTTTTTTCTTCTATACCACATTCATTTAATTTTCCCATTTTTCTCTTCTATTCATACTCATATATTTAGCAACATGAATCCTTCTGAAGAACAACCTAATCCCCAATCTATTCAATCCATACCCATTGGTTATGAAGTATTAATTACGGATTCTATCCAGCAAATGGTGGATCAATCCGTCTCTAAATCAGTATCCGTAGTGATACAGTCAGCCATGGAATCTATTCAAGACTCCATTTCTAGATCCCTTTCCTTGGTAGTAAACCAAAGGTCACCTCAAAATCACCCTTCTACTCCAACTGACAACTTCCTTTCAGCGGAAGATTCCATTACGGAGCTAGCCAAAGGATTTAAAAAGATCAGGCAAATCTGCCAAGAAAAGAAGGTTTACAGACGACCCAAAATCCCACACCCTGGGAAAGGGTCAAGATGCCAATGAACGCCCATATAAAATAGGCGGTAATGATAATGGTGGCGAAAATCCCCACAAAAGACCCTCCACCTGGGAGGAGACTACCAATATCCGGGCTATGACAGCCAGTAAGAGGGCTAAGATCATCTCTTACAAAGAAATATCTTCCACCTCCTCATCAGATGACTCTGATTCCGTTTTGGAAGATGAATTACCATTTTACTATGAAAACGACTATCCTGAGAATCCTGAGGACTCTTCTTCAACTAGCCAACTCCCAGAATCCATACTCAGTCAAGGTATCCCCTTTTTCAACCCTGACCAGATAAAACACCCTAGATCCGGAGAGTGGGTTCCCCAACCTCAAATTTCAAAATTTTTAACTCATTGGGTCAATAAATCCCTGGATAGATCCTCCAAAAACAAACTTAAAGCGGAATGTCCAAGACCTACTCTACCCCACAAAAAATCCCAAACTCCAGAATTAGACCCCATCATTTTTAAATATCTAAATAAAACAGGAAAAAATCCCAAAAGAGGTCTGGACAGATCATTTAAACTATGTCAGGATAAACTTTTAGACCTATTAGGACCCCTCACTAAAATACTGGATTTGTCTGAATAAGCTGTTACTACAGGTCAACCAGTAGACATGTCAGTCCAAAGGGCCATCTGTTTCTTTGGAAACATTAATTCTGCCCTTAGTGCGGAGAGAAAACGTAATGTCCTAATGAAATTGGACCCACAACTTACTCATCTGGCCAATTCAGACCCTGATGCGTCTGCTGAAGGTCTCCTCTTCGGAGACTCCCTCATTAAAGAGATAGGAAAATTCGTCTGAGTATTTTCCTCCCTCGATAAAGCCAAAACATCCTTGAAAAAAGTAGGTCAGCCAAAAAAATTTGGCAGGGCTGGGAAAGGTAGGGGCCGCTTTCCCAGCCGAACTTCACAGTTCAGACAAACTCAGCAGGCTTTCTTCCAATCAGACAGACCTACCTTTACACCATTCACTACACCATTTTTCCCTACCAGAGGATGTCCATGGAGAATGGAGGCCATCAAGGTTTCCCTAGATCCAGACCATCATCAGGTAAGCTTTTTTATCCCAAACTATCCCCACATTCCTCTAGGGGGAAGACTGAAACATTTTTTCCAAACATGGTCCTCTCTAACCTCAGATTCATGGATCCTGAATACCATCTCAGGCTATCAGATAGATTTCCAATCCCCCCCGTCACAGAACCACATCCCTCAACCAATACATTTCTCCACTCTAGATCAAAACCTCATAGAGTTAGAGATACAGGATCTTTTCTACAAGAAAGCTATCATCCAAGTACCACCTCTATCTCTGGGTTTCATCAGCAACATTTTTCTAGTAAAAAAGAAAGATGGGGGTCACAGACCTGTCTAAAAATTTAAAAACCCTCAACGATTTTGTGACTTATCATCACTTCAAAATGGAAGGAATCCACCTTCTCAGGGACCTCTTACTCCCTCAAGACTGGCTAATAAAAATAGATCTAAAAGATGCCTATCTCAACGTACCCATACACCCTTCCCATCAACCTTTCCTACAATTTTTCTGGAACAACCAGAAATGGCAATTCACTTGCCTTCCATTTGGTCTATCATCAGCCCCTTGGTGCTTCACCAAATTAATGAAACCAGTGATCTCATCCCTAAGATCCCGAGGTGTACGTTTAATCATATATTTAGACGATATTTAATTATGGCACAATCACTCTCACTAATCCTTATTCATTCACAATGGACCATTTCTCTTCTAACCAATCTTGGTTTTCTAATCAAATACAAAAAGTCCGTCCTATCCCCATCCAGGGAAATATAGGGTTTCAATATCAATACCGTCGCCGCTCTATTGAGTCTCCCTACCAAAAAACTCTCTCTGATTCGAAAAGAAATCTGTTCAGTATTAAATAAACATCTAGTATCACTTCGGACCATTGCACGGATTGTGGCCCTCTTATCGGCCTCCATACAAGCCATCTTCCCCGCCCCATTACACTACAGTGCCCTCCAACGCCTAAAAACACAACATTTACGGGAAGGTCTACAATATTCAAACAAAGTTCCCCTATCTCCAGAAGCCAAAGAAGAACTTCTTTGGTGGCTTCAACATATGCAGATCTGGAATGGGAAAATTATATTCAATTCCTTACCAGACCTGGTACTAGAATCAGACGCCAGCCGATCGGGATGGGGTGCTCGTTGCGGTCCTTATTCCACAGGAGGAAAATGGTCAGAATCAGAATCTGGTCTACATATCAATTGTCTGGAACTACTAGCCGCCTTTTTCGCCATGAAAAGTTTTGCGAAAGACAAATCACACTGCTGCATCCTACTACGTATGGACATTATCGCAGCAGTTCACTACATCAACCGTTTAGGCGGCACCACCTCCAAGATTCTAACCGACATTGCCAAAGATTTTTGGCATTTCTGTCTGGACAGGGATATCACCCTAAAAGCAGAATATCTCCCAGGTTTGATAAATTCAGTTGCCGACTGGAATTCCCGATACCTTTCGGATTCCAGCGATTGGCATTTAAACCCTTTCATCTTTCAGCTGATCAACAAACTATGGGGTCCCCTCCTCATAGATCTATTCGCATCACGACTGAACACCCAAATACCCACCTTCTTAAGCTGGCGTCCGGATCCAGACGCTTTAGCTCTATATGCTCTTCGCCAAATTAGGCCACAAAAACGTCTCTACGCTTTTCCCCCCTTCGCATTAATCCCCAGAGTTCTACTTCAGACAATTGCACAGGGATCCACACTAGTGATCATCACTCCATGGAGGCCGTCTCAAGCATGGTTTCCCACACTGCTCAGTTTGACGATAGATATCCCGAGAATTCTCCCTTCTCCCCAGGATCTCCTCCGAGACCCTTCGGGACACCTCCATCCTCTGATCCTATCAGGACACCTAATATTAATAGCTTGACTGATTTCAGGCAATCAACAATCGATCTCGGCCTTTCACAATCTACTATCGATATCCTCTCTGACGCATGGGCCCCAGGTACCAAAAAGGCTTATAGATCAGCCTGGAAAATTTGGCTTCATTGGTGCACTCAACAGAATTTGGATCCCATTCACACACCTATTACCCACATATTAAACTTTCTTTCTGAATCCTTTGATATGGGGAAAGCTTATAGGACCATAAACCTTTACCGTTCCGCAATATCATCAGAACATGCCCCTGTTAACTCCATTCCTGTTGGCAAACACCCAATGGTCTGCAGACTTATGAAAGGCATTCATTTTAGAAAACCCCTTAAACCTAGATACCATTCCACTTGGGACGTTACCTGCCTTCTAAATCTTTTTTCTAATTGGGAAGACAACGAATATCTTTCACTAAAATTACTCTCATTTAAAATCACGACCCTTTTATGTCTCATCTCCATCAAAAGAGTTTCAGACGTCAGAGCCTTGGACATTTCTCACAGATCCTTCACCCCTAACGGAGTAACCTTCCAAATCACCAGAAGAACCAAAACCAACCTACATATGGTCTTCTACCCAGCTTTCCCTTCTAATGATAAACTATGCGTTGTCCGCTGTTTAAAAACATACAAATCCATGACCCAATCTCTACGCACTCCTCAATCTTCCCAACTTCTTATTTCATTTCGTAAACCACATCTTCCAGTATCCTCCCCTACATTAGCCAGATGGATTAAATTTACCATGCAAATGGCAGGGATTAATACATCAATTTTTGGTCCTCATTCAATCCGAGAAGCAGTTTCCACTAAAGCCTTCCAAAAAGGAGTTTCTCTCTCTGATATTCTGAAGGCCACGGACTGGTCTTCAGAATCCACTTTTAAAACATTTTATTTCAAACCTGACACTCATATATCTATGTCCATCCTATAAATTATAATTACGGCATTTTTATACACATTTAGCTTTAAACTTGCACAATGAGAGCCTCCTGTTGCAATAAAATTGGAGATTTTCCTAGCTATTGTAACGGAAAATATAGATTTTATTGAAGACAGGAGGCGAACATTGTCCCCCTTATTAACCCAACCCTGATTGTACATATATATTTTCTGTCTCCATAGCATACTAGAATATCTTCAACTCTTCAATCGTCCATCCATCTTCAAACGTTCCTGTTATTCCCAATTTATATCATCTAGATCTACTTTGCATTCCTTTTATTGCCAAGATCCGGTTAATTCAAGCTACTTCATCTCGAGTCACCATCAAGAAAAAGGCAGAGTCTACGTTGTCATCATCTGTTATACACTAGGAAGATCACGGATTGGCTACCTGGACTTCCTCATTTACATATTTAGTACCTGTTTGAAAAAAAAACTCTTTCACCTGTTGTAATAGTTATTCTTGCTGCTATGGGAGTAGTAAAGAAAGTTAATGCACAATGTTCGCCTCCTGTCTTCAATAAAATCTATATTTTCCGTTACAATAGCTAGGAAAATCTCCAATTTACTGTAGATGCAGCATACTCAAGTTAGGTTTAGAAATGTTCCTGGGTGTTGTAGTGCAATAGACACTAACCTGAGACGGCTGACTCTCTGCAAGGGCAGGTGATGATGAGAAATGTTCGTGACGCCAGTGCCAATTAAACGGTGGCACGCCGTTTGCTGATAGCAGCAATAACTGAGGAACCACGTGATGTTAAAGCAGAACTCAAACTTTAGTAGTCATCATATAGGGACATTAACTGAAACGCAGTTCCTTTGCAGACAGTTGATTTTCAATACAGTTGATGCAGGCAATATATGTATAGCAAGGTGACTTCAGAGTGTTAAACACAGGACTTGCAGTACAGGCAGCTTGCACTCTATTCCTGACTGATCCTGGAACATAGAAAATCTTCTCCAAGGCCCAATACCCTAGCTCTGGCGTATATCCTTGGTTTTATCTTTATCAAGTACCTCCTCTGTTGTCTTGAGTACCTCTTGCTTTTCTGAGCTTTGCCTCTGTCTCTCTCTCAGCTTCCTCAGGCTCTTTAATTGAGGTGTTCCTGCTTCTGCATAGGTGAACTCAGGAGGGGAACCTTCTCTTTGAATCTGGAACCCCGTTACAGGGACTGAAATTCCCTCTCCTGGTCTGCAGGCTTCCGGCCTGGACTTGACTCTGACATAGTCTAAACTCCAACTGCTGTAGACTGGCTTTAGACTAGACTGACTTTAGACTGACTCTCCTTTCCCTGACTGGGCCTTATATAACCTAGGGCTCCCTAGCTCCCTCTAGTGACTAAGAGCTGGAATGACACCCCTAGCAGGCCTGTACATGCAAGTTTCACAGTAACAGGGAAATACATAGCATTACAGTTTATAAAGATGACTTATACCAACTTCCCCATAAATAAGGGGGGGGGACGACAGCACACAAGTGACCCTTCTGTAGTGACGGGCATTACAGTCCCCGTACACTACATACCCCACTGCTTTAAGCTGAGTACGACCTCGTACTCCATCAGGGCCCGCCCAACTGGAATTTTCACCTGAAATAGAAAAAGAGACATGCAGGCATACATATATGTAATTCATCTGCATTTACATTCAACTCAGGTCCAATTGGCAAAGGTGAAGGTTGGTGACAAGGGGCGTCGTTCTCTTCTTCTCAGGATAGTGAATGGAACTGGGGCGCTGACCTGGCACAGCGTGACATTAATAACCAGGATAGTCCATGACAATGAATAAGTCCATAATAGAACAGCAAAATAGATAAAACAGTATAAAAGTTCTTGGAGGCTCAAAGAACAAACATGAGTCCGTACCCAGGTTATTTTCCTATTAAATCACAGAGGCTCTCGTGCGGTGGAGTCCATCTCTGGGCACATTTCCTTTAAAAAGAGTAAGAATCTCAGAGGCTCAGGTTCTTTTGAGTCTGTCTCCGGGCACGGTTCCTTAGTATCAAGTTGCACAATATAAAACAAGTGCTGTAATACCCCTGATCAACCTGAAAAGGGGGGTAAGGGTAAAAGGTGCAACAAAGGAACAGGCACAACTTGGCGTGGGATAGCAAAAGCAGGCAGGAGATCCTGGAAACAAACTTGGCTTTGTTGACCTTGTGATTTCAGTGGTTAACACCTACCACTGAGCCGTGGATGAACTGGCAGCAGCAACAAAGAACCAGAAAACATAGGACTCCTGTCCTGGAAGGGTTAAGCTTTCAACATCATCATTTCTAACAAAATAAATCAAAGGCCTAGCAGGCTGATTCACAGTGGCATGTCATAATTACCCGGCTCTGCTGGCAAGTACGGCCTGTAGTAGTCCTCTACAGGAGGATGTGCCCACATAACGGTGTCAGGGGGCAGCTGCAAGGTAAAGGGGCCCCTAATAGGTATTGGCCCCATGGGCCTAGGGGTAAACCCTCGGGTGGACCGTACCGGTCCCGGCATACTGATTGTGGGTGGTGCTGCATTGGGTACCGCCGCCGCAAGCGGTCCGGTGGGCTCTGTGCAGCAGTTCACAGCAATAGCGGGTCCTCTTTGGGGCCGCAACGGAGCGGTGGTGACAGAAGGTGGTCTACGGGTGGTGACAGGCACCCTTACCTCGTCCTTCTTTGGCGGCGTCCGGATCCTGGCGGTCGCGATCTTGCGCAGCTCCCGCAACTTCTCTTCCAGCCGGACAATCTGGTGACCGATGCTCTCCGTGTCGGAGTCGCTGTCGTCTGCTGGCGCCGCCGGCGCAGGTACAGTCAACGATGGCTCGGACTCGGCCTCTGCAGGTTCTGGTGACGCATCGGGTCTCCGACCCTTCCGGATGTTCTCCAAGGTAACCCGAAGTCCTTTCAAGTTCTCCAGGTCCTGTATGGTCTTCTCCCGACGAGGCAGCTCGGGGGAAGGATAAGGGCTCACCCATTTTTCCAGCACGGTTGGCTGCCAGAAGACATTAGGCCCAATGAAGGAGCCCCGCTCTTGGAAGGCGTGATGGGCCGGCTCTGGAGAGCGTTCAGGTTCCCGCTCGCAGCCAGAGTAGTCTTCTTCTGCCTCCCAGTCCTCAGGTTCTCGCTTGGGACGGGTCACGGCAGTTGCATAAGGGCCTCTCAGGCTCTCGGCAGGGGTGAACTCCACTTCCTCTCCCTCGCGGAGGCTGTGCTGATAGGAAGGGAGGTAGTCTCTCTTGACAGATCTTCTGTTAACATACAAGTCTCTGCCAGTTAGATAATCTTGGATGAACCCGTAGCCACGGGTTTTGTCAAAGGACACCACCAACCCCTTTCTCCTTTCCAGGCGGGGTTGGGTGTCGGTGTGTCGTTCATGGATAGTCTTGGTCAATTCCTCATAATAGATTTTAGTCTTTGTATTCCGCTTTATAGCGGCCTCCCGGATCTCTGCCATTAGTGAAGACCACTTGAAAGAGGGCTGAAAGAAGTCTCTCCAGGAGCCATTGCAGGGCTCTGGCTCTTTCTCCCGCGGCGGGCAGGCGGGTCTCTCCGGTCCCGGAGAGTAGGCCGGCGGAGCCTCCTCTGGCTCTACACCAATATCAGTCATCTTTGGTATTTCAGGCGTGGACGTTGCAGCAAAGCGGTGCTCACTCTCCAACATGCTCGATCCTTCTCTGGAGAGCGATAGGGTGGCGCCAATAAGATCAGCCAGCTCCTCCCATTGCACTGGGAGGCCGCCCCCCAGGTATTCCAGTATGGGGAAGGCGGAGTCCATGGTGGCCGACATGCAAATGTCCAGATAAGCAGTGGCGCCTGACCTTGAACTCCTTCCCGCTATTTCCTCAGAAAGGCGCCAATTTTTCCCGCTTTTTCGGGATGAAGATGACGCAGCAGCTATTTCAGTAGCCTCACCGGCCATCTTTGGTAGAAACGCTGTCTATTCACTGACAGCAAGCAGGATGGTAAAAAGTCCATAAAACCACACTCCGGTGTGGCGATTTTCTTCCTCTTGATAGCGCAACACTGCACAGCGCTTTTTGGAGGTTTTTGGGACACTTTGGGTATGTTTTTCAGTCCACAAAGTCCACTTTAATAAAACAGGCAATATGTCACTTTGGTCACAGGGCAACTGTATAAGGCACAAAGTTCACGCTTCTTGCACTAGAAAGCGTGCGTATCCTGTTCGTGACGCCAAAAGAGAGGTGCAGCGTACTGAAGTTAGGTGTAGAAATGTTCCTGGGTGTTGTAGTGCAATTGTGACACTAACCTGAGACAGCTGACTCTCTGCAAGGGCAGGTGATGATAAGTAATGTTCGCGACGCCAGTGCCAATTAAACGGTGGCACGCCGTTTGCTGATAGCAGGAATAACTGAGGAACCACGTGATGTTAAAGCAGAACTCAAACTTTAGTAGTCATCATATAGGGACATTAACTGAAACGCAGTTCCTTTGCAGACAGTTGATTTTCAATACAGTTGATGCAGGCAATATATGTATAGCAAGGTGACTTCAGAGTGTTAAACACAGGACTTGCAGTACAGGCAGCCTGCACTCTATTCCTGACTGATCCTGGAACATAGAAAATCTTCTCCAAGGCCCAATACCCTAGCTCTGGCGTATATCCTTGTTTTTATCTTTATCAAGTACCTCCTCTGTTGTCTTGAGTACCTCTTGCTTTTCTGAGCTTTGCCTCTGTCTCTCTCTCAGCTTCCTCAGGCTCTTTAATTGAGGTGTTCCTGCTTCTGCATAGGTGAACTCAGGAGGGGAACCTTCTCTTTGAATCTGGAACCCCGTTACAGGGACTGCAATTCCCTCTCCTGGTCTGCAGGCTTCCGGCCTGGACTTGACTCTGACATAGTCTAAACTCCAACTGCTGTAGACTGGCTTTAGACTAGACTGACTTTAGACTGACTCTCCTTTCCCTGACTGGGCCTTATATAACCTAGGGCTCCCTAGCTCCCTCTAGTGACTAAGAGCTGGAATGACACCTCTAGCAGGCCTGTACATGCAAGTTTCACAGTAACAGGGAAATACATAGCATTACAGTTTATAAAGATGACTTATACCAACTTCCCCATAAATAAGGGGGGGGACGACAGCACACAAGTGACCCTTCTGTAGTGACGGGCATTACAGTCCCCGTACACTACATAGATACAAAAAACTGAAACATTTAGATAAAAATCTTGCATTGCCAGTTACTCATCAATAAGGTTCCCTTCACACCGCATTATAGCCACTGTATGTCTATAGCACTGTAGACGTACAGTGGCATATGGTGCTCATAGGACACCATAATAAAAAAAATTAAAACACATCCAATGTAAGGGTGAACAAATTTATTTAAAATTTGATTGGTACCCAGATCAATTTGACAGGAATCGAAGTTGCTGCAATTGCCCTGAAAGTTGGTATATAACACCCTCTAGCCTCCTAGGACTCAGATTCTTTAGGAAAATATGTTGTCTGTTTTTGTTAGTTTTTTATGAATTTTTGCTCCCCCCTCCAGCTCTTGAACTCAATGTGACACTAACATATATATGGGTAAATGCATGTTTGACGGTGTTAACAAGCAGCATGTTTAAAACCATACCACGCCGTCGCATGTGTTATCACAAAGCTTCCAAAAATTGTCCCTTATCAGGGCAGATGGTGGTTAAACACACAGTGTTATGGGCTGGTGAGCAGTGTGGGCTGGTGAATGGATGCCCACATAATCAGTATCAAACAGTAGTTGGCTGAAGTAGCATCGATATCAGAGTGGTTGCTGCCCCCTAGGGTTCAAAATGAGATCTTACTGGAAGATGTGTGCACACTGCAATAACAGACCTCCCAAGTGTCTCTCTTTTGAAGGGACAGTCCCTCTTTTTGCCCCAAGTCCCTCTTTGCTCCTTAAATGTCCCTCTTTTTGATCTAAGGGATAGATTTGCATTATTACATTCACAAATTTGACCCACAAAGTGTTTATCTGGTTCCTCTCGGTATATTTGTGCCCATATTGTATATTGTTTCATTATTTGATGCAGTTGGGATTTTAGAAATTTCTATATTTAGATAATTTTTGCACCATTTTGTAAGAGAAAACTATTGAAGTGCATAAATATACTAGAAAAATGGATCTTTCACAAAAACTGTAAATGTCCCTCTTTGACCATCCAAAATGTTGGGAGGTATGGAACAACGCTACGGAGGACTGCAGATATCACGCATCATGCTGGTTAGCCGAGCCTCAGCCAATCAGCAGTAGGCTTATTTTCTGTACCATTACCCAGCTCATGTGTGGAGAGGAGAACCGGTCCATGAGCCTCAGCCAATCAGCAGTAGGCTTGCTTGCTGCACTTGGACAAGAAGACAGCTGCAGTCTTGCTACAGAGAAGGAGGCTCCTGAACCAGTCCCTGCAAGATATCATACTGGTGGCTGATACACCAGTAGAGTTGAGCAGACACCTGGATGTTTGGGTTCGGCAGGTTCGGCCGAACTTGAAAAAAAAGTTCGGGTTTGGGACCCGAACTTGACCCGAACTTGACCCCGAACCCGAACCCCATTGAAGTCAATGGGGATCCGAACGTTTGGGCACTAAAATGCCTCTAAAATAGTCCTGGAAAGGGCTAGAGGGCTGCAAAAGGCATCAAAATGTGCTTAAGAGCATGGCAACTGTTCTGCAAACAAATGTGGATAGGGAAATGACTTAAAATAACATAAAATACAGAAAATTTAAAAATAACAATCTGGATCTAGGAGTAGGAGGTTGAGCAGGCGGTGGATGGGTGGATGTGGCGGTGTAGGTTGACGTGGCGGTGTAGGTGGAAGCGGACATATAACAAAATAAAACAAAGAATAAGTGCACTTGAGTACAAGAATGGATGGTTGAGGCTGGTATAAATGTCTATTCTGCACAAGGTACGGACAAGTCCTGTGGGATCCATGCCTGGTCCATTTTAATAAACATAAGCTTGTCCACATTGGCTGCGGCCTGTGATAATGCTCTCTGCCGTGCTAAACACACGTTCACACTATACACTGGCTGCAGGGCAGGTCAGCACCTCCAAGGCTGACAAAGCTTTTCCACATTTGGGCCATGCTAACCCTGCCTTCTCAGGTGCTGGTGGTGCCCCAGCTGCGTTGGCGACCTCTTCCTCCTCCTCTGCCTTCGCCTTGTGCTTCCACTGTGCCCCCGCTGTCAGGTGGGAATGCCATCAGCAGCGTGCGCTTGTAGTCGCGCATCTTCATTCACGGCAAAAGGGGGTTCTTGTCACCCAGCAATAGAACAGAGGATTTTGAGAGATTTAGGCCCCTGTCACCCAGGCACAGCAGGGGTTCATTCACGGCAAAAGGGGTTCATGTCACCCAGCAATAGAACAGAGGATTTTGAGAGATTTAGGCCCCTGTCACCCAGGCACAGCAGGGGTTCATTCATAGCAAGAGGGGGATCATGCCACCCAGCAATACAACAGAGCATTTTGAGAGATTTAGGCCCCTGTCACCCAGGCAGAGCAGGGGTTCATTCACGGCAAAAGGGGGTTCATGTCACCCAGCAATAGAACAGAGGATTTTGAGAGATTTAGGCCCCTGTCACCCAGGCACAGCAGGGGTTCATTCACGGCAAAAGGGGTTCATGTCACCCAGCAATAGAACAGAGGATTTTGAGAGATTTAGGTCCCTGTCACCCAGGCACAGCAGGGGTTCATTCATAGCAAGAGGGGGATCATGCCACCCAGCAATACAACAGAGCATTTTGAGAGATTTAGGCCCCTGTCACCCAGGCAGAGCAGGGGTTCATTCACGGCAAAAGGGGGTTCATGTCACCCAGCAATAGAACAGAGGATTTTGAGAGATTTAGGCCCCTGTCACCCAGGCACAGCAGGGGTTTATTCACAGCAAAAGGGGTTCATGTCACCCAGCAATAGAACAGAGGATTTTGAGAGATTTAGGCCCCTGTCACCCAGTCATAGCAGGGGTTCATTCATGGCAAAAGGGGGTTCATGTCACCCAGCAATAGAACAGAGGATTTTGAGAGATTTAGGCCCCTGTCACCCAGGCATATGCAAGAGATGTCAAAAATAGGCACCCCATAAGAATAAACTAATATCTATATAATTTCTAGATTCAACAATCCACAAGTATGACTGTATTATATTAAATTCATGACATTGCTATTAACCACCAGTAGATGGCAGCAGAGCGAAAGCTTGAATAGCAGAGCTACAAACGGCAAAGGGGAACTGAATAACGCAGATCTTGGTTTATGGGAGGACAGGATTTACTGCTACATTTCCTGTATCTCCATACTGAAGGTCATATGTTTGTTCATTCCAAGTAAGGGAACACAAATTCAGAGCCATAAATAGGCTAAAATGATGTAAAACACATTCCTATAATCAGTTAAGGCTGCTGGTGATGCAGTGTGAATATATAAAATATGCACAAGTGCTAGTGAAGTACAATAAGGTTTCACATGGTACTAATATGTAGTGACTATGATTACTATAGAAGCTGATGTCACTCTATGATATTATACTGCACTATTGGTTTACTGTGATGCAGATTAAATAATCCGAGAGCAACTCTCATGTTAATGGTTTAATATCTCTTATAGGAAAGTTATACCTGTTATTGAGAATGTATTATTGAATATAGAGATGTGTATTAATATAGGAGGACAGGATTTACTGCTACATTTCCTGTATCCCCATACTGAAGGTCATGTGTTTGTTCATTCCAGAACATGTTCAATAAAATCACTTCTGTCTTCACCCAGCTCGCTCCCTTCGCACATTGGAATTATTGACCATACTTTCAGCATATGTGCAACAAAATTGCTGGCCCGTACGGGGAGCGGGTGAAGAAGATGCAGTCCCAAAAGTGGGAAAAAAAATGGTTACACGAAGCATAGATGAGAAATTCACCCTTTGCCGCATCGCCAGCGAACACAAATGGATCTAGAAAGCCTGCAGGATGAAATCAGTGGTCACCTAATCCACTTGCCAGTGGGTGATCTCATCGAGATTTGCCAATTCATCAAAGCCCCTGAAGCCAGCATGGCGAAAGGAAAAACCCGGCGCCATTTTATGCGGATCATTAATGAGGTAATAGATGAACTGGTCGAAGCTGAAAGTGAGGAGGCAGTGACACAATTTCTGCAAGCCACAAAGGGATTCATTAGCGAACTAGAGAAGAAGAGGGACAATGCGGAAGTCCCAAGCTTCAGTGAGAAAGACCCTAAATCAGAACAACAATTGGCCGACTTAAAACGACAGTATTACACTATGCAGGAGAGGTTCCAGGAAACGTCCAGAATAATGGAGGAACAGATTAGAGAGCTGAGTATCAGAAGTAAAGACTCAAGTAACAGTCAGCCAAAACCAGTGCCAGTCCCGATTACTCAGAGACTACACCATGGTAGCTTGCCAGAGGTGACAATCAGAAAAGACTTCAAGATCACAGGCCAGATTGGAGAAAAAGAGCAGAAGGATAAGCTGTCCTACACCAACTTAATGCACCAAATCGACCTGGGACTACAGAAAGGATATCCTGAGACTGAGATTATTGAAGCAGTGGTCAAAGCTATTAGCCCTGGCCTAAGCCTTAGAGGTATTGTAGTGTCCCACTAAGTAAATGTGGGCACTACACAAGGGTCAATTGGGCAACGTTGTTCTCCACCTCCTGTGGGACAGTGGCAGTGTATTTCACAGTACATTTTAATGTGTATTTAATGTGTATTTTTCCTGTGATATGTGCAGCAGGCCTATTATGGTGTAGTTTAACATCCTAGACACTAGAGGGAGCTATTGAGCCCCTAGTATATATACTTAGACCCAGACAGGGAGGGGTTAGTCTGTAGTCAGGAGTCTGTGGAGAGACAGAAGTGAGAGGGCACCAGCCAGAGACAAGCTGAGGGCCTCCTCCTGACATGCAGCTAGACAGCCCAGGCTTCTAGTTGTCACCAGGAGGCTAGTGAAGGATTATAGCCTGCCTGAAGTTCCTGAGCCTCTGTTAGCTCAGAAGATTCACCCCAAGAGAAGAGTTTGCCTCCTGGGAGAAACCTGCAGTTCCCTAACCAGAGCAGAGCCAGTGTTCCAGCTAGTCAAGTAAGCTGAAGGGCAGAAGGATCATTAACCTAAAGCAAGGGATATATACCTGAGGAGGATTGCTACCAAGGATAAAAGCTAGCATTAGGGCATACAGGCCTTGGGATACAGACAGCCAGGATATCTGAGGAAATAGTGCAGCCTGGTCTGTGAGTGTTGATTTTACCCTCTGAGTATCTTGCAAAGAACATTACCTGCCATTGATGTAAGAGCCTGCTATTGATTAATGCTGCCAAGTGGAACTGTACCTAAATTGTATAAAGTTTGAACTGTTTCCAGTAAAGAAAAGTTTGGCTCACTACAACACTGTGTTCCTCACTTATTACAACTATAAATCGGTGTGCCACCGTTACAGGCACTGGTGTCACGAACCTTAAAGGGACCTTGCCCTAGGCACATTAAACATCTGCAACATCCAGGGCACCTCACCCACCATCAGGCCTGGTCCCTATTTACAGAGAGTGCCCCAGAGGACTCCTGTGCCAGCCTCTCCATCACTGCTGTACGCTGCCTATGGTCATCCTTAAAACTGTGAGTAACCCATAGCAACCCTCGTTTGCCTAAGTAACCGTGACCTCACATCGCTATACCCTGCAGGCCTGCATACTGCAAGAGGATTTTGAGAGATTTAGGCCCCTGTCACCCAGGCACAGCAGGGGTTCATTCACGGCAAAAGGGGGTTCATGTCACTCAGCAATAGAACAGAGGATTTTGAGAGATTTAATCCCCTGTCACCCAGGCACAGCAGGGGTTCATTCACGGCAAAATGGGGTTCATGTCACCCAGCAAAAGAACAGAGGATTTTGAGAGATTTAGGCCCCTGTCACCCAGGCACAGCAGGGGTTCATTCACGGCAAAATGTGGTTCATGTCACCCAGCAAAAGAACAGAGGATTCTGAGAGATTTAGGCCCCTGTCACCCAGGCACAGCAGGGGTTCATTCACGGTAAAAGGGGGTTCTTGTCACCCAGCAATAGAACAGAGGATTTTGAGAGATTTATGCCCCTGTCACCCAGGCACAGCAGGGGTTCATTCAAGGCAAAAGGGGCTTCATGTCACCAAGCAATAGAACAGAGGATTTTGAGAGATTTAGGCCCCTGTCACCCAGGCACAGCAGGGGTTCATTCACGGCAAAAGGGGGTTCTTGTCACCCAGCAATTGAACAGAGGATTTTGAGAGATTTAGGCCCTGTCACCAGGCACAGCAGGGGTTCATTCACGGCAAAAGGGGATTCCTGTCACCCAGCAATACAACAGAGGATTTTGAGAGATTTAGGCCCCTGTCACCCAGGCACAGCAGGGGTTTGTATACGCCAAAAATGGTAAAATGTCACCCGACAATTGAAAATAAGAATTTTTTTAATTTAGGGCATTAAAATTGGCACATTTTTTTAATTAAAATGGCTCTAAAATAGTCCTTAAAAAGGCTAGAGGGATGTTAAAGGCAGTAAAATGTGCTTAAGAGCATGGCAACTGCTCTGCAAACAAATGTGGATAGGGAAATAACTTAAAATGAAATAAAATAACTAAAAATTACAAATTATTAACCTGCATCTCAGAGAAGGAGGTGGATATGGAGTCGGAGGTTGAGGAGGCGGTGAATGTGGTGTTGTAGGTGGAGGCAGCAATGGAGGAGGAGGAGGTAGCCCACAATGTTTTTTTTTTTCTTTTTTATTGGGGTAGGTAGCCCCCAAAATATTGGAACAAATAAAAAAAAGAAAACAAAGAATCATTGCACTTGACTTGAGTACAAGAATGTATGTTTGATGGTGGTATAAATGTCTATTCTGCACAAGGTATAGACAAGTCTTGTGGGAGCCAAGCCTGGTTCATTTTAATGAACGTGAGCTTGTCCACGTTGGCTGTGGAAAGGCGGCTGCGTCTGTCTGTAATGACGCCTCCTGCCGTGCTAAATACACGATCAGAGAGTACAGTGGCTGCAGGGCAGGCCAGCACCTCCAAGGCATACAGGGCAAGTTCTGGCCATGTGGACAATTTGGAGACCCAGAAGTTAAATGGGGCAGAACCATCAGTCACCGTGTAGTCGTGTATACAGGTACTGTTCCACCATGTTGTTCAAATGCTGCCTCCTGCTAACACGCTCCATATCAGGAGTTGGGGCCGGTTGTTGCGGCGAGGTGACAAAGCTTTTCCACATGTCGGCCATGCTAACCCTGCCTTCTGAGGTGCTGGCGCTGACACAGCTGCGTTGGCGACCTCTTCCTCCTCCCCTTCCTTCACCTTGTGCTTCCACTTGTCCCCCGGCGTCAGTCGGGAATGCTCTCAGTAGCGTGTCTACCAGCGTGCGCCTGTAGTCGCGCATCTTCCGATCACGCTCCAGTGAGGGAATTAAGGACGGCACATTGTCTTTGTAATGGGGATCCAGCAGGGTAGCCACCCAGTAGTCAGCACATGTTAAAATGTGGGCAACTCTGCAGTCGTTGCGCAGGCACTGCAGCATGTAGTCGCTCATGTGTGCCAGGCTGCCCAGAGGTAAGGACAAGCTGTCCTCTGTGGGAGGCGTATCGTCTGCATCCTCCGTATCCCCCCAGCCACGCACCAGTGATGGGCCCGAGCTGCGTTGGATGCCACCCCGCTGTGAACATGCTTCATCCCCATTCTCCTCCTCATCCTCCTCGTCCTCCAGTAGTGGGCCCTGGCTGGCCAAATTTGTACCTGGCCTCCTCTTTCTGAGCCACTTCTAAAAGACTGGCCTGAAAGTGTTAGAGATGACCCCTCTTCCTCCTCCTCGTCCTGGGCCTCATCCTCTTCCATCATCGCCCTAAGTGTTTTCTCAAGGAGACATAGAAGTGGTATTGTAACGCTGATAACGGCGTCATCGCCACTGGCCATGTTGGTGGAGTACTCGAAACAGCGCAACAGGGCACACAGGTCTCGCATAGAGGCCCAGTCATTGATGGTGAAGTGGTGCTGTTCCGCAGTGCGACTGACCCGTGCGTGCTGCAGCTGAAACTCCACTATGGCCTGCTGCTGCTCGCACAGTCTCTCCTGCATGTGCAAGGTGGAGTTCCACCTGGTGGGCACGTCGCATATGAGTCGGTGAGCGGGAAGGCCGAAGTTACGCTGTAGAGCAGACAGCCGAGCGGTGGCAGGATGAGAACGCCGGAAGCGGGCACAGACGGCCCGCACTTCATGCAGCAGCTCTGACATGTCGGGGTAGTTGTGAATGAATTTCTGCACCACCAAATTCAGCACATGCGCCCGGCTAGTCCCAGAGCTGCAACGAGATTTCGCCCATTATCGCACACCACCAGGCCGGGCTTGAGGCCCACTGGTCGCAACCACTCGTCGGTCTGTTGTTCTATACCCCGCCACAACTCCTGCGCGGTGTGGGGCCTGTCCCCCAAACACATCAGTTTCAGAACGGCCTGCTGACGTTTATCCTTGGCTGTGCTGAAGTTTGTGGTGAAGGTCTGTCGCTGACTGGATGAGGAGGTGGTAGAAGAGGAGGAGGAAGCCGAGTAGGAAGAGGAGGCAACAGGAGGCAAAGAATGATGCCCTTCGATCCTTGGCGGCGGAAGGATGTGCGCCAAACAGCTCTCCATCTGGGGCCAAGCCGCCACTACATTTACCCAGTGTGCAGTTAAGGAGATATAGCGTCCCTGGCTGTGCTTACTGGTCCACGTATCTGTGGTTAGCTGGACCTTGCCACAGATGGCGTTGCGCAGTGCACACTTGATTTTATCCGATACTTGGTTGTGCAGGGAGGGCACGGATCTCCTGGAGAAGTAGTGGTGGCTGGGAATGACGTACTGTGGGACAGCAAGCGACATGAGCTGTTTGAAGCTGTCCGTCTCCACCAGCCTGAATGACAGCATTTCAAAGTCCAGCAGTTTAGAAATTCTGGCATTCAGGGCCAGGGATCGAGGGTGGCTAGTTGGGAATTTACACTTTCTATCAAAGGTTTGTGAGATGGAGAGCTGAACGCTTCCGTGTGACATGGTGGAGATGCTTCGTGACGGAGGTGGTGTTGGTGGCACATCCTCTGTTTGCTGGGCGGCAGGTGCCAACGTTCCTCCAGAGGCAGAGAAAGAGGCCGATGCAGCAGCAGAAGAGGAAGCAGGAGGGGCCTGAGCCCTTTCTTGGTTTTAAAGGTGCTTACTCCACTGCAGCCCGTGTCTCGCATGTAGATGCCTGGTCATGCAGGTTGTACTAAACGTTCAGAACGTTAATGCCTCGCTTCAGGCTCTGATGGCACAGCGTGCAAACCACTCGGTCTTGTCGTCAGCACATTGTGTGAAGAAGTGCCATGCCAGGGAACTCCTTGAAGCTGCCTTTGGTGTGCTCGGTCCCTGTTGACGGTGGCCAGTAGCAGGCGAACTGTTTTGGCGATGGCTGCTCTGCTTTTGCACCCTGCTCCCGCTTTTGCTACGCTGTTGGCTCGGTCTCACCACTGCCTCTTCCTCCGAACTCTGAAAGTCAGTGGCACGACCTTCATTCCATGTGGGGTCTAGGACCTCATCGTCCCCTGCATCGTCTTCCACCCAGTCTTCCTCCCTGACCTCCTTTTCGGTCTGCACACTGCAGAAAGACGCAGCAGTTGGCAAACGTGCTGAGGTGGTATTCCCATGTCCTCATCAGGAAAAATAAGTGGTTGTGCGTCAGTGCATTCTATGTCTTCCACTCCTGGGGAAGGGCTAGGTGGATGCCCTTGGGAAACCCTGCCAGCAGAGTCTTCAAACAGCATAAGAGACTGCTGCATGACTTGAGGCTCAGACAGGTTCCCCGATATGCACGGGGGTGATGTGACAGACTGATGGGCATGGGTTTCAGGCTCAACCTGTGCGCTTTCTGCAGAAGACTGGGTGGGAGATAATGTGAACGTGCTGGATCCACTGTCGGCCACCCAATTGACTAGCGCCTGTACTTGCTCAGGCCTTACCATCCTTAGAACGGCATTAGGCCCGACTAAATATCGCTGTAGATTCTGGAGGCTAGTGGGACCTGAGGTAGTAGGTTCAGTAGGACGTGTAGCTGTGGCAGAACGGCCACGTCCTCTCCCTGCACCAGAGGCTCCACCAACACCACCACCACGACCATGACCGCGTCCCTTATTAGATGTTTGCCTCATAGTCAGCATTCACCAAGCAAAGTAAAAAGTGGTTAAGTCTGTTAAAAATAATTAACAGCCAATAAAAACCCTGATGTAGGGTATTGCACTCAATTATCATTTTTTTAACTCTATATGACAGCGGTATTTGTGGCCTAAATTTCACAGTCACTTATGCACGTCTAATCCCAGATGTGCAATATATTAGAGGCTTTTTTCACCCCAGTAACCAAAAAGCCGTATTTCTGGCCTAAATGTGACAGTCACTCATGCTTGTCTAATCCCAGATGTGCAGTATATTAGAGGGTTTTTTCACCCCAGCAGTGGCGTCGCTACAGGCCTCCCCCAGGTCATTCCCCCCCCCCCCCGCTGATTCGCTGCTGCGCCCGGCCGCCCGCACTAGTGATGTCTGGTTCATGAACGAATCGTTCTTTTGAATCGATTCAGTTCACTGAACGGGAGGAGTCGATTCCTCTGACTGAGCCGATCCGTTTGAAACATCTCAGTCAGATAGCAGAGCAGAGAGACGCTGGCAGCAGGGAGGGAGGAGCGTAATCTGATCCTAGAGTAGAAGCAGGCTTCTGCCAGCCCCTCCCCTCCCCGCCCACCTCGGCCTGCAACCAATCAGAGCTGACGCAAGCACTAACAGCACTGAGTCACACAGGTCACCCAATACAGGGAGTCTAAGAATCGAATCAGTCACAGGTTAAAATAATCTAAAGACCAGACTAGTTATAGACTCATTCGATTCTTTGAGTTAATAGAACAGTGAGTCACTCACTAGAACAGTTTACACTGAGGCTGATGACCAGGCTGCAGCAGTGATAAGGTTAAGGGACAGAGACAGTCAGCAGAGAGATAAGAGAAGTGACATGACACAGAGTTTAGATTACAGGGTGAATTAACCCTTTAGGATCAAATTGGCTTCTTAACCACCTCAGCCCCCAGTGCTTAAACACCCTGAAAGACCAGGCCACTTTTTACACTTCTGACCTACACTACTTTCACCGTTTATTGCTCGGTCATGCAACTTACCACCCAAATGAATTTTACCTCCTTTTCTTCTCACTAATAGAGCTTTCATTTGGTGGTATTTCATTGCTGCTGACATTTTTACTTTTTTTGTTATTAATCGAAATTTAACGATTTTTTTGCAAAAAAATGACATTTTTCACTTTCAGTTGTAAAATTTTGCAAAAAAAAACGACATCCATATAGAAATTTTGCTCTAAATTTATAGTTCTACATGTCTTTGATAAAAAAAAAATGTTTGGGTAAAAAAAAAATGGTTTGGGTAAAAGTTATAGCGTTTACAAACTATGGTACAAAAATGTGAATTTCCGCTTTTTGAAGCAGCTCTGACTTTCTGAGCACCTGTCATGTTTCCTGAGGTTCTACAATGCCCAGACAGTACAAACACCCCACAAATGACCCCATTTCTGAAAGTACACACCCTAAGGTATTTGCTGATGGGCATAGTGAGTTCATAGAACTTTTTATTTTTTGTCACAAGTTAGCGGAAAATGATGATTTTTTTTTTTTTTTTTTTTTCTTACAAAGTCTCATATTCCACTAACTTGTGACAAAAAATAAAAAGTTCTATGAACTCACTATGCCCATCAGCGAATACCTTGGGGTCTCTTATTTCCAAAATGGGGTCACTTGTGGGGTAGTTATACTGCCCTGGCATTCTAGGGGCCCAAATGTGTGGTAAGGAGTTTGAAATCAAATTCTGTAAAAAATGACCTGTGAAATCCGAAAGGTGCTCTTTGGAATATGGGCCCCTTTGCCCACCTAGGCTGCAAAAAAGTGTCACACATCTGGTATCTCCGTACTCAGGAGAAGGTGGGGAATGTGTTTTGGGGTGTCATTTTATATATACCCATGCTGGGTGAGAGAAATATCTTGGCAAAAGACAACTTTTCCCATTTTTTTATACAAAGTTGTCATTTGACCAAGATATTTATCTCACCCAGCATGGGTATATGTAAAAAGACACCCCAAAACACATTCCTCAACTTCTCCTGAGTACGGGGATACCAGATGTGTGACACTTTTTTGCAGCCTAGGTGGGCAAAGGGGCCCATATTCCAAAGAGCACCTTTCGGATTTCACTCCTCATTTTTTCCTGAATTTGATTTCAAACTCCTTACCACACATTTGGGCCCCTAGAATACCAGGGCAGTATAACTACCCCACAAGTGACCCCATTTTGGAAAGAAGACACCCCAAGGTATTCCGTGAGGGGCATGGCGAGTTCCTAGAATTTTTTATTTTTTGTCACAAGTTAGTGGAAAATGATGATTTTTTTTTTTTTTTTTTTTTCATACAAAGTCTCATATTCCACAAACTTGTGACAAAAAATAAAAACTTCCATGAACTCACTATGCCCATCAGCGAATACCTTGGGGTCTCTTCTTTCCAAAATGGGGTCACTTGTGGGGTAGTTATACTGCCCTGGCATTCTAGGGGCCCAAATGTGTGGTAAGTAGGTAAATGACCTGTGAAATCCGAAAGGTGCTCTTTGGAATGTGGGCCCCTTTGCCCACCTAGGCTGCAAAAAAGTGTCACACATCTGGTATCTCTGTATTCAGGAGAAGTTGAGGAATGTGTTTTGGGGTGTCTTTTTACATATACCCATGCTGGGTGAGATAAATATCTTGGTCAAATGCCAACTTTGTATAAAAAAATGGGAAAAGTTGTCTTTTGCCAAGATATTTCTCTCACCCAGCATGGGTATATGTAAAATGACACCCCAAAACACATTCCCCAACTTCTCCCGATTACGGTGATACCAGATGTGTGACACTTTTTTGCAGCCTAGGTGGGCAAAGGGGCCCATATTCAAAAGAGCACCTTTCGGATTTCACAGGTCATTTTTTACAGAATTTGATTTCAAACTCCTTACCACACATTTGGGCCCCTAGAATGCCAGGACAGTATAACTACCCCACAAGTGACCCCATTTTGGAAAGAAGAGACCCCAAGGTATTCGCTGATGGGCATAGTGAGTTCATGGAACTTTTTATTTTTTGTCACAAGTTAGTGGAATATGAGACTTTGTATGAAAAAAAAAATAAAAAAAAAAATAAGCATTTTCCACTAACTTGTGACAAAAAATAAAAAATTCTAGGAACTCGCCATGCCCCTCATGGAATACCTTGGGGTGTCTTCTTTCCAAAATGGGGTCACTTGTGGGGTAGTTATACTGCCCTGGCATTTTCCAGGGGCCCTAATGTGTGGTAAGTAGGTAAATGACCTGTGAAATCCTAAAGGTGCTCTTTGGAATATGGGCCCCTTTGCCCACCTAGGCTGCAAAAAAGTGTCACACATGTGGTATCGCCGTATTCAGGAGAAGTTGGGGAATGTGTTTTGGGGTGTCATTTTACATATAACCATGCTGGGTGAGAGAAATATCTTGGCAAAAGACAACTTTTCCCATTTTTTTATACAAAGTTGGCATTTGACCAAGATATTTCTCTCACCCAGCATGGGTATATGTAAAATGACACCCCAAAACACATTCCCCAACTTCTCCTGAGTACGGCGATACCAGATGTGTGACACTTTTTTGCAGCTTAGATGCGCAAAGGTGCCCAAATTCCTTTTAGGAGGGCATTTTTAGACATTTGGATACCAGACTTCTTCTCACGCTTTGGGGCCCCTAGAATGCCAGGGCAGTATAAATACCCCACATGTGACCCCATTTTGGAAAGAAGACACCCCAAGGTATTCAATGAGGGGCATGGCGAGTTCATAGAATTTTTTTTTTTTTGGCACAAGTTAGCGGAAATTGATATTTTTAATTTTTTTCTCACAAAGTCTCCCGTTCCGCTAACTTGGGACAAAAATTTCAATCTTTCATGGACTCAATATGCCCCTCACGGAATACCTGGGGGTGTCTTCTTTCCGAAATGGGGTCACATGTGGGGTATTTATACTGCCCTGGCATTCTAGGGGCCCTAAAGCGTGAGAAGAAGTCTGGAATATAAATGTCTAAAAAATTTTACGCATTTGGATTCCGTGAGGGGTATGGTGAGTTCATGTGAGATTTTATTTTTTGACACAAGTTAGTGGAATATGAGACTTTGTAAGAAAAAAAATAATAAATTCCGCTAACTTGGGCCAAAAAAATATCTGAATGGAGCCTTACAGAGGGGTGATCAATGACAGGGGGGTGATCAATGACAGGGGGGTGATCAATGACAGGGGGGTTGATCAATGACAGGGGGGTTGATCAATGACAGGGGGTTGATCAATGACAGGGGGGTGATCAATGACAGGGGGGTGATCAGGGAGTCTATATGGGGTGATAACCACAGTCATTGATCACGCCCGTGTAAGGCTTCATTCAGACGTCCGGATGCGTTTTGCGGATCTGATCCATCTATCAGTGCATCCGTAAAAATCATGCGGACATCTGAATGGAGCTTTACAGGGGGGTAATCAATGACAGGGGGGTAATCAATGACAGGGGGGTGATCAGGGAGTCTATATGGGGTGATCACCCCAGTCATTGATCATGCCCCTGTAAGGCTTCATTCAGACGTCCGGATGCGTTTTGCGGATCCGATCCATCTATCAGTGCATCCGTAAAAATCATGCGGACGTCTGAATGGAGCTTTACAGGGGGGTAATCAATGACAGGGGGGTGATCAGGGAGTCTATATGGGGTGATCACCACAGTCATTGATCACGCCCCTGTAAGGCTTCATTCAGACGTCCGGATGCGTTTTGCGGATCCGATCCATCTATCAGTGCATCCGTAAAAATCATGCGGACGTCTGAATGGAGCTTTACAGGGGGGTAATCAATGACAGGGGGGTAATCAATGACAGGGGGGTGATCAGGGAGTCTATATGGGGTGATCACCACAGTCATTGATCATGCCCCTGTAAGGCTTCATTCAGACGTCCGGATGCGTTTTGCGGATCCGATCCATCTATCAGTGCATCCGTAAAAATCATGCGGACATCTGAATGGAGCTTTACAGGGGGGTGATCAGGGAGTCTATATGGGGTGATCACCACAGTCATTGATCATGCCCCTGTAAGGCTTCATTCAGACGTCCGGATGCGTTTTGCGGATCCGATCCATCTATCAGTGGATCCGTAAAAATCATGCGGACGTCTGAATGGAGCTTTACAGGGGGGTAATCAATGACAGGGGGGTGATCAGGGAGTCTATATGGGGTGATCACCACAGTCATTGATCACGCCCCTGTAAGGCTTCATTCAGACGTCCGGATGCGTTTTGCGGATCCGATCCATCTATCAGTGGATCCGTAAAAATCATGCGGACGTCTGAATGGAGCTTTACAGGGGGTTGATCAATGACAGGGGGGTAATCAATGACAGGGGGGTGATCAGGGAGTCTATATGGGGTGATCAGGGGTGATTAGGGGTGATCAGGGGCTAATAAGGGGTTAATAAGTGACGGGGGGGGGGGGGTGTAGTATAGTGTAGTGGTGCTTGGTGCTACTTTACTGAGCTACCTGTGTCCTCTGGTGGTCGATCCAAACAAAGGGGACCACCAGAGGACCAGGTAGCAGGTATATTAGACGCTGTTATCAAAACAGCGTCTAATATACCTGTTAGGGGTTAAAAAAAACACATCTCCAGCCTGCCAGCGAACGATCGCCGCTGGCAGGCTGGAGATCAACTCTCTTACCTTCCATTCCTGTGAGCGCGCGCGCCTGTGTGCGCGCGTTCACAGGAAGTCTCGCGTCTCGCGAGATGACGCGTATATGCGTGACTGTGCGCAGGGCTGCCACCTCCGGAACGCGATCCTGCGTTAGGCGGTCCGGACGTGGTTAAGGAGATATATATGTTAAAGGCATCCCTTCTTCTGTCTCATTCAGTAGCTATATAACTAAGGGTGGGTTCACACTAGTTATTTTCCTGTGTGATGTCTGTGCGGACTGTGGACTATTTTATTATCAGCCAGTGTTACTGTTATCAACTCAGCACATACAGTTTTCCCTGTGCATTCACTTCACTTGGTTGTACTGTCAGACTGTCACTGTGGGTGACAATGCATTCTGTCCTCAGTCCTGTCCGCTTCCCTTCCTCACTCAGTCAGAGCTCAGACCAAGTGCCAAGAGCCGACTCAGCGAGTCAGCAAGTGAATCGAAGCATCCGCGCATGCGCACCACCTAAGCTCTTCGGTTCACTTGCGTCTCAGCTCAGCAGAGTCAGCGAGTGAACCGAAGATTCGATTCATGAATCGGTTCATGTGAAAGATCCGAACTTCTCATCTCTAGCCCGCACTACTGAGTGAGTGATTCACAAATCACAACACAGACAACATACACAGACAGACATGACAGATGGGGGTGGGGGCGGAGTTCGGACCCAGCGGAGGCAGAGCGTGCAGGGCGGGCGCAGGCTGGGAGTGCGGCAGCCGCAGAGTTGACATCACCACGTAAAGCTGCGTGCCTGCCCGCCCGCGCGAACGCTTGCTTCTGTTCTGCAGCTCTGCTACTGCGTCTGCTAGTGTCAGTGAGCCTGTCTGTGCCCAGCCCAGGCCCCAGCTTCGGACAGGAGAGGTCCAGAGAAGGACTGTATGTGGCAACTTCCCAAGAACCCTGCCGTGGCCGGCCCTTAGGCAAGCTAAGAAGAAAACAAAGTAAGAATAAAAAGTTTAAAAAAAAAGTATGTACCCCCACTACCTCACCTCATGGCCTGCCTGCTTGCGCCCAGCCCCTCCTCAACCCTGATACCCCTATAACTTAGGGGTATCAGGGTACATTATACAGGGGTAAAATAACTAAGGACCCCTGTATAATGTCCCCTGATAGCACTGAGTCCTCCTCAGTTATATTACCCTTGTATAATGTACCCTGATACCCCTTAGTTATAATATTACCCATAATGTCCCCTGATACCCCTCAGTTATATAACTGAGGGTAATCAGGGTACATTATACAGGGGATAATATAACCAAGGGGTTTCAGGGTACATTATACAAGGGGTAATATAACTTATATTACCACCGTATAATGCCTGATAGGCCTCCTGAGTAACTTATATTACCCTTGTATAATTATGTACCCGGATACCCCTTAGTTATATGATCCCGGCGGGGTCATATAACTAAGGGGTATCAGGGTACATTATTATACAGGGGTAATATAACTCAGGAGGCCTATCAGGCATTATACGGTGGTAATATAGCTTATATTACCCCCTGTATAATGTCCCATGATAGCCCTCCTCAGTTATATTACCCCTGTATAATGTACCCTGATACCCCTCAGTTATATTACCCTTGTATAATGTACCCTGATACCCCTCAGTTATATTACCCCTGTATAATGTACCCTGATACCCCTCAGTTATATTACCCCTGTATAATGTACCCTGATACCCCTCAGTTATATTACCCCTGTGTAATGTACCCTGATATCCCTTAGTTATATAATATAACTAAGGGGTATCAGGGTGCATTATACAGGGGTAACATAACTAAGGAGTTCTATCCTATCAGGGATGTAATACAGGGGTAATGTAAGCTATATTACCACTTTATAATGTCTGATAGCCCTCCTCAGTTATATTACACCCAATGTACCCTGATACCCCTTAATTATATTACTCCGGCGTCAGGGGCGTAGCTGCAGGGGAAGCGGCTGCTTTAGTATTTTTCAGTAGTATGATTAGCTGGTGAAAATTATTAGTGCCCCCCCATTTTTGACTGTGTATCTTCTGTGCCCCCCCTATATATTGATCCTAGAGTCGCCACTGCACCCAAGTAACCAAAAAGCTGTATTTCTGTCCTAAATGTGACAGTCACTTATGCACGTGTAATCCCAGATGTGCAGTATATTTAACAGATGTACTTTTTTAACCCCAGTAAGCAAAAAGTCTATGCTGGTGCACTATTGTTGCATAAAATGGCTGCCGATTATGTATTGATATTGACTAACTGAAGAAAAAAAAAGTTCGTTTTCAGTAGTAGTTGGCTCAGGGCAGGCTTAAAAAAATTGTGCACTGCACCCACAAAACACATTTGCTGTAGATCGCTGAGTACATAAACCAGTTCTTGATAAGATCACTCCCTGATCTCTCCCTCACAGCAGCTGCAGCCTCTCCCTACACTAATCCGAGCAGAGTGACGGGCAGCGCTACGTGACTCCAGCTTAAATAGAGGTTGGGTCACATGCTGCAGTTGGCCAATCACAGCCATGCCAATAGTAGGCATGATTGTGATGGCCTTTTTGGGCAAGTAGTATGACGCTTGTTGATTGGCTGCTTTGCAGCCTTTCAAAAAGCGCCAAGAAAGCGCCGAACACCGGACCCAAACTTTTACGTAAATGTTCGGGTTCGGGTCCGGGTGCCGAAGATTCTAAAGTTCGGTACGAACCCGAACTTTACAGTTCAGGTTCGCTCAACTCTACACACCAGCACACTAATGCATGCTGAAATGGGGTGGAAGGAGCAGTTGGAGGGGCTTACTCACATAGAGCTGAAAGATTAGGGAGTTGAGAAGTAAGATTAAGTTTATTTAGTGGTTGAAGCTCTGTGAAAAGGAGCGTGGCCTAGTGGGTACGCTGAATTAGTATTGGAGGGGTGCCTCAGGTCTGTGCCACCATCCTGCTTGCCATGAGTTATCAGTGTACAAAATAAAGCAGGGAACTATACCAAAGTAATCGAATAGTGATGAGCTTGAGGTGCCATATTCGTTTTCGCGATATTTCGCGAATATTCGTTAGAATATTCGTATTCTATCCTCAGAAATCGAATATTCGTACGTTAGCTAATAATATGCGCATAATATGCGCATAGTTATATACGCGTAATATGCGCATATTATGCGAATTCGCAAATTTCTAAATGTCTTTAGTGTTCAGTGGTGTACTGTTCACTGTTCAAATTATACAATAAATGTTTTGAATATTCTCTATATTGCAATATAAAATCAGACTAGAACACAATGTTATTGCAATATAGCCTAGGCAATATTATTCATTTTCAATAGAAAGATTTCGAAACTACTAATGCCTTATATCCGCTTTGTTTTTTACGAATATTATAGATATTGTAATATATCATAGATTTCGAGTGATACGAATATTCTAAAACCTGATATATCATTAATTTTATCGAATATTCGTTAACATACAAATAGCTGAAACGGCACTGACATTTTCGTATCATTTTGCGCATGCGCGTGATTTGTTCAAAACCGGAAGTAAGCGCCGTTTTAAACCAGAATTCAACTTGCGTCAGTTTTGTGCGGTTGAAAACTTTATGCGCTCAGTTTTTACGATGGTGGCCAGCAAGTTCACTAAAGCTGAGGAGGAGCTGATCGTCATAGTAAGTATAATCTAATTGAACATTTGTTCGCATACACGCTTGTTTCGCATATCTTAGTAATATTCCTATGTAGGTTTATTGAATTGAATTTTTCGGATGTATTTGTTTAAACTATTTTCGCATGGCATTAAAATTCGGATAGTACATACTTTGATTACATATAAATGATAGTTTGAAACAAGTATTGTTGACATTCCAAAGTAATATATTTTTCAGATAATCATTAACATCTACTCATACTATATATAATGTGATTTTATCTATATTACTAAAATAAATAGTTAAGCATTTTTGATCTCATAAATGGTTTTAATGGTCTGCCATCAAAGCAGTATCTCACTGGCATCTGCTATATATTTATATGCTATTCATACATACATGTGGCCGACGTGTCATTATGTATGGATAGCAATGCATACAAATATATATATCAGATGCACATTGTACATCTAATTTCCTGCCTCAGACAATATACCCACACTGCATACCACCAAACCCCCCCTCAAACCCCCCCCCCCCCCCCTGACCTCCCCCAACACACAAACACACACACACAGTCTATTCAAACAGCGGTCCTCCAGTTGTTCTAAAACTACAACTCCCGTCCCATTATGTCCTTCTATAGGATGATAGCTGTAGGTTGTCATGGAATGATGTGAGTTTTATTTTTGCCACAGCCGGAGGGCCGCAGTTTGCAGGGGGGCCGCAGTGTGCGGACGGCTAGTCTAAATATTCAAATAAGTGTCCTGTTGGTCAGGAGAAGTAATTTTTTACATTATACAGTATATTTGCTGGTTCATTTAGCGTTACCCAGGGTGCACCACGTGGAGGCGGACCAGCTTTACACCCCAAACTATGCCGTCACTAGACAGGTACATCTCTCCTCAGATGGACAATATCTAATAGCTTATACCCCACACACATACAATTTCACCACAATTAGATTTTATACGGTTACGTTAAGTTAAATTGTAGTATTTGACTCGCAAATAATAATAATTTTTGGTTTGGTATTTGAGATAATGATGACATGTTGGTGGTCAGTTACTGCGGCATCAAGGCAGCGCACGGCGAGCGGTTCCGTGTAATTAAACTACAACATGCAGAGCTTTTAGTTAGACTGCCTCTGGCCGTGTGCTGACTTGCTGCTGCTGGAACGTTTCCCTCGACACCAGTGGTGTAGCTGCAGGCCCGGCAGCTGTTCCATCCGTTTTGTTAACTGTCTATACTGTCACTGTGTTACATAATTTCATTGTGTAATACTACCGAGGGGGCCATGACGAAATCTTTTAGTCCTCCTTTGTGGGATGGGCCTCTTCTGGGTCAGGGCCGCAAAGCAGACGCTTCTCCTGCTTCCCGGATAGTTACACCCCTGGCCGCCATTATTATAGTAAATGTTGACGTATCGTCATTCTTGTCGCTGTGGCGTATTTACAGGGCATGCTTGGGGGCCCTGACCCAGAAGGGGCAGATCCAGGAGGAGGAGGTCTAAAAGATTTTTTCAGGGCCCCCTCAACAGTATTACACAATAAAATTATATACAGTGACAGTATAGACAGTGTATAAAATGGATGGAACAGCTGCCGGGACTGGTGTGAGAGAGCAATCTTTACTAGCCACAGTTATGTGGGTGGCTTGAAAGTAATGCCTTTTTGAAAATTTGTGGGTGGTAGGTAGGTTGTCCCCATTAAAAAAATTTTGCTGTGGGGCCAAGTCATTTCTAACTACGCCACTGTCTGGGGGCATAAGTGAACTAGCGGCAGGAAGGATCTGACCGCTTGTTCAACTTCCTAGAATAGACTGACGTACTCCACTTGTGCTAATGTTAAAGTTCCTTAATCTTAGTTTTATTAAATAATTTTTATAAAATGCTTCTTTTCTTAATCACGCAGCGCCTGTTAGAGCAAGGTTATGATGAACTACGCTCTAACAAATCAAAACACGCCATAGTAAGGGAGCTGAGGAAGGAGATGAGGAGGGTTCATGAGGGCAAACATGAAGCCTTGGCCATTTGCAAAAAGTGGTCGGACCTGAAGCGGAGACATATGGCCAGAATCCGCAAGATCCGTGACGAGCACTGTCCAGGTACAAACATTATTGAGTGTTGATGAAATAAACAAAAGTAACGTAATGGTGAGGTACATTTATTATTTGTGATTTTTATTTTTACATAAGTATTAATTTGTAATTATAGGGGCTCGCCTTCCGTCTGTAAAACACAGGCCTGCCAGCAGGGATTCCTGGGAGCTGTCGGCGTCTGAGGGGGAGCAGGAGCAGCAGGCAGGACCCTCAGGGACATCAAATGACCCACCACCACCACAGGAGGGGGAGTCAATGGTGGAGGAAGAGGCTGGACCAGCAGCCCTACCTGAGTTGCCCCCCCACATTTTTGAGGATGAGGAGCAGGAAGAGGAGGATGATGACGGGGTAGTCACCACCCCACACAAGGAGGGTAAATATGTGTGTAGTGGAGGGGTAGCACGATCCACAAGGTCTCCGCTGGGAGCCTGGAAACAGGAGCAAGCTCTTAAAAGAGCTTATACTCAGGGGAGTATTGTGATATAGCAATCCCCAAGAGTGTAGTTATTCCATCCCCCAAACAGGAGCCAAGACTTCATTAAGGAATAAAACAGGAACTCTTTATTGAGGGCTACCCCCCCTATGCAGCTCCCCATCTGGTGGACACGCCCCTAGTGGACAAGAAGCAAGACTGCTACACAGGACAGATATGCAGCAACTTAGGATACACAGACACAACACATCCCCACAATGCATCATGGTTTCATCCTCTCTGGCCTGGAGGGGAGAGGAGTAATCCAATTATCTTTCAGGACAAAGGGACATCGGCAATACACATGTGAGAACAACAGAACAGGAATCCCCACCCAAAAACACAATGTCACACCCTCCCAGCAACACAGACATTTAACATATTCCAAGATAGCTGAAGTCTGAGTGCATATCATTAGGTGAATGCCGCTCAGAATACACAAATACAATACAAATAGCTATCTGGGTGCCCTCACATAACAACATACAATTGCATCAATGCTGGCGGTTTTCATGCAGCCAGCCTAGGAACTTTACAGCCCACACGAACCATATTACACAAAACATCTATACGCTTGATTCTTTTAAGTGGCATACACATATGCAATAACGTCGTACATACAGGAATGACAATATACAGTGGCTGAGTTTGCCACCATGTGCTTTTGTTGTTTAAACTTATTCACACACACATGTATTAGTTTAGTTATATTGGATAACATAAAGTGCCAAACTTACAGTTCATTACAAGCAGGGTAAAAAGACAGTACTATCGAAACACACTACTGTCTGTCACCATTCTGGTTCCTTTCTTAGATTGTTCTGCGTTGGGATGGCCTGTCCACAATTTATCTTAAAATCCTTTTTAACAGCACCGTTATGAGAACATAGGATGGAGTACGGATGAGACATGTCCCACCCAATGTCTATGTTAACTATTTTAACCCCGTTCAAAAATCAATATTAAAGACAAAACTCCAGAAACAAAACAGGTGTGCTTATTCCCGACGTACAGATTAACGTAAATTTGTTTATCTTTTTCACACTTTTCAATCTTGTCGTTGCAATATTATTCAAAAATCTATTGATTATAAAAAGTATAATAATAATAAGAACCCTATCATTTATACCAATAAATATAAATTAATTATACAAATCAAATATCATATGTAAATTATGACCTCAATGACATAGACTATTCATGGACTAATGTTAGGTTAAAAAAAAATTTTTTTTTATTTTATATAGACGTTTAAAATGAAAAATATATTTTTCATATTTTTTTTCACCTACAATAGTCAATAGTGAACAACTTTATACAATATTCACTAAATTGCATTTAATGAGATGTCAAACAAATAAATACATATTTAAAATGTACTATATATATTATATATATATATATATATATATATATATATTTAATTATATATTTTTTTCTTTTTAACAGTAATTAAATCCCTCAAGGAGAAGGTTCAAGTCCTTCAGAGGGACCATGTTTCTCTGTTGAGGAAGTGCCGGGAGCAGCACTGCCGCAAATTACGCCAGTTAAGGGTGCAGTACTCCCACCAAATGGCTGTCGTGGAGGAGCAGCACAACAAGGCGGTTGGGGAGATACTCAACATTATTAATGTTCTGAAGGCCTTGCCTTAAGGCCAATTTTACTTTTTTTTTGTTGTTATTTAAATATTATAAAAAATATTATTTTATTTGTTGATCTATATATTGTGTGTTTGTTTTTATTTTATTAATTGAAGTTTTGCAATTCATTTCAAAACATTTGTTTACAGTGAGGCCCCTATACTATACACAAACTCATCAGTACACTGACAAACATCAACCGGAATGTACATATAAAATTGGCATTTTTTGTCCCACCCAGAAGTTCAACGCATATTTATAATAGCAGTAGTCCTTGATAATCGTTGAGTATGTTGCCTACACATAATTATTAAGCAATTGGATAATATGAGCATTTATGGTTGTTGTAGGCCTTATAATCCACCGTTAATCTCTTATTTCGAACTAATTGTGTATACCCCACAAAAAAAAAAAAAAAAAAAGTAGATATAAGTAAAATGGTAAAGGCATGTTGTAAAAACTAAACAGCACGTATCCGTAATAGTGCACTTATTACAAAAAAATTTAAATGTCCTGGCATTGCTTCCGCCAAACAGACCAAAAAATGTGCTTACATGACTCAGAGTATAAGAATTCTCCAACAGTTGAGGAACATTATATAGTACGTATTTTTAAATTAAATTTTTTTAAAGCTGTGTCTATATATATTTAGCATGTGCAAATCATCATTACATTATTGTCAATATTTAAAAAAATAGATAAAAGTAAATATCCCTATATACATGTGTCATTCAGGCTTCATTATCAAAACCGGATTGTCACACGGATGAGTCTAACGCCAGTCAGACCCAACCATGTAGATAGGTCAACACGGAAGTCGGCCACCCCTCCCAGGACAACAGACACCACCATGTTAGAACCTTAATCCGTAGGGAAAAAATAAACTTAAATAAAATCAAATAAAATTGTTTCATTAGGTTCATCAATAAGTCGAGTACTATTTTTATTGCACAAGACCTTTTGACAAGGGAAAGCCACATGCGGTCCACAACTTGCTACATCGTGAACCACAACATTGGCCCCCCAAACCCAATTTTTTAAAATAAACCAAAGAAAATAAAATAAAGTTAAATAATTTAATTTTGTAAATGAAGCCAAACAACACTTTTTATTTTATTGTGTTATTGATATACTTTTTTCTTATTTTAAATATTGACAATACATAAGTGACACAGCACATGCATGAATATTAACAATCCAAAACAAGTTTTGAGAATTCTACACTCTAGACTTGTTATAGTGCAAAGTAGAAAAATTGATCCATGCTGGTTGCCTACGCACGATTAAGAACCTTCATGTTTTACAGTTAACACTGTAGTAAAATGCAGACTCCAAAGTTATGATTCATAACTCTGCAGAATAATTGAATTAAATAACGCTTAAGTAGACTGTTATTTAAAAAAAATATATAAGGTCTTAAAGGTCTCAAATAACTTGTTTGTACATGGATTTAAATTAGGTTTAATGCTCCCTGAACAAATAGTTCACATTTGATACAATATGCATGATGCTATTGTCTTATTCTAGACTGTTCATGGCATCACGGAAGAAAACATTAATTAATGTATTACTAACATGGTCAGTTGATCTGTTGATTTAGTCTTTTCAACTGATTCATTAAAAACATAATGTTGCTCAATGATGAACATAGACTGGGACAACTCTAGCAAAGGCAGAATATAGCACTGGACCAACAGGCTTGTACAGTAGACACTAGTCATAATGGGTGAATGACTTCATCTTCATCTTTTTTGGTTGAGCCTATCACTCGGGAACCTGTTAAATCTTGAATCATTCAAAATCAAAAAATTTTGACATAGCTCCAGATTACGATTTTTAAGCTCCTTAGCATGAACATTTTTTAGATATCAAAATAAAAACTATATTATATATGTTTTTTCATGAGGGTATTGTCAAAAAATGTTCAATAGCAGCAGCAGTAGATCCATTGTTTTAATCCACCTAGATGACTAGGATATATCAGGAGTCGTGACAGGTTGCATCATCCACCATAGGTTTTTTGAAAATGGTATTGAATGAGCCCCACACAAGCAGAACATGAAGCAGCAGCAGTAGATTGAGTGTTATAATGCCCCTAGATGACTAGGATAGATCAGGAGTCAGGACAGGTTGCATCATCCACCATAGGTTTTTTGAAAATGGTATTGAATGAGCCCCACACAAGCAGAACATGAAGCAGCAGCAGTAGATTGAGTGTTATAATGCCCCTAGATGACTAGGATAGATCAGGAGTCAGGACAGGTTGCATCATCCACCATAGGTTTTTTGAAAATGGTATTGAATGAGTCCCACATATAGCTAGGCCCAAATCAGCAGAACATGAAGCAGCAGTAGTCGATTGAGTGTTATAATGCCCCTAGATGACTAGGATAGATCAGTAGTCAGGACAGGTTGCATCATCCACCATAGGTTTTTTGAAAATGGTATTGAATGAGGCCCACATATAGCTAGGCCCAAATCAGCAGAACATGAAGCTGCAGCAGTAGATTGAGTGTTATAATGCCCCTAGATGACTAGGATAGATCAGGAGTCAGGACAGGTTGCATCATCCACCATAGGTTTTTTGAAAATGGTATTGAATGAGCCCCACACAAGCAGAACATGAAGCAGCAGCAGTAGATTGAGTGTTATAATGCCCCTAGATGACTAGGATAGATCAGGAGTCAGGACAGGTTGCATCATCCACCATAGGTTTTTTGAAAATGGTATTGAATGAGCCCCACACAAGCAGAACATGAAGCAGCAGCAGTAGATTGAGTGTTATAATGCCCCTAGATGACTAGGATAGATCAGGAGTCAGGACAGGTTGCATCATCCACCATAGGTTTTTTCAAAATGGTATTGAATGAGGCCCACATATAGCTAGGCCCAAATCAGCAGAACATGAAGCAGCAGTAGTCGATTGAGTGTTATAATGCCCCTAGATGACTAGGATAGATCAGTAGTCAGGACAGGTTGCATCATCCACCATAGGTTTTTTGAAAATGGTATTGAATGAGGCCCACATATAGCTAGGCCCAAATCAGCAGAACATGAAGCTGCAGCAGTAGATTGAGTGTTATAATGCCCCTAGATGACTAGGATAGATCAGGAGTCAGGACAGGTTGCATCATCCACCATAGGTTTTTTGAAAATGGTATTGAATGAGGCCCACATATAGCTAGGCCCAAATCAGCAGAACATGAAGCTGCAGCAGTAGATTGAGTGTTATAATGCCCCTAGATGACTAGGATAGATCAGGAGTCAGGACAGGTTGCATCATCCACCATAGGTTTTTTGAAAATGGTATTGAATGAGGCCCACATATAGCTAGGCCCAAATCAGCAGAACATGAAGCAGCAGTAGTCGATTGAGTGTTATAATGCCCCTAGATGACTAGGATAGATCAGTAGTCAGGACAGGTTGCATCATCCACCATAGGTTTTTTGAAAATGGTATTGAATGAGGCCCACATATAGCTAGGCCCAAATCAGCAGAACATGAAGCTGCAGCAGTAGATTGAGTGTTATAATGCCCCTAGATGACTAGGATAGATCAGGAGTCAGGACAGGTTGCATCATCCACCATAGGTTTTTTGAAAATGGTATTGAATGAGGCCCACATATAGCTAGGCCCAAATAACTAATATGATAATAATTAAACAAATATTGATAAAATTATGGATTTTACATTAAAAACAATTAAAAAACAACGTATTGGAGGGAGAGCAAAGGAGAGGGATGAACAAGGGACCCTTCAGCGCCCTGAACCGACAGCGGGGGCCAAGAAGTCACTGCCGATCCAGGACTCATTCATTTTTATGAATGTTAGTCTGTCCACAGAGTCAGTGGACAGACGGGTCCTCTTGTCGGTGACCACCCCACCTGCCGCGCTGAAAGTCCGCTCAGACAGTACGCTGGAGGGGGGGCAAGAAAGTATCTCCAGCGCATACTGAGCGAGCTCGCGGCAGGTGTCCAGCCTGGCAACCCAGTACTCCATGGGGTCGTCGGTGCTCATGCTGTCGGAAGCACCAACGGACCCCATGTAGTCTGCCACCATGCGGGCCAGCCGCTGGTGGTTACTCATGCTGCTGCTGCTGGTACTGGGTCGCGCAGACTGGTAGAACAGCCTCATCTCACCCTCAAGGTCACCTGCTCGGCTGGTGCTGGTGGTTCCAGACACCTGCTGGGTGAGATGGGCGGGGAGAACTGGAGCGTGAGGCATAGGGTTTGCCTCCTCCAGCCGGTGGACCAGACAGGCCCGCAACTTTTCAATACGGGCCTGCCTCCGGCTGGCTGGTAGAAACTCCTCCAGTTTCCCCTTGCAGCGAGGGTCTAATAGGGTGGCCAACCAAAACTCATCCCTCTCCTTTATTTTGATGATCCGGGGGTCCCTCCTGAGGCATCGCAGCATGTGGGCAGCCATGGGGAAGAGCACAGCCCGCTGTGACTCTTCAGAGCTGCCAGAGACCATGACCTCTTGGTCCTCCTGCTGCCGATGCTGCTGCTCCCGGTCGGAGGTGCCCCACCCCCGGACTATAGGTGCCCCCAGCACCGGCTCTCCCTCCTGACCAAGCCCAGACTCATGGATGTCCACTAATTCATCCTCCTCCTCGTCCTGGGCCTGGTCCAGGTGGAGCATGGTTGACTCTTCATGCTCCACCAAGGCACTCTCCCCAGCTTCAAGCAGGCGATCTAGTGTCCTGTCCAGCAGGAACACTAATGGGAGCACATCGTTGAGGCCGACATGCTCCCTGCTAACCATCTTTGTCGCCTGCTCGAATGGGGCCAACACGTGGCAGACTTGCTGAATCTGCCCCCACTCCGCATTAGTGATGTAGGGGAGTGAGTGTGTTGGCCCTGCAGTGCCTAGCTCCAGCAGGTATTCCCTCACCGCCCGTCGCTGCTCCCACAACCTCTCCAGCATGTTGAGGGTGGAGTTCCACCGCGTCACACTGTCCATAATCAGCCTGTGGGTGGGCAGGCTGTTGTCCCGCTGCAGTTTGGACAGGGACGCGGTGGCGGTTGGGGATCGGCGGAAGTGGCCGGCAATCCTACGTACCCTTTGCACAATGTCACTCAACCCTGGGTAAGTGCGGAGGAATTTCTGCACCACAAGGTTGAGGACATGTGCCATGCAGGGCACGTGTGTAAGACTGCCAGCCTGAAGGGCGGCGAGTAGGTTGCTGCCGTTGTCACAGACAACCATACCTGCCTGGAGCCTTCGGGGTGTCAGCCACTTCTGGACCTGAGCCTGTAGTGCGGACAGAACATGAGGTCCAGTGTGTCTCCGTTCCCCCAAGCTAACAAGCTGGAGCACGGCCTGGCAGCGGACGTGCCCCACACTTGCGTAGCTACGGGGACGCTTGCTTGGGGGCTCAACAGCCGTGGAGACAGTGGCTTGCGGGAGAGGAGTAGTTCTCCCATGGACACCCCGGGGCGGCACCACAAACTCAGATGCCGCCGTTCCCTCCCCGGCGCCTCGGAGGGAAACCCAATGGGCTGTGAAACTTAGGTAGCGACCCTGCCCATGCCTGCTGGTCCAAGCATCCATTGTGAGATGCACCCTGTCGCTGACAGCATGATCCAGCGACAGGCATACATTCTGCACAAGGTGCTGGTGCAGGGCAGGGACACCAGTCCTGGCAAAGTAATGGCGGCTGGGGACACGCCATTTGGGTTGGGCCTGCTCCAACATCTGCCTAAATGGGTTGCTGTCAACCAGATTGTACGGAAGCAGATGTTGGGCAATAACCCTTGCCAGGAGCCCATTGAGTGAACGCACACGTCGATCCCCTGGGGCGTAGGGCACGGTACGTTCAAAAGCATCAGCAATTGTTGGCTGGCGCCGGACGGCAGAGGAGATAGAGGAGGGTGCACTGGTTGCAGAGGGATGGCTGCCGGTACCAATACCTCTACTAGAGGAAGCTGGTGGGTGGGAAACAGTAGTGGCAATATAGAGGGGGAGCTGCTGTACAGTGGCAGGAGCTGCTGTCCCCTGAACACTGGCGTTGCTGCTACTACCACTCTTACTGTGTTCCCACTCCCGCCAGTGGTTCAATCTCATGTGCTGGTTCAGGGCTGTGGTACCCAGCCGAGAAACTAACCTCCCTCTCCTCACCCTGGCATGGCAGAGGTTACAAACAGCAACAGTAACATCATCTGTTGCCAGGGTGAAGAAAGCCCAAACAGGAGACTTCCGCACCAACCTCCTGTCCGATGGCATGGTGCTGGCTTGCGCCTGTTGGGCCTCAGTGTGCACAGGCGGAGCATGCTGCTGCTGTTGCTGCCTGATCCTCTCGACAGTAGAGCCCCTGCCAATGGGCTCCCTGGAGACCTGCCGCACCGTTTCCCTCTGGTGCCTACCTACTTCAGTGCTGCTGGTACTTGACAAAATAGGTGGCACCCATTCGGCATCACCCTCCTCCTCATTTTCAACGTCAGACCCGGTGCCAAACTGTGGTGGACTGAGGGGAACAGCTAACATGGAGCCCCTGACTGTTCTCCGCTGTCCCCTTGCTGGCGCCTGGGTCTGACTAGATGCGGGAGTTGTGTGGCTCAAACCACCCGCACCTGTTGGAAGGGATTCCAAAGGCGTATTTATTGACGTTGCCCCCTCCTCCTCGTTATCACCCATCCCTTCCAAAAAGTACTGCCCATCTTGAGGGCTGAACTGTAAATCACCCTCCTGAATAGCCTCCCCCAGAATGTCCAGCTCTGTGTCCTCGTCTTCAAACATGAGCGGGGACAATTCTGTGGGAGTGGGGGTTGCTAGTACAGGAGGCGTAGATCTGCCGCTACTGCTGCTGCTATGAACTGGGGCTGAGGACTCCGTGTCATTCGAGTCAGCCACCAGAGCCATCACTGTCTCGGCGTCCTGGGAAAGTATGGCCCTTGGACGGCTGCTAAAATTAAAAAAATCACGGATCAGGCGGACACCACTGCCACTGGCACCTGCCTGTACATGACTGGAGGAGCGGCCCCGCGCTGTCGGCGGTCCAGCAACGGAACTGACTCCTCTATTTGCCCGACCGCGGCTGCCTGCACGGCCCGGTGCACTCATAATTTACGTACAAGTGATTGGGCCAAAGGTTTATTGTGGTAGGGACGTGTGTCAAAAAACAAAATAGATTTAACTTGTAATGTAAACCAAAAAAAATAATAAAAATAAATTAAAGTAATAAACGGAAAATAAATAAAACGCCTAACTTCAAAACGAGACTAATTTAGAGTAAGTATAATTTTTTTTTGATTTATTTATGAAAAAATAAGAAACACAGAAAACACGCACACAATCAGACGCAAAGACAAGACAGATGTAACAAATCTAAACACAAAACTAAACTTTTTTTGTTTTTTTTTCTTTTTTCTAACTATAAAACAGAAAAACGCGGACAATCAGACGCAAAGACAAGACAGATGTAACAAATCTAAACACAAAACTAAACTTTTTTTGTTTTTTTTTCTTTTTTCTAACTATAAAACAGAAAAACGCGGACAATCAGACGCAAAGACAAGACAGATGTAACAAATCGAAACACAAAACTAAACTTTTTTTTTTTTTCTAACTATAAAACAGAAAAACGCGGACAATCAGACGCAAAGACAAGACAGATGTAACAAATCGAAAAACAAAACTAAACTTTTATTTTTTCTAACTATAAAACAGAAAAACGCGGACAATCAGACGCAAAGACAAGACAGATGTAACAAAACTGAAGTTTTAAATTAACTATAACACAGAAACACGCAATCAAACAGAAGTTTAAACAAGGACGGACAGACAGAAAATTACACTAAATCCCTAACTGACCTAACCTAAAATCTGTTCTAAATAGCCCTAAACACTAACCTAAACTATTAATCTATATCTAGAGGTCTTTTCAAGTCCCTAACTACCTATACCTAATGCCCTACACAGATCCCTGCACTAAAACCTATCAGCTAACTGTATCTTGTATCTTTTAACTAACTAATCTAACCTATCTAATAATTCAGACCCTAAAAGATATTCCCTAATCACTACCTAACACTAACTAGCTAAATGATAGAATAATTCAAAATTTCTGGATCAATAGAATAGCACAGCACAAAACAAGCAGCTCCTATCTCTCCAATAACTAAACCCACAAAATGGATACCGGGGAGTGCCTCGATTTATATAGTGAGAGGTAGACTACTTTCCTATTGGTTGCTAGGGATGTTGCTAAGCTGTGACAATGCCTTCCCATTGGCTATAAGCAAAAATAGGGAGGGGTGAACAATAACCTCACATGGAAAACAAGGAAAAAAAAATGCGAATAGGCAGTCACGAATAATTCGCAATAATATACAATTCGCAGAAGCAGAATCCATAGTCGAATGGCCTTATAGGAATAGATTTATGCGAATTTTTGAAATGTCCGCTTTTTTTCGCATTACAGGAACCGTTGTAAAATAGGCTACATTAAATGGTATTTCAAGGGTCAATCAGTAAGTACACGATAGGATGTCTGGTAATATTTAGGTGCCCATTATTCTCTCAATAAAGGCTATATGTGAAATACTCAATAACACTAGTTTAGGCGGGCGGGAAAAACATAACACGAAAAGTATTTTTTTGCGAATGTTATGGCAGCGGATTTTCGCATACAATATAATATATTGAAAGTGTTACAATTAAATGAGTAAGGATCCTGAACGGTTTTGGACATGTCAAGTAACTTCTGGGCTAGATTGCTTGTCATGGAACATAATTTAGGATTGGCGAAAAACCGTATTTACAATATGCGAGTAGATCGGTTCGCATACAAGCTGTAAGGAAAAAACAGCTAACAGTGGTTGGGATATTATATGCGAAAATTCGCTAACATTAAATGCGTAAAACAATTCGGTTCGTGTAATGGTAACTAACCATTACGCGAACAGAATTTTTTTGCGCATTTAATGTTAGCGAAATTTCGCATGTAATATAAGAAAGTTAAAATTAAATGAGTAACTGAACGCTTTTGACATGATTGTCAAGTGAATTCTCAGCACGGTTGCTAGTCATGGAACATAACCTAGCCTTTGCGAAAAAAAAAAAGTCTTTAGAACATGCGATCCGCACACAAGCTTTAAGCATTAGCAATAAGCATAGTAATACTTGACTGATGGAATGACTCGAAATTTTTCGAAAATAGTGCTATATAAGAAAATCTAGAATATAGCACTATATTCGAAAACTACGGAATTCCGCATTTTTCAAATATAGTGGCATATTCTGGATTTTCGTATATAGCACTATTTTCGTAAATTTACGAGTTATTTCATGAGTCAAGTATATGCTTATTGCTATGCTGCTAATGCATTGATTGCATATATATTATATGCGAAAATATTAAATGCGTAAAAAAAATTCTGTTCGTGTAATGGTTAGATGGCTCTTTCCAAGTTGTGAAGAGCCATCTAACCATTACACGAACAGAATTTTTTTACGCAATTAATATTTTCGCATATAATATATATGCATTAGCATAGCAATAAGCAGCATATACTTGTCCTTGACTGATGAAATGACTCGAAATTTTTCGAAAATATTACTATATACGAAAATCAAGAATATAGCACTATATTCGAAAAATACGGCATTCCGTATTTTTCGAATATAGTGCTATATTCTTGATTTTCGTATATAGCATTTTTTTAGAAAAATTTCGAGTCATTTCATCAGTCAAGTATTACTATGCTTATTGCTAATGCTTAAAGCTTGTGTGCGGATCGCATGTTGTAAAGACGTTTTTTTTCGCAAAGGCTAGCAACCGTGCCGAGAATTCACTTGACATGTCAGAAGCGTTCAGTTACTCATATGGTTTTGACTTTCTTATATTTTATGCGAAAATTCGCTAACATTAAATGCGCAAAAAAAATTCTGTTCGTGTAATGGTTAGCTGGCTCATCCAAACTACTGTTAGTTAGCTGCTTTTGCTTACAGCTTGTGTGGAATTTATAAATATGTGAGTTGTTCTAAATGCATTGGGACTAATCAATTATATTTCTATTGTGTTATTAGCTTAAAAGGAAACGAAATTTCGTTTTAACGAATATAGAGGCAAATATTCTAATTGTTCGCGAATTCTCGAAGTTACGATATTCGCAATAAAAATTCGCAAAACGGATATTCGCGCTCAACACTATAATCGAAGTGATGTGTGTAAATGATTCTTGTAGCAATGTGGTGTATTGTTAAAAGTACTTGTGTTCATTGTGTCAGTAGTGTGTGCAGCATGTGTCCAATGTGTCAGTGGCATGTGCAGCATGTGTCCAATGTGTCAGTGGTGTGTGTTGTATGTGTCCATTGTATCAGTGGCATGTGCAGCATGTGTCCAGTGTGTCAGACATTTTATCAGGATAGCTTCATGTAGTATACTAAGGCAGTGTGGCTGCGTATAGCCTCTGGTGGTCCTGGGTACTCAGACCTCATTTGTAGGCCCAGCCTGGTCTTGACAGAAAAGAAGGAAGGATGGATTGGACTTTCGAGATGAAACAAATATTTTTTTCACATTTTGTTGTCCTATTGAGAATCTGTGGCAAGGCTTGAAAATTGCTGTTCACAGATGCTCTCCATTCAATCTGACTTGTGTTATTTTGCAAAGAAGAATGGGCAAAAATTTCAGCCTCTAGGTGTGCAAAGCTGGTAGAGACTTACCCCAAAAGACTTGCAGCTGTAATTGTAGAGAAAGGTGGTCCTGCAAAGTATTCACTCAGGGGGGCTGAATACAAATACACACCACACTTTCCAGATTTTTTTTTATTAAACATTATGAAAACCATGTATCATTTTCTTTTCATTTTACACACACTTGCTACTTTGTGTTGGTCTATCACATAAAATCCCAATAAAATACCTTTAAGTTTGTGGGTGTAATGTGAAAAAAAAATTGGAAAAGTTCAAGGGGTATAAATAATTTTTTCAAGGCACTTTAAATGGGCTTCTTTGGTGTCATGTGCATGGATTTCAACAGATGACAGGAACAATGGTAGACATTTCTGCTCATATTTTCTATACTTTGTAAATATAGAAACAAAGGCACGTAAATCTAACTATGGGCAAAAACTAATGGGGTCATTTATCAAACTGGTGTAAAGTAGAACAGGTTTAGCTGCCCATAGCAACTAATCCGCTTACTCCTTTCATTTTCCAAAGGAGCTGTCCAAAATTAAAGTTGGAATCTGATTGGTTGCTATGGGCAACTAAGCCAGTTCTACTTTACACCAGTTTGATAAATGACCCCCTAAAAGTTCTTAAATTTATTTTACCTTGGCAATGTGAAAATCTTGGAGCGTCTCCGTTCTTGCTGTCAACTGCTGAGTTGTATAATGATCTACACTCTCGTCTGTATAGATAAGTACTCTCTCTGCTAGATATTATAGCAGAAATTATATGTTAGGGGTAGGGGTTATAATGCAGGGCCATGTTGCCCCTGGGTTTGTTGTCTAGTGGAAGGATATAGCTGGAGCTTAAATGCTAAAATACTGTAGATACAGTATATTGAAAATCTGTATATCCTCAATTATCCTCTGTTATTTTGATTGGTTATAATGGAGTTTTTTTTCCAGTACTCCAAGTAATACTGCTGGAATTGATGGCCCAAGATGAAAAATTCTAACTGGCATTGGAGTAAATTGGACTCCAGTGAGTTCCCTTGGCTGTTTTCATGGAGATAAATGAAATCTCATTTTCAAGGACAGATGCACTATTGAGCTTGTAAACCAGGCAAGATGGACGGAGGTGGGAATAAGGATCTCACACAGGCAAACAAACTTGGTCTCACTTGTGTGACACTAAAGATCAATGGCAGTGCCAGATGTGTGGAACATAATTTACTTGTTATTAGAGATCCCTTGGAGAACTGTACAGGCATATGGCTTGTGTAAAGGCTTGGGTAGCATCTGCTTTGTGAAATAGTTTACCCTGGCTATTGGGCTTAAGAGTGTAATTATTCTTATTCAACTAAGATGACAAGTGGGATGGGTTATGGTAAGTAGTTTCACTGTAATAGAAACCGCAGCTGAATAAATCAGCAGAAATGTGAATATTCATACTGACTAACAAAAATTCTACACATGCAGTACTTCGAAACCACTGTGGCACCATGTTTTATAATCACCAATAGCACATTATTCAAAGAGTTTTTCCATCCTCAGACAACTTTGCTTTGTGTTTGGCATCTTGCAACTTATAGTAAATGCTTTGAGGGGAAGTCATCAAGTCCTGCGTTCCAGAATTCTGTCTTCAAAAAGTCACCAAACAGGGCATTTGCAACTTTTTGGGGTCACCTACGCATCATTTTTGCAAATGTTTACATTTTTACACCACTCACTCATTTTGAAAAGTAATTTAAAAGTGGCGTTGTTGGTTATGTTAATGAGTTTCTTGCCAGATTTATGAATGGGACTTTTGTTTTAAAGGGAATCTGTCAGCTTGGAAACACCCCCAAGATGGAGTAAGCAGTGTATAGTGTAAGTGGTGCATAGTCCGGTTGTGTAATTATTATCTTCATACTCACTTGCATTCCGACGCTGTATTCCAAGAAACCAGCAGTAAAATACATTGAGTGGACTCCCAAGCTCACACACATAATGGAGAGGACTCGGGGGAGACCTATAAATGCATTTTACTGATGGTTAGTTGGAGCACAGCGTAGGAATGAAAGTAAGTATAAAGATAAAAATGTATAATTGGACTCAGCACGACTTAAGCCAAAGTCACTCCAGTGGTTGGAGTTAGTGGTGATAGATTCAGATTTGTCCTGCCTTGGACGAATCAGAATCCTTTTGTTCCTTTCAGTAAATATTATGAGATCCTGAACGCTGCACCTTTATTATACTTCATTGGCCTAGCCACGGCTGAATGAAGATGGCCACCAGTAACGCAACACTATGTAGGTCTCGAACATGCACAGTTTCCAAATGTATTGCAGAATACATTTTAACCCGGATTCATTATGGATTGCGGCGCAACCAGCAAATCTGTGTACTGATTCGGTAATACAGTTCAACATGTGCCACATGGTCTCGCGTTACTGGCAGCCATCTTCATTCTTCCGCGGCAGAGCCACTACGGTATAATGAAGGTACGGTGATCAGCAACTAATAATGTTTACTTTAAGTATCAAAAAAATTCTGAATTATCCAAAGCAGGATAATTTCGCATTTATCAACACTAGTTGGGGTGTGCTGAAAACTGGAGTAGCATTTGTAGATAAAAGGTTAGGTTTAGAGATATGCCAACTTTTTTTTTATCCTTTATTATTTAGATTTTCTCAATTACACCAAACAAAAAAAAGAAAACAAAACAGAAAAAACATATATATAAAAGACGTATACACTATACACAGAGCACAATATAACATATACGTTTTTAAAAAAGTAAAATTTTTATTGTTTATTTAGCCCACTCTCTCTCTCTCCCAATAAATCTTGTATCGCATAGCTCTTGTCTATATAACCTCTGTGTCAAAAAATCTTTACATGCAGCCTAGTTTTACATATATTTCCTTTTCTAAATATATAATCTTCCTAGCTTTCTCAAAAATTGTTTAAGATTAGGTGGTTTCTCACTTATCCAATATTGCGCTATAAGTTTCCTTACTTGGTATAAAAGTTTTAAGACCACTAATTTAACAAGTGACGATGCACTAATCCTGGAGGGGGACCCTAAAACACAAAGAATAGGACTCTCTGAAAGAGAGATATCATACACCATTGTAATTATTTGCTAACAAATCTAGCCAATATTTCTTTAGACTGGGACATGACCACAGCATGTTTAAAATGTCAGCTTTCGCCCTCTTGCACTCGAACAATACGGATTGGCTCCAGATGCGTTCAGAGAACATCGCACCATTTTGCAAGCAAGTTCAGTCAGTTTTGTCTGCGATTGCTTTCAGTTGTTAAATTTTTTTTGCGAGGGTGCAATGCGCATTAATGCATTTTTCCCCGCACGTGATAAAAAAACTGAAGGTTTGCAAACAACATCTCTTAGCAACCATCACTGAAAAACGCATTGCATCCGCACTTGCTTGCGGATGCAATGCGTTTTTCACGCAGCCCCATTCACATCTATGGGGCCAGGGCTGCGTGAAAAATACAGAATATAGAACATCTGCGATTTTCACGCAACGCACAAGTGATGCGCGAAAAACAACGCTCATGTACACGGACCCATTGAAATGAATGGGTCCGGATTCAGTGTGGGCGCAATGCGTTCGCATCATGCATTGTACCCACGCGGAAAACTCGCTCGTCTGAAAGGAGCCTTAGGTAATTGGCACCATGGACATAATAAATCCCCCCTTACCCCCGAATTGTGTAATAGCAAATAGACTATATATGTATTATATAAACCTGGTAAAGTCTATGCATATGACTTAAAGATAAAGATGGAATATAACTACCGGTAAGTATTTCCCTCCATTTTTTTTGGGAAAAATTTACTTCGATACAAATTTATTTGTGGTGAATCGCGTTAAAAAGCGTCTATTTCCGGGCTGCAGAGAGCCTATATAGGGGTGTAGAACACTGTGCCTTGCAGTAACACACACAGGGAGTCTGCTGTGGTAGTGATACAATACTGTGAGTCAGTATGACATGCACATGACAGGTGTCGCTCTTAGAATCACTGCACACTTCACTTATTTGGGCAGTCACAGGGGCCAAAACTGACTCAAGTATGAACTCAGCCTTACAGGTAGATGTTAGCGTCAAGAAGAAGCGCACTCCTTTTACACCCTCATCAGCTGATTCCACATAGATGTCTACAGAACCTGTTCTGTTAAATGCTTATAAAAGTAGAGCTCCCCCTGACAGAGTGGAGAGGGTGTCAGCAGTAAGTTTGTGTTGATGTCACTGATTATTTTGCCCTTCCTCTGATCCGTCAGAACAATAACCCCTCAAAAAACGGATCCTGTCTGTTCAGCATTTACCTTCACTCGGTCAGTGTTTGGTCAATAATCCACCAGTATTGCTAATGCCAAAAAAAACAGGAGTGGATCTAAAACAGAGATGACACGTGAACAGAATATATGGATTTCTTCTGTGTTTTCTACCCACTCCTGCTTTTGGCTACCAAATCATAAGTTAACTCTGATGGGACCAAACAGGCCTTAAAGCACCTACAGGATCCATTGTGCATCTCATTTTTCCTTCCTTCTGACAGATCAGAAGAAGTGTCAAATAAATGATGATGTCAGCCAGGCCGAAAGCCAAAATAGTGGAGCACTCATGAAGTGGGGAAGGGTGGGACCTTTGACATAGTGGTGAGGTGGAAGCAGCATGAGGAGACCACAGAGTGGCCCAATGACAGGGTCTAGAGGTGGCAGCAGCATAAGTAGGCCACAGAGTGGCACAACGACAGACACTGGAGGTGGCAGCATGAGTAGGCCACAGAGTGGCACAATGACAGTGTCTGGAGGTGGCAGCAGCATGAGTAGGCCACAGAGTGGCACAACGACAGAGTCCTGAGGTCACAGCAGCATGAGTAGGCCACAGAGTGGCACAATGACTGAGTCTGAAGGTGACAGCAGCATGTGGAAGCTACAGAATGGCACAACAACAGAGTCTGGAGGTGGCAGCAGCATGAGTAGGCAACAGAGTGGCACAATGACCGAGTCTGGAGGTGGCAGCAGCATGTGGAAGCCACAGAATGGCACAACGACAGAGTCTGGAGGTGGCAGCAGCATGAGTAGGCCACAGAGTGGCACAACGACATAGTCTGGAGGTGGCAGCAGCATGAGTAGGCCACAGAGTGGCACAATGACAGAGTCTGGAGGTGACAGCAGCATGTGGAAGCCACAGAATGGCACAACAACAGAGTCTGGAGGTGGGAGCAGCATGAGTAGGCCACAGAATGGCACAACAACAGAGCCTGGAGGTGGCAGCAGCATGAGTAGGCCACAGAGTGGCACAATTACCGAGTCTGGAGGGGGCAGCAGCAGCATCAGGAGGAGGCCACAGAGTGGCAAAATGACTGAGTCTGGAGGTGACATCAGCATGATTAGGCCACAGAGTGGCACAATGACCAAGTCTGGAGGTGGCAGCAGCATGTGGAAGCCACAGAATGGCACAATGACAGAGTCTGGAGGTGGCAGCAGCAGCATCAGGAGGAGGCCACAGAGTGGCAAAATGACTGAGTCTGGAAGTGGCAGCAGCATGAGTAGGCCACAGAGTGGCACAAGGACAGAGTCTGGAGGTGGCAGCAGCATGATTAGGCCACAGAGTGGCACAATGACTGAGTCTGGAGGAGGCAGCAGCATGAGTAGGCCACAGAGTGGCACAACAACAGACTCTGTGTCACGGAACCATGAACCAGACGTACAACAAGAGATAAGTGAAAATAAGAAGGCTTTATTGAAAATAAAGCTGTAAAGCAAAAGTCCAAACGGATGGTGAAACCGAGCAGAGTCTTTGCGAAGCCAGAGGTCAGGAACCAGAAGGGTAGTCAGACGAAGCCAGGATCAGGAACCAGCAGGGTAGTCAGACGAAGCCAGGATCAGGAACCAGCAGGGTAGTCAGACGAAGCCAGGATCAGGAACCAGCAGGGTAGTCAGACGAAGCCAGGATCAGGAACCAGAAGCAGCAGCAGTCTAGAAGCATGTGAACACAGGAGGACCAAGCAAGGAACTGAAGCTACAGACCTCCTATATATATGAGCTAGGCATCCAGCTCCTCCCAGGGGAAGGAGGAGCCGCAGGGTGGAAGGCTACAAGAAACCCAGAACCCAAGATGGCCGCCAGCACATGTCAAACGAAGGAGAGCAGCAAGCAGGTAAGACCATGACAGTACCTCCCCCTCAAGGGCCCCTCCTCCGCGGAGCACAAAACGGTTTCTGAGGGAAGCGTGCGTGGAAGGCTCGGAGCAAGGCAGGAGCATGGACATAAGGAGCTTCGCAGCAGAGGCAGCACGAGCCGGCACATCGAATACCTTCCGAAGAGAAGCAACAAAACCGGAAAACTCGGCAACCACCGGATTGTTGTTCTCCCATAAAGGGCTGGCCCAGGCCAAGGCCTTGTCCGAGAGCAGCGAGATCAAGAAGCCCACCTTTGATCTCTCAGTAGGAAAGGCATGTGGCATCAACTCGAAATAAATGCCCACCTGGTTAAGGAAACCTCGGCACTGAGTTGGCTCTCCCCCAAAGCGCTGTGGAAGAGGGGCAGAACCGGTCATACCCCGAAACACCGCAGGCGCAACAACAGGTGTCGGGGTAGACTCTGGCGCAACAACCGGAGCGGCAGTAGGAGCGAGCCCAGGAGCGACAACCGACCCATCGGCAACGGGAGCGAAATGAGCCGTGCGTTCAAGCAGGGTTTGCAACGCCACAGCGAACCGACCCAACAGGTGATCCTGCTGATCAAGTCTGGCAACCAGCGTGGGTAGCGAGGATGGCCCTGTACCGTCAGAATTCATGGCTTGGTCCTAATGTCACGGAACCATGAACCAGACGTACAACAAGAGATAAGTGAAAATAAGAAGGCTTTATTGAAAATAAAGCTGTAAAGCAAAAGTCCAAACGGATGGTGAAACCGAGCAGAGTCTTTGCGAAGCCAGAGGTCAGGAACCAGAAGGGTAGTCAGACGAAGCCAGGATCAGGAACCAGCAGGGTAGTCAGACGAAGCCAGGATCAGGAACCAGCAGGGTAGTCAGACGAAGCCAGGATCAGGAACCAGCAGGGTAGTCAGACGAAGCCAGGATCAGGAACCAGAAGCAGCAGCAGTCTAGAAGCATGTGAACACAGGAGGACCAAGCAAGGAACTGAAGCTACAGACCTCCTATATATATGAGCTAGGCATCCAGCTCCTCCCAGGGGAAGGAGGAGCCGCAGGGTGGAAGGCTACAAGAAACCCAGAACCCAAGATGGCCGCCAGCACATGTCAAACGAAGGAGAGCAGCAAGCAGGTAAGACCATGACACTCTGGAGGTGGCAGCAGCATGAGTAGGCCACAGAGTGGCACAATGACAGAGTCTGGAGGTGGCAGCAGCAGCATTGGAAGCCACAGAATGGCACAACGACAGAGTCTGGAGGTGGTAGCAGCATGAGTAGGCCACAGAGTGGCACATCGACAGAGTCTGGAGGTGTCGGCACAAGCAGCATCAAGAGGAGGCCACAGAGTGGCACAATGATTGACTCTGGAGGTGGCAGCAGCATGAGAAAGCCACAGAATGGCACAATGACCGAGTGCTGATCGACCAAGATACTTCTGGTGGAACCTGCCTGGCATGAACAGGCCTTTAGTAGCTACAGACAATGAGAAGACAAAGCATAAAGATAGCTTTGAGCCCGGAAGAGTTGCGAAGTTCATCAAGAAACGTAACTAAAGATTTTACCACATATAACCGCAGCGCTGACCGCAGAATAAATTTAGTTTTTCGATCAAAATACTTCAATAAAGATTTTACCGCATAAAACCGCAGCGCTGACCGCAGAATAAATTTTGTTTTTCAACCGACATACCTTAATAAAGATTTTACCACATATTACTAAAGCGCTGAACGCTGAATACAATTTATTTTTCCACCGAAATAAGTCACAAAAGATTTTACCGCATATAACTGCAGCTCTGAACGCTGAATACAATTTGTTTTTCCACCGAAATAAGTCACAAAATATTTTACCACATACAATTGCAGAGCTGAACGCTGATTACAATTTGTTTTACCACCAAAATACATCACAAAAGATTTTACCGCATATTACTACAGAGCTGAACAAGATTTGTTTTTCCATCGAAATATGTCACAAAAGATTTTACCGCATATAACTGCAGCGCTGAACGTTGAATAAAATTTGTTTTTCCACCTAAATAAGTCACAAAAGATTTTACCGCATATAACGGAGCACGGAGATGGAGAGGGTCTTCGGATTCCCCACCGCATTATACAGACGTCTCTGAAATGAACCGCTGCTCCCGACAGCAGCTCCTGGGAAGGTCATGGAGCGTCCCGGTCATCCGGCATCTATTCGCTACGCTGAAGAATTATTTTGAAAGTGTGTAGAAGCCACACTGCAGATTTATCATAAAGACATCATGGAGATTTTACCGCATATAACAGCAGCGCTGACCGCTGAATAAATTTAGTTTTTCGACCGAAAAATGTCAATAAAGATTTTACCACAAATATTACTGCAGCGCTGAACGCTGAATATATTTAGTTTTTCGATCGAAATACGTCACTAAAGGTTTTACCACATATAACTGCAAAAGTGAATGCTGAATATATTTTGTTTTTGTACTGAAATAATAATAACTGCAGAAGTGAAATGCGTATATATATTTTTCTTTTTGTACTGAAATAAGCCAGTAAAAGCTTTCAGCAGAAATAAATGCACCAGTGAAGTGCGTATATATTTTTCTTTCTGTACTGAAATAGGCCACTAAACCCTTTTACCACAAATAACTGCACCAGTAAAGTGCGATTTTTTTTTCTTTCTATAATGTAATAGGCCACTAAACTCTTTTGCCACAAATAAGTGCACCAGTGAAGTGCATATATTTTTTTCTTTCTGTACGCTTTCAACACATATAACCGCCGACGTGAACTGAGAATATATTTTTCTTTTTGTACTGAAATAGACCACTAAACGCTTTTAGCAGAAATAAATGCACCAGTGAAGTGCGTATATATTTTTCTTTCTGTACTGAAATAGGCCACTAAACCCTTTTGCCACAAATAACTGCACCAGTGAAGTGCGTATATTTTTTTTTCTATAATAAAATAGGCCACTGAATGCTTTTGCCACAAATAAGTGCACCAGTGAAGTGTGTATATACCATATTTTTTGCTTTATAAGACGCACCTGATGATAAGACGCACCTAGGTTTTTGAGGAGGAAAATAATAAAAAAATATTTTGAACCAAAAGGTGTGCTTTTGGTAGGTTTTGAACTAATGGTGGTCTGTGGATGACGCACTGTTATGGCGATCTGTGGATGACGCACTGTTATGGGGGATCTGTGGATGACGCACTGTTATGGGGGGATCTGTGGATGATGCACTGTTATGGGGGTGATCTGTGGATGACGCACTGTTATGGGGGGGATCTGTGGATGACGCACTGTTATGGGGGGATCTGTGGATGACGCACTGTTAGGGGGGATCTGTGGATGACACTGATGGGGGATCTGTGGATGACACTGATGGGGATCTGTGGATGACACTGATGGGGGATCTGTGGATGACACTGATGGGGGATCTGTGGATGACACTGATGGGGGATCTGTGGATGACACTGATGGGGGATCTGTGGATGACACTTATGTCATCCACAGATCCCCATAAGTGCCATCTACAGATCCCCCATAAGATGAATCAGTGTGGAGGGAGGAGGCGGAGACACTCATGGCGGGGCCCGATGCAGTGACTCTACTCTAATACACCAGGCCCCGCAACTGTTAAATACATTCAATCCGATTTATATCTAAATGTATACGCTCTGTTCGGTACTAACTGTAGTACCGTAAGTATAGCATTAAGACGGCGCAGACCGGCAGCTCCCTCGGTCATGCGCCGCCTGCCGCAGCTCCCTCCTCATGCGTTGCCTGCCTGCTTATCTCACTTTATGAATGAACAGGCAGGCGGCGCATGACAGAGGGAGCTGGGGCAGGCGGCGCATGACAGAGGGAGCTGCGGCAGGCAGTAAGTACCGAACAGAGCGTATACATTTAGATATAGATCAGATTGAATGTATTTAACAGTTGCAGGGCCCGGTGTATTAGAGTCACTGCACCGGGCCCTGCCATGAGTGTCCCCGCCTCCTCCCTCCACACTGATATTTCGCTGGCTGCGCTGTGCACAAAATACGGCATTTTTCTTTCTGTACGCTTTCAACACATATAACCGCCGCCGTTAACTGAGAATATATTTTTCTTGTTTGAAAAGATATAAGCCACTAAAGGCTTTTCAACATCGCACTTGCAGCCCAATAACAAATTGCTGGAATGACAGAGCTGTATAATGGCTATTTGGAACCCTTAAATTATCTTTCCCTGCACTTGTAAATTGCTTTTCTAGCACTGTCCCAAACACCTTCTGATGTCTCTCCCTGCACTAAGATGCTGTGAAATGATTCCTTCCTATCCTTTCCCTGCACTTGTAAATCGCTTTTATGGCAATGTTCCTAGCGCCTTCTGATGTCTCTCCCTGCACTAAGATGCTGTGAAATGATTCCTCCCTATACTGTCCCTGCACTTATAAATCGTTTTTTCAGTTTTTTTTTCACAATCAGGTTTTTCCAATTTCTGTTCCTAGCGCTTTCTCACGTCTGTCCCTGCACTCAGAACGCTGGAAAATGTCTGACTCTAAGATGGCCGCCATATTTATAGGGCTGTGACATCACAGGGCCGGTGTAAGCCGTGTACCAGGGTGGTCTCCCCAGAATACAGCGAAGTCACAGACAAGGAAAGCGACACTGACACCAGCTTACTATGCAAGAACAGAAACTTTACTTAGACGAGTGATAACATAAGAACAATACAAACATGCATAGAAAACGCTATATCCCCGGACCCGCAGTCAATGTCCCACTGGAAAGGCCTAGCCGATGGCGGACACAGCAGAGCCTGCAAGTCGTGCTGTGCCGCTACAGAGGACACCCCTAGCTGATGGCAAATGCAGCAGAGCCTGCAAGTCAATGACTGCGCTGCAGTCCAGTACAGTACAGCTTAGCAAAACTATCTAATCCTAACTGTAACGGACCGTTTCAGCAGACAAGGGGTTAAAATCCGTTTAGGTGATGTGCCCCTTTCTGAGAGACAGGCACAGCTACTGCAGAACACCAAACTCCCGAACTGGATACAAAATAGCACTCCAAACTGGAACCTCACGAATAGCTGCTAGCAGACGAACAGGAATCAGCTTACACTCCTGGCAATCAGTCTCTAACAGCATACAGCGGATGCCCCCAATAACGAGACAAGGCTCCGTGTTGAGGGTCAAGCAGTGGTCTGAGGTGCTGGCACACCCAGCCTGGTTTTTTTTACAGTTGTTTGCAAATACAGGTCCGCCCACAGGGAGGTATAAAACAACCAAGCCCATCTGGTGTACACGCCCCTAGGGGACCAGAATGAAGACTGTGACATAGGACAGATATGCAGCACTGTAGGATACACAGAGACAATACATCCCCACAATGCATCATGGTTTCCTCCTCTCTGCCCTGGAGACACCCGAGGCGTAATCCAATTATCTCTCAAGACAAAGAGAAATCACCAATACACATGTGGATATAACAGGACAGACATCACCATTTAAACACACAATGGGACAATGGCACAATAGAAACACACCCAGCATATTCCTCCCAAGCTGACAAGTTACACTTATTATAAATTGTTACAACTTTGTGAGTTTACATTGGCCATACATATAACTTACATCAATTTAAACAGTATAACTTGGGGACAAACCTATCCAAAATTCACTTGAATAGGTTCAGGGGTTTAAAAGTTAGTATGGGCCATAATCCTGAGGCAAGAGGCTGATAAACAGGCCTCTCCAAAACCCAGTGGCGAGGTTGGTTTCGCCACACTAACTAACTACCTAATGCTAGGCCTAGGCTAGTCTCTGTATCTTCATGCGCCACACAATGTAACAATCAGTAACCAGGTGTACTGACCTGCGTCCATTCTGGGCCCGAGGATGCAGCCTACCAGGGATGGCCACCAACCTCTTAGCAACCGTGTGGCCTTGCTTGATGATGAGGCCTTCTGTCCACACACTGAACTGGTCTTCCTGGAACAACCTCTCTTTCAGAAGAGCTGGATTCAGTCAGGGTATAACAGCTACTCTCCGTCTTCTGAGTGTCCATTAACTGCCAGACATCTGCAAGCCAGGATGGAATCGGATTCAGTCCCTCACAGCACAATCCTTCAACCACCATGCCAGATCAACACACTTCCTGGTTCACTCACAGGCAGCAGCATGAGTCATAATCTGTTTTGCATATTCAAATCTCAGAGTGTACTGGCTGTAGCTGCAAAACAGTGGTCTCTAGTGCCTGGAATGCCAAATAAAATGTTCAAGTACATACATTATGCAGAAATAGCTGTTTCACAATCTCACACTGTCTGGCTGCTGATTGGCTGCATGCATGGCATTATGGGACAGCCCGCCTTCCCAGAGCTCACTGCCCTATATCCTCACACGTGTAGCCGCCATTGTAGTCGCTATTTTAGGAAAAATTGCGATTCGTTACCACGAAGCGCAAGGAAATTCGCATTTGTTGCGAATCAAATTTTTCCTGAAATTCGCATTGAATTCCACTTCTGATTCGATTCGCTCATCTCTAGTCATCAATATTAAAAGTTCAGAAAACCCCTTTAATATACAGTATTGAATCCTTATATAAAAGGTAAAATACAGCATCTCCTGTGAAGAATGTGTATGATAGTCAACTTGCAAGAATTTGGCAGCTATTAGACAAAATTCTGCTAAACCAGACTAGTGATATTTTATTAATGTGAATTCCTATCAATGTCCAAACATTTTTAGCCAAAACAATGATATTTATGCAGAACTTTTAACATTATTTTCTCTCCATAGGAAAACCATATCTAGTGGGCTATTAAAACACACTAATGGAATATTAAATGTAAGACTTAACCCCAGTGGAAACGTATTATTTTCAGTAAATTCAATTGCTAGCAGTGAAATGTAATTTTACAAAACATTCTGTGATACACATACCAATGAGGCAAATGGTGAATGGCTTTAATAATGAGGTTACACAATATAAAATGAGAGGCTGTGTACATGACTGCTTCCTAATGTCTGTAACCTTCCCATGTCGGGGCCTAATGGTGTGATAAAAGCACCGATTAGGTGGTACCTTGATATATGTCTCATAGACTCATAAGTATTAATATAGCTATTATAGGAAGCCCACAGTTTTTAAGGCTCAAACTATTTATCTGTGGGTTTGTGTAATTGCATTGTGCCTCGTTTCCTATATAATTTATCTGTAGGCCCTCTCTGTGACATAGGAGCCTGAAGAAAGTGACACCATAGAAGATTTAGCGAGCTTGTTCAATATAGCAGGACAAGACAGCTAAATGAAGCAGGACGTTTCAATGTCACCGGTCTGATACAGAGCTCAATGGCCACATTTCAGATCCTGAAAAAGGGTTACTTGCTGAACTAAGCAAACTAACGAGATCATTGTGTATAGCATGTCAAATATGGGAAATATGAGGTGTCATACATGAGATTGCTTACAAATTTCTATGCTTTAAAACGAAACTTAAAGGGGTTGGCCATTGTCTGGTTACTGTTGACCAATGTGTTTGTGAGATGTCTATATGGCACTTACTAATATAGTCTTTGTTGAAATTCTGCACCGTTTTCTATATTTCATAAGGTATGCCCTGTTGCTGTCCATAAAATGGCTGCTGATGAAGGCAAATCACCTGCATGTGATGTAGTCTCTATTCAAATAGATTGCACCTGCCATCTGCACTTGCACTGTTGGGAGATTAGTGCAGGTCCAGGAGACTGAGTGATGTGTCTGGTCCATCAGCAGCCATTTTATGGACAGGACCTCTATGCGGACAGCACAGAAGATTTGCCCAACAAGGGGCATGGTTTATGAAATATATATTATATCAACAAGAACTAAGGGGGTCATTAATTAAGACCAGCGTTTTAGAATATAGCTGGCGGTGGATCCGCCGGAGTTATGAAGAGGAGCTGGCCTCTATATAACTTTTTCGGATCCACCGCCAGTCTAAATGTAAGACAGCTTCCTAGCTGTCTTACATTTAGACCACATTCTACACCCACGCCACGCCCACTTTTATAGACCTATCATGAGCAGTGAAAAGTAGCAGATTGCGACGCAAAAGTCCTTTGCGCTGCAATCTGTGCCAGAAATCCACCTAATATAGGCGTATTTCTGGTTACTAAATGACCCCCTATATACTAGGTACTTGGTCACAACTAGCAAGAAAGTGGCCAATCCCTTTAAATAATATGGATACGTCCCTTTAGAAATGTTGTCAGATATAGGTTGTATGCATACAGCTGCAGCATTTTAACTCCTTAAAGTAGTACCTCTATGGCACGGCTCCTTCCTATACACTTGAATAGAAAGGAGCCATCCCATTGAAGTGAATAGGATGGGTGGAATTACACCTGCTCACCGCTGCAATGTTGATGACGAGCAGGTAAACAGTGAAGGGAAGGCTGTGCTGTGCTGGTAGGGCACGCGGCCTTCCCTTCAACCAGCAGATCGGCGCAGGTGCCGTGTGTCGGACCCCCACCAATCTGATATTGATGACCTGAGGATAGGTCATCAAGATTAAAATCCCGGAAAACCCCTTTAAGATTTTACAAAATAAAAATCAAGACTGAAAATGCTTTTAAAAAAAACAAAAAAAAACACCATAAATAGTTTGAAATGTATGGTGTCCTTTTAAAAAATGCTGAACAACTGATGTGTGTGATGGAATCTTTACATAGACAGACCCATTCTGACAGTGGAAAATGTGATTACAGTCATTTGTTGCTTTACATTTTAGATATCTCCTTCTCAATGAGAATTCCTCCCAATAATCTTCAGGAGCAGTTATTTTTCTGGTCAACCAAACAATTCACTACTATAAGCTGTAGAGTGATAACTGGCGTTGCTCCATGTTAATTTTCTCTGTATATATTTATTTAGTATCTTTGTTAAATATTAGAATGTATCTTTGTTTGATCAGCAATTTCATCATGCTGCTGTATCTAAATAAGGCTTGGACAGTATTACGAACCTGTTTACATTCCATATGCCACCATACAGTATGTACCTTCTTAAGTATCTTCATAATACAACATACATAATGCACTAAATCTACAAGAAAAAAAGCTCAGCATAACTCCTGCAATGGAGACACATTCAGGAACAGTATGGGCCCAAATCAGTCTATATGCACCATGGGCACTTTTGGAATTAATGTAATATGGTCCATAATACCGTCATTTGCACAGCCTGAGGCTTGCCATACACATCAGATAGCTGCTGGCTGAACATTTATTCACTTCCGATTGCCTCATACAGATGCATGCGCAGTTCTCAGTAGGAAGATCTCACCCAGAACAAATGGATCAAGCAGCTGCAATCTAACATACCCAATCCAAATCTCCCCCAATATCTGGCATCGGGGAGAGGATGGAGGCCCCATACACATTAGATGGTCATCAAGTCCCATCGAAATAGGGGGCACAGCCAACATACCTCTAATATACATGGCCACTTTAAGCCCCATGGATTCTAGAAACATAGTAAATGAATTTAGTTAATTCAATGTTGTATAAAAAGAAGATAATCTATGCATACTATATACAATTGCAAGAAAAAGTATGTGAACCCTTTGGAATGATATGGATTTCTACACAAATTGGTCATAAAATGTGATCTGATCTTCATCTAAGTCACAACAATAGACAATCACAGTCTGCTTAAACTAATAACACACAAAGAATTAAATGTTATCATGTTTGTATTGAACACACCATGTAAACATTCACAGTGCAGGTGGAAAAAGTATGTGAACCCTTTGATTTAATAACTGGTTGAACCTCCTTTGGCAGCAATAACTTCAACCAAATATTTCCTATAGTTGCAGATCAGACGTGCACAACGGTCAGGAGTAATTCTTGACCATTCCTCTTTACCGAACTGTTTCAGTTCAGCAATATTCTTGGGATGTCTGGTGTGAATCGCTTTCTTGAGATCATGCCACAGCATCTCAATCGGGTTGAGGTCCGGACTCTGACTGGGCCACTCCAGAAGGCGTATTTTCTTCTGTTTAAGCCATTCTGTTGTTGATTTACTTCTATGCTTTGGGTCGTTGCCCTATTGCAACATCCATCTTCTGTTGAGCTTCAGCTGGTGGACAGATGGCGTTAAGTTCTCCTGCTAAATGTCTTGATAAACTTGGGAATTCATTTTTCCTTCGATGATAGCAATCTGTCCAGGCCCTGACGCAGCAAAGCAGCCCCAAACCATGATGCCCCCACCACCATACTTCACAGTTGGGATGAGGTTTTGATGTTGGTGTGCTGTGCCTCTTTTTCTCCACACATAGTTTTGTGTGTTTCTTCCAAACAACTCAACTTTGGTTTCATCTGTCCACAGAATATTTTGCCAGTACAGCTGTGGAACATCCAGGTGCTCTTGTGCAAACTGTAAACGTGCAGCAATGTTTTTTTTGGACAGCAGTGGCTCCCTCTGTGGTATCCTCCCATGAAATCCATTCTTGTTTAGTGTTTTACATATCGTAGATTCACTAACAGGGATGTTAGCATATGCCAGAGACTTTTGTAAGTCTTTAGCTGACACTCTAGGATTCTTCTTCACCTCATTGAGCAGTCTGCGCTGTGCTCTTGTAGTCATCTTTACAGGATGGCCACTCCTAGGGAGAGTAGCAGCAGTGCTAAACTTTCTCCAATTATAGCCAATTTGTCTTACCGTGGACTGATGAACGGCAAGGCTTTTGGAGATAATTTTATAACCCTTTCCAGCTTTATGCAAGTCAACAATTCTTAATTGTAGGTATTCTGAGAGCTCTTTTGTGTGAGGCATCATTCACATCAGGCAATGCTTCTTGTGAAAAGCAAACCCAGAACTGGTGTGTGTTTTTTATAGGGCAGGGCAGCTGTAACAAACACCTCCAATCTCATCTCATTGATTGGACTCCAGTTGGCTGACACCTCACTCCAATTAGCTCTTGGAGATGTCATTAGTCTAGAGGTTCACATACTTTTTCCACCTGCACTGTGAATGTTTACATGATGTGTTCAATAAAAACATGGTAACATTTAATTCTTTGTGTGTTATTAGTTTAAGCAGACTGTGATCGTCTATTGTTGTGACTTAGATGAAGATCAGATCACATTTTATGACCAATTTGTGCAGAAATCCATATCATTTCAAAGGGTTCACATACTTTTTCTTGCAACTGTAAATACATACATGGGCCCGGAGCTGATGGGACATCGAGGTCTGGCTTTTCTATACCAGCACCCCGATCTCCCCTTGGCTCTGGGCCTATGATATATCTCCCTCAAATATTTTCAAAACATCTGCCATAGCAATACAACCTTTATTGGGTTTCATTTGAATTTTTACAGATTTTTCACATATTTTCATATAATTTTTATATATACTTTTATTTTACATCTTTTTATATACATTTTGTACATGGTAGTTATAGTTTTGGGTACAAAGTTCAATGAATATAAATCCAGAAGAAGAGATGGAGTGTATGAAGAAACATGTACTCTTTTACACTTTATTCCACTTTTTTTTACTTTCTTTATCTTCTTTAACTTTCATTGCCTCTGAATATGAACCAATATATGTAATAAAGGATAAGGCTACTTTCACACTAGCGTTTTTCTTTTCCGGTATTGAGTTCTGTCACAGGGGCTCAATAGCGGAAAAAAACTGATCAGTTTTATCCTAATGCATTCTGAATGGAGAGCATTCCGTTCAGTATGCATCAGTTCAGTCCTAGTTTTTTTGGCCGGAGAAAATACCACAGCATGCTGCATTTTTCTCTCCAGTCAAAAATCCTGAACACTTGCCAGAATGCCGGATCCGGCATTAATTTCCATTGAAATGTATTAGTTAAAATAATACATTAAATACATTAAAATTGCCACATTGACGGATACGTTCTTCCGGTCCGTGCATGCACAGACCTTTAAATCTGTGAAAAAAATTAATACCGGATCCATTTTTCCAGGTGACACCGGAGAGACGAATACGGTATTTCAATGCATTTGTCATATCTATAAACATAAGCCACTGAAGAAGGAGCTAGTGCCCTGAAACGCGTATGGCAATATACGTATACACAACTTTATGGTCAAGACCCAAGGTGTATCAAGCAACACTCGTCTTGGAGAAAACTGGCCATTGCTGGGAGAAGTAGCGTGCTACAATTGAAAATAAATCATCATTCGAGGTCTCGCAACTCAGAATCCTACTGCCATAAGGTACCTAACACACCCAGTGCTATAAAGAGAGGAGGAGGGGTAAGTGCACTAATTTAAACCCCTGTCACGGATGGTGTACAGGAAACAAGACAATGCAATATAATTAATGACTCACTGGATCCACAACTAAGGAACAAAGGGGAGACCCCTGCATGAGACCTGCCACTCTCCCTGACTGCTCAGCCTATGCGAACACCCCAAAGGTGAATGGGCGCATATCCACGTACCTCGGCTATCTAATACATGAAGACCCTACAATAGTGAGGGGACACGACCACCGGCTCCCTACACTAGACACAGAGGGAGTCAGGGTCACCTGAAAATCCAGCAGACAGAAAATCACAAATAAAGGAACAGTACTTATCTTGCAGAGGACTGGGAAATAGGAACAGCATGCACACACACTCCAGGAAGTTGTATAAGCCGCACACTACTGCATTATGGGGAGGAACTTAAAGGGAAGCAATCAGTCCAACTGCATGACAGCTGAGATAGACTAACGAGATGAGGAACTGAAACCAAAACAAAGAAACTCAAGGAGGAGGATCTGGAAGGCTCCTGTCAGAGCTTCTCAGCTGTCTGGTTGTGACAGTACCCCTCCCTCTACGAGTGGACTCCGGACACTCAGGGCCCACCTTCTCAGGATGGGACCTATGGAAAGCCCTGATGAGACGAGTGGCCTTAATGTCCGTCACTGGGACCCACATCCTCTCCTCAGGACCATAACCCTCCCAATGAACGAGGTACTGGAGGGAACCGCAGACAAGACGAGAATCCACAATCCTAGAGACCTGAAATTCAAGATTTCCATCAACCATAATCGGAGGAGGAGGCAAAGGCGAGGGTACAATAGGTTGAACATAAGGTTTCAATAAGGACTTATGAAAAACATTATGGATCTTCCAAGTCTGAGGAAGATCAAGACGGTAGGCAACAGGATTGATGACAGACAGGATCTTGTAAGGCCCAATAAACCTAGGACCCAACTTCCAGGAGGGAACCTTCAATTTGATATTCTTGGTAGACAACCACACCAGATCACCAACATTCAGGTCCGGACCAGGCACACGTCTCTTATCTGCCACACGCTTATATCTCTCACTCATGCTCTTTAGATTATCCTGAATCTTTTGCCAAATAGATGACAAAGACGAGGAGAATCTGTCCTCATCAGGTAAACCAGAAGACCCCTCTCCCGAGAAAGTCCCAAACTGCTGATGAAACCCATATGCACCAAAAAATGGTGACTTATCAGAGGACTCCTGACGACGGTTATTTAAAGCAAACTCAGCAAGGGACAAAAAAGAACACCAATCCTCCTGATTCTCCGCCACAAAACAGCGCAGATATGTCTCTAGATTCTGATTGACGCGCTCTGTCTGGCCATTCGACTGCGGATGGAAAGCAGAAGAGAATGACAACCGAACCCCCAAGCGAGAACAGAAAGCCTTCCAGAATCTGGAAACAAACTGCGTGCCCCTATCAGAGACTATGTCTGAAGGAATACCATGCAATTTGACAATGTGGTCAATAAATGCCTGCGCCAGCGTCTTAGCATTGGGCAAACCAGGAAAAGGGATAAAATGCACCATTTTGCTAAAACGGTCAACCACCACCAGAATCACAGTCTTCCCCGAGGAACGAGGCAAGTCCGTTATGAAGTCCATGGACAGATGTGTCCAAGGACAGGAAGGAATGGGTAAGGGAAGGAGAGGACCTGATGGCCGTGAATGAGGGACTTTGGCACGAGCGCAAGTCTCGCAAGCTGCCACAAAACCCTCAACCGACTTACGAAGCGCAGGCCACCAGAAACTCCGAGCGATGATATCCAGTGTGGCTCTTGCCCCCGGGTGGCCAGCAAGGACCGTATCGTGGTGTTCCTTAAAAATCTTGTGTCTCAAAGCGAGAGGCACAAACAACCTCCCAGGAGGACAAAGATCAGGAGCCTCTGACTGGGCTGCCTGCACCTCTGCCTCCAATTCAGGAAAAAGAGCAGAGACCACCACACCTTCAGCCAAAATGGGACCCGGGTCTTCAAAATTCCCACCACCCGGAAAACAACGTGACAGGGCATCTGCCTTCACATTCTTAACCCCAGGGCGGAACGTGACAACAAAATTAAACCTTGAAAAGAACAAAGACCATCTGGCCTGTCTCGGGTTCAGACGCTTGGCTGACTCCAAGTAGGCCAGATTTTTATGGTCAGTAAACACGGTAATAGGGTGTCTGGCTCCCTCTAGCCAATGGCGCCATTCCTCAAAAGCCAACTTGATGGCCAACAATTCCCTATCTCCCACATCATAATTTCTCTCTGCGGAGGAGAGTTTCTTTGAGAAAAAGGCACACGGTTGCCATTTGGCAGGAGAGGAACCCTGAGACAAGACCGCACCCACCCCTACCTCAGAAGCATCAACCTCAACTATGAAGGGTAACAAAATATCAGGTTGTACCAGGATGGGAGCGGAGGCAAAACTCTCCTTGATATTAGAAAAGGCCTTACGCGCCTCTACCGACCAGGAAGAAAAATCTACCCCCTTTCTGGTCATATCAGTGAGTGGTTTAACAACAGAGGAATAATTCAAAATAAATTTCCTGTAATAATTGGCAAAGCCCAAAAAACGCATCAGCGCCTTCTGATTCTCAGGAAGCTCCCACTCAAGCACAGCGCGGACCTTCTCGGGGTCCATGCGAAAACCAGAAGCGGAGAGAAGAAACCCCAGAAATTGAATTTCTGGAACCGCAAACACACATTTTTCCAGTTTCGCATAGAATTTATTCTCCCGCAGGATGAGCAAGACCTGACGTAAGTGTTCCTTATGAGTCTTGAAATCAGGAGAAAAAATCAAAATGTCATCCAAATAAACTAATACAAATTTTCCCATTAAATGATAAAAAATGCTGTTCACGAAATGCTGAAAAACGGCTGGAGCATTCATCAAACCAAAAGGCATAACCAAATTCTCAAAATGGCCCTCAGGGGTATTGAAAGCCGTCTTCCATTCGTCTCCTTCTCTGACCCTGACCAGGTTGTATGCCCCTCTTAGGTCTAATTTGTAAAAGACTTTAGCCCCAACAACCTGGTTAAACAGGTCCGGGATCAGAGGAAGCGGATAAGGGTCACGAATAGTGATACTGTTCAGCTCCCTGAAATCCAGACAAGGTCTTAAAGAACCATCTTTTGTCTTAACAAAGAAAAAACCAGCGGCAACAGGTGACTTCGAGGGTCGTATGTGTCCTTTTCTCAGACTCTCAGAGATATAAGCACGCATAGCGACCCTCTCAGGTTGGGAAAGATTGTATAAACAAGATTTAGGCAGCTTGGCGCCTGGGATGAGATTAATAGGGCAATCGTACTCCCTGTGCGGAGGCAAATCCTGAACTCCACTCTCAGAGAAGACATCCGAAAATTCAGAGAGGAAAGGTGGTACAGTCTTAGTAGAAACCTCAGAAACAGATGTCATGAGGCAATTCTCTCTGCAAAAGTCACTCCAACCATTTATTTGTCTCGCTTGCCAATCAATGGTGGGGTTATGTTTAGTGTGCCAGGGTAGCCCCAACACTAGAGGAGTAGGCAAACCGCTAAGGACGAAACATGACACATCCTCAACATGAGCATCACTCACAATTAAACGGATATTGTGAACTATGCCCTTTAATGATTTCTGAGAAAGTGGAGCGGAATCAATAGCAAAAACAGGAATATCCTTTCCCAAAGTGCATACCTGGAAACCATGAGTTATTGCCAATTGATTATCAATGAGATTGACAGCTGCTCCACTATCCACAAAAATCTCACAAAAAATGCTCTTGCTCTCTAGCACCACCCTAGCAGGCAGGACAAAACGGGAACTACAAGCAAACGGAAAACCTTCAATTTCCGCCTCAACCCTGCCAATAGTAACAGATGGAACATTTTTAAAAGATTTTTTCCTTTTTGTTTCTTTATTACTCCCAGAAGACTGCCTGAATCTCCTAGAGGGACAAACATTTGCCAAATGAGTTATACCTCCACAACAAAAACAAACCCTCCCATGCGGGCTGAATCTTCTATTGTCAGAGGCAATCAACCCCAGCTGCATGGGCTCCTGCTCAGAAGGGGCTGACAGCGACTGAGACCCCTGCGCACAGAAAGAGACCGCTGCACTGTCCCGGGACTGAGTATGACAGGAAGGAGAGATCTCTCCTCTCTCTCTAAGACGCCTGTCAATACGAACAGCCTGAGACATAGCAGAATCCAAGGAGGTAGGTCTCTCATAAAAGGCAAATGCATCTTTGAATCCCTCAGAAAGACCATGGCAAAATTGACTTCGGAGTGCAGCATCATTCCAACCAGTATCAGCTGCCCATCTCCGAAATTCTGAGCAGTATATCTCTGCAGATTGTTTACCCTGGCATAACAGACGTAGTCTAGACTCAGCCAGAGCAATACGATCCGGATCATCATATATCTGACCCAGGGCTAAAAAGAATTCATCCACTGAACGGAGGGGCTGTGCCCCCTCCGGCAGCGAAAAGGCCCAGGATTGAGCGTTACCCCTGAGCAGCAATATAATGATCCCCACCCTCCGTTCCTCATCACCAGAGGAATGGGGAAGAAGGCGAAAATGGAGTTTGCAAGCCTCTCTAAAACGCACAAAATACTCACTACCCCCGGAGAACGTATCCGGGAGCGAGATCTTAGGCTCAGAACAAACTCCATGAACGCAAGCTGAACCGGTCACTTGAAACTGAGAAAAAGTCTTACGGAGATCAGCTACCTCCAATGAAAGACCCTGGAAGCGTTCAGCCAAAAGTGAAACCGGATCCATGCTTGAGACGGTTTTGGCGTCTTATAATGTCACGGATGGTGTACAGGAAACAAGACAATGCAATCTTATTAATGACTCACTGGATCCACAACTAAGGAACAAAGGGGAGACCCCTGCATGAGACCTGCCACTCTCCCTGACTGCTCAGCCTATGCGAACACCCCAAAGGTGGATGGGCGCATATCCACGTACCTCGGCTATCTAATACCTGAAGACCCTACAATAGTGAGGGGACACGACCACCGGCTCCCTACACTAGACACAGAGGGAGTCAGGGTCACCTGAAAATCCAGCAGACAGAAAATCACAAATAAAGGAACAGTACTTATCTTGCAGAGGACTGGGAAATAGGAACAGCATGCACACACACTCCAGGAAGTTGTATAAGCCGCACACTACTGCATTATGGGGAGGAACTTAAAGGGAAGCAATCAGTCCAACTGCATGACAGCTGAGATAGACTAACGAGATGAGGAACTGAAACCAAAACAAAGAAACTCAAGGAGGAGGATCTGGAAGGCTCCTGTCAGAGCTTCTCAGCTGTCTGGTTGTGACAACCCCGTACCCTCAGGACTGACGAGCTGCGCTCCAAGTAAGTTACTGTTACCGAAACAACACTAACGATATTTACTAACAAAGTTGGCGATACAGTTTCATTATTACCTGGTAGTGTTGGGTGAGCATGCACATCCGAATACCATTTTGACTTGAGCATCGCGATGCTCGGCACATCGCGGTGTTCGGCTGAGGATCACCAGCAGGCCCTCGCCCATAATGTTTTAGATCTAGAGGGACATGAGGAGATCTTGTGCACTGATTCCCAAACTCTTGAGCATCCACAGTCAGAAAAAGATGACGGTGGGGAACAGCAATTAGTGTTTCACGAGGTGGATGATGATGATGAGACACAGTTGCCAATAAGTCAACCGCAATTAGTGTCTCAAGAGGTTCATGATGAGGATGAGACACAGTTGTCAATAAGTGAAGTTTTTGTTAGGTCAACAAGTCAGGAGGAGGACCAGAGTGAGGAAGTGGAAAAGGAGGTGGTGGACGATGAAATCACTGACCTAACCTGGGAAGGTGTCAAGCCGAGCGAGGACAGCAGTACAGAGGGGCAGGGGTCCTCAGAACCGCAACAGGCTGGAAGAGGCAGTAGGGTGGCAAAAGGGAGAAAGCGGACCACACCAAACAGGTCCACAGGCTGTCATCAGCGTTACCATCCCACTTCTGTGTCTACTCAAACGCTCGCTGCTCACAATGAGGGCGGATGCTTTGCATGTGGAAGAGGTGGAAATGGGGGAAGACAGTACACAGGGTGATAGCCAGACCACCCTCCGTTCATCTTCTCAGCGTGAATTGGATGATGATGAGGAGGAGCAGGAGACGGTTTCCTCCGCTACAGAGGGTAGTACCTATAGCAGGTTTATTTCATCTGTTCAGCGTGGATGGGCCGAAGAGGAGGAAGAGGATAAGGAGATTGAGAGTCATTCTCCTGATGAGGACAACAAATTCTTGTCTGTTGGGACTCTGGCACACATGACTGACTTTATGTTATGCTGCCTTTCCAGTGACCCTCGCGTTATACGCATTTTGGCCAATACCGATTACTGGTTGTTCACCCTTATCGACCCCCGCTACAAAGAGAACTTCTCATCTCTCCTTCCTGTGGTGGAGAGGACTAGCAAAATGGTGCAATACCAGAGGGTCCTTGTGGAAAAATTGCTCCAAAAATTTTCAGCTGACAACACTTGCCGCAGAGTACGTAGTTCCTTGGGCAACCAAGAAGGGGAGATTAGGGAACACCCAGCAGTTCCAACAGAGGAAGGGCAACACTCTCCAAGGGCTGGGACAGTTTCATGACACCCCGCCAACACCCTCACACTGATGCGCGGCCTAGTGTTACAAGGAGGGAAAAGTTGTGGAAGATGGTGAAGGAGTACGTAGCAGACCGTGTCATCGTCCTCAGTGATCCCTCTGTGCCTTACAACTATTGGGTGTTCAAGCTGGACACGTGGCATGAACTGGCGCTTTACGCCTTGGAGGTGCTGGCCTGCCCTGCTGCCAGCATTTTGTCTGAGCGGGTATTTAGTGCTGCTGGGGGCATTATAACAGATAAGCGTATCCGCCTGTCAACTGAAAATGCTGAGAGGTTGACTCTTATCAAAATGAACAAGGCCTAGATTTCCCCTGACTTCTCTACTCCACCAGTGGAAATCCGCTGAACATTAAGGCACTTTAAATGTGTTTTTTTCTGGTGTATTGAATACACTATATTCCATTCACCCCTTCCACCACTAAAGGAAATATGGTTCAATCTTCCTTTTCTCACCCTCCTTCTCCTCCCCCATCATATCAACATGCTTATTAGGCTGCCCTCGCTCCTAATGTTTTAGAGGGTCAGCAGCAGACCCTCCCCCCTAATGTTTTAGAGGGTCAGCTCAGCAGCAGACCCTCACCACTAATGTTTTAGATGGTCAGATCAGCAGCTGTCACGGATGTAGTAGGGGAGAACACCAAAAGACAACAAGAAGGAAGGGAAAAGACACTAGGTCTCACCGCTAGGGAAGGAAAAGGGTCACCACCTATAAAACCCTGCTCCTCGCCCTAACTCCTATCCGTATGAGCACCTCTCGATGGTAGAGATGCCCATACACAGGAACCTAGAAAACCCTGGTGGCCCTCGGATGCCCTAATGGTAATGACAATCCGCTCATTCTCTGGTGAAGTAACCAGCGTCTCGCTGAGGCCTAGTAAACAACAAAGGTGGGGGGGAATACAAAATACAACAAGCAGAACACTTAACTTCTGAGGCTGATGGATAATGGATGAACAGGACTTCAACTAGAACCACACTCCAGCTCTTCCAAAAACCAAATGAAGCTATCCAGAGCAAGGAGTGATGGGTAAAGTCAGACTAAATAGGGGGAGGCAAAGGTCACATGATCCACACCTGAACAGGAGGTGTGGAAATACAAGCAACACACAGACAAAGTGAAACCAAAACCAAAAGAGGCTGTCAGATCACTAATGTGTAGATAATCTTTCAGACCTTCTAAAACCTGTCAACGGTGTGACAGCAGCAGGCCCTCACCCCTAATGTTTTAGAGGGTCAGCTCAGCAGCAGGCCCTCACCCCTAATGTTTTAGATGGTCAGATCAGCAGCAAACACTCGCCCCTAATGTTTTAGAGGGTCAGCTCAGCAGCAGACCCTCAACCTTAATGTTTTAGATGGTCAGATCAGCAGCAGGCACTCACCCCTAATGTTTTAGAGGGTCAGCTCAGCAGCAGGCCCTCGCCCCTATTGTTTTAGAGGGTCAAAAGCAGGCCCTCGCCCATAATGTTTTAGATGGTCAGATCAGCAGTAGGCCCTCGCCCCTAATGTTTTAGAGGGTCAGCTCAGCAGCAGACCCTCACACCTAATGTTTTAGAGGGTCACCAGCAGGCCCTCACCCATAATGTTTTAGATGGTTGGATTAGCAGCAGGCCCTCGCCCCTAATGTTTTAGATGGTCAGATCAGCAGCAGGCCCTCGCCCCTAATGTTTTAGAGGGTCAGCTCAGCAGCAGACCATCACCCCTAATGTTTTAAAGGGTCACCAGCAGGCCCTCACCCATAATGTTTTAGATGGTCAGATCAGCAGAAGGCCCTCGCCCCTAATGTTTTAGATGGTCAGATCAGCAGCAGGCCCTTGCCCCTAATGTTTTAGATGGTCAGATCAGCAGCAGACCCTCGTCCCCAATATTTTAGAGGGTCACCAGCAGGCCCTCACCCCTAATGTTTTAGATGGTCAGATCAGCAGCAGGCCCTCGCCCCTAATGTTTTAGAGCAGGCATGCTCAACCTGCGGCCCTCCAGCTGTTGTAAAACTACAACTCCCACAATCCCCTGCTGTAGACTGATAGCTGTAGGCTGTTCGGGCATGCTGGGAGTTGTAGTTTTGCAACAGCTGGAGGGCCACAGGTTGAGCATGCCTGTTTTAGAGGGTCACCAGCAGGCCCTCACTCATAATATTTTAGATGGTCAGATCAGTAGCAGGCACTCGCCCCTAATGTTTTAAATGGTCAGATCAGCAGCAGGCCCTCACCCCTAATGTTTTAGATGGTCAGATCAGCAGCAGGCACCCGCCACTAATGTTTTAGAGGGTCACCAGCAGGCCCTTGCTCCTAATGTTTTTGAGGGTCACCAGCAGGCCATCAATCATAATTTTTCAAGGGTGTGTATGATGCCCTGCTTTATGTGTAATAAAGGGTGTATTGGAGTGCCGGTTCCTTGTAATTTTTGGCAGCCCTTTCACTTAGTGCATAGGCTTTATGAGTGTAGGAGTCCCACTACCTGAACAATTGTACTACAATGTGAATAATGCCCTCCTTTATGTGATGTACAGGTTGTATCGGAGTGCCTCTTCCTTGTAATTTTTGGCAGCACTTGCACTTTATATACAAGTAAATATACAGGAAAGAATGTTTCCTAACAATTTTTCCTCTAAAAACAATTTTATCTTCGGTTTTGTGCGTATTATTGTCAGTCTGTAAAATTGGCTTACTACTCGGACAACATCGTTCCCAGCAGCGACCTGGGAGTCCAAGATGCATCCAGACATCCTCCCCATGCTGTTCCCGAACCATTTCAGTAGTGTTTCCATCAATTTCTGACCTTTTCCTTTGAACCAGACACCCTACCCTCTTCAGAGCAGGGGGTGCCTGGTTTAATGCTCGGGTTCTCCTATTGACTTCCATTGTGCTCTGGTGCTCTGTAGAGCACCCGAGCATCCCAAAGTGTTCTACTCGAGCACCCGAGCACTTGGGTGCTCGATCAACAAAGACACATGCGGTCCAGCCTGTCATTTTCCCTGCTCCTGGTTTCTATTCAATGACTGCAGCAAGACATTCATATCCAATACCCTGATATTGATCAATTGATTTTGTGTTCTATAAATTAGGCAAGATACATGTGCTGGACTTGCCAACTAATTCAGTGTTATCCACCACAAAGGATCTTTATTTTTATGAAATAATGCAAATGAATTAACTTCTTTACCTGCGGTACTTGTATATGACGGAAAAGTCTTCTATAGTCATCTGGCTATTTATATAATAGGCAATTACTGTTATGAACCTGTGTTGAATATTATTAAATACTGAGGGGCATTAACCTAATATAGCTGGATTATATATTTACTTCCATTTATTATTTTCTTTCTGCAATTATGTATTAGAATTACCGTATTTTTTGCCCCATAAGAAGCACTTCCCCCCCCCCCAAAAGTGGGGGGAAAATGCCCCTGCGTCTTATGGGGCGAATGCTGCCATTTTGCATCGCAGACTGCGATGTATCAGCTGGACGAGGGAGGAGGGGCCGGTGTCATGCAAATGTGGCGGAGCCGGTGCGGTCACTGTACTCTGGCCCCGCCGCTCACTCACTTCCTTAACCGCTTTACGTCCGCCCAAAGGATATAAACGTCCTATGGGTGGACCTCTATTTCTGAAAGCACGTTTTAGAACGTCCTTTCAGAAATAGCAGCTGCGAGCGCTGTGTATGCAGAGAAGGAAGCACTATGCACTTCCTGTTCCGGCCCGGCGGTCATGCGACCGCCGTGATCGGAGAGTGCAGGGGCTGTGTGAGGTCTCTCAGAGACCTCGATCAGCCCTGCACTGAGGCTGTAGAGCGCTGTATTGCACTGTACAGCCTCTCTAGGGGTGTATTTGTCCTGTAACTGGGGCTACTATGTCAGCCCCAGTTACAGGAGAAATCAACAGTGAAAAAAAAAAGAAAAAGTGGAGTAAATGTCCCCCAGAGGTCTGGTATGACCTTATGGGGGACGAAAAGTGTAAAATAAAAAAAATAAAAATAAAAGGTTGAAAATAAAAAATAAAAAAAAGTTTCACATGTAAAAAAAAAAAGTCCCCAAGTAAGGAATGAAAAAAAAAAGTTAAAAATATAAAAAAAAATAAAAAAAAGTATACATATTAGGTATTGCCGCGTCCGTAAAAACCAGCTCTATAAAAATATCACATGACCTAACCCCTCGGGTGAACACCGTAAAAAAATTTTTTTAAAAACTGTGTCAAAACAAGCAATTTTTGTCACCTTGCATCACAAAAGGTGCAACACCAAGTGATCAAAAATGCGTATGTCCCACAAAATGGTACCAATAAAACCGTCACCTCATCCCGCAAAAAATGAGCCCCTATATAAGAAAATCTCTCAAAAAATAAAAAAACTATAGCTCTTAGAACATGGACACATTAAAACATAATTTTTTGTTTCAAAAATGCTATTATTGTGTAAAAGTGAAACAAATTTAAAAAAGTATACATATTAGGTATCGCCACGTCCGTAACAATCTGCACTATAAAAATGTTACTTGATTGAACCCCTCAGGTGAATGCTGTAAAAATAAATAAATAGAAACTGTGCTAAAACAACCAATTTTTTGGTCACCTTGCCCCTTAAAGTGTTATAATGAATGATCAAAAAATCATATGTACCCAAAAATAGTACTAATAAAACTGGCACCTTATCCCCTAGTTTCCAAAATGGGGTCACTTCTTGGGAGTTTCTACTGTAAGGGTGCATCAGGGGGCTTCAAATGGGACATGGCATCTAAAAACCATGTGGAGTTCCTTTTCTTCTGCGCCCTGCCGTGTGCCCATACAGCAGTTTACGACCACATGTGGGGTGTTTCTGTAAACCGCAGAATCTGGGTAATAAATATTGAGTTTTGTTTGGCTGTTAACCATCGATGTGTTAAAGAAAAAAATTGATTAAAATGGAAAATCTGCCAAAAAAGTGAAATTTAAAAATTTGATCTCCATTTTCCTTTAATTCTTGTGGAACGCCTAAAGGGTTAACAAAGTTTGTAAAATCGGTTTTAAGTAACTTGAGGGGTGTAGTTTCTACAATGGGGTCATTTATGGGGGTATCCACTATGTAGGCCCCACAAAGCTTCTAAACTTCTAAGCCTTCTAACGTCCTAAAAAAATAAAATGACATTTCCAAAATGATGCCAACATAAAGTAGACATATGGGGAATGTTATATAATATAATATTTTATGAGGTATCACTTTCTGTTTTAAAAGCAGAGAAATAGACATTTAGAAAATTGCAAATTTTTCAAATTTTTGGGTAAATTTGGGATTTTTTCATAAATAAAGGTGAAATATTTTGACTCAAATTTATGACTATCATGAAGTACAATGTGTCACGAGAAAACAATCTCTGAATGACTTGGATAAATAAAGGCGTTCCAAAGTTATTACCACATAAAGTGAGATATGTCAGTTTTGCAAAATTTGGCCTGGTCAGGAAGGGGGCAAATGGCCCAGATGGCAGGTGGTTAATGCTTAAACATTTTATAATAATAGCTTTAATTGACGTTCCGATCCCCAGCCCCATCTGTACTACTGTACTTACTAAATGTCCTGTAGCAGGCAGAGCAGGGAGGGCGGCTGGCCAGAACTCACTGATGTCACGTGACATGCCTGCGGCGCCTACTTTATGAATTAAGTAGGCGGCGTAGGCACGTGACATCAGTGAGTTACGGCCGGCCGCCCGCCCTGCTCTGCCTGCTACAGGACATTTAGTAAGTACAGTAGTACAGATGGGGCTGGGGATCGGAACGTCAATTAAAGCTATTATTATAAAATGTTTAAGCATTAAGGAAGTGAGTGAGTGGCGGGGCCGGAGTACAGTGACCGCACCGGCCCCACCGCATTTGCATGACACCGGACCCTCCTCCCTCCCCCTCCCACAGGTTTAGCTATGGTATATTAGGGCATCTGTGGATGTAACTATTATGGGGTGGGGGATATGTGGATGGGACTGTTATGGGGTGGGGGATCTGTGGGTGACACATATATAGCAGTGCCATCCACAGATCCACCCCCCATAACAGTGACATCCACAGATCCCCCTCCATAACAGTGCCATCCACAGATCACCCCCCCATAACAGTGCCATTCAAAGATCCCCCCATAACAGTGCCATCCACAGATCCCCCCATAACAGTGCCATCCACAGATCCCCCCATAACAGTGCCATCCACAGATCCCCTCCATAACAGTGCCATCCACAGATCCCCTCCATAACAGTGCCATCCACAGATCCCCCCCATAACAGTGCGTCATCCACAGATCCCCAATAATAGTGTCATGCACAGACCACCATGAGTTCAAAACCCACCAAAAGCACACCTTTTGGTTAAAAAATTTTTTTTTCTTATTTTCCTCCTCAAAAACCTAGGTGTGTCTTAGGGCCGGTGCGTCTTATAGGGCGAAAAATACGGTAATATATATTAATTCACTCTATTTCACAGTATCATGTACCATATTTGTGATTGAAGTGTAAATATATGTTTTATTTTTTTTATATTTTTTATTATTTGGGTGATTGTATATGCATTATCTTTTATATTTTTAAAATTAAATAATTAACCTTATATGCAAAATTAGAAGGAGTGCACACCTGTTTTCTTTCCTTATTTATACCATATGAATACACACATTCTATAAACTGTAAATACATTTTTGCTATTTGATATTTTATTCACTGCTATGTCATGTATTTGTCAGGCGGCTCGCTGTTACTTATTGATCATAGTGGATTTAAACCTGTAGACATTACAGCTTCAGCATTATTGTAGTAGTGGATTGATTGCTGGAACAGTATATCACATGGAATCTATTCTGCTTACTTTTAATTACTGTTAGAAATATAAAAAATATACTTGTGCTAAAGTAAGGAACTAATAAAATGCACGCTAACACTAAAACCATATTAAATGACTTACGGAAGAAAAGAAGGGTTCTATATTTTCAGATTGATTTCTTATGAAATAATTAGAAAATAGCATACAATAACCCAGATTCCTTTTCTGGCATTTTTCTTCTGGCTCATACTGTATATCTGTGTGCTTCCAGTTTTAGACATAGCTTGTTTTTTTTACAGATTCATACTTAATTAGTGATTTTAAAAAACACTTCTTGCTCCAGTGGATGCTTTATTATACAGTTATTCATTCTTAGATGTATTGTTTTTGAAGGAGAATACAGTGTCTGAAGTCCATACTCAGGTCCACAATACAGAACTGTAGGGACTACATGTATTGCCATGTAGGGTATAGGAACACAGGTAAGGCTGGTTTCACATCACTGTTTCTTTTTCCGTTCTTCTGATCCTGTATTTTTTCACTTGTGGTGCGTTATTTGGGGTCTTAGGGTATTTTTTTAATTGCAGCATTCTCTGGCTATAGCATTTTTTGCTTGTCAACGTATGTGTGATCAAAAAAAACATTGCAAAAAGTTTGTAAAAAAAAAGCTTGAATTTCATGTCATTTTGTATTTTCATGTAACAGGATAAAAAAGAACTGCCATAAAAATTTTGTGTGAAGGAAACGTTAAGGTTGATTCTCCTTTATTCAGTAAGTGTTGTAGTAATAATGATTATTAATATATAATAATGAGGGTTTGTTTTAGCTTTTATCAGTAAGATCTAAAATAAAGTTTAAGAACAATTAAAATATTCAGATAACACAAAGTGACTAGAGATGAGAGAATTTCATATTTTGAAATTCGTTCACGCTTCGTTTACTGGTAAAAGGTGAATTGTGTTATGGATTCCGTTACCACGGACCATAACGCAATTCTATGATGGAATGCATAACGGAATGCCTTTAGAGGCATTCCGTTATTCATTCTATCATAATAGAAGTCTATGGGCTGCAAAACTGATCCGTTCCATTTCCATTATGCAGGGGAGTCCTCTCCTGCATAACGGACACGGGACGGATCCGTTTTGCAGCCCATAGACTTCTATTATGACGGAATAAATAACGGAATGCCTCTAAAGGCATTCCGTTATGCATTCCATCATAGAATTGCGTTATGATCTGTGGTAACGGAATTCATAACGCAATTCATCTTTTACCAGTAAACGAAGAGTGAACGAATCACTCCAGATTTTGGCTTCCAAAACTGTATGCAGAAATCTGACTGTGGCCATACCCTACCTTTTTGACATTTGTCTGATTTGCCTGCGAAAATGTTGAAGTGCATGTACAGTACATGGTCAAGTATATGTGTGACTACCAACTGATTGCACCTATACATAAAGCATGGGAATGGTTTATGGAAAATGTGGTGTAATCAATGTGAAAGATGTTTGTTGCAGCATCTTTACTCCTCCATCGATAAACTCTGACCTCAATAATACAAATCACAGACACTCATGTATCTATCCTTCACACGGACCATTTATTCCCTTTGATTTCATCCTCTTATATTTATCTCCACTGACTGTTAAAACAAGCACTTGCAGGCTTGCTATTTAGACCTTGGAGAAGGTCACCTTCATATCCAGACCAGATGTCCTTTGACAGATTTCTAGTTCCACAAATATATTATGCACACTGGCCATTTTGTCCTAAAGGAGACTTCCACCCTTAGAAGACCACTTTTTTATATTCAATATTTTTATTGCTTGTTTGGAAAATATGGGAGAGCAAAGGAAGGATATACAGCATTCTACAACCCCAAAAAAATGATTATTGGCTCATAACAGGACACAGTCTGTCTAGTTATACTGTATATAGATAGGGCTTGATATCAGTGGCGTACCAATAGGGGGTGCAGCTGTAGCAGTTGCTACCGGGCCCTGGAGCCTGAGAGCGCCCAAAGACCCATGCTAGTCAAGTTACACCTCTGACTGGAGGGAAGGGGATAGGTCAAGAATTTGGCATGGTGGGCCACTGAGGGAAGGGGAACTGAACTCTTGTACCAATGCCCATGAGCAAAATGACAACTGTAACCTTGAAACAGAGAAGTGTGATATAAAGAACACTGAAGTAAAAGAAATAAAGAATAAGAAAAAAAGAAGTCAGAAGAGATGCAAAAAAGAGAGAGAGGGGAAGGAAGATGATGGGGGAAGGGTCTCCCAAATTATGATGTGCTTAACTAATCCTCCATGTTTTAGTTCTCTTGAAATAATATCCACCTGGTCCAGGGTTGGGTGAAGTTGTCAGTATGTGCAGAATTGTCAGCCACCATGTTTTCCATTAACATAATATAGATGACTTCCTTTATCTATTCACTAAGTAAAGAGGTTGTGGTTGACTTCCAATGGGAAGGTTTGAAGGGTTTCTCCAGGAATACAATATTGATGACTTATTCTCAGGATAGGTCATCAATATCTGATGGGTGGGGGTCCAACTTCCAGCACCCATCCCTTTGAAGAGGCCACAGGGCTGCTTCCTTCTCACAGCATACCAAGCACGGTGCCGTACAATGGATAGTGGCTGTGCTTGTCTGTGTGAGTCTATGCCCCCTTCTGCTAAACCCCATCCAATTTTCTCATTACTTTTAAAAAGACATAAGAGAAATAGAAAATAGCAAAAGGTCACAGTTTTGGCTTGAGGCAAAATATGTGACACCAAAAAATTGGGTTAAATTAGTTAATAAATTTCCCTTAATGTCTCCTACCATATTTACCAGACAGATGGTCAACTCTCAATTTCCATAGTGTTAAGGTAAAGAATACACTGCGTGCAGAATTATTAGGCAAATGAGTATTTTGACCACATCATCCTCTTTATGCATGTTGTCTTACTCCAAGCTGTATAGGCTCGAAAGCCTACTACCAATTAAGCATATTAGGTGATGTGCATCTCTGTAATGAGAAGGGGTGTGGTCTAATGACATCAACACCCTATATTAGGTGTGCATAATTATTAGGCAACTTCCTTTCCTTTGGCAAAATGGGTGAAAAGAAGGACTTGACAGGCTCAGAAAAGTCAAAAATAGTGAGATATCTTGCAGAGGGATGCAGCACTCTTAAAATTGCAAAGCTTCTGAAGCGTGATCATCGAACAATCAAGCATTTCATTCAAAATAGTCAACAGGGTCGCAAGAAGCGTGTGGAAAAACCAAGGCGCAAAATAACTGCCCATGAACTGAGAAAAGTCAAGCGTGCAGCTGCCAAGATGCCACTTGCCACCAGTTTGGCCATATTTCAGAGCTGCAACATCACTGGAGTGACCAAAAGCACAAGGTGTGCAATACTCAGAGACATGGCCAAGGTAAGAAAGGCTGAAAGACGACCACCACTGAACAAGACACACAAGCTGAAACGTCAAGACTGATTTTTCTAAGGTTTTATGGACTGATGAAATGAGAGTGAGTCTTGATGGGCCAGATGGATGGGCCCGTGGCTGGATTGGTAAAGGGCAGAGAGCTCCAGTCCGACTCAGACGCCAGCAAGGTGGAGGTGGAGTACTGGTTTGGGCTGGTATCATCAAAGATGAGCTTGTGGGTTGAGCTTTTCGGGTTGAGGATGGAGTCAAGCTCAACTCCCAGTCCTACTGCCAGTTTCTGGACACCTTCTTCAAGCAGTGGTACAGGAAGAAGTCTGCATCCTTCAAGAAAAACATGATTTTCATGCAGGACAATGCTCCATCACACGCGTCCAAGTACTCCACAGCGTGGCTGGCAAGAAAGGGTATAAAAGAAGAAAATCTAATGACATGGCCTCCTTGTTCACCTGATCTGAACCCCATTGAGAACCTGTGGTCCATCATCAAATGTGAGATTTACAAGGAGGGAAAACAGTACACCTCTCTGAACAGTGTCTGGGAGGCTGTGGTTGCTGCTGCACGCAATGTTGATGGTGAACAGATCAAAACACTGACAGAATCCATGGATGGCAGGCTTTTGAGTGTCCTTGCAAAGAAAGGTGGCTATATTGGTCACTGATTTGTTTTTGTTTTGTTTTTGAATGTCAGAAATGTATATTTGTGAATGTTGAGATGTTATATTGGTTTCACTGGTAAAAATAAATAATTGAAATAGGTATATATTTGTTTTTTGTTAAGTTGCCTAATAATTATGCACAGTAATAGTCACCTGCACACACAGATATCCCCCTAAAATAGCTAAAACTAAAAACAAACTAAAAACTACTTCCAAAAATATTCAGCTTTGATATTAATGAGTTTTTTGGGTTCATTGAGAACATGGTTGTTGTTCAATAATAAAATTAATCCTCAAAAATACAACTTGCCTAATAATTCTGCACTCCCTGTAGTGTTGAGCGAAGCTTCCAAAAATTCAATTTGGTTGCTTCACAGAATTTCACAAAGAAATTTGCTTTGTGACGAATTACTTTGTCACGAAGTGCATTTCTTTGTAAGTAGCAGGCACAATGATGGGGAATAGCGATTTCTCCACACCCCGTCATTAACCCCTTAAGGACTCAGCCCTATTTCACCTTAAGGACTTGGCCATTTTTTGCAAATCTGACCAGTGTCACTTTAAGTGCTGATAACTTTAAAACGCATTGACTTATCCAGGCCGTTCTGAGACTGTTTTTTCGTCACATATTGTACTTCATGACACTGCTAAAATTGGGTCAAAAAAGTTAATTTTTTGGCATAAAAAAATACCATATTTACCAAATATTTAGAAAAATTAACAAATTTCAAAGTTTCAGTTTCTCTACTTCTGTAATACAAAGTAATACCCCCAAAAATTGTGATGATTTTACATTCCCCATATGTCTACTTCATGTTTGTAGCATTTTGGGAATGATATTTTATTTTTTGGGGATGTTACAAGGCTTAGAAGTTTAGAAGCAAATCTTGAAATTTTTCAGAAATTTACAAAAACCCAATTTTTAGGGACCACTACAGGTCTGAAGTCACTTTGCGAGGCTTACATAATAGAAACCGCCCAGAAATGACCCCATTCTATAAACTACACCCCTCAAGGTATTCAAAACTGATTATACAAACTTCGTTAACCCTTTAGGTGTTGCACAAGAGTTATTGGCAAATGGGGATGAAATTTGAGAATTTCATTTTTTTGCCTAATTTTCCATTTTAACCCATTTTTTCCACTAACAAAGCAAGGGTTAACAGCCAAACAAGACTATCTTTATTGCCCTGACTCTGCCGTTTACAGAAACACCCCATATGTGGCCGTAAACTACTGTACGGGCACACAGCGGGGCGTAGAGGGAAAGGTGCGCCGTATGGTTTTTGGAAGCCAGATTTTGCTGGACTGGTTTTTTGACACCATGTCCCATTTGAAGCCCCCCTGATGCACCCCTAGAGTAGAAACTCCATAAAAGTGACCCCATCTAAGAAACTACACCCCTCAAGGTATTCAAAACTGATTTTACAAACTTTGTTACCCCTTTAGGTGTTGCACAAGATTTAATGGAAAATAGAGATACAATTTCAAAATTTAACCTTTTTTGGCAGATTTTTCATTTTAATATTTTTTTTCCAGTTACAAAGCAAGGGTTAACAGCCAAACAAAACTCATTATTTATGGCCCTGATTCTGTAATTTACAGAAACACCCCATATGTGGTCGTAAACCGCTGTACGGGCACACGGCAGGGCGCAGAAGGAAAGGAATGCCATACGGTTTTTGGAAGGCAGATTTTGCTGGACTGGTTTTTTTGACACCATGCCCCATTTGAAGCCCCCCTGATGCACCCCTAGAGTAGAAACTCCAAAAAAGTGACCCCATTTTAGAAACTACGGGATAGGGTGGCAGTTTTGTTGGTACTAGTTTAGGGTACATATGATTTTTGGTTGCTCTATATTACACTTTTTTGTGTGGCAAGGTAACAAGAAATAGATTTTTTGGCCCGTTTTTTTCTTTGTTATTTACAACATTCATCTGACAGGTTAGATCATGTGGTAATTTTTTTTTAGAGCAGGTTGTCACGGACGCAGCGATACCTAATATGTATACAATTTTTTTTATTTATGTAAGTTTTACACAATGATTTCATTTTTAAAACAAAAAAAAGTTTTAGTGTCTCCATAGTCTAAGAGCCATAGTTTTTTCAGTTTTTGGGCGATTATCTTAAGTAGGGTCTCATTTTTTGCGGGATGAGATGATGGTTTGATTGGCACAATTTTGGGGTGCATATCACTTTTTGATCGCTTGCTATTACACTTTTTGTGATGTAAGATGACAAAAAAATGCTTTATTTACACTGTTTTTATTTTTATTTTTTTACGGTGGTCACCTGAGGGGTTAGGTCATGTGATATTTTTATAGAGACAGTCGATACGGACGCGGCAATATTTAATATGTATATATTTTTTTATTTATTTAAGTTTTACACAATGATTTCATTTTTGAAACAAAAAAAATCATGTTTTAGTGTTTCCATAGTCTAAGAGCCATAGTTTTTTCAGTTTTTGGGCGATTATCTTGGGTAGGGTATGATTTTTGCGGGATGAGATGACGGTTTGATTGGTACTATTTTGGTGTACATGCGACTTTTTTGGTCACTTTTATTACCTTTTTTGGGAAGTAAGGTGGGCAAAATTTCAATTTCCTAATAGTTTTTATTTTTTTATTTTTATGGCGTTCACCGTGCGGGGAAAGTAACATGACCGTTTTATAGATCAGGTCGTTACGGACGCGGTGATACCAAACATGTGTAGGGAATTATATTTTTTTTTATTTTTAATCAGTGATAAATGTGTTTTTTTTTTCACTTTTTTTCACTTTTTTTTGACCCAGACCCACTTGGTTCTTGAAGATCCAATGGGTCTGATGTCTGTATAATACAGTACAGTACAATATATAGTGTACTGTACTGTATTTTACTTACACTTTGTCTGAACAGATCTCTGCCTTCAGCACAGATCTGTTCAGCACCATGGACAGCAGGATGCCTGAGACGGCGTCCTGTTGCCATGGGAACCTTCCCCGTCTGCTCAGTACTGGTCAGAACTTCGCAGACGGGGAAGGGTAAGGACGGGGCTGTCGGGGGGCTGTCTGGGAGCTCTCTCCCTCTCCATCTGGGAGCTCCCTCTTACTGTTAACTTTTTCCATACAGCGGTCCGTACGGACCGCGGTATGGAAAGGGTTAAACGGCTGACATCGCATCACCGATGTCAGCCGTTTATACCAGGGTGTCAGCAATGTGCTGGCACCCTGGTATACCCACTGTACACCAACGAATTTTCAAGAGGAGGCGGGCGGGGGATCGCGATCCCGCCTGCCGCACCGCCCACAACTCCCCCACTGCACCACCCGCCGGCAAAAAATCATGCAGGGGTGCAGGGGGGTGTAAAATCGATATTTTAGGGACACTAAAGTTTCTGATCACCGCGGGGATCAGAAACTGCAGAAAGCGCAGCAAACCGCAGGTCTGAATTGACCTGCTGTTTTCTGCGATCGCCGATACGGGGGGGTCAAATGAAATAGGGCGTACCGGTACGCCCTGCGTCCTTAAGGGGTTAAACCCCTAAAATGTCACATTCATAACTGATCACAGCATCTGAGATTAAAAATTAGAGCTTTTAAGGGTTGATCAGTTAAAAAAAAATATATTTACCTTATCCATTTGAGTGCAAAAAGGTGATTATGGTTTTTTTTAATGCTATTTCTGGGAAAATTGATTTGTTACCACGAAGCACAAGGTAATTCAGCTCAACCCTAGATTATTATCTGAGATAAGTGAAGTTTGGCTCCAGATCTCCCACTGCTTTCAACTGGCTGTCTCATGGGTCTGCTGCCACCCTCTTATCCTGAAGATGATGCCCCTCTTCACCCAGCTCCCACATGATAATCGGCTACATCCTCGTCTGTCTGTTCGTCACTCTCACCAGCCTCATGGCCATGTCCACAATAACTTGCAACACATGCTCCCACCAGACTGTCATCGTCGCTAGCTACACGCCTAAGGGAGGATGCAGTGGACCACTCCTCCAAGTAGCTGCTGACTGTCCTCACTAAGCTCGTCCTCACTGAAAAGTGGAGCAGAGCCAGCAGCATACATTACTTCCCGAGCAGAACGAGCAGCAAAAGAAAGAGGCAGTTGCAAGACGGGTAAGGGCACAGAGGTTGTTTTTTTGCCATGCCAACTAAGTGTGGTGACAGAGGAAACCACTGATTCCTGGCTGTGTGGATCTGTTGTCACCTGAGATTATGTTAAAGAGCGAGCTAACCATTCCAGTACAGCTGGATTGTTGGTCAAAACATGATCGCTGGATTACAGTGGCAGCTCTGGCCTGTTGCTGGTACTGCTGCTACCACCTCCCTTCTCCTGCAGCTAATTTTGCCATCTACAGGAACATTTTTGCCACTGCCCATTCCTTTTGAGGGCCCAGGCAACTGTCTGTTGGCCACAGTGTACAGTAACTGTATCAGTAATGTAACAGATTAAGTATGACTGGCATATGAAATGTACTAGATAAGCGCTACTATATATTAGACCGCTGTTGACGTTGTTGAAGTCTGATGCACAGTAAGTCCATCTATAACAGAACAGATGACGTATTAATGGCGTAGCAAGTGTACTAGATAAACGTGCCTACAGATGTAGCATGGTTAACACACAAACTCTTAACTCAAATTTCTTAACTCATCACGTTTTTTTGAAACAAAAGCCATTGAAAAGCAATTGAAGGTGTTTGTTTAACGCATTTAGTTTAGATAACACATCTCATAAAGCATGTGTGTTTAGTCTACTACATTTGTATGTATATCAGACCACCTGTTGACAATGAGTCTGACGCACAGCAAATACATGTATAACAGAACAGATTAAGTATAACTAGCACAGCAAATGTACTAGATAAATGCACCTATATATTAGATCGGCTGTTGAGAGTAAGTCGGATGCACAGTAAATCTATATTACAGAACAGATTAATTATTAATGGTGCAGCATTCTCTCAACACTAATTATTACTATTGTCTAAGATCATGTGTATAATATATCTCTCCATGGCACATGCCACATTGCTTGAGAAAGGCCTTATTGTGCTGGCTGAAACATTGCAAGAGGTGAATAAAGCGGGGCCGCTACCCCTTCACATAGTTTTGAAGTGCTGCCTCTTTCTCCATTTCTAGATAGTTAGATAGATAGATAGATAGATAGATAGATAGATAGATAGAGATATGAGATAGATAGATAGATAGATAGATAGATAGATAGATAGATAGATAGATAGATAGATAGATGTTAGACAGATAGATAAATCCTAAGAGACTATTCACAGTTCTTTTTCCTATTCTAGTACTATGTGTGGACGCCAGAGACTTGCATGGATTGACAATAGAGATGAGAGAATTTTAAAAAAAATTTGATTCGGCCAGTTCGATGAATTTTCCAAAACGATTCGATTTGAATTTATTTGCGTCGAATCGAGTTAAAAAACTGCTATTTCCTGGCTGCAGAGAGCATGTATAGTAGTGTAGAACACTGTGCCTTGCAGTAACGTGCATAGGGAGTCTGCTGTGGTAGTGAAACAATATTGTGAGTCAGTATGACATGCAGATGACAGGCAAGCGTCTAAGCGCAGTTGCGCTATAGAAAAACAAGCTTGCCCGAACTTACACCTCGTGGGACGCCACGGTGGGAATATATGTGAGTAAAAGCTAGCAGCTCCGACATATGTGGACTGATACAATATAGCTGGATACATATGCACTGCTGTCCAGGCACTCCGATACATTGTTTGCCACATTGACATTATTGCTTTATTGAATTGCCATACTATTGGATACATCCATACTATTGCCGTGGCCGTTCATAGATACAGCCTACCTGCTCTAATAGATTCTATTTGCGGACAATTGTGTGGATTAAACAGCGATCCAGACCACACGCTTTCTAATTGATAGTGATATTTTTGTGGAACACCATTATAAGCGGGAGTCAGCAATTATATTGATTTACCAGAGATACTTACCTATTTATTTATATTCATTTATATATTTATATAAATTCACTTTTAGTGTTTGCACTATATGTTTGATTCTATATACCTTGTCACCTTTATATATCGGCCACTTAATCACCAGTTTTAACACGTCACTTTTGAATATTTTCAAAGAAATTTTTCATTTATTTGAACATTGATTTAAACATATATTTATTCACACAGTTCTCTGGAAGTATACTTGCTGCTAGCCGCTGTTCTAGATAGTGGACTAACATCGTGTCCCTCCTATCCAAGTTGGACTCGACCTCTGGCTTTCCACTAGCTATAATAGTGGATGGTTTTATGTGTATTTTATATATCAATTTTATGTGTGTTTTATCCATTTATTTAGAGAATTGAGGTATTAGGTTTTCATTACCAATTGCATATTGTCATATACTGCTACCAATAAATCTACCCAGCATTATCATATTGCCTGAGTCGCATTGCCTACCTACTGAACCAGATATAAGAGTGCCTATTCTATTTTCTATACAATTGTTTTTTGGTGATTGGGTACAACATCAGTTTGGTGTACCTTACCATCATATAATCAGAGGTGAGCCGTCCCCTATCTCTCTTTTACATTTCTCTTAGAATCACTGCACACTTCACTTATTTGGGCAGTTACGGGGCCAAAACTGACCAAATAACTCAAGTATAAACTCAGCCTTATAGGTCCATGTTAGCGTCAAGAAGAAGCTCACTCCAGCTGATTCCACATAGATGTCTACAGAACCTGTTCTATTAAGCGCTTATACAAGTAGAGCCCCCCGACAGAGTGGAGAGAGTGTCAGCAGTAAATTTGTGTTGACATCACTGATTATTTTGCCCAGTGACAGTGTCGAGGTGGCAGCAGCAGCATGAGGAAGCCACAGAGTGGCACAATGACAGAGTGTGGAGGTGGCAGCAGCAGCATGAGGAAGCCACAGAGTGGCGAGGTGACATAGTGTTGAGGTAGAAGCAGCAGCATGAGGAGGCCACAGAGTGGCACAATGACAGAGTGTGGAGGTGGCAGCAGCAGCATGAGGAAGCCACAGAGTGGCAAGGTGACATAGTGTTGAGGTACCAGCCGCATGAGGAGACCACAGAGTGGCAAGGTGACATAGTGTGGAGGTGGCAGCAGCAGCAGGAGACCACAGAGTGACCTGGTGACAGAGAGGGTGGCACTAACAGTACCCGCTGATGATGGTGGGTGTAAGAAGGAGCACTTGGCATCAGATGTGTGGCATCAGGCGGGTGGCAGCATCAGAATAGTAGCTGAGGCAGGTAGCCAGAAGAATCTGGTCTCTTTTGTCAAGGTTTGGGTGAGGCAGCATGGATGATCTAATCTGATGCATGAGGCATTGGTGGGTGGAAATCCTGGCTGATCTACGCCTGATTCATCTTGACAAAGGTCAGTCTCTCCACATTTTGGGTGGACAGGCGAGTTCTTCTTGGGGTAACTATGGCCCCGCTGCACTAAAAACCCGCTCTGATGCTACCCTACTGTCCGGGCAGGACAGCTTTTCCAGGGCAAACTCGGCCAGTTGCAGCCACAATTCCAGTTTGGCTGCCCAGTAGTCCAGCGGATTGTCAATGACGGGTGGCAGGGTGCACTCCAAGTATTCCACCACCTGCTGGTTCAGGTTCTGCTCTATGTCTAGCTGCTGGTGAGTAGTTTCTTCACTATGCAGGTGAAGAAAGCTGCTCATTAGTGTTGATCACGAATATCCGAATTGCAAATTTTAATCGCGAATATCGGCACTTCGAGAATTCGCGAATATTTAGAATATCCCAAAGTATATTTGTAATGTTTACGTAAAAAGTTTATTCGAAAATATTTATGCGAATTTTCGCAATCAAGAAAATAATGGCTGGAGATCACGAATTTGCGAATTCTCGAATATATGGACAATATTCGCCCAAATATTCGCAAAATGAATTTGAATATTGCCCCTGCCGCTCATCACTACTGCTCATCAGCGACTCTAGACTCAGGCTGCTGCTGATGGAGCTGGTACTGCTCCTGCCACCCCACCCCTCCCCAGCATCCATGGCAGTGGAACGTAAGCGCAGAGGGACCTCCCCGGTCAGACCTGCGAGAGGACGGACGATGGTGCAGATTGGCAGCAGCCAACTGAATATATAAATGGGCCATACAGATAGGCAGCAGCGTTACTAAATATATAAATGGGCCATACAAAAATACGGTGAAAAACTGTTCCATGTAAAATGCCCTCAAAAGACAAGGGGGCACTGCCTCCGACTGGAGAAGAAAAAGTTCAGTCTCCAGAAGCGTCAAAGCTTCTTTACTGTAAGAACTGAATCTTTGGAATAGACTTCCTCAGGACATGGTCACAGCAGGAACAGTGGACAGTTTTAAAAAGGGTTTAGATGAATTATTAAAAGTAAACAACATTAATGCTTATGAAAACGTGTAGAAATCGGAGTCTTAATTCCTTCTGGGATTCGCGTCCCCTCCTATCCCTTGGTTGAACTTGATGGACCTATGTCTTTTTTTAACCGTATCAACTATGTACATAGGATGTCTCTATAGTAGTTCAGTTTGTTCTCCCTTCTCAGTGGTTGTAAAAAAGGCCCACATTTTGGACCTGTAGCGAGGGTCTAGCATGGTGGACGGCCAGTAGTCATCCCTCTGGTGAAAGGTGACAATTCAGCTGTCATTATGCAAGCAAGTGAACATGCATCAGGCCATTTGCGCAAGTGACTCGGAGGGACTCCCTGCCTCCATCTTCACTGCATACTGCCACGGTGTGCCTTGGTCATCTGCCTCATCTTCCTAATCTCCCTCTTGCTCCTCCGGCTTCTCCTGCTCCTCCTCTACTGTCATCTGTGTAGAAAAACACAATTTTGCTACACATTGCTTGTCCTCAAATGTCCTCCTCCTCCTACTCCAGTTCAGCCCCCACAGGGCTCATGTGGACATGAGATGTAGGCGCCACATCTCCAGTCCCCTGACCAGTCAGATTTACCAGCATCTTTTCCAGGATATGAATCAGTGGAATTACTTTGTTCATTCCGTAGTCCTGGCGACTGACAAATAAAGTGGCCTCCTCAAAGGGCACGAGCAAACGGCAGGTGTCACGCATGAGCTGTCACAGGCTAACATCGAAGTTACACAGGGGAGTACTCCTGTCCGCTTGGATCATCAAGAAATCGTTTATGGCCTTTCTCTGTTCGTACAGTCGGTCCAACATATGGAGGGTGGAATTCCAACGGGTGGAAATGTCGCATATCAGCCTATGTTGCGGGGCGCCGTTCTGCCGATGTAGCTCAAGGAGGATGTTCTTGGCAGTATACAAGTGGCTGAAGTGCATGCAAAGTTTCCTGGCCATTTTTAGGAAGTCTTGCATATGGGTGGAAGACTTCAGGAACCGCTTTAAAACCAGATTGAACACATGCGCCATGCGCCCTTCTTGACATAGTGCCGACACCATGTTCTTCCCGTTGTCGGTCACCATGGATCCAATTTTGCAATTTTGAGTTGTCGCGGAGAAATCCAGGATTTGGTTTCTTGATGAAGGACACAGAGCAGTTCCTCCCCTGTGTCTTTACGACTGGAGATCACAAATTCTAGAATTCGCGAATATTATGCAAAAAATTCCCGAAATATCGCGAAAACTAATATTGCCTATGCCGCTCATCACTCATAGTAACATAGTAACATAGTAACATAGTACATAAGGCCGAAAAAAGACATTTGTCCATCCAGTTCGGCCTGCAAGTTGATCCAGAGGAAGGCAGAAAAAACCCTGTGAGGTAGAAGCCAATTTTCCTCACTTTAGGGGAATAAAAAATTCCTTCCCGACTCCAATCAGGCAATCAGAATAATTCCCTGGATCAACGACCACTCTCAAGTAGCTATAGCCTGTAATATTATTACTCTCCAGAAATACATCCAGGCCCCTCTTGAATTCCTTTATTGTACTCACCATCACCACCTCCTCAGGCAGATAGTTCCATAGTCTCACTGCTCTTACCGTAAAGAACCCTTTTCTATGTTTGTGTACAAACATTCTTTCCTCCAAACGCAGAGGATGTCCCCTCGTCACAGTCACAGTCCTAGGAATAAATAGATGATGGGATAGATCTCTGTACTGCCCTCTGATATATTTATACATAGTAATTAGATCTCCCCTCAGTCGTCTTTTTCTAACGTGAACAACCCTAATTTTGATAATCTTTCAGGGTACTGTAGTTGCCCCATTCCAGTTATTACTTTAGTTGCCCTCCTCTGGACCCGTTCCAGCTCTACTATGTCTGCCTTGTTCACTGGAGCCCAGAACTGTACACAGTACTCCATGTGTGGTCTGACTAATGATTTGTAAAGTAGTAGGAATATGTTCTCATCACGGGCATCTATGCCCCTTTTGATGCAACCCATTATCTTATTGGCCTTGGCAGCAGCTGCCTGACACTGTTTTTTGCAGCTTAGTTTGCTGTTTATTAAAATTCCTAGATCCTTTTCCATGTCAGTGTTACCGAATCCAAAACAAATTTGACCACTGAATGGCTAATCAACGCAATTATTCAGTCCCTATGGAAGATACTCAACAATTTTCCCAAAAAAGGCTGTATCACAAAAAATGTCACCACTCAATGGCTAATCGACGCAATTACTCAGTCCCTACAGAAGAAAGTCTACATTCGCCCGGCAATTTTGCCAAAAAAGGCTGTATCTTCAAAAAAATTTCACCACTGAATGACAATGTAAATTCACCGTAGAACGGCTAATAACACATACTTATTTTTGCTATTAATACAGCACAACAATGTCTGTATGACAATGTAAATTCACAGCAGAACGGCTAGTAGCACGTACTTATTCTTCCTATTAATGCACCCCAACAATGTCTGTATAACAATGTCGGTTCACTGCAGACCGGCTAATAAGATGTATTCTTTTTCCTATTAATACACCCCATAAAATTTTATATAACAATCACAATTCACCGTAGAATGGCAAATAATATTTTTTTGCCACTAATGCACACCAAAAAGGGCTGTAATTTTCTAACTTCACAACACAACGGCTAATAAGTCCCTTTTTCCCCACTTATACATGCCAAAAAAGCTTTAGAACATATAACTGCACCGCTGAACGGCAAATAAGCTCTTTTTTCCCCACTAATACGTGCCCAAAAAAAGACTTTAGAACATATAACTGCACCGCACAAGGGCTAATAAGACGTATAAATATTTCCTAGTAATACACCCTGTTAATGGCTGTATCACACAGCACTTGCACCCTAATAACAAGAAAGGTTTGATGGAAGTAGAGGTATCATCTATTGCAAACCAGAAAGCAGCAGTATAATGGCAATTTGGATGCCCAGTCAGTGCAGCAAGGTGTAATAGGAGTGTTCCTATTACCAAGCTGTACACTCTCCTATTGAACCCTGTTCTGCTTCAATACTGTGGAATAATTCCTCCCTATCCTTTCCCTACACTTCTAATGATCTTTCCCTGAAATTCTATTCAGCAAAATAAATGTTTTCAAGTCTTTCCTAGCACTGTCCCTAGGGCCTGCTAATGTCTCTCCCTGCACTAAGTATACTGGAAAATGGCTGAATCCAAGATGGCTGAGGGTATTTATAGGGCTGTGACATTGCAGGGCTGGCTGGCTGCTGATTGGCTGCATGCAAGGCATTGTGGGTGATCCCTCGTTCCCAGAGTTCCTTGCTCCATGTCCTAACATGTGCAGCAGCCATTTTAGGAAAAAATGTGATTCGTTACCACGAAGTGTGAAGAAATTTGGATTCGGTGCGAATCAAATTTTTCCTGAAATTCGGATCGAAGTCCACTTCGTCAGCTTTGATTCGCTCATCTCTAATGGGCTATAACAGGGGAAGAATTTGCTCTTTCCAGCCACAGCAATAAAAAGTTAATAAGTAAAGCACAGCAAGATGTTACAGATGTGTGTTGTTCCTCTTATTACTTCCATCGCCTGGATCTGCTCGCTGCAACAATAATTTCCCAGTGGTGCTCATTTATTACAGCCCATTCTATAGCCCACCATGAAAGTGCCTCGAATACATCATTATACATAGAAGTCTCAGGTCTTTCCCTTTTATGATTCACAACATGATACTGTAGGTTGTAATTTAAAATAAGAAAGTATCCAGGGTAACGAAGTTGCTTCTTTTATAATGAATGCCATTTTTTGGGGAAAACAATGACACTGTTGCACGTTCTCATGAACTGTGAGTGTTAGATAATAAAATATCCATTCACAGCTGTACATCACGTGAGAATGTATACCTTCGACCCTTATTGTAACAGAACTGTGTGAGCGGAATTTTGCACAGTTCATTAATACAGGAAAAGAAATGTATAAACAACCCCTTCTCAACTAATGGGGGCAGTTGTCTGTTGCTGCACCATGATCTATTTTTGCATGAAAAACTTGCTACTTTTATAATTTACTTTATTTTACATAAATGCTCCAGTTGCGAGATATTGTTTTTATTTCATTATTTGGCACCTCCTGGTATTTACCCTGTATAGAAATGTGCATATCTACCTACTAGGGTGGTGGGTCACACATGCTCAGTTCAGTCATTTAACAGCCACCAGCTGTCACGAGGGTGTCACGACCTATCGCTGACCCTGTTGTGCCTGGGGTCAGAAAGTCACAGCGGGTGGCTACATGCTCGGTTTCTCAAGAGATTGCTCCAAGATCTAGTGGTGAGAATAGATTCCGGTCTAGGTTTTCCTTAGGTTTGCAATCCTATTTGTCCCATTTAGGAATCTGTAGCTTTTCCTTTCAGCTGTTCTCTGTCAGCCACTCCCAGCTACTATATATTCTCCATTTCTGCTTCCCTTGTTGCCAGATATAGATCTTTTTTACCGATCCTCTATTCTGACCTCAGGTGGAGTTGGAGTTGCTGTGGAGCTGTTGGAACTGGTGCTGTCAGATCTCCGGTTCTCTCCTGTTTTTTGTCTTCCTTTGGGGATTGTTTGTGGTGTTTGTGTTGTTTGTCCTTTCCCTGTTGTTACCCTAGGTGTCAGGGGTGAGGACTAGTGCTCCCACCACCCTACTCACTACCTAGGGCTTATTTCAGGGTAAGCCAGGGACCAGGCACGTGATCAGAGTACGGTTTAGCAGCCCATCTAGGGATGTCAGGGCAGCCAGATGCCAGTGCCAGGTGAGCCCCTCCCTCTCCCTAGTGGAAGGGTACTTCTCTTCCCTCCCCTCTGTGTCGCATGTCTGTTACCTGCCATATCAGACGTGATACCAGCCATATTTACCTTTAAAAGTTAGGCCCTGATTTCTCAAGATTGGTGTCTGCTGCGCCGGTCTTGACAGGACCTGCGCTGTCAGAGAACGCAAGTAATTTATGATGAAGTGTAGGCCTCATCATAATTTACATGCCTCCTCTGGCAGTCTGTGTGCCAAACAAAAATATTTAGCAGCTCAGAGCTGTGGTATATTTCAGTCATTATTTACACCCACATCCCACCTTCACCATGCCCTATTTTCACAAACCTGAGATGAATGGCATAAAATGCCAGGTGCATCTAAAAAATTTGCAATGGCATTAAAATAAATCAATAAATACAGTTTTATAAAAGAATAAAAAAATAAAAAATAAAAAATTTTAAATCCACAAACTAAACTAACCCTTACATATCTGGCATCTCTATCACCTTAGCATTCTAAACATACATCAAGTCTGCTGCATAGTCCGCTTTGAAATTTGGGAAATCCACCAAAAATCAACGCAACAGTGAGCATGCTGCAGATTTCAAAACTCACAGCTCACTTCTACAGTGTTTCTGTTTGTTAGACGTGAAAAATCTGCACAGAAATTTGGCATCGTCTTTGCCGAAAAAACAGAATGGCATGTTGGCAAAATGCTGAACATCCATATCCCCAAGCCCTTAAATGTCCAATCTAGAAATCCATAAAACAGTTTTTATTTGTATTGCGCCAAAATGCTTAGTAGAACTGTATACAGTAAACATTGCCATATAACAGTCGCTGTAAATGCTGTATTATCTACCGGTATTTACAATACTTAATTTTGATAAATGTTACAGCTTCAGTGTTTCTCCCATTTTCTACCTTTGCACAATCATATCGACAAGTGATTGCTTTATAAATCAGAATTTTCCAGATCTAATAATACTTCTGTTCCGGTTTATGACCTTAGGAACATTATATATATATATATATATATATTTCTTTTTCAGCATTAAGAAAAAATGCACAAACCTGATTTCCTTGAGCTCTGCTATAACCATTACAGTATATCAGCAGAGTATTATATGGTTTATTATGTCTAGGAAAGCTCTTCTAGACATTGTATGGCTCCACACAGCAGCCACTGGTAAATCTCACTTTTTCACAGAATGAATGTCTCAGCAGCACATGAAACTTTATACAGTGATGATTCATCTGCTGGAACTGGAGCTCCCCACCACTGCCAGATGTCTGCTACACATTGATGCAAAAGCACACAGCAGTGCTAATATTTTTATAGTAACATTTTCATTTCAAATTCTTTATTTGCTAATACAGCTTGAAATACCAGTACAGTGGCAAATACTTGTAATTATCAAGTGAGGCCTAGTAAGGCTACCTTCACATTTGCGGTAGCAGTGTTCTGGTAGCCTGTTCCGGTAGCCTGTTCCGGCAGGCAAGCGGAGGATCTTCCAGACACAAACCACAGTGGGGTTTTCCACTTGTCAGCTGGATGTCTGCTGAACCCCCATTATACCCTCTTGGGCATGACGCTAAAGTTCTCACCTGGTTGTCTTCCTCCCCGCCATCCAGAGGTTGAGGTCTACTTCCTGCTGGCTCCACCTCTCACAGCTCTTAGAGTATGCATGTGTGCTCTCTCCAGATCTTAAAGGGTCAGCACACGCACCTTAGTGTTCCCTAGCCCATGGCTGGCCACCCTGGAGTATTTAAAGCACCTACCCCAGAGGTAGGGTGCCAGAGCAATAGGTTCTAGTAGTCTAGTATCCTGCAAAGGTGTGCATTTATCTTGTTGGTTGCCCATATACTTACTTTTGCCTGATCTGCACATTTGAATATTTGTAATTCCTGAATGTTTGGCAGCCTCCTACAGCCCTCTGACCAATAAGAGGACAGCAGCTGTGCAGTAAGTCTACAATTATGTACCTCCGTACATAAATTTGTGCTATTGCTTTCATAGAGCATATAGATACCACACATATCGTAGCCATATAATTCCATATCACAACATGTAATGTCTGTAGATAGATAATGGACCTACCTATAGCTTATACAACAGAGCCCAGGAAAAAAAAGATTACACTGTGCAGCCATTCTGACCTTTTTTAAAGTAAGTACTCCAGCCTCATCAGGTTTAAGAGATCTACTTAATAATGTATGCCATTTTATCAGTGAAATTGGGTGACAGATTCTCTTTAAGTAAAACTAAATTTTCTAAATTTTGTTAGGCTGGGTGATGTAATAATACACACTTGATGTCTGATATCTAGGCCTGAGAAACCACCTCAGAGTTGGCTTAGTCTAAGATTATGCTTTATGGTAATACACAAAGCCATAGATATGGTGTGGTCATATGGTTCCCCCATACAACATAATGTTACAGAGCTAGAATACGGACACACAGAGCTGTATAGCGTTCTAATAGTACTGCCCCAACAGGTACTCCTACCCCTCCTAACTCCCCATACAGATGCAGAGCATGCATGTGTTCTCAATGTGGAGAGGGAAGTAAGCTACTGCTAGATACCACTGGTGGCAATTTATCTCCCCTGAGGGTAAATGGACTGGGCATTTTGAAATTCAATATGCCCAGCCCTTACTTTCCCCAACTTTCATCTAATCTGAGTTCCAAGCACATATTTCGAACAGAAAGAAGAACCAGATGTAGTTATTTTTTTTTGTTTTCCGGGGCCTAGTGGGACCCAACCATCCACCTTAATCAATACAGAAGAAAGTTTTCAATAAACTTACTTTCTTAACCTCTTCCGGACACAGGGCGTACAGGTACGCCCTTATGTCCTGGTACTTAAGGACACAGGGCGTACCTGTACGCCCTGTGTATTTTCGATCACCGCCGAGCGGTGGGCGGTGATTGGAACCCGGTGCCTGCTCAAATCAGTGAGTTTCCGGGTTATTCGGGTCTCTGAGGACCCGATAACCCGGAACAGGATGGTGATCGGTGGTGTGATTTTACCCCACCAATCACTATCCTTAGATCCTGAGTGGTGATGGTGACATCACCTCTCAGGATCGCCTCTGTTTGGGAGGAGGGCGGGCCGGGCGGGAGATTTAAATCATAGCAGCGCTGCCTGCACATGTGGACCATCACCCCATCTGTGCCCCAGCACCCATCCTTGCCCACAGGACCCGATCTGTGCCCCAGCAGCCCCCATCTTATCTGCAGGTAATTAGGGAAAGTCTAGGGAAAGGTTGGGCTAGGCAGGGAAAATAAAGGGAAAGTGAGTGGTAAAAAAAAGTTTTCTTGCATCACCCTAAGTAGGGTGTCTGGGGTCCACAGCACAGCTGTGTGACCCTAGACCCCCCAGGGGTGCTGCCGCTTGCCCCCCCCCACAACTTTTTTGGGGCGCAGGCATTTAAAAAAAAAAATTGTGTGCGTACGCTGACTGTGGCTGGCACTCTTAGTGTCCGGCCACTGTTAGCGCATCGCACACCCCACCGCTGATCAACTTCGGACGGTTGATCAGCGGTTTTGAATTAAAAATAATAATAATTTCACATTTTTCCCCATTTTTTTAGTTAGTCTTTTTTTTTTTTCTGTTAGTTTTAGGGATAAGTACGTGAACACCCGTGCCCCCACACACACGCACACTGAATAAAGATTTACACACACGCAGACACACACTCCCCTATGGCCCGCCGGATGTTCTCGGCCGAGGAGGCATACGCCCAACTTGCCTCTGAGTCCGAGAGTCCTAGTGAGGACGAGGATGACCCCACTTTCCTGTTGTCATCCGGGTCCTCCTCATCGTCTAGCGATGATGATGAGCCCCCAAGGCGGCGGAGATGCCGCCAGGCAGAACAAGGGGACCGCCATGCTAGGGACCCTGTGGCCCACCCTAGTACGAGCAGCTCTGGGGCTCGTACTAGTTTTCCGGCCCACCAGTTAAATCCACCGGAGCCCCCTGCCGGTGAACTTGTCTGGTGTACCCCAGAGCGATTTGAACCCGTGATTCCTGAGTTTGTAGGCCAATAAGGAATCCAGATTTCCAGAGTGGGCTTCACTGAATATGACTTTTTTAGTCTTTTTTTCAGTGACCAACTGGTAAATCTAATGGTGGAGCAGATGAACCTGTACGCTCAACAGTTCGTTGCTCAACACCCGGGCTCCTTTTTGGCTAGGCCAGGTGGCTGGACCCCGGTCAGTGCAGCCGAGATGAGGACATTTTGGGGCCTCGTGCTGCACATGGGCCTAGTCAAGAAACCTAGTGTCAGGCATTACTGGAGTGGGGACGTCCTCTAGCAGACCTCACTTTACAGTACGGCCATGACACGTACCCGGTTTGAGGCCATCCGGAAATGCCTGCATTATTCAGATAATGCAGCATGTCCCCCCCCCAGGTGATCCTGCCTATGACCATCTGTATAAGATACGGCCGGTCATCGATCACTTTGGGGCCAAATTTGTACAGGCCTATGTACCTGGAAGGGAGGTCGCGGTTGATGAGTCTCTCATTGCGTTCAAGGGGAAACTCATTTTCCGCCAGTATGTTCCCTCAAAGCGGGCGAGGTATGGCGTGAAGCTGTACAAACTTTGTGAGAGTACCTCAGGGTACACTTACAAGTTTCGTGTGTACGAGGGGTGAGATTCCCGTATTCAACCCCCAGAATGTCCCCCCACTCTGGGTGTTAGCGGGAAACTTGTGTGGGACCTTATGCACCCACTGCTAGATAAAGGTTATCACCTGTACGTGGATAACTTTTATACTAGTATCCCCTTGTTCCAGTCCCTCGCCGCCAGATCCACGTCCGCTTGTGGGACCGTGCGGAAAAATCAACGTGGCCTCCCTGACCACCCCCTTGAGGTACCTATACCCAGGGGTAAGACCCGTGTCCTTACCAGTGAAAACCTGTTGCTGGTCAGATATAAGGACAAGAGGGATGTCCTTGTACTGTCCACAATTCATGGTAACGGCATCACCCCTGTCCCTGTGTGAGGTACCGCAGCAACGGTCCTCAAGCCCGATTGTATCGTCGACTACAATCGGTATATGGGAGGAGTTGATCTCTCTGATCAAGTCCTCAAGCCATATAACGCCATGCGCAAAACCCGGGCATGGTACAAAAAAGTTGCGGTCTACTTGGTGCAGGTTGCCTTGTACAACTCTTTTGTGCTGTCCCGGAGCGCTGGCAACACAGGGATATTCCTTCAGTTCTATGAGGCAGTCCTCAAGGCCCTGATCTTTTCGGACCGGGAAAGAGCAGGCCGGAGTACCTCGGAAACTGGAGGCGCCCGGATACTGGAAAGAAGGGACGAACCCCAAAAAAGTACAGAGTGTGTCGCAGGAGGGGGATACGGAAGGACACCACTACTCAGTGCGACGTGTGCCCCGATCATCCGGGCCTCTGCATTGACGGTTGCTTCAGGGAGTACCACACTTCCATGGAGTACTAAATTTATATCCCACTGACTATCGGATAAAAAAAAAAGACACCAAAATTTAAAAAAAAAACTAAAATAATAAAAAAAAAAGTATACAAATTAGGTATCGCCGCGTCGGTAATAATCTCCTCTATAAAAATACCCCATGACCTAACCCCCCAGAAAACCGTCCTCTCCTCCCGCAAAAAATTAGCTCCTACATAAGATAATGGGCCAAAAAAATAAATAAAAAATTACTCTTGTATATTGTATCAAAGAGGATAATATAGTCTAAAACATAAATAATTGTAAAAAAGTTGACTTATTAGGTATCGCCGTGTCCGTAAGAATCTCCTCTATAAAAATACCCCATGACCTAACCCCCCAGATTAACACGGTCAAAAAAAAAAAAAAAACGGTGCCAAAACAGCTATTTTTGGCACTTTTCCATTTCAATCAGTTTTTTCCGGTAACAAAGCAAGGGTTAACAACCAAACAACGCCACATTTGTGGTTGTAAACTGCTGTATCACTAAAAGGCAGGGCGCAAAAGGAAAGGACCGACATGGTTTCTGGAAGGCCGATTTTGATGGCCTTTTTTATTGACACCATGTCCCTTTTGAAGCCCCCCTGATGCACCCCTAGAGTAGAAACTCCCTAAAAGTGACCCCATATAAGAAACTACACCCCTCAAGGTATTCAAAACTGATTTTACAAACTTTATTAACCCTTTAGGTGTTCCTCAACAGTTAATGGCAAATGGAGATGAAATTTCAGAATTAAAATTTTTGGTAACCTTACCTCACAAAAATGTAATTTAGAGCAACCAAAAATCATATGTACCCTAAATATAGTCCCAACAAAACCGCCACCTTATCGCGTAGTTTCCAAAAATGGGGTCACTTTTAGGGAATTTCTACTCCAGGGGTGCATCAGGGGGGTTGAAACAGGACACGGTGTAAATAAACCGGTCCATAAAAATCAGCCCTCCTAAAACCACACGGCGCTCCTTTCCCTCTACGCCCCGCCGTGTGGCCGTACAGTAGTGTATGACCACATATGGGGTGTTTCTGTAAACAACAGAGTCAGGGCAATAAAGATACAGTCTTGTTTGGCTGTTAACCCTTGCTTTGTTAGTGGAAAAAATGGGTTAAAATGGAAAATCTGGCAAAAAAATGAAATTCTCAAATTTCATCCCCATTTGCCAATAACTCTTGTGCTACACCTGAAGGGTTAACAAAGTTCGTAAAATCAGTTTTGAATAGCTTGAGGGGTGTAGTTTCTAGAATGTTAGGCTCCACCCAGTGGAACCTGCCGAGGTCTCCTTCTCCCAGGCTGTAGCGCTGGCCAATCGAAGCGCTCAGCTCATAGCCTGAGAGGTTTTTTTTCTCTCAGGCTATGAGCTGAGCGCTGCGATTTGCCAGCGCTACAGCCTGGGAGAAGGAGATGCTGGCAGGCTCCACCCAGTTGAGCCGAACATATGAAGATACCGGAGCCTATACCGGGAGAACGGAGCGGCGCCCAGGGATAATAGTAAGTGCAGGGAGATTCCTGGGCGCCGCTCTCCATGTCTGTATAGTTAGTTTAGATTTTTTATTCTAGTGAAAGGTCCTCTTTAAGGTGAAATAAGGCTGTGTCCTTAAGGAGTTAAAGTTGCATGGATCCAGTGCTCTGGTACTAGGTCACATGAAGCACCTCTCTTCTGCAGTCCAGGATAGGGTAGATGCTGTGGATGGGGCCACAAATTTTTACCTCCATGTCGCATGCACAAACTCCTAAATATACCTCACCTATGTGTGCACCAGGAAGACAAAATGGTTCTGGCCCCATCGAGAGAACCCCTGTGCTGGGCTGCAAAAGTGATGTGCCTTTCCATAGACCAGACCAGGTACCACTGAGTCCAGAAGAAACCCTTTAAGCTATGTGGATATACAGGGTGAAATTAAACAGGTGATCAAAATACCCCTGCTTATGTAATATGTCTGTACTATTCAGATAAGGGAATAATAAAGGAACGCCTCTGAGTTTTATCAACTGGATCATGTCTCAATCATATATACAGGGAGTGCAGAATTATTAGGCAAGTTGTATTTTTGAGGATTAATTTTATTATTGAACAACAACCATGTTCTCAATGAACCCAAAAAACTCATTAATATCAAAGCTGAATATTTTTGGAAGTAGTTTTTAGTTTGTTTTTAGTTTTAGCTATTTTAGGGGGATATCTGTGTGTGCAGGTGACTATTACTGTGCATAATTATTAGGCAACTTAACAAAAAACAAATATATACCTATTTCAATTATTTATTTTTACCAGTGAAACCAATATAACATCTCAACATTCACAAATATACATTTCTGACATTCAAAAACAAAACAAAAACAAATCAGTGACCAATATAGCCACCTTTCTTTGCAAGGACACTCAAAAGCCTGCCATCCATGGATTCTGTCAGTTTTTTTGATCTGTTCACCATCAACATTTCGTGCAGCAGCAACCACAGCCTCCCAGACACTGTTCAGAGAGGTGTACTGTTTTCCCTCCTTGTAAATCTCACATTTGATGATGGACCACAGGTTCTCAATGGGGTTCAGATCAGGTGAACAAGGAGGCCATGTCATTAGATTTTCTTCTTTTATACCCTTTCTTGCCAGCCACGCTGTGGAGTACTTGGACGCGTATGATGGAGCATTGTCCTGCATGAAAATCATGTTTTTCTTGAAGGATGCAGACTTCTTCCTGTACCACTGCTTGAAGAAGATGTCTTCCAGAAACTGGCAGTAGGACTGGGAGTTGAGCTTGACTCCATCCTCAACCCGAAAAGGCCCCACAAGCTCATCTTTGATGATACCAGCCCAAACCAGTACTCCACCTCCACCTTGCTGGCGTCTGAGTCAGACTGGAGCTCTCTGCCCTTTACCAATCCAGCCACGGGCCCATCCATCTGGCCCATCAAGACTCACTCTCATTTCATCAGTCCATAAAACCTTAGAAAAATCAGTCTTGAGATATTTCTTGGCCCAGTCTTGACGTTTCAGCTTGTGTGTCTTGTTCAGTGGTGGTCGTCTTTCAGCCTTTCTTACCTTGGCCATGTCTCTGAGTATTGCACACCTTGTGCTTTTGGGCACTCCAGTGATGTTGCAGCTCTGAAATATGGCCAAACTGGTGGCAAGTGGCATCTTGGCAGCTGCACGCTTGACTTTTCTCAGTTCATGGGCAGTTATTTTGCGCCTTGGTTTTTCCACACGCTTCTTGCGACCCTGTTGACTATTTTGAATGAAACGCTTGATTGTTCGATGATCACGCTTCAGAAGCTTTGCAATTTTAAGAGTGCTGCATCCCTCTGCAAGATATCTCACTATTTTTGACTTTTCTGAGCCTGTCAAGTCCTTCTTTTGACCCATTTTGCCAAAGGAAAGGAAGTTGCCTAATAATTATGCACACCTAATATAGGGTGTTGATGTCATTAGACCACACCCCTTCTCATTACAGAGATGCACATCACCTAATATGCTTAATTGGTAGTAGGCTTTCGAGCCTATACAGCTTGGAGTAAGACAACATGCATAAAGAGGATGATGTGGTCAAAATACTCATTTGCCTAATAATTCTGCACGTAGTGTACTGTATGTTGTAGATACACATGAAGGCATGAGCTTCCAATCCAAGGAGGAGAAGGACATATCACTGCAATCTATAAAAATAGCTCTTAGTAGTTTAAATGCCAACAGGAGTTATAAGCACAGTGTGACCTGCTCCTTCCTTAATGCATGTGTTTCAGTGATTTATATGTCAGTTTAGTGGCAGTGGAAAAAAAAGAAAGCCAATGGCTCCCCAAGGAAAGTATTTGCCATATGAAACAACAAGAAGCAATAGAATTTCTTGTATCAATCCTCATACCATATAATATCATGAAATAAGTTGTCTGTCTAGTAATAATACACATCTATAGAGTAACAGCTTTTCGTTTCCGCATGGAAGGGCCAATAAGGTGAACCTTTTCCCAAATATGCTTCCCCATATACCCCAGAAAGATTTGTAGTTTTCACTTTACTGTGCAGAAGTGCTGTGTAGACAAACTTCAAATTAATCTCAAAAGACACAATGTTATAATTAAAGGATTTATTATAGAAATTTTGAAAAAAAATGTCTTTATTTTGGAGCAGAATTTAAAGGAGTTGTTCACCCCAGGAAACTTTTTTTTTTTATACAGATTTAGTACCCCAGACTTGAGTGTACTACCAGTGGTGGGACCCCCACCTATCAGACAATAGAGACATATCCTAGCGATATGCCCCCATTGTCTGTGATGAGACAACCCCTTTAAGATGCAATCTAACAGGTCATGAGATTGATTTACTGTTCTAACAGTCTGAAATGGCAGGAGTGCTGATCTGGGCCGTTTAACCCCCTAGCGACCCCAGCAAGTAAGTGGTTTAGAGAGAGGAAGCTCCCTTTGTCTCCCATCGCACCCCATGAATGATATTGCTGGGTGCCAATGTCTTTGACTTGCAGGCCCAGAGCTGGTAAAGACCCAGGCCTGCTAGCAGTATATTCCTAGCAGGCTGCACCTCTCTGGTGTAGCCTGCTGGTGACTGTCAGTATAGCACTAACAAATACATTTGTACTGCATAAGCAATACAAAATGTATTATAGAAGCAATCAAAAGATCTCCTTTGTGGGACTAGCAAATTGTTAACTAAAAGTTTTAAAAGTTTTAAATTAAATTCCAAGTTAAATAATACACCTTTTTCCATTGAAAAAGCACACCTCACAATTATGATGTAATTTAACCTGTACAATCAATGCTGTAAAAATAAAAAATAAAACTATATAAAAAGTGATCAAAAAATGTTATGTAATCCAAAGAGATACCAATGGAAAGTACAAGTCGTCCTGCAAAAATCAAGCTCTCACACAGCTGTAGGAATGAAAAAAAAAAATGATGGGTCTTGGGAGGCGGTAATGCAAAAATATTTTCTTTTATTAAAAGAAATAAATGTATTCATGCAAAAGTAGTAAAATGTAAAAAAGAATTGGCTTAGTTGCCCATAGCAACCAATCATATTTCACCTTTTATTTTTCACAGCTCCTTTGGAAAATGGAAGGTGGAATCTGATTGGTTGCTATGGCCAACTAAGCCAGTTCTAATTTACACCTGTTTGATAAATCTCCCCCTATTTGTATTTGGTATCGATGTAATTGTAATGGCCCAGAAAGAAGTTGTAATGTTATTTATGCCAAAAAATGAACACCACAAAATGTATAACGTAAAAACTCAGGGGCCGTATTGCTGTTTTTTTCCATTCCACCCTATAAAGAGTTAAAGGGGTTATCCCGTGACTAACAGAAAATCAGACATCATATAGAACATAACAACCTCTTTCTAATAAAGCCAGAACCAGCCCTGTACCTCACATGGATCCAGAGATCTCCTCCTTCATTCCTCTGCTAGATTTCTATCAAGCTGACAGTTCAGGAGGCGTGTCTTTTCTGCTGTAGGTCAGGAGGCGTGTCTTTTCTGCTGACACTTCAGGGGGCGTGTCCACGGTCTCCCAATCACAGCTAATGAGGCGTGTCTTTTCTGCTGCAGCTCTCTCCCTATCACAGCTCAGGAGGCAGTTGAAGGTTAAAAATGAGCATGTGCTTATTTTCAGTGAGCAGGTCAAAGAAATAAGAAGAGCAGGTGGCGCTATACAGATACATTTTATTGAATAACTCAGTGGCTATGCAAAATTTTGAATTACATGCAATTACAAAAGTATTCAGATCCAGAGGCTGGTTTAAGAACTGTAGAATATTTTTCGTGGGACAACCCCTTTAATAAAAGTTAATCAGTAAGTTATGTGCACCACAGAATGGCGTACACTTCCTGTAATGCTCCATCTCCCCTGTGTGGCGATCGGAGAAGCCAGTGCTTGTGTGCAGTAGCCCCTGTCATAGTGAATGACAAGAGACTGCTGCACAGCGTTTCATATGGAGCCCTTGCCTGCAGCAGGGCTCCATAGGAAAGCAGTAAAATCATCATAGGCTCCAATGCTAGTGCATTGGGGTCTATGAGAATAGCAATCTTGATTGCTTATTATAGTTGCTTGTTGAGTTTTTTGTTTCACTATGAAAATACAAGGAAAACTATACATATGTAATCTCGCCGGATTTGTAATGACCTGGAGAATGAAGATCACAGGTCAGTTTTACTGCATAATGAACGTTGTAAAAAAAAAAACCATTGCAAAACTGTAGCAAAATTGCAATTTGTTTTTCCAATTCCACCACCTTTGGAATTTTTTCCCACTTCCCACTACTTTCCATTCAATATTGAATGATGGCGTTGGAAGGTACAACTTATCCCGCCAAAAATATGTCTATGTGATTGGATAAATAAAAAAGTTATGGCTCTGGGAAGGCGGGGAGTGCAAAACAAAAATGCTAAGTCAAAGAAACCTCTGGGGTAGAAGGGCTTAAAAAAAAGTTGCCCTACAAAAAAAACCCTTAGGGCTCATTCACACGAACGTGTGCTGCCCGTTGCCATATTGCGGACCGCATTTGTGGATCCGCAATACACGGGCACTGTTCCGTGGGCATTCCGCATCACGGATGCGGACCCATTCACGTCAATGGGTCCGCAAATCCGGAGATGTGGAACGGAAGCACGGAACGGAACACTACAGAAGCACTACGGAAAAGGATTTAGAGTCTGCATCTGGCTCATCTGTGTTGTTTTTTCTGACCATTGCTTGAAAAGAGGTAAGGAATTTGGTCAGCTGTTTGCTATTGTGCGTTTGTTAATGAGCCTAGCTCACTAAGGTGTTACATTTGTTGCTGGGGGAGGAGCTTGGGAAGCAGTGTGTGTATATATAGAGACAGACTCATTAGCTGGCCTAATTCATTAGCTGCAAGTACTACATTAAGTACAGTAGAGAGATATTGCAGGAGATAGTCAGGAGGTAGGCTGGAAGGTGGAAACAATACAAAAAAAAAAGGTAAGATTTGTTTGATTTAAATTTACAATTTTTATTTTATTTTTTCTCCTCTTTAAAATGGCAGACTTGGTTCAGTGCAGGAATTGTTGTGCATTTATTTCATGTTCCACTCTTTGGAGATTCGGATGCTGTCAGATCTGTAGACAGTTCTCCTTACTGCAGCAGGAAATTGCATTTTTGAAATCTGAAATATTTAAATTATCTGTTAAACAAACTCCAGCTAGGACTGCTGCAATGCCACTGCCACAGAGGACCCCCAGAAATGGCAGATGGGTTAATGTAGGTTCTGGAAGACTTAGAGTGGTGGATAGAAGACATGTCCCACAGTCGGTGGTTCTCCATAATTCATTTGCAGCACTCTCAGAATGTAAGGACAACATGGATATGGACTCAAGCACAGAGGGTGAGAAACCATCGACTCCTATGTCTAATGTATGCAACAAAAAAGATAAAGTGAAGTCTCAAAGGAAGCAGCTGTTGCTGGGTGATTCAATCATAAGAAGTGTGGAGCTCAAAGAAAATGGTTTTGTGAGATGTCTCCGTGGGGCTACTGCTAGAAGAGATAGAAGACGTATTATTAATATTGTTAAGCAAGCAAAGCAGGAAGGGGGCGTGGATGTTCTTGTCCATCTAGGGACAAATGACCTGGCTTGCAATGAAGTGTCAGAGGTGAAAAAATATTTTATCACACTTGGTAATGACGTACAGGATTTTGCATCCACCATTTCATTTTCTGAAGTTCTGCCTGTGCATAATGTTCAGAATGATAGGCAGAGGCGCATAAAGGAGTTCAACATATGGCTTGGTAAATGGTGTCAAGAGCAAGGATTTGGCTTTGTTTCTCATGATAGCTCTACTTGGAATAGAAAGGAACTGTACAAAAAAGATGGTTTGCATCTTTCTCTCAAAGGAACAAATGTACTTAGTGAACAACTCCAAGAATTTGCGGAAGAGTATTTAAACTAGGAAGGGGGGGGCAAAAGAGTGAAAATAAAAGAGTCCAATTGCCCCCCGAAACAATGCCAGAACAGGTCAGAAGCACAGAGGTAAAGAAATGAGCTTCAGAGTCCTGTCTACAAATGCTCGCAGTTTAGGTAAAAAAATCAATGAACTTGGGTCAACAATGGCATCTGAGAATGTAGATTTAGTGGCTGTTACGGAGACATGGTTTAATGAAAGAAATGACTGGGACATAACCATACCAGGGTACTCTTTATACAGAAGAGACAGAGAAGGCAAGAAAGGAGGAGGAGTGGCCCTGTATGTGAAAGATAGCATTAAATCTAACCTAATACAAGTTGGTGAGGCCAACATAGAGTCAGTTTGGGTTACGTTGCAGTTTGCTAACCATGCAGTAACTCGTGTAGGTGTGATATATAGACCACCTGGTCAAGTTAAAGAACTAGATGATCTACTAGTTGAAGAAATAGCTAAAATGACAATGAAAGGAGAAGTTATCATTATGGGAGATTTCAATCTTCCAGATATAAACTGGAAAACCAAAATAGCAAGTTCTACCTGGAGTACAGATATTCTAAATTCCCTACTGGGGTTATCTCTACAACAAGTGGTTGAGGAGCCAACCCGGAGGAAGGCCATTTTGGATTTGGTATTCACAAATGGGGATTCGGTATATGATGTCATTGTAGGCGAAACCTTGGGATCTAGTGATCACCAGTCAGTGTGGTTTAATATAAGAACTGTGAAAGAGTCCCACCACACAAAAACAAAAGTTTTAGATTTTAGAAAAACAGACTTTTCAAAAATGAAATTATAATAAATGAGTCCTTATCAGACTGGAACGGATTACATGGAGTCCAGGAGAAATGGGACTACTTAAAAGGTGCATTATTGAAGGCAACAGAAAATTGCATTAGACTTGTCAGTAAAAGCAAAAAAAGGAAGAGACCACTGTGGTACTCAGCAGAAGTGGCCCAAATCATTAAAAATAAAAAGCTAGCATTTTGTAATTATAAAAAAACCCAGAGCAATGAAGATAAGGAAATCTACAAGATTAACGCCATATCAGCATGGCTTCGTGAGGGATCGGTCATGTCAAACTAATTTAATCAGTTTCTATGAGGAGGTAAGTTCTAGACTTGACAGCGGCGAATCAATGGATGTCGTATATCTGGACTTCTCCAAAGCATTTGACACTGTACCGCATAAAAGGTTAGTATATAAAATGAGAATGCTCGGACTGGGAGAAAACATCTGTATGTGGGTAAGTAACTGGCTGAGTGATAGAAAACAGAGGGTGGTTATTAACGGTACACATTCAGATTGGGTCACTGTCACTAGTGGGGTACCTCAGGGGTCAGTATTGGGCCCTATTCTCTTCAATATATTTATTAATGATCTTGTAGAAGGCTTGCATAGTAAAGTATCAATTTTCGCAGATGACACTAAACTGTGTAAAGTAATTTACACTGAAGAGGACATTATACTACTACAGAGGGATCTGGATAGATTGGAGGCTTGGGCAGATAAGTGGCAGATGAGGTTTAACACTGATAAATGTAAAGTTATGCACATGGGAAGGAAAAATGCAAGTCACCCGTACATACTAAATGGTAAAACACTCGGTAACACTGACATGGAAAAGGATCTAGGAATTTTAATAAACAGCAAACTAAACAGCAAAAACCAGTGTCAGGCAGCTGCTGCCAAGGCCAACAAGATAATGGGTTGCATCAAAAGGGGCATAGATTCCCGTGATATGAACATAGTCCTACCACTTTACAAATCGCTAGTCAGACCACACATGGAGTACTGTGTACAGTTCTGGGCTCCTGTAAACAAGGCAGACATAGCAGAGCTAGAGAGGGTTCAGAGGAGGGCAACTAAAGTAATAACTGGAATGGGGCAACTACAGTACCCTGAAAGATTATCAAAATTAGGGTTATTCACTTTAGAAAAAAGACGACTGAGGGGAGATCTAATTAATATGTATAAATATATCAGGGGTCAGTACAGAGATCTATCCCATCAGCTATTTATCCCCAGGACTGTGACTGTGACGAGGGGACATCCTCTGCGTCTGGAGGAAAGAAGGTTTGTACACAAACATAGAAGAGGATTCTTTACGGTAAGAGCAGTGAGACTATGGAACTCTCTGCCTGAGGAGGTGGTGATGGTGAGTACAATAAAGGAATTCAAGAGGGGCCTGGATGTGTTTCTAGAGCGTAATAATATTACAGGCTATAGCTACTAGAGAGGGGTCGTTGATCCAGGGAGTTATTCTGATTGGAGTTGGGAAGAAATTTTTTATTCCCCTAAAGTGGAGAAAATTGGCTTCTACCTCACAGGGTTTTTTGCCTTCCTCTGGATCAACTTGCAGGATAACAGGCCGAACTGGATGGACAAATGTCTTTTTTCGGCCTTATGTACTATGTTACTATGTTACTATGTTACTATGTTACTATTAGGCAGAGAGAGGCCAAGCAAGTTATAAGAACTTCTAAAGCGCAGGCAGAAGAAAAACTAGCTCAGTCTATGAAAAAAGGGGATAAGACATTCTTCAGATATATAAATGAAAAAAGGAAATTAAAACAAGGAATAACTAAATTAAAAACAAAGGACGGAAGGTATGTAGAAGAGAATAAAGGTCTAGCCGACTGCCTTAATGAATACTTCTGTTCAGTTTTTACAAAAGAAAAAGGAGAAGGACCTCCACTAGAAAGGATGACTAATAAATCATTTGATGCATGTATCTTTACAGAGGAAGATGTTCTAAGTTTGCTGTCTAAGGTGAAGACAAATAAGTCACAGGGGCCTGATGAGATACACCCAAAATTATTAAAAGAGCTTAGTGGTGAGCTGGCAAAACCGCTAACAGATTTATTTAACCAATCATTAGTAACAGGAGTCGTCCCGGAAGATTGGAAATTGGCAAATGTCGTGCCCATTCACAAGAAAGGTAGTAGGGAGGAATCGAGCAACTATAGACCAGTGAGTCTGACATCAATAGTAGGCAAATTAATGGAAACCCTATTAAAGGATAGGATTGTGGAACATCTAAAATCCCATGGATTGCAAGATGAAAAACAACATGGGTTTACTTCAGGGAGATCATGTCAAACAAATCTTATAGATTTTTTTGACTGGGTGACTAAAATAATAGACGGTGGAGGTGCAGTAGACATCGCATATCTAGATTTTAGTAAGGCTTTTGACACTGTCCCACATAGAAGACTTATCAATAAACTGCAGTCATTGAGCATGGACTCCCATATTGTTGAGTGGATTAGGCAGTGGCTGAGTGACAGACAACAGAGGGTTGTAGTCAATGGAGAACATTTAAAACAAGGTCATGTTACCAGTGGGGTTCCACAGGGATCTGTACTGGGACCAATTTTGTTTAATATCTTCATAAGTGATATTGCAAAAGGCCTCGATGGGAAGGTGTGTCTTTTTGCTGATGACACAAAGATATGTAACAGGGTTGATGTTCCTGGAGGGAAACGCCAAATGGAAAAGGATTTAGGAAAACTAGAAGAATGGTCAGAACTCTGGCAACTGAAATTTAATGTGGATAAGTGCAAGATAATGCACCTGGGGCGTAAAAACTCAAGGGCAGAATATAGAATATTTGACACAGTCCTGACCTCAGTATCTGAGGAAAGGGATTTAGGAGTAATTATTTCAGAAGACTTAAAGGTGGGAAGACAATGTAATAGGGCAGCACGAAATGCCAGCAGAATGCTTGGATGTATAGGGAGAGGTATAAGCAGTAGAAAGAGTGAAGTGCTTATGCCGCTGTACAGAACACTGGTGAGACCTCACTTGGAGTATTGTGCGCAGTACTGGAGGCCATATCTCCAGAAGGATATAGATACTCTAGAGAGAGTTCAGAGAAGAGCTACTAAACTAGTACATGGATTGCAGGATAAAACTTACCAGGAAAGGTTAAAGGACCTTAACATGTATAGCTTGGAAGAAAGAAGAGACAGAGGGGATATGATAGAAACTTTTAAATACATAAAGGGAATCAACTCGGTAAAGGAGGAGAGCATATTTAAAAGAAGAAAAACTACCACAAGAGGACACAGTTTTAAATTAGAGGGGCAAAGGTTTAAAAGTAATATAAGGAAGTATTACTTTACTGAGAGAGTAGTGGATGCATGGAAAAGCCTTCCTGCAGAAGTGGTAGCTGCAAATACAGTGAAGGGGTTTAAGCGTGCATGGGATAGGCATATGGCTATCCTTCATATAAGATAGGGCCAGGGGCTATCCATAGTATTCAGATATATTGGGCAGACTAGATGGGCCAAATGGTTCTTATCTGCCGACACATTCTATGTTTCTATGGGGTTCCGTTCCGTGCCTCCGCACTTCAAAAAGATAGAACTTTCTCTATCTTTTTGCGGAACGGACAGATCGCGGACCCATTCAATTTGCGGTCCACAACACGGGCACCGGCTTCACACGTGTGAACAAGCCCTTATACAGATGCATCAAAAAATAAAATTATAGCTTTTGGAATGCAATAATGAAAAAATGGAAAAAATTGCTTGGTCACTAAGACCCAAAATGCATATGGGGGAAGGGGTTAAAGCTGAATTAACAAGTCACATGGGTGTACAGCATGTCGCCACTGCAGCACAGTGAATAAAGGTCAGTGGGAACTATCAGAGTAGCAGTGCACGAATAGTGCTGCTGTAGTAACAAGGGATTGAATAGTTCCCTATGCTTACTCTAATCTTTAACCCTTTCGCTGTCAGAGGTGTTTGAACATTTTGCACCCCTGTTAGGCCTCTTGCACATGACCGTATGTATTTTGCGGTCCGCAAAAAACGGATCCGCAAAAAATACTGATGACATCTGTGTGCATTCCGTATTTTGCGGAACGGAACAGCTGGCCCCTAATAGAAGAGTACTATCCTTGTCCGTAATGCGGACAATAATAGGACATGTTCTATTTTTTTACGGAACGGATATACGGAAACCGAATGAATACGGAGTACCTTCTATTTTATTTGAGAACATATTGAAATGAATGGTTCCGTATAAGGTCCGCAAAAAAACGGAACGGAAACGGAATAAAAATACTTTCGTGTGCAAGAGGCCTTATACTTTTAACATTTGCTTTCCTTAGCCTTTATTATACTTGTAACATGACCACATTGCATGCATCCTCCAGTGGTTTTAGATTATGATACCATGTATATGTATTTTATTGTCTATCTAAAAAAGTCTATTTCATATATTTTATAGTGATTTGGTAGAGTGGTGTGTTTTTTTTTTTCTTGGAGTTTTACCCCTGTAGCCAGGACAATTTCCACAGTTTTGACATGTACATAAAAAAAAAATTAAATACAATTTTTTTTTTCTTAAAGTACACACCTGGCATGTTGTCAAAATGCCCCTCAGCACTTTATTCACACAGACATCTTCATGCAACTTTGCCTCAAAGTGTCATTTTTCATTAAAAAAAAATTGTATAAAAGTTTATGTTAGTGGGTAAAAGTGTAACCCAAGCAGAATCTTACATGGTCCATTCCTCTTAAAAATAAAAGTTCAACATGTGCAGAGTTCATACATAACAACTTAGACCTAAATGCACGTGTACATATCACCAGAACTGGAAAGACCAAAATTCTGGTTTTCAGCTGGAGATTTTAAAAAGGAACAACCTATAAAATACAGGGATTACACTCCTTGAAAAGTAAGTCCACCCCAAAACCCATATATTTCCTGAAAGCAGACAGCCTGCTGATTGCAGTTGCCTTGACAGCTGTCAACCTTGTCCACCTTCATGTCACTTTGTGATAATTATTTATTAAAAGAAACAACGAAGTAGAGGTTTACACATAAAAAAAATGTAAATATAATATATTAAGGTGTGCAAAACTCATATATACTACAAGTGTATACATCAACAAGAGCCTATGCTGGAACAGAGGCCATGTGATATAGGGTCATGGTGTTAAAATTTGGACTGCACATGGTAAACCACTTCTATATTACTAAAATCTACATTTTATACATACCATATATAAAAATATAACCTGATAATTAATACACACAACAATAATGATTATTAGCAGAGGACTTCATATCAAAGTGTCTACATTCAATGCTGCATATATTAAAGAAATGCAAAAACTACAGGAATGCACTAATCAACTTTTGCATGCAAGTATTGGGAATTATGTGGTATATTATTTTACCATTACCCTATACAGAATGTAATCCGAATTAACAATGATACATTTTCAAAGCTAATATAATGCATCAATTATCAGCACAATAAAAGTCCCTGGATTACAGCGTCTGAAAAAAGTCTGAATACTGTTGTTTGAAACAAGAAAAAACTATGGGAATTTAAAAATATAATTTATGGCGGCAGGTAGAGATGAGCAAATTTCTCAAAAATTCAATTAGGTTGGTTCGCCAAATTTTCCAAAAATATTCTATTCAAATTAATTCCTGGCAAATCGCGTTAAAAAACAGCTGGCTGCAGAGAGCCTGTAGAACACTGTGCCTTGCAGCAACATGCATAGTGAGTCTGCGGTGGTAATGAAACAAACATACTGTGAGTCAGTATGACATGCAGATGACAGGCATCGCTCGCTATTAGAATCACTGCACATTTCACTTCTTTGGGCAGTTACGGGGCCAAAACTGACAAATAACTCAAGTGTGAACTCAACCTTACAGGTTGATGTTAGCATCAGGTATAAAGAACCGTGCAGAGGCCCAAGATCCTACTATAGCGTGAAAGAGCGCACTTCTTTTACACCGTCATCAGCTGAATCCACATAGATGTCTACAGAGCCTGTTCTATTAAACGCCTATACAAGTAGAGCCCCCCTGACAGAGTGGAGAGGGCGTCCGCAGTAATTTTGTGTTAACGTCACTGATTATTTTGCCCAGTGACATAGTGTTGAGGTAGCAGCAGCATGAGGAGGCCACAGAGTGGTACAATGAAAGAGTGTTGAGGTGGTAGCAGCAACATGAGGAAGTCACTGATCATTTTGCCCTTCCTCTGATCCGTCAGAAAAATAACCCCCCAAAAAAGGATCCTGTCTGTTGAGCATCTGCCTTCACTTGGTCAGCATTTGGTCAGTAATCCATCAGAAATGCTAATGCAAAAAAACAGGAGTGAATCCAAAACAGAGATGACACGTGAATGGAATATTTGCATGTCTTCTGTGTTTTGTACCCACTCCTGCTTTTGGCTACCAAATCATAAGCCAATTATGATGGGACCATACAGGCCTTACAGCTGCTACACAGACAGGATCCGTTGTGTGTCTCATTTTTCTTTCCTTCTGACAGATCAGAAGAAGGGTCAAAGAAATGATGATGTCAACTAGGCCAAAAAGGCAAAATAATGGCCCAGTCATGAAGTGAGGAGGGTGGGAACAGCATGAGAAGTCCACAGAGTGGCCCAATGACATAGTGTGGAGGTGTCAGCAGCATCAGGAGACCAAAGAGTGGCAAGGTGACATAGTGTGGAGGTAGCAGCAGCATCAGGAGACCACAGAGTGGCAAGGTGACATAGTGTGGAGGCAGCAGCAGCATCAGGAGACCACAGAGCGACACAATGACAGAGTGTGGAGGTGGCAGCAGCAGCATGAGGAGGCCACAGAGTGGCAAGATGACATAGTGTTGAGGTAGCAGCAGCATCAGGAGGCCACAGAGTGGCAAGGTGACATAGTGTGGAGGTGGCAGCAGCAGCAGCATTAGGAGGCCACAGAGTGGCACAATGACAGAGTGTGTAGGTGGCAGCAGCAGCATGAGGAGGCCACAGAGTGGCAAGGTGACATAATGTTGAGGTAGCAGCAGCATCAGGAGACCACAGAGTGGCAAGGTGACATAGTGTGGAGGTGGCAGCAGCATCAGGAGACCACAGAGTGGCAAGGTAACATAGTGTGGAGGTGGCACCAGCATCAGGATACCACAGAGTGACCTGGTGACCAAGTGGAGAGGTGGGTGGCACTAACAGTACCCACTGATGATGGTGGGTGTAAGAAGGAGCACTTGGCATCAGATGTGTGGCAGCATCAGAATAGTAGCTGAGGCAGGTAGCCAGAAGAAATCGGTCTCTTTTGTCAAGGTTTGGGTGAGGCAGCATGGATGATCTAATCTGATGCAGGCATTGGTGGGTGGAAATCCTGGCTGATCTAATCCTGATTCATCTTGACAAAGGTCAGTCTCTCCACATTTTTGGACAGGAGAGTTTTCCTTGGGGTAACTATTGTCCCCGCCGCACTAGACACCCGCTCTGATAGCACCTTACTGGCTAGGCAGGATAGCTTTTCCAGGGCAAACTCGGCCAGCTGCGGCCACAAATCCAGTTTGGCTGCCCAGTAGTCCAGCGGATCTTCAATGACGGCTGGCAGGATTCAATCCAAGTATGCCACCACCTCCTGGTTCAGCTCCTGCTCTATGTCTAGCTGCTGGTGAGTAGTTTCTTCACTATGTGGGTGAAGAAAGCTGCTCATCAGCGACTCTAGACTCAGGCTGCTGCTGATGGAGCTGGTAATGCTCCTGCCACCCCCTCAGCAGCCATGGCAGTGAGCGCAGCGCCCCCCCCCCCGGTCAGACCTGAGAGAGTATGGACGATGGCGCAGATAGGCATTGGCCAACTGTCTACATAGGATGTCTCTATAGTAGTTCAGTTTGTCCTCCCTCTCAACAGGTGTAAAAAAGGCCCCCATTTTGAACCGGTAGCGAAGGTCTAACATGGTGGAGAGCCAGTAGTCATCCCTCTGCCAAATGGTGACAATTCGTCTGTCACTACGCAAGCAAGTGAGCATGTATCGGGCTATTTGTGCAAGTGACTCGGAGGGACTCCCTGACTCCATCTCCACTGCATACTGCCACAGTGTGTCTGGGTCATCTGCCTCGTCTTCCTCATCTACCTCTTGCTCCTCTGGCTGCTCCTGCTCCTTCTCTCCTGTCATCTGTGTAGAAAAAACACCCATTTAGATAAACATTGCTTTTGCTCCAATGTCCTCCTCCTCCTCCAGTTCAGCCCCCACAGGGCTCATGTGGCCGTCAGATGTTGGCCCCACATCTCCAGTCCCCTGACCAGCCAGATTTACTAGCATGTTTTCCAGGATATGAATTAGTGGAATGATGTTGTTCATCCCGTAGTCCTGGCGACTTAACAAAAAACTGCTACAATGCTGAGTAGGTGATTTTACCCCCAACACTCCGCACTGATTGACTACTACCGCCACTGCCTTTGTAATCCCCTGCACCACTACTTTCCAGGCCGGTAGGCTCCTGCAAAGTGGGTGGTCTACCCCGGACACATTTGGCTCCCGACCTCCCACTGCTGCCACCCTGCTGACTCCTGGCCATGCTACTGACTTGCTGACTCCACTGTTGCCTCACGCACAAGCTGCCACCCTCTTCTCCCGATGATGATGAAGCCCATTCGGCTACATCATCATCTAGTATTGTCTGCACGTCACTGATCTCCTCCTGAATGGTCTCAGAGCCAGGAGCCTGACCGCTCGAAACACCAGCTCCCATGCCACTCTCCTCATCACTACTTGTCACCTACCGGAGGAAGCAGTGGATGTCTCCTCCGGATCTTGGCTGGGCAATAGCTGCTGACTGTCCTCTAGTAGCTCATCCTCGCTGTATAGTGTTGCTGAGCCCACAGCATATAGTACTTCTCTGGCTGAGGGAACAGAAAAGGACAGAGGAAGGTTGAGGACAGGTGAGGGCACAGGACTTTCTCCCGGGCCATGCCAACTAGGGGTTGTGTCTGACGAACCCACCAACTCTTGGCTGGGGGTGTCTGAAGTCACTTGCGACAAAGTCGATGATCGAGTCAACCATTCCAGAACCGCTGGGTTGCTGGTCAAGACACGACCGCTAGCAGACACTGGGAGCTCAGGCCTCTCGAAGTGCCCCACCCCCTTACTCTGCTGTGTCCTGTGCCTGCGCAGAAACATTTAGGCCTGTGCCCCTCCCCTGTGCAGTGCCTGTCACTTCTCTGTCTGACATACTGTTAGATCAAATAGGTAAATAAAAAGGAAATTAATACATGCCAAAAAGGGTTATCATTTTCTCTCTTCACCACACAACAGCTAATAAGCCCCCTTTTTTCCCCCACTAATACAAAAGGCTTTAGAACATATAACTGCGGCCGCGAACGGCAAATAACGTTTTTTTTGGGACTAATACACGCCAAAAAGGGCTGTAATTTTCCCACTTCACCACACAACGGCCAATAAGTCCTTTTTCTTTTTCCCCACTAAAAAAGGTTTTAGAACATATAACTGCGGCTGTGAACGGCTAATATATATTTTTTTGCCACTAATACACGCCAAAAAGGGCTGTAATTTTCTTACTTCAACACACAACGGCTAATAAGCCCCCTTTTCCCCCACTAATACACGCCCAAAAAAGACTTTAGAACATACATATAACTGCACCGCACAAGGGCTGGAATTACAGAGGTATTGCAAACTTGAAATGAGCAGCTGTATAATGGCAATTTGGATCCCCAGTCAGTGCAGCAAGGTGTAATAGGATTGTTCCTATTACCCAGGCTGTAAGCACCCCTATTGAACCCTGTTCTGCTTCAATACTGAGGAATAATTTCTCCCTATCCTTTCCCTACACTTCTAATGCTCTTTCCCTGAACTTCTACTGATCAAAATATAAGTTTTTAAGTCTTTCCTAGCACTGTCCCTAGCGCCTGCTAATGTCTCTCCCTGCACTAAGCACACTGGAAAATGGCTGAATCCAAGATGGCTGAGGCCATTTATAGGGCTTTGACTTCACAGAGCTGGCTGGCTGCTGATTGGCTGCATGCATGGCATTATGGGTGATCCCTCGTTCCTAGAGTTCTTTTCTCCATGTCTTAACATGTGCAGCAGCCATTTTAGGAAAAAATGAGATTCGTTACCATGAAGCGTGAGGAAATTCGGATTCGGTGCAAATCAAATTTTTCCTGAAATTCGGATCGAATTCCACTTTGTCAGCTTCAATTCGCTCATCTCTAGTGGCAGGCAACAAAAACGTCTTTTATGAGCGAAATTTTTTAAATCTGTCAGAAGTATATTAGATATTCTTTTCTATTGATAGTCCTTATTACTATTACTACAGCACATAACGAGAATTGCTAGAGAGGCAGTATAAAATTTACTCCATAGAGGGACAATGTAAAATGTAAGCTCTATTGATGTGGTATGTTTGGTGCTATTTATTTGGTACTGTGATCCAGACACTAGTAAAAGTCTGGCTCATGGCATCAATAAATGGACTTATTAGGCACAGAGGAGTGATTACACGAGTAAGCGCTCATATTCATCTGTTCTTACTCCTTTTCTGGAAATAAAAAAAACGTGACAATTTGAGAGCAAGCATACTCTCTGATCAATGATGGGGTTAATAACAAGCACAAAAGTCCATGTTACCCTACCCCTGGGGGACATGAACCATTGCATAGAGAGAATGATCTCTGTCTCTTCTCTCTTCTTGCAGGCTGTCAGCTTGTAGTAGTATCTTGTCTCTGCAAAACTAAATAAATCCTAAGGAAAAAAATGTCCTGGCATCAAGTAACCCACAACATAATTCTAAAATACAAATTTATTAAAAAGACCAATTCACTGTCTGAGATAATCATCCAAATAAAAACCACAATAAAATAAAACATTGAAAACATAAAATCCCACTGCTAAATAACATGGTCCTTGTCTGGTAAACAGATCAATTAATACATATATTGTGTGCCGCGGGGCCTCCGTCTGCATACTAAACCTCAATTCCCACCTGATGGGTTAGTGTCCAACATAAAGTCACTGGTGAATTACTGCGGTTATATAGAGCAGGTCTCTATTTGATCACTTGACACAGTAGCAAATTGCATAGTATACAAATGTATCCTGCTGTGTGCGTCCCACTTCTAAACATGCAGAGTATAAAAATCTTGTGTTGCACATTAAAGGTGAATGTTATATTTGGCCGCTGAGGAAGGAGTCTAGGAGACTTTGAAATGCGTATGGTCTTATAACATTCGCCATCATTCGCTTGCGGTTTATCCAGTAAAACATCCAGGACGCTGAAAAGGATTTACACTCTACCAGCCATGAAAGCACCACGGGAGAACTACTAGTACCTGTGAACCAGGGAAGCAGCGGAGAAGTGGGATATTCAGGAGTCCAGGACACCAATAAGTAGCCACACACTCCAAGCCACGAGGGCAGCTCCGGAATACAAGTTCTAGTGGGAAAACCATGACAACCCGCAGACGAGTTCAGCAGTGGAGGTGGTAAGAGGGACACACCAACTAGATATATTTGCTACTGTGTCAAGTATTAGAACGAAGTTTTATGCGAATCGACTTCGGATGTTTCATCCGAAGTTGATTCGCTCATACCTAGTCGTGACCCATGAATGGCAAAAGATCGATTTTCCCTAAATAGCAGAAAAAAGAAAAAGAAACATACTTAGCGAGAAGATTCAAGATCTTGCACAAAATCTTGTGCGCAGTGACGTATGTTACGCTAGATCTTCAATCAAAATGTTGCGGCCGGCTCTTTGCGATCAAATGGATGAGGGTAAGGCCTCTTTCACACTTGCGTTGTCCGGATCCGTCTTCAAAATGCGTTCAGTGTTACTATGGCAGCCAGGACGCTATTAAAGTCCTGGTTGCCGTAGTAGTAGTGGGGAGCGGGGAAGCAGTATACTTACCGTCCGTGCGGCTCCCGGGGCGCTCCAGAATGACGTCAGAGCGCCCCATGCGCATGGATGACGTGATCCATGCGACACGTCATCCATGCGCGTGGGGCGCCCTGACGTCATTCTGAAGCGCCCCGGGAGCCGCACGAACGGTAAGTATACTGCTCCCCCGCTCCCCACTACACTTTACCATGGCAACCAGGACTTTAGCGTCCTGGCAGCCATGGTAACCATTCAGAAAAAGCTAAACGTCGGATCCGGTAATGCGCCGAAACGACGTTTAGCTTAAGGCTGGATCCGGATTAATGCCTTTCAATGGGCATTAATTCCGGATCCGGCCTTGCAGCAAGTGTTCAGGATTTTTGACCGGAGCAAAAAGCGCAGCATGCTGCGGTATTTTCTCCGGCCAAAAAACGTTCCATTCCGGACTGAAGAAATCCTGATGCATCCTGAACGGATTTCTCTCCATTCAGAATGCATGGGGATAATCCTGATCAGGATTCTTCCGGTATAGAGCCCCGACGACGGAACTCTATGCCGGAACACAACAACGCAAGTGTGAAAGAGCCCTAAGTATGCTTTTATCAAGCACTGTATACACTGTATTATTGCTGTCAGATTCCCAAGATACCATTAAATTGACCAGAAATAATAGTCAATAAATAGTCAATAAATAAATAAATAAAAATGCCATAACTTATTTTGTTTTTATTATGTACAACTAAACTTTTAGTGGAAAGTAATCAAATGTTTCTGCTGTACTTACAGCTTTGCAAATCTTTAGGATTCCTAGTTGTTAGGTTTTCTCTTATTTTATCCAACAGAACAGCCCTGAAGAATAACATGAGTCCCACCATAAATTATTAAAGGGTTTTTCTGGGAGTTTTACACTGTTGACCTAGCCTCTGGATAACATATCCTCTGGATAGGTCATCAGTATCTGATTGGTAGGAGTCCGACACCAAGGAAGACCACCACCCTGTTTGAGAAGGCATCTGTGTTAGCAGTAGCGCTGAAGCACTCTCACAGCCCACCAAGCCGTACATTGCATAGCGGTTGTGCTTGGTATCGCAGCTCAGCCCTATACATTTCTATGGAGCTGAGCTGCGCCTAGGCAATGTGACCGATGAACATGACGTCACTGGCCTAGGGAAGCGCCAGTGCCTTCAAAAACAGCTGATCAGTGGGGCTTCCGTGCATCAGACCCCCATCGATCAGATAGTGATGACCTACTCAGAGGATAGATCATCAATGTAAAACTCCCAGAAAACCCCTTTAAAGGAGTTTTTAAAGGAAATCTGTCATCAAATCCATTCTATTAAAACCAGCCTACATACGTTGTTTAATGGGCGCCTGACAGCTGAATCTAATGTTAGTGCTCCCATGTCGCTCTGTGGCCTTATTGCAGAGAAAAACTGCTTTTTAATCATATTTAAATTAGCCCCTGGGTGCAACAAGGGCATTGTTGTTGCACCTCTTTCCATCGTTCACTCTCTACATGCCACACACCCACCTCTTTGACTGACATGACCAGGCATGTCGATTTATTCACGCTCGGACCTAAAGTCTTGCGCTGGCGCGGTGGCCCCTGTGTTCAGCGCATGCGAGGAAGCTTGCCGAGGCTTATCTTCTTATATCATGTCCTTAGGGTGTATGTACACGAAGCGATCCGACAGACCTCCATACTGATTACTGTTAATAAAGAATAGCAAATGCAGGGTACGGCCAGGCAATGCATGGTAGTCATGCATCTGCATCCTGTACGGGCAACCTACTCATTTATTCTATAGACTTTAATATGAGGATTCTGGTTAATTAAATGCTCACTTCAACTGCTTGATTAGCAGAGAGCAATTAACCTTTGACCTCTGCACATCCTCCTAATAAAACGTAAAAAAATTGAAGGCTTTTGAAAGATTGTATAGAACTACATGATGATTCACTGATGCTGCTGACATAATCTCCTGCTACGATTATCCATCACCTCAACGAATGGCTTGATTTCAATGCTAAATTCAACATGTGCCTCTGTGGCTTCCTATTCCACCCCTGACCTCAGCCTCTGTCCTGCTCTGATACATAGCTGATAATATTTCAATGACATCATTTCTATTGACATCTTTCTGCTCAGGGGCATCTAAACATGATTGTCTGTGGTATCAGTGACCAACAACTCTGCTTCAACCCCCCGCCCAACTTAACAACTTTTCCCCCCAACATGTCAATTCTCTAATACAGTGACTCTGACACATATCTAGAGGGAGAACATGATGCTTTCACATGCAGCAGATTTTTTGGGAAAAAATTTCTGCGACTGAAAGTCAGTTCCATTCACCTTAATGGGGCTTGTAAAAGACCCATCTGCTTGCCCCCAAAACAATCCGTTCAGATGAATGGAACTGATTTTCAGTCTCAGAAAGTTTCTGCTGCAAAATCTGTGTGAAGGTATCCTAAAAGGTGCCAATCAGAGGACGGAGGGAGCCTTCGACTTCTGCCGAAACCCTTGAATGCTGCATTTCTTATTGACCTTGGCATCTGAGGGTTTAAGCAGCCAAGATTGAAGTTATCTTTGATCTTGGCCGCCATGTGCATGTGTTAGCTGTGTAATAAAGCTGACAGCCGCCATGTATGGAGGAAGCACAGCACAAGAGCCTGCTCCTTACACTCCTCACGCACCTCAGACATAGCTATGGCACATTTACATGAGCCAACCGAGCAGGCAATGATTGGGAAGCAACCGAGAGCCATAACTTTTTACATTTTCCTTTCACATAGCCATATTAGGGTATTTTTTTGTGGGACAAGTTGTATTTTTTCATGGCACTATTTCATGAATCATAGCTTGTATTATAATACAGGAAAAAATTATTTGTGGGGTAAAAATTACAAAGTCTTATTCTGTGTGTGAAAAGGTAATCAGAGCAGCTCTCACCTGTCTGGAAACTTCATTCAAGGAGGCACGGACCGCTTCCTCACCCGGATTGGAAGCCAAATAAATGCAGGTAAAAAACAGGAGATTGGTCCAGCCTTTTCTCAATTTCCAATAGCACTTTATTGTTTGCAAATTTTAAAAAACATCCAGGTACAGACAGTATTGGTCACTAGCCTTATTCTGTGGGTCAGTACAATTACAGTGATACCAAATATATATAGTTTCAATTATTATTATTATTATTATTATTATTATTATTATAATATCCCATCTACAGAGCAGTGTAAGGACTCATTTTTTACAGGGCAAGCTCTAGTTTTTATTGGTATCTTACATACAATACAACTTTTTGATAACTTTTTATTCAATTTTTTTGATGGAAAGTGACCAAAATACAACAAATTTGCTATTTTTTTTACTGTATATTTTATATTGTAAGAGTTTGGGCATTTTTGGATGTGGCAATACCTAGTATGTTTATTTTTTGTTTGTTTGTTATGTTTAAAATGTATTTTTTTTTATATTTAAAAAAAAAAAAAATTCATTGTAGTTAATGTACTTTTTAGTCCCCATGGGGGACTTGAACATGCGATCATCTGATTGCTTGTCCTATAGACTTATAGGATTTTCACAGGCTTCCAGTATGGCAGTCTGGGACATTCACAAAGCCCCAGGCTGTCATAGCAACTCATCAGAGCCCTGTGATTTCCCCTTTACTCTGTCTAACACCACAGATGACGCATTCACTATTGAAAGATGCATCTGAGAGGTTAAATGACCAGGTTACAAATGGGAATAGAGCTGGCACCTGACAGTTATGGAGCAAGCTCAGTGCGCGAGCTTGCTCCATGTAACCCCTAATGCCAATCACGTACATGTTAAGGGTTTAAAGGACTTCTGTCACCCCACTAAACAGTTTTTTTTTTTTTTTTTGTGTACTTATAATCCCTATACTGCGATTTATCCATACATAATGTGATAAATCATTTTGGTTCAGTAGATTCTGCTAAAAACGTACTTTTATAATATGTAAATTACCTGTCTACCAGCAAGTAGGGCGGTTACTTGCTGGTAGCAGCCGCATCCTCCTATCATAATGACGCCCCCTCCGCATGTTGATTGACAGGGCCAGCGAACGGGATCTTTCTCTGGCTGGCCCTGTCTGCTATCAAGATCTCGCGCCTGCACCGTAACGGTATTCAATCGGCGCAGGCGCACTGAGAGGCGGCCGCTAGCTCGGCCGCTCCATTCTCAATGCGCCTGCGCCGATGACGTCACATCTACACCCGGCGCAGGCGCATTGGGGATGGAGCAGCCGAGCGAGCGTCCTCCTCTCAGTGCGCCTGCGCCGACTGAAGACAGGTACAGCGCAGGCGCCATATTTTGAATGCAAACAGGGCCAGCAGAGAAAGATCCCGTCCGCTGGCCCTGTCAATCAACATGCGGAGGGGGCGTCTTTAGGATAGGAGGATGCGGCTGCTACCAGCAAATAGCCGACCTACTTGCTGGTAGACAGGTAATTTACATATTATAAAAGTACGTTTTTAGCAGAATCTACTGAACCAAAATGATTAATGATGGATAAATCGCAGTATAGGGATTATAAGTACACAAAAAAAAAAAAAAATGTTTAGTGGGGTGACAGAAGCCCTTTAATGAAGAACTCCCACAAAAATTTGTATTCTCTGGCCCCTTAGAAAGTTACCTTTGTTAATTATGGTGAAGGTAACCTTTTTACCGGTGACCCACGCTTTCCCCTCTCCCCATTCACTACATAGTCGTGCTTGGCTGAGCTGAGTACAAATATGTATGTATGTATGGGAGGATAGGGAAATGTAACTGTTGGACAAACGAGAATTCATCCAACAGTTATCTTATGTGTATGATCAATCTACACGGACTATGGACAATCTACATCATGGACCATTCCAAAGCATTATGGGAGTGATTCTTTATATGTCAAAATATACAAATGTGCAGTGTTTTACATTGCAGCTCAATGCAAGTGTCTGGAGGAATTACATTTGCAAACGTATAAATGTATCAAATTTTTAATTTAATGGTTATTTCCTCTTCACAACCATCACCAGATAAGTCTTATAGAATGTGTCTCTCATTGGGTGTATTAGGTTATGGGTTTTACTGAAATACTAGATTGATAACAAAGACTTCAGCCATGTTTGAGTGATTCCACTTAATTCACTTTGCCTGTGATTATCCGGGTCATGACATTTGTCTCCTCATACATCAAGTTAATGTGCAGAAATTCTGTACAGGCCATGTGTTTGACGGAAGATGGAGTCTTCTCTGAATCACATGGTGATGTTATATGGGGACTTACAGTACAATTTGTATGCATAATATGTGTATACAATACAAAATCTTAAAATTGAAGAATTACACTGAAATAAATATTCTAATTTCTATAATACTTTTGTACATTATTAAAATCAACGCAATATCCAAAAGTGTTATACAGAGTTATGCCGTATTCACACATGCCAGACGGAACCCATTGATATCAATGGACACGTTTTTAACCCTTTCACGCCCATTGATTTAACCCTTTCACGGGTGTTTAAAGATGGTGCCCACTCCTGCCCGCTGCGTGGGTGGCCGCCTGATTCTTTTAGCAGACACCTGCTCAACCAGCAGTAATGCCGATCGCGGGCATTTAATCCTAACCATGGCATCTGAACACGCTGAAACCGAAAATGCGCACTTTCAGTTGTGCTCCGGCTCCCCCGTGTGGCCATCAGAGGAGCCGGAGCGTGTATGCAGCAGCCCGTGTCTTTATGAATGACACAAGGCTGCTGAATAGTATTTCCTATGGAGCCCTTACCTGTAATAGGGCTCTATAGGAAAGTAGTGAAATCATCATAGACTTCAATGCAAGTGCATTGGAGTCTAAGATAATAGCAATCAGATGATTGCATGTTATAGTTCCCTATGGGAACTATAAAAAAGTGTAAAAGAAAAAAAAAGTTCAAAAAATAAATAAATATATAAAAACATAAAAATTCTAAACAACCCCCTTTTCCCAAAATAAAAATAAAAGAAATAAAAAAATAAAAAAATACACATCATAGGTGTCGCAATGTGCAAAAACACCCATAGTATAAAAATATAAACATTTATTCCCCATACGGCAAACAGCGAAACGGAAAAAAGCGTCCAAATGGCCGATTACCCGCTTTTGGTCATTTCATTTTCTACCAATTTTTTTATAAAAAGTCATACACACCCCAGATTGGTATCAATGAAAAGTTCAGATTGACCCGCAAAAAAAGAGCCCCCATACAGCTCTGTACACATGATTACAAAAAAGTTATAGGGGTCAAAATATGGCGACAAAAAAATAAAACAGATTTTTTTTCCCACTTTAAATTTTTGTTATCACTATCAAAACACAAGAAAAACTATACATATAAGGTATCGCTGGATTCATACTGACCTGTAGAATAAAGGTAACTGGTCAGTTTTATCGTACATCGAACGTCGTAATTAAATAACCCATAAAACTGTGGTGGAATCGCTTTTTTTTTTGCAATTCCACCTCATTTGCAATTTTTCTCCCGCTCCCCACTACATCATATGCAATATTAAATGGTGGAGTTGGAAAGTACAACTTGTCCCACAAAAAAGCTATAAGCTCCTTTTTCAGTGTTCTTTTATGCTAGAAAACTGCCGCAAAAGATGATAAATCTGCCTAAATCTGCCAAGATGTTTATTGCTAAAAAAATAAAATAGTAGTATAGTTCATACAGGTATAGCTGAGTGGTACTTGCTTGATATTAGATAGCAGTGACTGCATTATTTTATAATATGGTTTTTGTTTATACTGTGTAATCCATATTATTTTTATATGTCATTTATTATTATTATAACATTTGTAAATTTGTTATATTTCACAATAAACAAAATTCATATTAAAATTCATCATTGTGTAGGTGTCATGGATGGAGATCCCCCTGGTCCCTACTATTTTTTTGCATCAGGACCATGTTCACACACTGTAAGTAGGAAAATGAAGGGAGCCATTTGATTTGTTTAAATACAGAGTTAAATATTCCTGAATAAGAAGAAGTCGTCATTTGGTGCTTTGTCAAGCAGGAAACTTGTAGCCTTCAGCCCTGTCGCACTGGTGGGCGTTACAGGCTGTAAAACAGGAGGAGAATGCTCTACTAAGCACACAGATCAGCTCCTGGTGGCAGAGGAAGGATTATACTGCAATGACAACAGTGAGTACGTCTTCAGCGCTGAAGCCTACAAAGTCCACTAAGAGATATAAAAGTGTCAGAAGGAATACCAATATATACCAGGTCCCCCCTCAGAGGTAAGCTGATTTGCAGCACACCTGCTATCTATATAATGATATGGGAAATTAACTTTCATGTGTTTTTGATAACAGTATTATTTGATTTGTGATATACACCGAGGAAATAGGAAATAAATGTAGTGAACATATTTTGACTGCCAATCTCATTTCAACTCAATGGAATTTTCCTTTATTAGCTAATAATTATTAAATTGGTTGCAGTGCTATAGCCAGCACCGTGGAGAGCAGCTACAGGGCTCATCCAGTGGCTATTTTATTATTCTGTGATTGTCACTTAGACTTTATAGCAAATAGTAACCATTTGGTAATAGTTTTAATACAATGCAATACAATTATGTACAGATGCAGAAGAGCCAAATTTGCTATTTGGAAGTTTCTTTTGTCTACCATGATGGGATTTCTCAGCAGGCTTTCTGGTGATCCCATGGAAGACCACTAAGAGCTGAAGATGAAGCATGCCAAATAACAATGACTTAAACCCTTGGACTATGCACCATACATTTAAGGCTTTGGTACGATGTATGGCATGGTGATGGTGCGGACACGGGGGCTGTGCCCATGCCATCAGCAGCAGGTGTCAGCTGCATTCCCTGCTCTATAGCACATGTGATATCTAAATTGTTAGTGTTTATCCCTCTCTCAAAACTGTAACAAAAGTAAATCACTTCAACCAATGTACCCCAAAATGGTACCAAAGAAAACTACAACTTGCCCAGCGAAAAATAAGACAGCGGAAAGCTGTGTTTATGGTAAAATTAATATGCTATGGCTCTCCGGATGCGATGACACAAAAACAAATGATTTTAAGAAAAAGTGTTTTTACTGTGCAAAAATGCTAAAACTAAATGATATACATTTAGTATTGATATAACTGTAACGACCCAAAGAATAACGTTTCACTACAGGGTGAACACCATAAAAACTCAACCCAAAAAACAATGGCAACATTGCTACTCTGTTCTCACACCCCCTCCAACAAGGAAAAATAAATAAATACAAGTTATTATGTGCACCCATTAAAATACTGCTCAACATGTCAGTGTACAAATTAAAAAGTTATGACTCCTGGAACAAAGTAATAAAAAAATAAAAACTGCAAAACAATTCTGTATCCTTAAAGCAAACCTGCCACTATGTAAATTCTGTGCAATCTTCGGCATGTTACACAGAAAGAGGAGCTGAAGAAAACTGATGTGTAGATTGAGTAAAGGTATTATTTCATTCATTAAATCTCTGCTCACTCTGGCTTAGGAGTCCAGTGGGAGGTCCTAATCACTGATTGACATATAGCCCTGTGTGGCTTTGCATACACAGAGCACTGTTAATCACTGAGTAAGACCACCCACTGGACTCCTAACTAGAGATGTCGCGAACATAAAATTTTCCGTTCGCGAATGGCAAACGCGAATTCCGCAAATGTTCGCGAACGGGCAAACCGGGCGAACCGCCATAGACTTCAATAGACAGGCGAATTTTAAAACCCACAGGGACTCTTTCTGGCCACAATAGCGATGGAAAAGTTGTTTCAAGGGGACTAACACCTGGACTGTGGCATGCCGGAGGGGATCCATGGCAAAACTCCCATGGAAAATTACGTAGTTGACGCAGAGTGTGGTAAGTTGAATTCGCAATGCGATTAATATAACCTGCATTAATAGCATTGCAAATTCAACTTAGAGCTAATGGTTGTATTGCTAGAATTGACGAATATAACGAATATAGCACTATATTCTCAATCTTCGTTATATTCTAGCAATACAACAATTAGGAACCCAGCTCTAAGTTGAATTCGCAATGCGATTAATATAACCTGTATTAGGCTGAGTTCACACGAGCGTGTCTGGATAAGGTCCGGATGCGTTGCGGCAAACCCGCGCGAGTAGGTACCCAATTGCAGTCAGTTTTGACTGCGATTGCGTTCCGTTGTTCAGTTTTTATAGTCCGGGTGCAATGCATTTTGCACGCACGTGATAAAAAACTGACTGTGGTACCCAGACCCGAACTTCTTCACAGAAGTTCAGGTTTGGGTTCGGTGTTGTGTATATGTTATTATTTTCCCTTATAACATGGTTATAAGGGAAAATAATAGCATTCTTTAATACAGAATGCTTAGTAGGTGGTCAATTGAGGGTTAAAAAAAAAAAAAAAAAATTAACTCACCTTCTCCTCTTGATCGCGTAGCTGCCGGTCTCTTCTTACTTCTTTAATCATGAGCTGCCGGCTAAAGGACCTGTGGTGACGTCAGATCACATGGTCCAATCACATGGTCCATCACCACGGTGAAAATCACCGCTCGTGTGCACAGCTCCATAGAAGTGAATGGGTCCAGATTCAGTGCGGGTGCAATGCGTTCACCTCACGTATTGCACCCGCGCGGAAATCTCGCCCGTGTGAACTCAGCCTTAATCGCATTGCGATTACAACTTAGATCTGAGTTCCTCATGGTTGTATTGCTAGAATTGACGAATATAACGAATATAGCACTATATTCTCAATCTTCGTTATATTCTAACAATACAACCATTAGGAACCCAGCTCTAAGTGGAATTCGCAATGCGATTAATATAACCTGTATTAATCGCATTGCGATTACAACTTAGTCAAATTTGTGACACTGTAGTTTCAGAATGAATCTAAGATGGATGCTGTCCTTGCTTTTTGATAGGAGGTGGGAGGGTCTGGGAGGGAGGGTATGCTGATTGGCTGGAATGTGTCTGCTGACTATGAGGTACAGGGTCAAAGTTTGCTCAATGATGATGTATAGGGGGCGGACCGAACATCGCATATACGTTCGCCCGCCGCGGCGAACAAGCTATGTTCGCCGGGAACTGTTCGCCGGCGAATAGTTTGGGACATCACTACTCCTAAGTAGTGATGGACGAACATCGACCAGGACGGTTTGCGAACAGCAAGTTTGCGGCGGGCCCCATTCACTTTAATGGCAGGCGAACCTGGAAAACCTTCATCTCATATTTGCAGCCAGCGAATACTTAGTAGAAGTACACAAATAGTCCCACAACATGGACAGTGACATACTAGAGGCGGATCAATGAGAAAAATTCCAACAGCAAATATGTATCTTAATCAGGGGACATTTTTATGCGTCTTAAAGGGAAAATCTCAAAAATGTGCCCTGCTGGTGCTGGAGCCTATAAAAATTTAATTTTAGGCCACGGAAGTACAGGCCACAAAAAGTAGGCAAACAAATGCTGCACTACCCAACTGCACTATATAGAAAGTATATTATTGGTATATAGAACCCCTGCTTCAATCTGTTTTTTTGGGGGGCAACTGGTATATTTCACACAGTCTCCCCCTGAAGAAGCTTACGCGAAACGTGCGTTGGGGCTCTGTTTGTTCACCACTCAGGTATTTACTTTATGGCTCTCTTTATGGCTGATCCAATGTAATATACTTATGCACCTGGTCATATTTGCACTATGCACTTTATATCTTGGTATGTACTGTATTTTATTCTGATTTAGTCTTGATAGCTTTGGCTAGTCCTCTATATACAGTATTTGATATCTGGCTTGGGCCATATATATATTTTAGGATATTTATATTATCTTTCTAGCCTTGATACGTTTTGTTATTCTGTGGTGTACCACTATTCTGAGTGCTCTCCATTCACCATTGTATTGTTATTTTTTATGTGTATTTTAAAACATTTTGTCTCTTGTTGAGACTATAATAAAGTTTACATTCATCATTATTTGTGCTAGCCTTGTTTTCTCTTTTGGTGTTCTACTCTGGTATATTACACCAGTAGAAATTATTTGTTCCAATAACGCTTGTCCCTCTATATACCTGCAGTATCGCAGCAGAACCGCGCACAACTGCTGCACAATACAAATGCACTATAATATACTTTCTATGTTAGAAAGTATAAGTATATTACATCCCTCAGTAAGTCACACCTATCGATAGCACATCTATACCAGTCCTTAAATGGACTTTTGTGGCCCTATTAGCTAGCGTTTGGTGTCCCTAACAGCCTGTCCCTGCTCCACACAGCAACCTCTCCCTACACTGGCAAAAGACTGAATGTAAAATGGCGGCCAGATCAGGTTTATTTATAAGGTAGGGGGTACGTCCATGTGCTGAAATGTCTCAATTGGCTGTCCTGTACCACCTGAGTCAAAGTTCTTCACAATGTAAAAGAATATGGCGTCGGCAGACATCGCCATATGTTCGCCCGCTCGGCGAACCGCAAACGAGCAAAGTTTGCCTCGAAACGACCACTGGGCGAACCTCAAGGCCATCTCTACTCCTAAGCATAGAATGAGCAACGGTTTAAATGAAGAAATGACAACTTTTACTAAATAGTTTACATCAATCTCAGCTCCTCCTGCTCTAGAACATGATATCTGCAGACAAGTCTGTATTTTCATGATGATAGATTTGCTTTAAGGCCCAAAATATTTGCATCCAGAAGGGTTAAACTTTTCTGGTATATTTTAAGCTTTACTTGTTTTGGCAGTAATTCAGATGAAGATGAAAATGCTGAAGGAAAAGAAGAAAATAATGATCCAGAAACTATCTTCCAGAATATACAAATCCAGAAGGAAATTGTTGCAAATATTCGATGCAGACCTTGGCCAATGAGACAGAAGCTGCGGTCACTTAAGTATGTTTATATGTGGTAACCTGACAATAGCTCAGTTTTAGTTTTAATTACTAATTCTAGTTCTAGTTACAATAACTGCCTCTATTCCTGGGTATGTAATCCCTTTAGTTCTAGCAACTGAATAAAGTAATAGCTTCTAATCATTTAGTTTTATGTCTATCAATTGACTCTAGTTACACAGGTCCATTTCTAGTTGACACTATTACTAGGTATTTAGTTCTAGGTTCTAGATTTAGTAGTTAACTAGTTCTAGTCATTTGGTTCTAGTTCTAGTAACTGACTCTTGTTCTAGTTATTGGCTTTCGTCATACTGTCCTAGTTGTAGTAGGTAACTATAGCACTAGTCAATAACCTCTAGATCTTGCAATGGATCCTAATTCTAGTCACCGTTTCTGCACTAGTAATTGACTCTAGATTTAGGCTACTTTCACACTAGCGTTTTTGCTGGATCCGGCAGAGTTAAGCAAAAATGCTTCCGTTACTGATAATACAACCATCTGCATCCGATATGAACGGATCCGGTTGTATTATCTGTAACATTGCCAAGACGGAGACATTATGAACTCTATTGAAAGTCAATAGGGGACGGATCCGTTTTCTATTGTGTCAGTCTTGCTCCGCATTCCAGGACGGAAAGCAAACCGCAGCATGCTGCGGTTTTCTCTTCGGTATGAGAACGGAACGTAATGCATTTTGGAGCATTCCATTCTGTTCAGTGATGTTTTGTACCCATTGACAATGAATGGGGACAAAACGGAAGCATTTCTTTTTTCCGGTATTGAGACCCAATGACGGATATCAATACCGGAAATTAGAAACACTGGTGTGAAAGTAGCCTTAGTCATTAAAAGAGTTTTTCTAGATATTTTTACTGATGACCTATCCTTCAGATAGGTCATTAGTATCTGAACAGCGGGGACCCGACACCCATGCCCCATCCCCCTCCCCCGGCGCTGATCAGCCATTGGCGCTCACAGTAGTGCCACAGCCTTCTCACAGCTTTCTCTAACCTATGTAACATCACGTTCATCGGTCGCATGGCCTAGACGCAGCTCAGCCCCATTGAAGTGAATGGGGCTGAGCTGCGATACCAAGCATAGCCGCTATATAATGGATGATGCTGTGCTTGGTGAGCTGAGAGAAGGCCATGGCACTACTGCAAGAGCCGGAGCCTTTTCAAACAGCTGGCCGCGGGGGTCCTGGATGTTGGACCCCCACGATCAGATAATGATGACCTATCCAGAGAGTAAGTCTTCAGTGAAAATATCTTAGAAAACCCTTTTAAGTTCTAGTTGCACTTATTGATCCTAGTTTTAGTCATTCAATGCAATTTCTAAAATGGTCTTTAGTTCTCGTTATTCAGTTCTAGTTCTAATCATTGATTCTAGCTGTAGTTAAGTAATTAAGTCTTCAGTCATTGAACAATCTAACAAACAGTCATGCTGATACCACCTACCTCCGACCAGGAGCTTCCATACTATGACCAGTAGTTCCGTGACTTGCATCAGCGGTGCTCAGTGCTTAAGAGTAGAGGCTTTCACATAGTCCAAAGGTACAGAGGATCACAGCACTCAAAGAAACTTCAACTTGAGGCCTTTATTAGCTTCACAGCAGGTTAAAATAAGCTCCGGCAATGACAAACATCAATCAACCTACAGCCATTTCATGTACAAGACACTTTCTCAAGTTTTAGCCAGTAAAGACCACAGCTTGAAGTATTGGTGAGTGCTGTGATCCTTTCTACCTTTGGACTATGTAAATCTAGTCATTACCGTTAGTTCTAGCTATTTGGCTAAGTTCTAGGCTTTGACTCTAGTTCTTATATATAGCATGGGTAACAGACTTGTTTCCAATCTGAACAGCAGACCCGTTACTTTCTTTAGTTTAAGAAGCTTTTTAAAATTAAGTAAAGATGACATACTTAGAGCAAACTCTTAGGTCACAAATAATATGTCTGACATTTTGCATTGTTGCCTAATGAGAACTACTGCAGTAATACATTGTGATTGTCCAATAGACAAGCTAAAGAAATTGTGTTGAAGTATGAAGGACGTCTCACCAGAACACGAGGTTATCAAGCAGCTGGAGCAGAGGTGAGGTGATTCTTCTGTATTTAAAGTCAGAGACTCTCTTCTGACCTTCAGGTAGATTGTAAGAGATGCTTCCTACATCTGTGCTACTAGCCTGAGGTTTCATTCTTGGTGCCTGACAATTAACCATCATCGGCTACAGGGGTATTTATAAGTATTGCATGATTAATGCTCCAAGAGTAACCTGTCTACACATGGATGATAGATCTGTAGAAGAGGAAACCCTTTAGGACAGACGCAGTATTGACTTATCAGCAGACATCAGGTTATGTTCACTGTACCTGATTTATCAACTAAATAGTGGCCTATACTCAAGTGAACTGCTAGTAGGGGCAGCCATGTTTATCTATCATTTAATTAAGTGATTTATTTGATAATTGCTGACTACCATTGCAGATGGCACAGCTCTTAATTATAGGCACACGTGTCTGTTTCCCTACCATGTGCTAATTTTTGTTAATGGAAAGTGTCGTGTGGATGTTCAGTTTCCTGGTGGATCTGTGTCGAGTCCTGGAATTAGAACAGAACATTAGTATACATATAATATGTTCAGCTTAGATTAGTTTGCAGTTTTACACAGTATTTGAATTGTCAGAACACATCGAGAATTCATCCTTTTCAACAGCTGATGTTGCTACTTTTGTATATCAGAGGCGAAAACATTTTAACGCTGCATTAAATGGAGAATGGAGAAAAATAAATCTTCACCATCTAATAAAAAGATGGCATGTAAAGAACTTTATAGTTCAAACAATTATACACAAAAGTCAATGCCCCCAATTATATTATTTTGGATTAAATGGGGGGGAGGGGGAAAGGGGATAAACTGAGTATCTCTATTGGCAATTATGCTACCTGCCTAGACACAATCAGACCTTTACCTTGACATGCGTTTACTGAGCTGTGCTTATGTATTCTAGAGGAGGGACATGGAGAATTCCCCATCTTGATTGATTTATATTTTTTTGCCTATATGCAGACTATTAGAAGAACTTTAGGAAACACAGAACACTGGTTATTTTCCACGGATGACGTGTGGTGGCACTGGTGTATAATTTCATAATGGATCATATTTATTTCACTTTTATAGATATTTTATTGACAGACATTATCCATTCCTCAGTTTTACAAGACAATATAATGATAACATGGTGATTATTTATATTTCCACATGGCTTTAATATACTGTCTTCCCCCAGATATCTCGTACTTTGACTAGTGATCCATGCTCATCCTGTGAGAATTCAATTAATTACATCTTCAGTTTCATAAAGCAATGCATTGCCTAAATTTTACCATAGACAGACACGTTCAGAGTATTGGCTTTATGGAATGCTATTTTACAATTGGAATACACTTTTATACCTTTCTCTAAGTTTAGCTTTTTCTTATTCTGATCTATATGGAACTTATGTAAATGTAATAGCAGCGGTCTCCTCCGCTAGCAAGCAGGCAATAGCCGGAAGGGAACGCTTCCCTCCCAACAATCATCTGCCACATCGGGCTTTGTAATACAGCCTTAAAGGGAACCTGTCACCTCTACTATGCTACCCTCACTGAGCATTTCTAAATGTTCATTGTGTTACCCTAAACATTTAAATTACACTTTTAATTTCATTTGCAGACGAATTCAATAAGTATTATGCATTTTTGTACTTCCCGCCTTTTATGAAAATTAACATAAAAGAGTCATATCTTACTTGTGTGACCAGAGAAGAGTCATATTTTCAAGCTCTGACTGATCTCAGGTTAATTTTCATATGTATCAAATCGGTTTTTATACACAATAAAAGCACACAGAGCTATGGGGACTGGGTATTGCGGATGTGCTAGCGGCCATCTAGCAACCCATGTCCTTAGCTCTATACCCAAAATCCAGGTGACAGGTTCCCTTTAAGTTCTTCCTCCAGATATCCCCTCTGTAAAAAGCTCTCCTTCAAGTAGATAGACTGGAATACTGCACCTGACAGGAAGTGGGGAGGGAGCGGGGCGCGCAGAAGAGAATAGCGACATGCGTCTTAAGCTGGAGCGCACTGCCCACCGCACCTATTTACCAACATCCACCGGCTATCAAACTCATCTACTTACTTTTGATTCCTTGACGAACCAGAATATCCATAACTGGGGAAACGCATCGGAACATCAAAAGTTTAGTGCTTTATGCAGGGTTATATAAGAGATGTGCAGGGCTTAGCAACCAAGAAGTGGGGTCACCCCTCTTGGGTCGGGTGCAGGCATAGCCCAAGGACACAAAAGGGACAGAAGGAGCTAGATTCAACTGGATGCTAGGACCCCTCTCCTCAAGTTAAACCAAGAGGTGTCAACTACTTATACAGCTGAACCAAGAGTAATGACGGGCTGGATGCTGTGTAGGAACCTGGGTCCCTTCAAATGAATCCTTTGCACTTTGTTCCATAACTTAATAACTACTGCAAATACACTGGATCAAACCTTTGTTTACTTAGAACTATTTGTTCTATTTTTTCTATTGTTTTGTGTGGGTATTATATTTTAAAGAACCGATTTAAGGTTCTATTTTAATAGGGTTGAATTCATTAATCTCAGTGATAGATGAATACTTGCTCTCAATATTCGACAAATTCCATAGCTTTGTAACGTTAAAAAACGCTGATCAAACCCTAGTAAGAGAATGCAAATATCACTTGTGTGCCTCTCCTCAATGGGTTTACCACAGTGACTGTATTATCTCTGAGCAGCATAGATCTCAGAATTATAGTGTAGCAGTGGCCATTTTACATTAGGATTATTTAGGATGCCTAACACTTGATGTTATAAAGCTTGCACCTTACATTAAACACATGATACGAGTCTACAACCTGTGTACACACCATGGCTCTCCACCATCGGTGATAGTAGGATATATAGGCAGCTCGGCTTTATCAGTGCTGGTCCAGGCTCTTAACAGTGACATCAACATGTAATTTATATGTCATCAATTTAACCAGCTGACTGCTCCTTAGTGCAAATAAACAATGGCTCTCAAATGAAAGAACCCCATACTGCAGACTCTAAATCCGTTAGTGGCCCCAGATCATTCTTTGTTTAATTAAAATTCTTCTGTCACGCAATAAAATGGGAAAATGTGCTCTGTAAAAATTAATTAACTTTCCCATGTTGATTTGTGGAGCAGTTATTCTTTGAAATCCCTGGTCTGCATTATGAAGCAGGGCTCTGTAATTTGTGTGTTTGCTAAATGCTTCTGGAAAATGCATTTTGTGCAGATAATATTCATATGACCAAGCCCAAGGCTTAATGACGCATAGATAAATAACCTATTGCAATCCAATGTACACAGTGTAAACCTATAATTCTACATTGTGTAATAGTATAATTAATAATCATATAAATATGACTCGGGAAAATATACCTTTCCAGCTGAATCAGGTAATTTTCATACAGCGTTACAACTATGTTTAATCACTTCATCATCAGCAGAAATGAACAGAACTAAACACCAAGTCATTGTAAAAAGTCATTTACTGCTTATAGATTACCCTGATATTTCTACAGGGTCCAAGGCTTCACATATGTAATAGAGAAATTGGTAAATGTTAAATAGAGATGAGCGAATCGAATCCCACGAAGTGGAATTCGATCCGAATTTCAGGATAAATTCGATTCGCCTCGAAGCCCAATTTCCTCAGGCTTCGTGTCAGCGAATCGATTTAACCTGAAATAGTGTAAAAAACAAAAAAATTCAAACTTACCGCCTCCATTTGCTCATGACGGGACGCCAGCCTCCATCTTGCTTGAAGATCTCAGACGAAATCCAGTGCGTGGTGAGGTATGACGTCACCACGCCGGCCGGCGTGATGACATAATCTCTCGCCGTGCGATATTTCGCTCCAGATCTTCAAGCAAGATGGTGGCGGCCGGCCCGTCGCAAGCAAATGGAGGCGGTAAGTTTTGTTTATTTTTTTTATTGTTAATTTTACACTGTTTTTACACACGTCTTTACGATCATGCATGAACACGGCATCTGAAGGGTAGAATGATGGGGACGGCGCTATAGCAGATCCCTGGCATTGCACCCTCTACAAGAAAATGCGCTTCGTTGCAAAGTAATTTTTCAATAGTTTTTGTAAAATTCAGCAAATCGCTCATCTCTAATGTAAAATTTAAAGGGGTTGTCCGGGAAAAAAAAGTCATTTTTAGAAACATTAAAAATCACGATGACATGCCGTTGTAAGGTCCCTCTGTTGGTTTTCTGCATTTTTTCTCTTCTCCAGTGCTCCTACGGTCCCCCACGCTGATATCAGTAATGTTCACATAGCAGCTCTTGTGCTATATCATTTCTGGAAGCACTGCCTTGTGGGTCCCACAAGGCAGCACAGCTGTGAAGCTGTATGTCACGGCTGCGACCACTCCTCCTGCCATTCCTCCCCCTCATTATTATTCCACCTCCTGCCACTCATACCCTCAACTTTATTCCTCCCCTAATTAGTGAAGCCGCTTAAACCACCCTATTATCCCCATTCACTGTAAATGTCCATGAAAAACACCTAGTGCCCAGTTAAATCACTGGCCTAGAGGGGCGTTCTCTAGCGCTACAAGTTAACGCCTACTAAGCAGCCTCCTTGAGCTCAGCAGAACGTCCCTGTGTGCCGGTGATGTCACCGGGCTCCTTGCAAAGTGGAAGAAGAGGCTTAGCACTCCATAAAGGAGCCTGGGGCATCACTGGATCTAAGAAAAGGCTCACTTCTGGCGCGTAATTTATTTCTGATGAATGGGGGCATCAAAATCTACCAACGAAGGTAAACCCATATGTATGTAGGCTCTAGGTGAATATCATGCTATTGACAAAAAGTCACCAAACCCGGACTACCCCTTTAAAGTTGTTTTCTGGAAGAAGAATGTTCACGGCTTATCCTTAGTACAGACAAAACACATTCTCAGATTGTTGGATGTTCAACGCCTGGCACCCTTACCAATCAAAACACATCTTCTCCAGCACTCCAGATGAAGTCCAACATTTCTTTATTTTAAAATATGATGATCATCAGGAAGTCAAAGATTTTGGATGAAGCAACCCATCCTTAGTCATATCCACAAAGTCTGAACACAAGCACAACTTAAAACACTAGTCCTTCCTAAAGCACAGGCTTGCTTAACAGATTACAAACAAACAGAGCAGCACGCATGGGAAAGAAAAAAGTTAATCACATGGTGAATCAAAAGTAAATGCAAATGAGCTTAATAAAAATACATGGAATCTGAACAAAGGTTCCCTGCTTTTTCATTCCAAGCCTCTCTATTGCATGCCCAACATTCCCAAACGCCTCCCCCTAAAGGTCTATGTATCTGTATGGTCTAGTGGCGATACTGCACAGCTTCAGGTTTATGGGTGTGAACAGATACATAGACCTTTGAGGGGTGGCAACTAGGAATATAGGGTACGCATCCGGCAGTGCGTCTGGTTATCATAGCCTGGCGAAAACCACTGGGCTATGATTAATCTGCCCCAATGTCCACATTTTTACCGTATGCTTCTTCATGGAATAGCGCAGTTCGCTTCCCAATTTCATGCACCAAAAAAACTGAAACTCTTCTGTATGTCAGCAAACGAAGGATAAACGTACACTCGTTGGCATCTGTCAGTGTAATTGGGGCCTATGGGTCGGTTTAACAGATGTGCAGGTTGCTTTCGTGGTGTATTCAGTAAACGGACACAAGACGCAATGTGAAAAGAGCTTTACTCGATAATTGTACATTTTCTAAGGCAAGCGAGTTTGATTATATTTTAAAATACATTATAATTATAGATACTTTGTGGTAGGTTTACATAAATTATAGTATTATATAGTTATAGTTTTTTTTTTTTACACAGCTTACAGTTATTTCCAGAGCTAGGTATACTGGTTTACTTATAAATGTTGCATGACAATACCAGTAAGGTCTTGGTATTACAATAAGAGGTTAATTACAACAACTACGGCTAATTAAGAATTGATTAGCTGAAGTTATGCCTTTTGGCCACAATGCACACAATTCATCAAGCTACTTAACAGAACAAGGAAACCATTTTTCTTATCGTGTACTTATATTAAAAAGGCAGGTATACATCTGGCTGTAGGCAAGGAGGTTAATTTGTTAAAAAGCTCAAGGTCTACGATCTGTAACTCAAATGAGTGTCTCTTGCAATATTAATGACTAGGACAGGTAATTGTCCAGTATGCTGACAGTGCTATAAGATTATTCCATATAAAATCACCCAAGCAACTACCAAACCTGTAAAAGCACTCAAGCAACAAGCAAAAGCATCCCAAAAAGTGAACCTTAAGTTCACAGTCTTTTTACTTATTTTTTATTAACTTTTTTTTTTTTGGGGGGGGGGGGGGGGTTTACAACCTTCATGGAATTTTTGTAACAATATATATAGCCATTCTATAAAACTTATTTTCTACCATTTTTATGTCAGCCAGTTTAAGATTTGGTGCTCTTCGTAGATCAGTTGTTCAGTCTGTTGAAATCACCTTTTCTGTTAATAACTCCCATAGAAATGCCTAAGGAAAAAATGCCTGAAAAAAGATGTCATACTCAGAGTATGCTGCATTTTAACATCAAATGCTAAAAATACACAAACGCACTGAAAATAAACTGTACAAAAAAAAACACTTTAAAAATGCAGCAAAAAACACAAATATTCTGGCAAAAACAGCAAAAAAAGGCAATTAAAGGGGTTCTGCACTTTCATTTAACTGATGATCTATCCTCTGGATAGATCATCAGCTTCTGATCGGCAGGGGCCCGACACCTGGGACCCCCGCCGATCAGCTGTTTGAGAAGGCAGCGGCGTTCCAGCAGCGCCGTGGCCTTCTCACTGTTTACCGCCGGCCCACTGACGTCACAACTAGTATCAACTAGCGTGGGTGGGGCTATGTTCCATTCAAGTGAACACAGCTTAGCCCCGCCCACACTAGTTGATACTAGTCGTGACGTCAGTGGGACGGCGGTAAACAGTGAGAAGGCCACGGCGCTGCTGGAGCGCCGCTGCCTTCTCAAAACAGCTGATCGGCGGGGGTCCCGGGTGTCGGACCCCTGCCGATCAGAAGCTGATGATCTATCCAGAGGATAGATCATCAGTTAAATGAAAGTGCAGAACCCCTTTAAGGTCATTCATTGTTTGTACACCAGTCTTGATAGCCCCCTGTGCTGCTGGAGGATGTGCTTAATGTATGATGAGGCGCACACCTCGTCATAAATTAAGCGCATCCTCCAAGAGTCCATACAAACAGATTGATATCTATGCCAGCGCGTAGCTGGCATAGATTTCAGTCATCATTAAGTCCAGAAAACTGGTGTAAATATTGATAAATATTGGCGAAGGCCCCATCATGTCCCCTTTTAGAAAAGGGCCGTGTAGATATGTCACTTGTGCCAAGATTTAGGAGCAATAATGTTTAAATGTTGCAAATCCAGAGTTTGCAACTTTTTTTACACTGGGAAAGTGCCATAGAAATATGATAAATCTCCCCCATGTGCCTCAGGCCTTTAATCTGTAAAATTATGTTGTTTAACAGATAATCCATTCATACAATGTATTCATTTTAATGACAGTATTTCAGGTGACTGAATATACATTATTTTTTGCTGCAGCTTTGGAGAAAATTTAGTCGCCTGTCCTACAATTTTGTTGTGCTCTTTATTCCATGGGAAATGAGAATAAAGAAGATTGAGAGTAAGTATATTTAACTGTGACTTACATTTTTGTTTCATTGACTTATATGACTCACAGATGCCCTAATAAAAATAGAGAACTTGCCGTAATTCCACAATAATCCACAAGAGAGGACTATTTGCCGCCCTCAGAATGGTCATCACAGCACTACACCATGCAGTTAACTATAGTAGCAGATAAGGCATACAAGTATGTTAAGCTCGATGACATTATACTGGCAGGGTCTTGCATTCCTTATTAAGATTCTAGCTAAGGCTACTTTCACACCTGCGTTAGGTGCGGATCTGTCTGGTATCTGCACAGACAGATCCGCACCTATAATGCAAACGCTTGTATCCGTTCAGAATGGATCCGTTTGCATTATTCTTTTAAAAAAAAAGTCTAAGTCAAAACGGATCCGTTTTCAACTGCACCATATTGTGTCAATGAAAACAGATCCGTCCCTATTGACTTACATTGTAAGTCAGGACGGATCCGTTTGGCTCCGCATCCAGAGCGGAATGGAGGCGCAACGGAGCCAAACTGATACATTCTGTACGGATCCTTATCCTATCAGAATGCATTGGGGCTGAACTAATCCGTTTTGAACCATTTGTGAGAGCCCTGAAACGGATCTCACAAACGGAATTCAAAACGCCAGTGTGAAAGTAGCCTTAGTGATATGTTAATCCTCTATAACATTTTATTTTGTTATTTCAGGTCACTTTGGCTCAGGTGTTGCCTCATATTTTATCTTTTTACGATGGTTATTTGGAATCAATATTGTCCTTACAATTATGACAGGAGCCTTTGTGGTGTTACCAGAGGTATGGCTCATATGGATATAAAGTTGTGTTGACAGACAATAATAGTAGTAAAGGGAGACATAACTCGTCAAAGTGACAGGTGGCCACTCCCCTTTTTCTCTCATGGCCACCTGTCACTTTTCCAGCCAGTCCGGACAAGCCCTAATATGGTATATATAGGCTACAACTCAATTAAGTTTTAAAAATAGCTTGACTTTCTGTAATTTCATTAAGTTTTAATATGTTTAAAATAAAATGATATTAAGCTTGTATTAAAGGGATTCTGTCATCAGATTTAACCCCTCTAACCTAAACATGTGCTCATGTCCAGACTAATAAGAAGAATCCTAAGCTGGCCTTATTAAACCTCACTGTGGCTCTATTTGCCCAAAAAACAGGTTTTTATAACCTGTCAATCACTTACTTAAGGTGCCCAAGGGGAGGTCCGTTAATATAGGGTGCCCGGCCGCACCCCTCGCCGTCCGGTGCCCAGCGCCGCCTTCCCTGTCTTCAGCGCCACCTTCCATGTCTTCAGTGCCGCCTTCCCTGTCTTCAGCGCCGCCTTGTACAGCTCAGTGCCGCCTCTGCAATCCTCCCAGTCCCTCTGCCAGATCCTGCGCACTAGGCTCAGCCAGATGCGCCCATGCTGACTCCTGGCAGCGGCTTCGTTGAGCGAAGTGCGCATCAGGCCGGCGCATGCGCACTTCGCTCAACGAAGCCGCTATATTAGATGTATAGAGCACTGTTCTTTACGTATACATTACAGGTACCGGACTAGGTTCCCATTTGATAATATGAGGTTAAACCACCCACCCAATCCCTTTGGTTTCAATGTTGGTAAATCCAATAAAGTTCACGTTGTTTAAGTAGAACAGTTCTATCACCACCACGTCTAGGCATGACCACCTGGTCAATAATCCTAAAATGTAAATCCTTCTCAGTATGTTTGGCTTCAGTGAAGTGTTTAGACACTGATAGATCCAGTTTATTTTCACGAATCGTGTACCTGTGTTGGTTGAGCCTTGTTTTGACGTCCCATGTTGTGGCAGGCGCAGCACTATGAAGTGCCTTTTGCGCTGTGGCATTAGAACAATTCTGATATCTCTGACTTTAGTCTAACCAGACTATCTATTACTCTGAAATTCCTCTAGCGCCGTTCTATGGAAACAGTAGGTTTAAAGAGCACGCCAAATGCTTGAAATAACTTCTTTATTAACTTCAACCTTTCTTCATATATAACACTGCCACCTCCGCAGCAGATAGTCCATGTACATAAAACGTGTTGAAAAGATATCACAAAATGGCGGTATGCATAAGATGGTGGTTCAACTGTTCAATCTTGTCATTCAACATAAAATGGTGGATATATTTCTCTCTTGAGTATCTGTACTCTCACTTTAAGTTATTTAAGCACTTTATGATCTCTCTGTTAAGTATATCTGAGGTCGAACTATTAGTTCACTTGCTGAATTTGTTCGCAATTTGCAGTATGCAATTATCAGTAACTATTTGAAGATTGGTTGAGTATGATCTGGTATGGTTGTATGCAATTTGGATTGCAATATGGAATTTGAATTTGTATGTGAACTTTGTAGTTTGCAATTGAATTTGTGGTTTGCAGTTGGTGGAACTGTAAGTAAACACACATATAACTGGTTTAGTTCTAATCACTATATTAACAGTAGGAACATTATGTAACTATTTTAAATACCTATTTTGGCCTCTGCTTCCATAAAACACAGCTCTTAGTTGAGTTAATGTCTGTTCAGCTTCTCTCTGGTGAATAATAATTTCTAGCAGCTCCTGCTAGGAAATTTCCCACACAGGCTGTGTGTGAGGCTGGCTGTGATTGGCCAAGATTCCTGCTGTGTGTAGGCTGGCTGTGATTGGTCTAGACTCCTGCCTAGCAACAAGAGTTTAGCTCTATGCTTTCTGTTGTGTCTGCTGTGTCATTGAGCTTACCTTACATTATATAATGAATCTTAAAGGCATATTATCTTTTCTGCTTCTGTGAACACAAAATATAACTATTACATGACATCCAAACATGAAGTCACTGTAAATAACTCTGCTTTTGTCTTTAACTTATAAACATGGGAACTGTATTAAGGTTATTGGCAGGTCTAGCTGTATACACATATAAGCTATATTAGCAACCTAGGACAGGTCTTAGCTGGGCAGCTACACATGTCATCTCCCCTACATACAGGAGACGACATGTACATTCAAGCAAATACACAACATATGTAGAGTCACAAGTTAAGTAATGTTTAGTTGTGTACTCCAACCCTGTGTTTGGGTGCGTAAAAGAAGTGACCTTGAGCATCAGGGAACAGTTTACACAATTGTGACATGAGTAGCAAGTTGCAACCCGTTTTTGATGCGCCAAAGTAGGACCGGTATAAAACCTCTTAGTACATATATCCGCCCGTACTAGTTGATCCTTAATATTTTGTGTACGTCGGTAGGACATAAGAGGAGGATTGTTAAACTCAGGAATGTGCCTAAAATTACTGCCCAAAATGGGCTAATGTCTCCTTAAAATGTCACTATTTATTTTAAAACCCAAGGGAGAGTAGTGCGAGACAAAGGGGATGCGACTTGATCTTGTTGTCTGTGTCCTCTCCAAATGCACAGCCTTGTTAATTTTATTGTCTATCTAGCTATCAAAAATATAAAATACTATCTATCTATATAACTATCTATCATCTATCTATTTTATCTATTACCTATTTTATCTATCTATCTATCTATCTATCTATCTATCTATCTATCTATCTGTTATCTATCTATCTATATAGAAAATTAGACGAAGGCAGCACTCAAGATAAGTAAAAAAAAAGGGGGGTAATTTATTAACCCATGTGACAGCAACGTTTCAGCTCTCTATGAAGCCTTTGATTCCATATCAAAGATTCCATAAAAATAATATATAAAGTGCAAAGTGCTAATATTCCATATAAAATTACATTTAGTGCGACCCATATCATAAAATGACCTTAACTATCATAAGTCCAACCACAAGTGTACATGATTGTGTGATTAAAATAAAAAAAAAGAGGTGGATGCGCTTCTCAAAATCACATGATTGCGGCACATGACCGTCACCCACTCCATCTTTCTTCACTCCATACTGTTAACCCCATAGAGGAATGTAGGCAGAAATCACGAACTGGGCAAATAGCGGATCACCATCTTCACCCTCATTCACAGCCCTTATACATGGGGGTGATGGCGATGAGGCTGATTGCCTCTGATTTAAATGTAAAGCCTTTTGAGGATGGATGTTATTTTCAAATATGGGGCAGATTTATCCAGGACTAGGACGGGGATTCGTGGTCATGTCACAGTGACATTAGCATCCCCTGATCCTAATAGGGTGCATTGTACTCAGCCGGGTGGCCCCTGGGGGGTTACTCTGTGCCCCCTGGTTGTGAATCTTGGCCGTGATTGGTGTGATGAGTGTACCATGGTGAATTTAACATTGGCCGTGATTGGTGTGATGAGTGTACCATGGTGAATTTAACATGGTGTGGATATCACCTGAATTTGATTCACAGCCCTTATACAGTATATCATCATCAAATTCAGGTGATATCCACAGCATGTTAAATTCACCATGGAGTATGGAGTGAAGAAAGATGGAGTGGGTGACGGTCATGTGCCGCAATCATGTGATTTTGAGAAGCGCATCCACCTCTTTGTGGGCTGGAGTGTGCGCAGTACTCTTACTGCCGGGTCGCCATCTTGGTTGTGGTATCGTATGTCCTTCAGGTAAAATATTAGTCTCGCGGGAAGACAAGCATTTGACGCCTGCGCAGTACACTTTACACAATGCCGACCAGGTCCTACCGTCTCGAGCTACATGTGAGATTTTGTAATTGCCTATTTAATTTTAATCACACAATCATGTACACTTGTGGTTGGACTTATGATAGTTAAGGTCATTTTATGATATGGACCGCACTAAATGTAATTTTATATGGAATATTAGCACTTTGCACTTTATATATTATTTTTATGGAATCTTTGATATGGAATCATGTACACGTTTATGAAATTGTTTTTGGAATTATGTATTTTGACACTGGTTTTAATTATATTGAGACCTAATTATGTAAATACTATTTTTAATAATGTATGCTATATAAGCACTTGATTTTGCACATTGTAACATGGCTTGACAAAGGCTCCATAGAGAGCTGAAACGTTGCTGTCACATGGGTTAATAAATCACCCACTTTTTTTCACTTATCTTGAGTGCTGCCTTCGTCTATTTTCTATATATTTAGTGAGACCTTGGTCCCCGGTCTTTTGAAGGTATTGCACCGCCAATTTGTTTGTGTGCTTCTCTTTGACTTTTCTTTTTTATCTATCTATCTAGCTATGTGTCTAACTGTCTATCTTCAAAGATCTATATATCTATCTGTCTATCTATATATTTCTCTATCTATGCATCTATCTAGCTATGTGTCTAACTTTCTATCTATCTTCAAATGTCTATCTATCTATCTAGCTATCTATCAATTGAGTCATCTATCTATTTTATCTATTATCTATTTTATCTATTTATATGTTATCTATCTATCCATCTATCTATCTATCTATCTATCTAGTAATAAGAATAAAAAAACTCCACGGCACGTCCAAAATAATAGTGTATTTATTACACCAGATGCAACGTTTCGGTTCTCTCTATGGAGCCGTTTTCAAGCAGTGACAAAATGGTGCAAAAGTGCCTGTATAAATACCGCCCACAATATAAATTAAACATTTAAATTGATTAACAAGCGCAGTGTAAATGTCGGGCGTCTCAGAAAAGAGATTGCGCATGTCAGGAAGTATGCATAAGACCAGAGAGCGGTCATGTGAAATCAAAAAGTCACATGATCGCATATCTCCTTAGGAACACTGTAAAAGGAAAACACATAGTAGACAGAGCGTACCATCATGTGATCATAAAGGTCACGTGACCATCGTCTCCATGGAAGCACCGTAAACAAACAGAGCAGCGTCTGAAGATGTGAGCGCTCACTGTGCGCACGCATTACCAGATATTACATGATACCTATGTCAAATTTACTTCATGGTGTCGGCAGAGACCCGGGTAGGCGAAACAGAGGGAGGACTGACACCATATTGTATAGATGCCTGACCTCATGTGCGCTCCACAGAGTATCCCCATCAACCAAGAAGAAAATGTATGACAATAAGTTCATGTTAAATGAAAACCATTAAGTAATTGATCAGCATACAAGTAAATACCAATTCACGGACTAAGATAATAAAATTGAGATGAAAAACACATTTTTAAATAGAAGAAAGAGAAAAAATAAATGGGTCTCATTTAGAATAGGTATAGCATGGCGATAGCTGTGCGGTTTCCACAACACCGTATCACCGCAAAGTGTAGTGCCCCCATGGTCAATATCCTGTTCACAGACGTTCACCATGGGAACATATCCATATACCAGATAATAAAAAATAAAATAAAATAGAGCAAAAACAACTATTTTAAATGGCCAGAGGGAACCAATAGCAACAATTTGCAAATGATGGCTCACACGGTGTGAGCAGCAAGAAATTCCCCATATATCAGTACTGTAGAACTATTGAATGTTTTTGTTATAAATAAATGCCTGATCCAGGAGCACTATGTATGTAATCAATTACATAATATAATCATCTGTACAAAATACTGTATGTATGTGATTTTTATATGATGCACATAAGCCACTTATATATCATTTATATTTAATTATGTATTTAATGATGTTTTATGAAATACTAGACATTAAGCCCGTTACAATAACGGGCGATAGAACAGTAGTGCATAAACATTAGTAGGAACAGTCTATATTAAATGGCAAGGGAACTGACTGGTGGCTGTGGCTGAGACTGCTGGCACTGAGTGCTTGCTATAGCTGAAAATGCTGGCACTGACTGGTGGCTGAGACTGGTGGCTGTGGCTGAGACTGCTGGCACTGACTGGTGGGTGAGACTGGTGGCTGTGGCTAAGACTGCTGACTGCAGCTGAGACTGCTAGCACTGACTGGTGGCTATGGCTGAGACTGCTGGCACTGAGCGTTGACTGGTGGCTGATACTGCTGGCACTGTGACTGGTGGCTGTGGCTGGTGGCACTGACTGATGGCTGAGACTGCTGGCACTGGTGTGGGCAGCATGGTTGCAAGTGGAACGCCGTGTGTTGATTGTTAAGAGCGCCACGCATGCGCAGTTCAAATTATCGGCACACATGCACGGACACGCACCCTGAGCACGCACACAGGGCTTTTATTACAAAGGATACTGACATGGTGTGGTATATTATCGTGTTATACTGACATCAGTTGGTATATTATCATGTTTTACTGTCTTGTTTGCACTCTCCCTTTATGAATACTTGTCAGGTTATTTTTGTCGGGCTGTAGCGCCAGTGGCGTGCCTAGGGTGTCTGGCACCCGGGGCGGGTCCTTTCTCTGGCACCCCCCTACTTTTAAAAAATTGTACCCCCTCACAGTAGTTTTGTACAGATGTGTGCCCCCTCAAAGTAGTTATGCCCTCTCTGTGCCCCTTTCACAGTTGAAATGACCTCTATGTGCCCCCTTAATAGTAGTAATACCCACTGTGCTAGTAATGCCCTCTGTGCCCCCTCATAGTAGAAGTCTCCATAGTGCCCCTTTACAGTATTAATGCCCACTTCATTGTAGTAATGCCCTCTGGCTCTGTGCCCTCTCCATAGTTATAAAGTCCTCTGTGCCCCCTCTATAGTGAGAAAGTCCTCTGTTGCCCCATCCACACTGATAAAGTCCTCTTTGCCCCTTCTGTAGTAAAAGAAAAAACACACTAACTCACCTTCTCCCGTTCCTGTAGCTCACATACCTTTCTTCCCTGCAGACACAGATCACTCTGCAGCACAGTGTGGGGCGGGGCTTATGCAGATTTCCTGGCTGCAGGCTCCGCCTACACACTTGCTGGCAGCGCGATCCGCGCCTGCAGGCTGAATGGTGGAGTGGGGAGAAATCTTCCTGCTTCACCATTCAGAGCGCCGCAGGCTTGAAGGAGGGGAGGAGCGTGGGGAGCTGAGTGGTGAGTGACGGGACATCAGCTCCCTGCGCCCCCCCCCCTTAGTACGCCACTGTGTAGCTCGGTTCCTGCCTTTTGCCATTTTCCCTGCCTTTTAGTGCGGGGTGTGTGTGGTGCGTCGTGTGTTGATTGGCTGGTGCGCCGCGCATGCGCACTTCAATAATCGGCACACACACACGGACACCAGCCTTGAGCACTCACACGGGGCTTTTATTAGTATGGATTGTGGGCACATTTACACTGCGCTTGTTAATCAATTTAATTGTTCAATTTATATTGTGGGCGGTATTTATACATGCACTTTTGCACCATTTTGTCAATGCTTGAAAAAGGTTCCATATATTAAATATATATATGAGAAGGTAAAAATCTGATACCATAGCATCTGCAAATGTAGATCTAGATTAATTTAGATCACATCGCTAACAGTGATGGCCAGTTCGCATTGTTTGCCCGCGAACACATGCGGGCTGCCATCTTTTCTCACAAGTCCGGCAAGGCACAGCCGGTCTGAAATCAAATGCGGTCACCGGGAGCAGGCAGTTCCGAGAACAGCCGCTGGGGGCCTTCATCGGGCTGTTCTCGGAACTGCCTACTCCCGCTGACCGCATTTGTTTCAGACCGGCTCGCGGCACAGGCACAGGTAAGGGCTTACCTGTGCCTTGCTTGACTTGTGAGAAAAGATGGCAGCCCGCATGTGTTCGCGGGTGAACAATGCAAACTGGCCATCACTGATCGCTAATACACTATAAAAGCCAATGGAGCGGGAGTGCGTAACACAATGTAGTCCTAAATGCCCCATTCATCCACCAGCAGGTGTATGAGCACTACGTTCAGTGGTAAATTAATAAGCGTCATGTAAATATTAATAATAATTTTTGTTAAAGAGGCCTTGTTATCGCTCATGAAGTGTCTTTTTATTGAATACTTCTATTCCTCATTAAAATAACAAGGCTGTTTCCTTTTTCTTAGAACTCTATATTGTTTCTCTGTTATTTCTTCCTAGAAATTAAGATATAAATGAATAACTGACACATGAATATTTATGTCAGCTGTTTGTCCATACAATTACATATTTATAAATAACTAGACATTATGCCCGTTACAATAACGGGGAGCTAGAATTGGACGCCTTCCATGGAAGGCGCGGACGGTGCTCGGGTGTGGTCGGTGCGGACGGTGGGCAGTGCGGCCGGCGTCTGCGGGAGGCGTTGATCGGCTGGAGCGCGCAGTCTGATGATTGCTCTGCTCGCCGTCCAATTCTATACTATTTTTTGGAAGTGTCGTGGAATTTTTTGTTCTTATTGCTACTTGGATGGTGGACCGTTTCTGCAGCTTCTGGCACTCCGTTTCTTCACCTTGTCTGCAGTGCTGCCCAGCAAATTAATCTTTTTGTCTAGATGGTTAGATAGATAGATAGATAGATAGATAGATAGATAGATAGATAGATAGATAGATAGATAGATAGATCAGGGGCGTAGCTATAGGGGGTGCAGAGGTAGCAGTCGCTACCGGGCCCAGGAGCCTGAGGGGGCCCAAAAATCCTTGTGCCACATAAGACACTGGCAAGAAAGTGCATGCTGGTCAATTTACATCTCTGGCTGGAGGGAAGGGGTTAGGTCAAGAATTTAGATTGAGGGGGTGCCCTTTCAATGTTTGCTTCTGGCAGCAGGAAGGCTATGTGCTCCCCTGCCCCTTGCCAACAAGGGAAGGAGGGCCCAAGCTGAACTCTTGCACCAGGGCCCATAAGCCTTTAGCTACGCCCCTGGGTTAGATAGATAGTATTATATTTTTGATAGATAGATATTTGAAGATGGATAGATGACAGATAGATAGATAGATAGATAGATAGATAGATAGATAACAGTTAAATCAATAGATAAATAGATATTTGAAGATAGATAGACAGTTACATAGATAGATAGATGGTTAGATAGATAGATTTTATTTTATATTTTTGATAGATAAATAGATAGCTAGATAGATAGATATTTGAAAATAGATAAAATAGATAATAGATAAAATAGATAGATGGCTCCAATAGATAAAATAGATAGATAGATGGCTCGATAGATAGATAGTTAGATAGATTTATAGTGCTCCATAGATAGATAGATAGATCGATAGTTGGATAGATAGATAGTTAGATATTTGAAGATAGATAAAATAGATAATAGATAAAATAGATAGATAAAATAGATAATAGATAAAATAGATAGATAAATAGATGGACAGATAGACAGTTAGATAGATAGATATTTGAAGATAGATAGATAGACAGTTAGACATATAGCTAGATAGATAGATAGATAGATAGATAGATAGATAACCACAAACACAGATAAAGCAGCAGCACAGTTAGACGTAGGGTGGCCACTGGCTTCACCCTAGAAAGCCGGACCGGCCCAAACCACACCCACAATGCCCCGAACCACTCCCACAATGCCCCAAAACCACGCCTCCAAAACCAGTGAAGCCACGCCCCCACCATCGGCTGGGGAAAAAACACGGGGGAGGAGAGGGAAGAAGTTTGTGAATGGAAGGTGAGCGGGGCAGCCGGGGTGCTTCTCTTCCCCTCAGTCATGCACAGGGAGCCATATCTGCTGCTCTAGTGACTGACTGGAGGTGAGAGAAGCCTCAGTCAGTTGCTGCAGCTCACGCTCAGACAGCGCAGTGCTACTGTCTGAGACGTGAGCTACTGAAAAGGAGGACATCCCTGTGTCCGTCCAGGCCCTGCGCCGGACGGAGGACAGGGAGCCTGAAAACCGGACTGTCCGGCCTAAAACCGGACGTCTGGACACCCTAGTTAGACGGGGTGAATAGGGTGCAAATCCTCAGGGAAGGCAGGCGTCTCTTCTACTGTATAATAAATCCAAATAACAAGGCAGCACTCCAACTTCAGGTGAAAAGGTGATGATCCAATTTATTTCCCAGACAACGTTTGAGTGGGCCGAAACGTTGTCTGGGAAATAAATTGGGACATCAACTTTTCACCTGAAGTTGGAGTGCTGCCTTGTTATTTGGATTTATTAGATAGATAGATAGATAGATAACAGATAGAAAGATAAAATAGGTAATATATAATAAAATAGATAGATAGATGGATAGATAGTATTTTATATTTTTGATAGCTAGATAGACAGATAGATAGAAATAGATAGATATTTGAAGATAGATAGACAGACACATAGCTAGATAGATACATGTCATAGATGATAAAATGGATAACAGAAAAAATAGAAAGATGACTCAATATTTAAAATTGTTATATTTATATTCTGTATATTTATATAGATTTATTGTTTTTATATATTTTTATATTTATATCTCTATATTTTTGATAGCTAGATAAATAGATGGATGGATACATAAATAGATAGCATATTTTATATTTTTTGATAATAGATAAAATAGGGTAGATATTTTATTAAATAAGCTAGTAAATAAAGTTTTTAGATTTATATTTTGTATATTTATCTAGATTTATAGTTTAGATATTTTTATATTTATATCTGTATATTTTTGATAGCTAGAGATTAATAAGCGGTAATACAAGCTTAATATCATTTTATTTTAAACATATTAAAACTTAATTAAATTACAGAAAGTCAGGCTATTTTTAAAACTTAATTGAGTTGTAGCCTGAATATACCATATTAGGGCTTGTCCGGACTGGCTGGAAAAATGACAGATGGCCACGGGGAAAAAAGGGGAGTGGCCACCTGTCACTTTGAGTTTGACGAGTTATGTCTCCCTTTACTACTAATAATGATTGATGTCTTACAAATAGGGAATGAACAAATATGTTGGTGTTTTATAGAAAAGGAGACATTCCTCTCTTACAGAGAATGTAATACGGTCTAAATATAGCGAAACTCCTATCGGCACAGATAATGCTGGAACTCCAAAACATGATACATAGTTATGGAGACCACCCTAACATGCAAAAACAATAAGGATAATGGGTCATGCACATGTGCTGCTGAACAGACTCTGTCTGGTGCCAGATGAGAGAATACAACTGAACACATGGAGCCTGGTGGACATGGCACAATTCTGAAGTCGGATTTGTACAACACCTGACAGAAAAAATTCTGAAATCTGAGGAATATGGAGGTACAGTAGAGGGCCCATGTACCTCTGTGGGAGCCCTACTATGGCTCTGTGCAAAAGCCGTTATACAGATGTGTGCATGAGCCCTTAAACTATGGAAATGCTATAGGACACAATGCAGTGGGGGCATTTTTTGGGTTTTATTGCATTCTACTTATCTTGGACTAAAATCATTTATACAATTTGTCTTTATTAAAAGTTTGTCTTCTACAGCTTTCAGTTTCACTGTTCCTTATTCTTCTCAGTGAATCTATCAGAGAGCTGCTCTGACACCTCCGTCTATAGCCCTTATCGCATTACTCCTGAAATATATCAAGGGGAGAAAAACAGAACTGGATCGTACATTCACAATACTATCCTTAGATCAAATTAAACTCGCTTCTCAGCACAATATTAAAGTGTACTACATGCTGTACAAGAGGCATTAGTGTACGTTTTGATCAAAAGGCATAAGCCCACTCACCACGTCAAGGTCGCCTCTTTGAGTGGGACCTACTCTGACAAAAAGGCGCAGCACAATGCGGTGACAAAGTGGCACTGCCCTAGTAGGCGGCAGGACCCAGGAGTCAAACAGCAACTCCTGAAAGCTCATAAACTTTCATTTAAGCTAAATTCTTATCAGTTTCAAAAGAATAGAGCTTAACTGAGTGTTTATGAGTTTTTAGGGAACTAGAAATAAGGGCTGTAGATTGAGCCATCAGAGCAGCTATCTAACAGATTTGCTGAGAAGTTACGGCAGATGCAGTAAAACTGAAGGCTGTAGAAGACAAACTGTTAAAAAGTTTTAAAAAAGACTAGAGATGAGCGAATTTTAAAAAAATTCGATTAACCAGTTTGTCTAATTTTTTGGGCAAAATTTGGGTCAATCTGCGGCGAATTACGTTAAAAAACATAAATTTCCTGGCTGCTGAGGGCCTTTATAGTAGTGTATAAAATTGTGCCTTGCAGTAACACACACAGGGAGTCTGCTGTAGTAGTGAAATAATACTGTGAGTCCCTATGACACGCAAATGACAGGCGTCGCTCTTAGAATCACTGCACACTTCACTTATTAGGGCAGTCACGGGGCCAAAACTGGCCAAATAACAAAGTATGAACTCAACCTTACAGGTCTATGTTAGCGTCAAGAAGAAGCACAGTCCTTTTACACCGTCGCTAGCTGATTCCATATAGATGTCTATAGAACCTGTTCTATTAAATGCGTATACAAGTAGAGCGCCCCCCCCCCCCCCGACAGAGTGGAGAGGGAGTCAGCAGTAAGTTTGTGCTGACGTCACTAATTATTTTGCCCTTCCTCTGATCCGTCAGAAGTTTAGAATAATAACCCACTAAAAACGGATCCTGTCTGTGGAGCATCCGCCTTCATTCGGTCAGCATTTGCCCAATAATCCAATAATCCATTATTACTAATTAATGATGAGCGGCAGGGGCTATATTCGAATTCTCGATATTTCACAAATATTTGGGCGAATATTCGTCATATATTCGCAAATTCGAGATTATTTTCTTGCTTGCGAAAAATAAACAATGTAATATTCACGTAATGCGTGTGAAATACAGGCGTGGGTCACTTTTGCTATATTTTCCAAGCTGCTAGAAGTTTCCTGAGACTGGAGAAAATGGTTCGCATGGCAGAACATAAAAAATGGCTTTATATGCAGTTACAGTGCTCCAATATATTAGCGATTGCACTAATTGGCACTAATGATGCGAATATTTTGGCGCAATACGTGAAACTTCACATTTTAGCAGGTCTGCATGTATGTATGGACAGCAGAACCTATCACACTACTTAACACACTGCACTGCAACAGCTACACTATATCAGGATATAACCTACACTGACTATCTCACACTAACTATCTGTATTATATATATATATAAGCTATCTAACTATCTATCTAATGTAGTGTGGAAAGCACAGAGCACAGCAATGACACTGCTGTCTCTCTCAGAACTTAAAAAAACTGTAGAAAATGGCTGCTGGGGAGGTTCTTATATAGTAAGGGGTAGGCAACTTTCCTATTGGTTGCTAGGGATGTTGCTAAGCTCAGACAAAGACATTGCAGCCTTCTCATTGGCCCACGAGCAAGAAGGTAGGTTACTGATGAAAAAAAAAAATCTAGAATATTTGAAATTACAAATATACACTCACCTAAAGAATTATTAGGAACACCTGTTCTATTTCTCATTAATGCAATTATCTAGTCAACCAATCACATGGCAGTTGCTTCAATGCATTTAGGGGTGTGGTCCTGGTCAAGACAATCTCCTGAACTCCAAACTGAATGTCAGAATGGGAAAGAAAGGTGATTTAAGCAATTTTGAGCGTGGCATGGTTGTTGGTGCCAGACGGGCCGGTCTGAGTATTTCACAATCTGCTCAGTTACTGGGATTTCCACGCACAACCATTTCTAGCGTTTACAAAGAATGGTGTGAAAAGCGAAAAACATCCAGTATGCCGCAGTCCTGTGGGCAAAAAATGCCTTGTGGATGCTAGAGGTCAGAGGAGAATGGGCCGACTGATTCAAGCTGATAGAAGAGCAACGTTGACTGAAATAACCACTCGTTACAACCGAGGTATGCAGCAAAGCATTTGTGAAGCCACAACACGCACAACCTTGAGGTGGATGGGCTACAACAGCAGAAGACCGCACCGGGTACCACTCATCTCCACTACAAATAGGAAAAAGAGGCTACAATTTGCACGAGCTCACCAAAATTGGACTGTTGAAGACTGGAAAAATGTTGCCTGGTCTGATGAGTCTCGATTTCTGTTGAGACATTCAAATGGTAGAGTCCGAATTTGGCGTAAACAGAATGAGAACATGTATCCATCATGCCTTGTTACCACTGTGCAGGCTGGTGGTGGTGGTGTAATGGTGTGGGGGATGTTTTCTGGGCACACTTTAGGCCCCTTAGTGCCAATTGGGCATCGTTAAAATGCCACGGGCTACCTGAGCATTGTTTCTGACCATGTCCATCCCTTCATGACCACCATGTACCCATCCTCTGATGGCTACTTCCAGCAGGATAATGCACCATATCACAAAGCTCAAATCATTTCAAATTGGTTTCTTGAACATGACAATGAGTTCACTGCACTAAAATGGCCCCCACAGTCACCAGATCTCAACCCAGTAGAGCATCTTTGGGATGTGGTGGAACGGGAGCTTCGTGCCCTGGATGTGCATCCCTCAAATCTCCATCAACTGCAAGATGCTATCCTATCAATATGGGCCAACATTTCTAAAGAATGCTATCAGCACCTTGTTGAATCAATGCCACGTAGAATTAAGGCAGTTCTGAAGGCAAAAGGGGGTCCAACACCGTATTAGTATGGTGTTCCTAAAAATTCTTTAGGTGAGTGTATATTACTATATTCTAAATATTCGCAAAATCTCGAAGTGCCGATATTCGCGATTAATATTCGTGATTCGAATATTCGCGCCGAACACTATTGCTAATGCCAAAATAAACAGGAGTGGATTTAAAACAGAGATGACACGTAAATGGAATATTTGCATGTCTTCTGTGTTTTGTACCCACTCTGCTTTTGGCTCCCAAATCATAAGCCAATTCTGATGGGACCATGCAGGCCTTACAGCTGCTACACAGACAGGATCCGTTGTGCGTCTCATTTTTCCTTCCTTCTGACAGATCAGAAGAAAGGTCAAATAAATCATGATGTCAGCCAGGCCGAAAGGCAAAATAATGGCCCAGTTATGAAGAGGGGAGGGTGGGAACAGCATGAGAAGTCCACAGAGTGGACCTATGACATATTGATGAGGTGGAAGCAGCATCAGGATACCACAGAGTGGCTCGGTGACAGTGTGGAGATGTCACGAGGGTGTCGAGGACCACGCCTGACTCCGTTATACCCGGGGTCAGGAAGTCGCAGCGGTTGGCTGCACGCTCTATTTAAGATAGGGCTGTTTTCCTTATGGTAGCTTTCTGGGTTTGCTTAGCAAACCCTTTTGGCTCACTCAGGGATCCGTAGCTCCTTCTCCTCAGCTGTTCCTTGTCCAGCACTCCCAGACCTCCTTTTATTTCTCTCTCACACTTCTCTGGTTGCCAGAGATAGAGCTTCCTGCCTGGACATCTATTCTGACCTTCTGGAGCTGTGTTGCTGCGTTTGCTGGTAGTTGGTCCAGTACGCTACCCTCCAGATCCCTGTTGGACCTTTTTGGTTTATTGTGGTCGCCCACCTGGGTGTATGTGTTTGTATGTTTTGTCTGTCCTCTCCCTGGTGTTTCCCTCTTAGTGATAGTGGTGTGGACTAGCGATCCCACCGGCCTGTTCACTATCCAGGGCTCATATTAGGGAAAGCCAGGGTTTAGGCACGCGATCGCCGCACGGGTGAGGAACCCGTCTAGGGACGTCAGGGCAGTCAGGTGCCAGCCGCAAGTCGAGTTAGGGGTCACCACCTTTCCCTCTCCCTTGGGCAGGGCTTTCCCTGTTTTCCTCCCTGTGCGTGTCGTCGGTCATTACAGGAGATGGCTAATTTTCCAAAAAAGATGGCGGAGACAGCACACCAAATGAAGTTGCTATTGAAGTTTTATTCGTGCAGTAGTAAACACATTACATTTACGGCTAATGCAACGTTTCGGGTCCTAATGCGGTACCCTTTGTCAAGCTTAAGCCTGGGTTGTGACAGGTATAGGGTGGTGTGGTGTGGAGATGGCAGCAGCAGCAGGATGATACCACAGAGTGGCAAGGTGACATAGTGTGGATAAGGCAGCATCAGCAGCAGGATGATACCACAGAGTGGCAAGGTGACATAGTGTGGAGATGGCAGCAGCAGCTGCATCAGGAGACCACAAAGTGACACAGTGACAGAGTGGGGCGGTGGGTGGCAATACCAGTACCCGCTGATGAAGGTGGCTGAAAGAAGGAGCACTTGGCATCAGATGTGTGGCATCAGGCAGGTGGCAGCATCAGAGTAGCAGCTGAGGCAGGTAGTCAAAGTGTTGGTGTGATACCATGGATGATCTAGTCTGATGCATCAGGAAATTGGTGGTTGGAAATCCTGGATGATACACGCCTGATTCATCTTGACAAAGAGCAGTCTCTCCACATTTTGGGTGGACAGGCGAGTTCTCCTTGGGGTAACTATGGCCCCCGCTGCACTAAACACCCGCTCTGATGACACACTACTGGCCGGGCAGGACAGCTTTTCCAGGGCAAACTCTGCTAGTTGCGGCCATAAATCCAGTTTGGCTGCCCAGTAGTCCAGCGGGTCTTCAATGTGGTTTGGCAGGGGGCTGTCCAAGTATGCCACCACCTGCTGGTTCAGGTCCTGCTCCAGGTCTATCTGCTGCTGGTGAGTAGTTTCTTCACTATGCAGGTGAAGAAAGCTACTCATCAGCGACTGTAGACTCAGGCTGATGATGATGGAGCTGGTACTGCTCCTGCCACCCCACCCCTCCCCAGCAGACATGGCAGTGGAACGTGAGCGCAGAGGCCCCCCCCCCCCCCCCGGTCAAACCTGCGAGAGGATGGACGATGGCGCAGATAGGCAGCGGCCAACTGACTACATAGGATGTCTCTGTAGTAGTTCAGTTTGTCCTCCCTCTCAGGAGGTGTAAAAAAGGCCCCAATTCTGGACCGGTAGCAAGGGTCCAACAAGGTAGAGAGCCAGAAGTCATCCCTCTGCCGAATGGTGACAATTCGACTGTCACTACGCAAGCAAGTGAGCAAGCATTGGGCCATTTGCGCAAGTGACTCGGAGGGACTCCCTGCCTACATCTTTACTGCATACTGCCATGGTGTGTCTGGGTCCACTGTCTCATCTTTCTTATGGCCCTGGAGCTCCTCTGGCTGCTCCTGCTCCTCCTCTCCTGTCACCTGAATAGAAAAACCACCTATTTGGCTACACATTGCCTGTGCTCCAATGTCCTCCTCCCCCTCCTCTTCCAGTTCAGCCCCCAGAGGGCTCATGTGGCCATGAGATCTAGGCTCCACGTCTCCAGTCCCCTGACCAGCCATTGTTACCAGCATCTGTTCCAGGACATGAAGCAGTGGAATGATGTTGTTTAGCCCGTAGTCCTGGCGACTGACAAATAATGTGGCGTCCTCAAAGGGCCTGAGCAAACGACAGGTGTCACGCATGAGCTGCCACTGGCTGACATCGAAGTTACACAGGGGAGTACCCCTATCCGCTTACATCATCAAGAAATCTTTGATGGCCTTTCTCTGTTCGTATAGTCGGTCCAACATATGGAGGGTGGAATTCCAACGGGTGGAAACGTTGCATATCAGCCTATGTTGGGGGGTGCCGTTCTGCCGCTGCAGTTCAAGGAGGGTGTGCTTTGCGGTGTATGAGTAGCTGAAGTGCATGCAGTTTCCTGGCCATTTTTAGGATGTCTTGCAGATGAGTGGAAGACTTCAGGAACCTCTTGACAACCAGATTGAACACGTGTGCCATGCAGGGCGTATGGCTCAGCCCTCCTTGATGCAGCGCCAACACCATGTTCTTCCCGTTGTCGGTCACCATGGTTCCGATTTTGAGTTGTAGCAGAGAAAGCCAGGATTTGATTTCTAGACGAAGGACACGGAGCAGTTCCTCCCCTGTGTGACTCCGTTCGCCCAGAGAAACGAGCTGCAGAACAGCATGACACCGCTGTGCCCTGCACATGTGGTATGCTGTAGGGGCACTGTGCCTTGTCCCTGCAGTGGAGGCTTAGGACATGTTGGAGGATGAGGAGGCAGACATTGTCACAGGACCCACGGTGTGACAACGTGGAGGCAGAAGCAGCGTGACCTGGCCAAGTTGCTGGTGTGGCTGTGCAGGAACCACATTCACCCAGTGGGCCATAAAGGACAAGTACTGTCCCTGACCGTAGTTACAGCTCCACACGTCGGCGCTGCCGTGCACTTTGGCAGACACTGACAGGCTGAAGGACTGGCCCACCTTCTGTTCTACATATTTGTGCAGGGCTGGTACTGCCTTTTTAGCAAAGACAGCTTGGGACTCTCCACCTCGGCTTGGCACAAGCGATCAGTTCTCTGAAAGGTGTAGAGACCACAACTTGGAAAGGGAGGAACTGCAGCACCAGAAACTTGGACAGGAGCACTTTCAGCTTCTGCGCCGTTGAATGTGTGCAAGCATACTGCTGTCTCTTGGCAATCGCTTCGGTAATTAATTGCTGACGGAATGACTGACGAGGAGGAGGAGCAGGAGCACCTGGACCAGCGAAAGATGGGAATGACAGACAGCTCCCTTCGGCTGAGGTGGTGGAGCCTTGACTGGCTGAAACCAGGTGCATGCCACTGGGTGATGCAGCGGTAACTGCAGCAGGTTGGACCACCACATCGGAGCCACGGTTCTCCCAGGCCACTTTATGGCGACGATGCATATGTTGACATAGGACCGTAGTGCCAACATTGGCACCCTGGCCACGCTTCACCTTCTGCCCATATATTCTACATATGGCCATGTTAACCTCCTCTGGCAGCTTAATAAAAAACTGCCACACCACCGAGTAGGTGATTTTCTCCCCAACAGTCTGCACTGACTGACTGCTACCACCGCTGCCTCCGTAAACCCCTGCACCACGATTTCCCGGGCAGGTAGGCTGCTGCGAAGCAGGTGGTCTACCCCGGGCACGTTTGGCTCCCGACCTCCCTCTGCTGCCACCCTGCTGACTCCCAGCCATGCTACCACCTTGCTGGCTCAGCCGCTGCCTCACAGGCGAGCTGCCACCCTCTTCTCCTGATGATGATGGAGCCCCTTCTGCACCCGGCTCCCAAGTGCGATCTGCTTCATCATCATCATCAAGTAGTGTCTGAATGTCACTGATGTCCTGCTCAACGGTCTCTGGGCCTGACCGCTCATAACACCACCTCCCACGCCACTCTCCTCATCACTACTTGCCCGCCCAGCGGAGAAACCGGCGGATGTCTCCTCCAGATCTTGGCTGGGCAGTAGCTGCTGACTTTCCTCTAGTAGCTCGTCCTCGATGTATAGTGGAGCTGAGCCCACAGCATACAATACTTCTGTGGCTGAGGGAAGACAGGTGAGGGCACAGGGCCTGCTCCTGGGCAATGCCAACTAAGGGTTGTGTCTGACGAACCCACCGACTGTTGGCTGGGGGTGTCTGATGTCACTTGGGTTGAAGTGGATTACAGAGTTAACCAATCAAGAACCGCTGGGTTGCTGGTCAAGACATGACCGCTAATAGAAACCGGGAGCTCAGGCCTCTCGCTGCGACTCCTGCTGCCACGTCCCCTTACTCTGCTGCGACCTCTATCTGCGCCAGAAACATTTATGCATCTGCCACTACTCTGTGTATGGCCTGGCACTTCTCTGTCTGACATACTTTTAGCTAAACTAAATAAATGAAAAGCAAATTAAAATACCCCTAAAAACGACAAAAATATTTTTCTTTTTGTACTGAAATATGCCAGTAAACGCTTTTAGCGGAAATAAATGCACCAGTGAAATGCGTATATATTTTACTTTCTGTACTGAAATAGGCCAATTAAACACTTTTAACACATATAACTGCAGAACTGAACTGAGAATATACAGTATTTTTCTTTTTGTACTGAAATAGGCCACTAAACTCTTTCACAAATAAATGCAACAGTGAAGTACATAAATTTTTTTTCTTTTTGTACTGAAATAGGATACTGAACCCTTTCAACAAATATAACTGCAGAAGTGAAATGCGTATATATTTTTCTTTCTGTACTGAAATAGGCCACTAAATTTTGTGAAGTATGTATATTTTTTTTCCTTTTTGTACTGAAATGGCCACTAAACTCTTTCCCAAATAAATGCAACAGTGAAGTGCGTATATTTTTTTCCTTTTTGTAGTGAAATAGAACACTGAACGCTTTTACCACATATAACTGCAGAAGTGAAATGCGTATATATTTATATTTTTCCACAGCTATAAGCCACTAAAGGCTTTTCAACATAGCTCTTGCACCCCAACAACAAGAACAAATTGCTGGAATACCAGAGCTGTATAATGGTTCTTTGGATCCCCAAATAATGTTTCCCTGCACTTGTAAATCGCTTTTTTTTCACAATGAGGTTTTTCTAGCACTGTCCTAAGCGACTTTAGAAGTCTCTCCCTGCACTAAGATGCTGTGAAATGACTCCTCCCTATCCATTCCCTGCACTTCTAAATAGTTTTTTCAGGTTTTTTTTTATGAGGATTTTCCTATTTCTATCCCTAGTGCCTTCTCATGTCTGTCCCTGCACTCTGAACGCTGGAAAATGTCTGACTCTAGGATGGCCGCTGTATTTATAGGGCTGTGACATCACAGGGCTGGCTGGCTGCTAATTGGCTGCATGCATGGCATTATGTGTCAGCCCACCTTCCCAGAGTTCCTTGCCCCATGTCCTCACACATGTAGCCGCCATTTTAGGAAAAATTGTGATTCGTTATCACAAAGCGTGAGGAAATTCGCATTCGTTGCAAATCGAATTTTTCTGAAATTCGGATCTAATTCCACTTCGTCAGCTTTGATTCGCTCACCTCTAATAAAGACCAATTGAGTTTTTTTTTACAAATTAGGATAAGCAGAATGCAAAAAAAGCTGAACTAAATCACCATTTTACTACAATGTGGAGATGTGTCAACATGAAATCCTAGCTCATTAATACAAGCTGAGACTTGGAAAGTGTGGATAGACCGCTGCCCAGCATCCTTTCCAATCTGTACCATGAGTATCATTCCAGCTTTCCAATGTTATTTCTAGCTAAACAGCAGATTTCAGTAGGAAAGTCTGGTTGCTTGGAGTGCTTGTCAGACAGGACCTCCTTAGCAATTATCTATGGATTAGTTATATTACATATTCATACATGTATTCATCAGTTAGTTTTAAGGTATGAAAACTATAGAAATGTTTTCTTCATCAGTATATGTCATCATGCACACAGCAGAGCGGATTGCAAGGAGCCTACATGACAGCATAAGAAGTCTCTACAGAGTTGTAGGTACTGCTCATGCCACTGATGAAGACACTGCTTTGCTGCAAGGGGAGACAACCTCTAGGATTTTTAATATGCCTACTCTTTATAAAATCAGAGGTAGAGTATAGCTCTCTAGAGTAGACCAACATATTTGCCATGTAACAGCACTGTACAACTCAGTGCTTGTAGGCAGCTGTAATATAACCATATACTGTATATGAGATCTATTAGGCCCCTTTCACACGAGCGAGTTTTCCGCGCTAGTGCAATGCGTGACGTGAACGCATTGCACCCGCACTGAATCCTGACCCATTCATTTCAATGGGTCTGTGTACATGAGCGTTGTTTTTCCCGCATCAGTTCTGCGTTGCGTGAAAATCGCAGCATGTTCTATAGGCCTCATGCACACGACCGTTGGTGTGTTCCGTGTCCGTTGTTCCGTTTTCCGTGATTTTCTGCGGACCTATTGACTTTCAATGGGTCCGTTGAAAACTCGGATAATGCACCGTTTGTCATCCGCGTCCGTGATCCGTGTTTCCAGTCCGTCAAAAAAATATGACCTGTCCTATTTTTTTCACGGACAACGGTTCGCGGACCCATTCAAGTCAATAGGTCCGTGAAAAAACACGGAGGCACACAAGATTGTCATCCGCGTCCGTGATCCGTTTTTTTCCTATCATTTGCAAGCCAAACTTGACTTCACTTTTCATGTTTGGTGATCCTCCAAAAATCAAGGAAGACACACGGAAACAAAAACGGAAACGGATCACGGAACAACGGAACCCCGTTTTGCGGACTGTGAAAAAATACTGCCGTGTGCATGAGGCCATATCCTGCGTTTTTCACGCAGCCCTGGCCCCATAGAAGTGAATGGGGCTGCGTGAAAAACGCATTGCATCCGTAAGCAAGTGCGGATGCGATGCGTTTTTCACTGATGGTTGCTAAGAGATGTTGTTTGTAAACCTTCAGTTTTTTTATCATGCGCGTGTGAAAACTGAACAACTGAACGCAATCGCAGACAAAACTGACTGAACTTGCTTGCAAAATAGTGTGAGTTTCACTGAACGCACCCTGAACGCATCCGGACCTAATCTGTCACGCTCGTGTGAAAGGGGCCTTAGACGTCCTTATACAGATATGGAAACGAAGTGCATTACTTTATGTGGTAATGTCAACATTGGTTTACTGCTGGTTAGACGGATCAGTTAGCTGATGATATACAGCCATTTTCCTGATACCAATCCCACGTAGATTTATTGTATTCTCTCTTGACCATTATTTGTAACCTCTATAAAAGGCATAGGATATTCATCATCAGCGCGAGGTACAGAGCCTTGCACTATGACAACTTTGATGCTCATCCTGTTTAGTCCTTTTATGGATGGATCATTTTGACTGAATTGTGTCCTTCTGCTGATAAGGCCGGTCTCTGTGGACATAAATATTTTTCCTATTTTCAGATAGGTGAGGAGGTTATTTGTGTCCGTATCATCTAGTCGTAGAAGATAATGAAAGATCTCAGCATCAAATATTAGAACAACCCAGCACACACACAATGCTACAATAGCAATAATGTGACATCACAAGTTCATCAAATACACAATTTAGCATTTTGCAAAGGCAGTTCTGATTTAGGAACATTACAGTGTTTACCGACAAATAATGAATAGGTGGGTTGTCGGCAGGACTACATCTTTAATATACAGTAGGGATGAGAGTAGGGTAGCAAAAATAAAATAAAAGCCTTATACATTTACTCGTTGATCCCACCTGCTGGTATTTACCATCCTCACGGCTATCTGGCATGACACGCCGGAAACGGCAAAAGATGCGTGCTGCCTGGCTGCATGGGTGTCCCGGTTCTGCCATCTTCAGGCATTTCCACAACACCCAGCTGGACCTTTATTGTTAACTGCTAGCAATTCATTCATTACTTCTAGCAAGAATAATAAACAAATTAGGCATCATAGATGCTCCAGAATTGTGATGACATGGGGAATGCTAGTAGTTACTAAAACATACATGCCAGGAGTGGGGAAAGGTCCGCTTTAAACAGAAAAAACGTAATAGTCATTTTCTGATGATACAGTCCTTTTAAGGCACATTGAAATATTAAGTTGGTTAAAGACTCTTCATAAAGAGATTAAAACCAGTGAATCTTTCAATAGTGGAAAAAACCCAGTTACTGCAATTATTTGTGCCGTTACAACAGAAATATATTCATCTGTCTGACGCTCTTAATTATTTTTACTGATTTCTTTCTCATTTACAGATCCTAGCAGGAGCTCCATTTGGAAGCACTGTCAACAAGAAAATCCCTGATAAGGAATTTCCTTCAGCACAGGACTTGAACACCATCTGGTCACTGGGGGCAAGGCTCTAATTTATATATTTTTTTTTAAAAGTCATTTATTATTGCATAAGACATGCAGCGTAGAGAGAAACCGACACAAATTTTGGTTTTCACAAAGTTTGCTGCTTCAGTTTTTATGGTGCCAATTTGCATTAACTCTAGATTATTATTAAGAAACATCACATACATTGCAAAGTCACTCCTTGCCAGGGAAATTAACTTAATCACAAAGACCCCATTTCCACTGCTTTTCAGTCCTGCCACAAAATGACCTGCTAACATCACTTCAGTGATCTTCTCATTAGCTCAGGAGAAAGCGTTCACAAGGCAGCTGATAACAGTCTGATTAGTAGATTAGTAAACGAGGGGTTGAAATAATTGTCTTCCTCTTCATTGTCTCTTCTGCCTGGGGTTAAATTATTTTCTCTGATGAAGCGCCCTCTAGATTGTTTAGGACATCTGGAAAAATGATTGTACAGAGAAGGAAAGATGCATGCTACCATGAGTCCTGTGTCATGCCAACAGTAAAGCATCCTGAGACTATTCAGGTGTGGGGTTGCTTCTCATCCAAAAGAGTGGGCTCAATCACAATTTGCCTAAGAACACTGCCATGAATAAAGTATGGCATCAAAACATCCTCCAAGAGCACCTTCTCCACACGATCCAGGAGCAATCTGATGATGAACCATGCTTTTTACAGCATGATAGAGCGTCATGTCACAAGGCAAAAGTGATACCTACGTAACTCTGTGAACCAAACATTGAAAGTTTGGGTCCTTAACCAAGAAACTCTCTAGATCTCAATCCCATTGAGAACATGTGGTCAACCCTCAAAAAGAGAGTGGACAAACAAAAACACAGAAATTGTGATTAACTCCAAGCACTGATTAGGCAAGAAAGGGTTGCTATCAGTCAGAATTTGGCCTAGAAGCTGATATCCAGCATGCATGCGAATTGCAGAAGTCTTGAAAAACAAGGGTCAACACTGGAAATATGGATTCTTTGCATAAACTTCATGTCTTTGTCAATAAGAGTAAATAAAAAATAAAAAAAACTATAAAATGTCTATAATTGTACTTCAGTATATCATAGAAACACAAAAAGATCATAAAACACTGAAATAGTGTAACTGAAAACTCCATGAAAAACCAAAATTTTGTCAGTCTCAAAACTTTTGGCCACAACCGTACTGTATATATATTCAGAAGATGTATTATGACTGATGTTTCCTATACCAGTCTTAATTGCACTGCACTGGAATAGGATGCGTCAAATAGGTTTATCACATCTCTCTGGCAGTCCTTGTACCTTAAAATCAAATCGAATGGGGGGACAATGGGGGAAATGTATCAAGTCAAATTTAATATGTCATTGTTTAATATATTTGGTGCATATTTTCACACTCACGTTTTGTGCGGATCCGTCATGGACGGATCCGTTCGGATAACACAACCATCTGCATCCGTTAAGAACGACTCCGTTTGTATTATCTTTAACATAGCCAAGACGGATCCGTCTTGAACACCATTGAAAGTCAATTGAGGACGGATCAGTTTTCTATTGTGCCAGATTTTGTCAGTGAAAACGGATCCATCCCCATTGACTTACATTGTGTGTCAGGACGGATCCGTTTGGCTCAGTTTCATCAGATGGACACCAAAACGCTGCAAGCAGCGTTTTGGTGTTCATCTCCAAGGCGGAATGGAGACTGAACTGATGCAAACTGATGCATTCTGAGCGGATCCTTTTCCATTCAGAATGCCTTAGGGCAAAACTGATCCGTTTTGGACGCTTGTGAAAGCCTTGAACGGATCTCACAAACGGAAAGCCAAAACGCGAGTGTGAAAGTAGACTTAAACATTTTTGTCTGTAGGTTTTCAGTTTTTTATGCCAGCTTATTATTGTAGTGAGATTATGCCTTTTTTGTGACTTTTTAAAAAAGTCACATTTGATAAATCTGGCAAACACCTAATTAACACAGCAAACCATTCCCACTTTTCCTACCAATTTTCACAAGTGCATGAACGGTGTAAAATAAGAAGAAGTTACATATGAAAGTGCAAAAATGGGACGCATCAAAACTTGCTACTTTTTTCACCAGAATTCTGGCACAGAGGGGATGAAAAATCCCCCAACCCCCTTTCCCAGTGCATAGTCATTAAAGGGGTTGTGCACTACTTAACCTGTTCCCGACCAGCGTCATACTTGTACAGTGCTGGCCAAGTAAAGATGCACCCACTCTGGAGCAGAGCAGGTGCCACAACCACCAGCTGTCTGCTGTTTTACACAGCAGAGACCCATTACTAATGTCTGTGATCGGCAATAACACTGACCAAAGACATTTAACACCTTAGATGCCATGGTAAATTTTGACAGCGTTACGACAGCTTTCTCCACGAAACAGGCACCGATCAGGGGAGCCGTTGGTTTACTGTGGTAGACTCGGTCCCTCTGAAGAATCCAAGGCTACCATAGTGATAGTTCCTATGGATGGGAACACAATGGAACTCCCATAGGCTGCAACAGTAACTTATTGCAGTCTATGGGAGAAGCAATCAGATAATCGCATGTTAAAGTACGCAAAAATGGAAAATCCTCTGGTCAGAAAAGGGGGAATATTGATGACTTATCCTCAAGATAGGTCATCAATATCAGATGTGCATGGGTCCAACTCCCGACACCTCTGTCGATCAGTTGTTTAAAGGGTTACCAGTGCTCATGAAAGCGCTGCTTCCTCTTCAAAATGATTTGCGTTTTGTCTCCTTTATAGAAGAGCAGTTGTAATTACACTGCACTGCCGCTGCAAAGGAGATGGCATACAGGTACAAGTTTTAAGAGGAAGAAGTACTCACACAAGCGCTGCTACCCCTTCAAACAGCTAATCGGTGGGGTGTTGGGAGTCGGACTCCTGCAGATCTAATATTGATGACCTGTCCTGAGGATTACAGCACTCGATTGCAGTAATTACAACATTCAAAATGTTTTCTAAGGAAAACCCCTTTAAATTGCTTGAAAATCATATGTATTACTTGTAGCTGCTTAACCTTTGTCTATTTTCATAGGGTTATCTCCAATATTCTGTGTTATTTTATGGCTACTATGGACGAGAAAGAAAAATAGGACGAGCTGGGTACCGACTTCCATTAGCATATTTTCTTGTTGGAATGGCAGTCTTTGCATACAGTTTCATCACACTACTGAGAAAGTAATTTTCTATATTATTTGCTGTAAGAAAGTAATATATATATTCAATCTATGTAACATGGCACTGTAAAGAGGGTTATCTAGGATTTTTATATTGATGGCTCATCCTCAGGATGGGCCATCAATATCTGATTGGCGGGGTCTGACACCCCAAAACCTTGCAATCAGTTGTTCCAAAGCAGCTCTGGTGCCATAAGTCAGCACTGGCACTACACCGCTGCGTCCATTGTGTCATTGAGGGAGCTGGTTACTGCAGTGATGTTCCCATTCAGTTCAAGAGCTTCTGTAATCAGATAGACCATCAATATAAAGATCCTGGACAATCCCTTTAACTCCCTAAGGATCGGGCTCATTTTCTCCTTAAGGACCAGGCCATTTTTTGCAAATCTTACCGGTGTCACTTTATGTGGTGATAACTTTAAAACGCTTTGACTTATCCAGGCCATTCTGAGATTGTTTTTTGTCACATATTGTACTTCATGACACTTGTAAAATGGAGTAAAAAAAAATAATTTTTATTTATAAAAAAAAATACCAAATTTGCCCAAAATTTTGAAATATTAGCAAATTTCCAAGTTTCAATTTCTCTACTTCTATAATACATAGTAATACCTACAAAAATAGTTATTACTTTACATTCTCCATATGTCTACTTCATGTTTGGATCATTTTGGGAATGACATTTTATTTTTTTGGGATGTTACAAGGCTTAGAAGTTTAGAAGGAAATCTTGAAATTTTTCAGAAATGGTTAAAAACCCACTTTTCAAGGACCAGTTCAGGTCTCAAGTCACTTTGTGAGGCTTACATAATAGAAACCACCTAAAAATGACCCCATTCTAGAAACTACACCCCTCAAGGTATTCAAAACTGATTTTACAAACTTTGTTAACCCTTTAGGTGTTCCACAAGAATTAATGGAAAATAGAGATACAATTTCAAAATTTCACTTTTTTGGCAGATTTTCCATTTTAATATTTTTTTTCCAGTTACAAAGCAAGGGTTAACAGCCAAACAAAACTCAATATTTATGGCTCTGATTCTGTGGTTTACAGAAACACCCCATATGTGGTCGTAAACCGCTGTACGGGCACACAGCAGGGAGCAGAAGGAAAGGAATGCCATACGGTTTTTGGAAGGCAGATTTTGCTGGACTGTTTTTTTGACACCATGTCCCATTTGAAGCCCCCCTGATGCACCCCTAGAGTAGAAACTCCAAAAAAGTGATCCCATTTTAGAAACTACGGGATAAGGTGGCAATTTTGTTGGTACTATTTTAGGGTACATATGATTTATTGCTCTATATTACACTTTTTGTGAGGCAAGGTAACAAGAAATAGCTGTTTTGGCACTGTTTTTATTTTTTGTTATTTACAACATTCATCTGACAGGTTAGATCATGTAGTATTTTTATAGACCAGGTTGTCACGGACGCGGCGATACCTAATATGTATACTTTTTTTTAATGTAAGTTTTACACAATGATTTCTTTTTTTAAACAAAAAAAATCATGTTTTAGTGTTTCCTGAGAGCCATAATTTTTTCCGTTTTTTGACAATTATCTTCGGTAGGGTATGATTTTAGCAGGATGAGATGACGGTTTGATTGGCACTATTTTGGGGTGCATATGACTTTTTGATCGCTTGCTATTACACTTTTTGTGATGTAAGGTGACAAAAGCCGGAATTAGACTTACCGGTAATTCATTTTCCACTAATCCACCATGACGGCCCAGAGATCGACCCCTGACCTCTGTAGGGGCAGGAACAGAGACAGGTTAAAATGACCCCTCCCACCACCATTCACCAGTGAGTTCCAGATTATATAGTGCCACAACCACCGGTTAAGAAGTGAAATACTCAAAAGTTTATTTTTGTTTTTTTTGTATTAACTCATACCAAGTCATTAGAATAATTTTTTGGGTGGGATATCATGCCGTCATGGTGGATTTGTGGAAAATGAATTACCGGTAAGTCTAAAAAAAACTCCGGCTTTCCACTTCACCACCATGACGGCCCAGAGAGACATAACAGATTATATACGTCTTAGGGTGGAGCAACAGCCTGTAGGACCTTGAGACTAAAGGCCAGGTCGGAAGACCTGGATAAGTCGAGTCTATAATGTTTAATAAAGGTGTTTACACTGGACCAGGTTGCGGCCTGGCATATTTGATCTAGGGAAGCTCCTGCCCTTTCAGCGAATGAGGCAGATATGGCTCTTGTGGAGTGAGCCCGAATGAAGTCTGGACAACTGATGCCTTCGATCCTGTAGCAGGCTATAATAGCCTGTTTTATCCATCGGGCAATGGTAGATCTGGAAGCTGCCTTCCCCTTATTTTTACCACAAAAGAGTACTAGTAAATTGTCCACCTTTCTTAGGTCTCTAGTGACCTCTAGGTATTTTAGTACTGTTCGTTTGACGTCCAGGCTATAAAAACGTTCCTCTCCAGAATTTTTAGGATTCTCACAAAAGGAGGGAAGAATGATCTCCTGGTTTCTGTGGAAGTCTGTTACTACCTTTGGCAAAAATGTCGGGTCTAGCCTCAAGGTAATTCGATCCTCCTGAATTGTGAGGTATGGCTGTCTTATTGACAATGCTTGGATCTCGCTCAGTCTTTTTGCTGATATTATAGCTATAAGAAAAGCCACTTTCTGAGAAAGATGCTTCAGGGAACTCGAGTCCAAGGGTTCATAAGGCAGACCTGTGAGTCCCCTAAGGACAGTGTTTAAGTCCCAGGTAGGCACCCTTGATTTGAGAGATGGTCTTAGTCTGGCTGCAGACCTCAGGAATCTTTGGATCCATCTATGGCTGGCTAATTCAGAATCGAAATAGGCACTAAGCGCTGAGACCTGGACTCTAAGGGTAGAAGGACTTAACCCTGACTTTAGTCCTTTTTGCAGGAAGTCCAGGATCCTCTGTATATTTGGTTTAGTCTGGTCTGGGGCTCCGTCACCTGCAGAATCTTTTCCAGATTTTAAAATAAATGGAATTAGTCACCTTCTTTCTGCTGGCCTTCAAGGTAGATATAACACACTCTGAGAGACCTCTCCATCTTGGAAGGTCGGAGTCAGGATCCAAGCCGAGAGGTTGAAGATTTCCGGATGAGGATGGAGAACCGGCCCCTGGATCAGGATATCCTTCCTACTTGGGAGAATAAATGCTTCCTGTGGGGAGAGGTTGGTTAGAATGGAGAACCAGCTCCTCTTGGGCCAGTACGGGGTGACCAGGATTACTCTGGCCCTGTCCCTGATGATTTTTTGGAGAACCCTTGGGATTAACGGGAACGGAGGGAAGGCATATGCAAGATCCCAGTTCCAGTGCAGGGAGAAGGCGTCGATCGCTAGGGGCCTGTCCCTCGGGTTTAGGGAGCAAAAGGTTGATACCTTTGCGTTTTTCCTTGTAGCGAATAGATCTACCAGTGGGAGGCCCCATCTCTGGACAATTAGATTGAAGATGTCGATGCTTAGAGACAATTTTCCCCATGGTCTATGGTAGTCCTGCTGAGGAAGTCTGCCCCGCTGTTTAGGCTTCCTTTTAAATGAATTGCAGATATTGACTTTACATTTTTTTTCCCCCAAAGGAAGATTTTTGTGGATAGACCTTCTAGCTTTTGAGACCGTGTGCCCCCATGATGCTTGAGGTAGGACACGGTCGTTACATTGTCTGAATAGACCTTTATATGTTGGTTCCTTAGTTTTGGAGCGGCTGCTTGTATTGTCTCCCAAACTGCCCTGAGCTCCCTGTAGTTTGAGGACTGAGCTGCAATTTTCAGAGACCAGTCTCCCTGGTAGAGGTCGGAGCATATTTTTGCGCCCCACCCTTTTACGCTCGCATTAGTCTGAACATGCACTGCTGGGGTTTTGAGCCAGACCATGCCCTTCTTTAGATTTTTTGTTTGAAGCCACCACCGGACTGAAGATTTTATGTGGCCCGGGATCAGGATTTTCCTGTCCAAAGAGGACAAATGTTTGTCCCATTTTCTTAGAAGCCAGGACTGAAGGGCCCTGTAATGGGCCTGGCACCAAGGGACTGCTACCATGCAGGCTATCATCTGACCTAAAAGGCTCATCGTTTCTCTGAACGAGAAGGAGCGATGTCCTAGGAAGGCCCTGATTGATGATTGAAGGTTCTGGATTCTTTCTGCTGGAAGGAAGGTTGTTTGTTTTACCGAATCCAGTAAAACCCCTAGGAATTTTACCCTGGTATCTGGAACTAGGGATGACTTTTTTAGGTTTATCACCCAACCTAGAGCTGTCAGAAGGGAACACAAGATCTCTCGATCTGCTATAGACTGTCGTCTAGGTAAGGAACGACAGTCACCCCCTGAGACCTCAGGCAGGCGACCATCTCTACCACCAGCTTCGTGAAAATCCTTGGGGCTGAGGCCAGCCCGAAGGGGAGAGCCACAAACTAGAAATGGTGAACGGACCCTCTGTGATCCCTTACTGCAAAACGCAGGAGCCTCTGAGACTGGGTGTGAATAGGAACATGATAATATGCGTCCTTCAGGTCGATTGTACAGAGGGACGCGTCTTTTTGAATTAAAGGAATGGTAGAATTTAGGGTTTCCATCTTGAACCTTTTGTAAATTACAAATTTGTTTAGCCTCTTGAGGTTTATAATCATGCGGAAGGAACCCCCCGTCTTCTTTACTAAGAAAAGGTTGGAGTAGAATCCCTGCCCCCGTTGAAGCTCGGGAACAGGAATCACTACTCCTAAGTCCAGGAGATTCTGGACCTCCTTCCAAATCTGTGTAAATTACGTGTTTTATTTGCATTTTACACTTAATTTTTTCTCACCACTCTTCTCCTTTTCGGCACAGCTAGATTTGGAAGGAGGTTATGATTTGTTCAGGACCTCCTTCCAAATCTGGCTGTGATGAAAAGGAGAAGAGTGGTGAGAAATCAGAAATACATTTGGAGGGGGGGGGGGAGATAACTCTATCCTGTAGCCATTCTTGATAAGATTTTGCGCCCAGGGGCTGGGAGAAGTCTGCCGCCACTGAGCAAATAATTGGGATAGTCTTCCCCCTATCCTGGCATCACTGTTTCTCACCGCCCTTGTTCTGGGGGTTAAGGAGGTACCCTCTACCTCTCCCCCCTTTTGGGTAACTCCAACGTCCGGATTTACCTTTACCACAAAAGGAGCTATTTTGGGAATATTGACTACGAAAGGAGGGTTTCTTTTTAGGGGTTTTCTCCTCAGGGAACCCTCTCTTTTTATCAGTAGCCTTCTTGAGAATCTTGTCCAATACAGGACCGAACACGTATTCACCCGAGAAGGCTATAGAACACAACTTCATCTTGGAAGAGATGTCTCCTGACCAAGATTTCATCCAAAGTGCCCTCCGGGCAGCATTGGACAAGGCCGCGTCCTTGGCTGAGAATCTAATTGTCTCTGCGGAGGCATCCGCTAGGAACCCTGTGGCGGATTTTAACAAGGGGATAGAGTCTAGTATCTGTTCCCTGGACGTCTTGTTAATTAGATGATTTTCTAATTCATTCAGCCACAGGTACATAGACCTGGCGACTGAAGTAGCGGCTATGTTGGTCTTAACACTAAACATAGCTGCCTCCTAGGATTTTTTTAATAAACTGTCTGACTTCCATTCCATGGTGTCCCTTAACTGACAGGAGTCCTCGAATGGTAGCGAGGTTTTCTTATTAACTTTGGCCACCTGGACGTCAATTCTGGGGACTTCGTCAAAAAATCTTAGAGTCTGACGGGTCAAATACATGGCGGTTCCTGAATTCCTTGGAAATCCCTAGTTTCTTTTCTGGATGGGCCAATTCATCCATCACCATCTCCTTAATGTTTTCACTTATGGGTAATACACGGGAGCGTCTGACCTTCAATCCCCCAAACATCTCTTCCTGAACTGTATGGGGTCGCTGGATGTCCTCCACCCCCATTGTATCCCTGACCGCCTTTAAAAGGTCACTCATCTCGCTAGGAGTGAAGAAGAATTTTTTTGAGTCCTCAACGATCTCGCCCTCAGATAGGGGGTACTAGTTGTCCTCTTTTTTGGAGGATGAGGCATCGCCCTCCAAATCCTCGGAGTCTGAGGAGGAAATGTCCGCCATCTTGGGCGTTTCGGTGGGCGAACCCCCAGGGTATCCTCACGGAGGGAGGCCAGAGAAGACTTAACTTTCTCCTAAATCATATATCTAAACTCCTGCATAATTGAGGGTTGTTCTTCTCTCACAACTTGGCAATACAATCCTTGCAAAGTTTCTTAGCATAATCGGGAAGCCTGACAGAGCACTAGATGCATCTGGCGGTCTTCCTCGGCTTTTTTAAAGCAAGCTTAGCCTAAATTGAGAGAGCACCCCATCAATTTTATGTCGATCCAGTATAGGTGCATAAACTTAGATGCAGTATACCAGAAGACCCCAGGGGGAGGGGCTCATACTAGTGGTTATTAGAACAGTCATACTAAGGCACCCTCCCCACTGGCCCCCATCTGTCAAGCTGTCGGCATGCCCAGGTGTGCTACTCACGCAGGGGCGCTCTGGAGCGGTCTGCTCCTTCTGCTGCGGCTCCTGGTCCGACATGTCCTCCGATGATACAGAGAGCGATGCAGAGAGCGCAGCGGGAAAGTGCTTGTGAGCATTTTTGTAGAAGACATCCACTTCCGGGTTTCGTCCGGCGGCCCGGAAGTGACGTCAGACGTGCGCGCCTGCGCAAAACGTCCTTCCGGTCAGCTACCTACACAGGGAGGTAGGCGACCCAGTGGCAACTCAGGGCAGGCTTCCCACAAAAGGAAGCGTGACCCCGGCGTCTCCCTGTCAGCTTTGGAACGGAGTCCGCCGGAGAGCAGGGGACGCAGTCCTGGATGAAAGGACCGCAAGGGAGGCAATATTTACCGCCGATGCGGTCACCCAGGTACCGAAAATAATAAAAAAGAAGAGGTCCTTATCCACTTCACCTCCCTGAAAGCCAGAGAGGACTTTTCTCTGTCCTGGCCACTATAGGGGCAGGAACACACTGGTGAATGGTGGTGGGAGGGGTCCTTTTAACCTGTCTCTGTTCCTGCCCCTACAGAGGTCAGGGGTCAATCTCTGGGCCGTCATGGTGGTGAAGTGGAAAAATTGTTTATTTAGCAGTTTTAATTTTTTATTTTTTACGGTGTTCATCTGAGAGGTTAGGTCATGTGATATTTTTATAGAGCCGGTCGATACGGACGGGGCGATACATAAATAAAAAAAAGTATACATATTGGGTAAGTTTTACACAATATCATTTTTGAAACAAAAAAAAAATGTTTTAGTGTCTTCATATTCTGAGAGCCATAGTTTTTTTTATTTTTTGGGCGATTGTCTCAGGTAGGGGCTCATTTTTTGCAGGATGAGGTGACGATTAGTTAGATTGGTACTATTTTGGTGGGCAAACGCCTTTTTGATCGTTTGCTGTTGTACTTTTTGTGATGTAAGGTGACAAAAAATTGTTTATTTAGCACAGTTTTTATTTTTTACGCTGTTGATCTGAGGGGTTAGGTCATGTGATATGTTTATGGAGCCGGTCGATACGGACGCGGCGATACCTAATATGTATACTTTTTTTTCCCCCTATATGTTACTAATTTTTTTTAACTTTATTTGGGGAAAATGACGTTTTTGTTTATTTTTACTTGAAACTTAATTTGTTTGGGGGAAAACTTTATTTTTTCAACTTTTTTTTCACTTTATTTTTTGTCCCACTTTGGGACTTCAACTTTTGGGGGTCTAATCCTTTACAATGTATTCCAATACTTCTGTATTGGAATGCATTGGCTGTATGAGTAATACAGTGAGTATTACTCATACAGCTTCCTGCCTGTGAGATCCTGCCTTCCATGCCATCGGGTCCCCCCTACAGCCCCACGGGGACCCGATGGCAATGCCGACCGCAACCACCGCCGGATGTAAAAGCCGCAAACCGCCGACACGGGGGGGGGGGTCACGGGACCCCCCCGCGCATTTAGCCAAGGTGCCTGCTCAATGGGTGGCGGTGATCGGAAATATACATGACGTACCGGTACGTCATGTGTCCTTAAGTACCGGGACAACATGCCGTATCGGTACGTCATGTGTCCGGAAGAGGTTAAGCTCCGTGTGAAGATTTTCATGCAGTTTTTCTAAGCAAAAGCCAGAAATGAATTCTAAAGCAATGGGATATATAAAAGAAGAATTATAGTTCTTCCTGCTGGATGCATTACTGGCTTTGGATACAAAAACTATATAAAAAACTGTGGTTTTAAATTAAAAAAAATGTTGCGAAACTTCCTGTTTCTTATTCGTATGTTTTTCACAAATAAAATAAAAGGGAATGGCCATTCAGCTAATAGCTAGTACAGATAATACATGGATTGTCATATATTGTTTCCTGAATCACTATATTACTAGGTTGGTCTGTAGTCAAGAATCTAATATTTAAAGGGGTTGGGCACTTTCTGGCTACTTGTGCCCAATGTGTATGTAACATGACTATATGGCAATTGCTAATATAGATTTTGGTGATATTCTGTGATATTTGCTATATAAGTCATGCGCCCTTGTTAGGCAAATCTGTACTGTCCACATAGAGGTCACGTCCATAAGATGGCGGCTGATGGAGGGTCATGTGACCAGGCAAATCACCTCCATGTGATGTCCCTTGCTTTGAGATACACTGCACCTACAATAAACTCTCAAAAGTACTGGTGCAGATGGCAGGTACAGTGTATCTGAACAGAGGAGACATCACATGAAGGTGATTTGCCTGGTCACATGACCCTCCATCAGCCACCATTTTATGGACAGGACCTCTGTGTGGACAGCACAAAAGACTTGGCAAACAAGGGAGCATACCTTATGAAATATAGAAAATGGTCCAAAATTTCAACAAAGACTATATCAGTAAGCGCCATATAATCATCTCACAAATGCATTGGTCAACAGTAACCAGAAAGTGGCCAACCCCTTCAATGACTGCTGAGTAGGATAAAATTAGCAATTTTCATGAGCTTCATGTATACTTGCAGCACTAGAATACACTGTATTCATTTATAGAGTTATAGGGTTTTCTGGGATTTGGATACTGATGACCTATCCTCAGGATAGGTCATTAGTATCTGATCTGTGGGGATCCAACACCTGGGACCCCACCGATCAGCTGTTTGAGAAGGCACCGGTGCTCCTGTGAGTGTCACGGCCTTCTCGCAGCTTACCAAGCACAGCGCCGTACATTGTGCTACTGTGAGCGCTGGTGCCCTCCCATATAGCTGATCAGCAGGGGTCCTGGGTGTCAGACCGCCACCTATCAGATACTGATGACTAATCCCGGAAAACCCCTTTGAAATGAAAGAAGTTTTAGCCTAATAGGTAAATTGAAGATGAAAAAGGAAATATAAAAGTTAACTGGTTATTACCCATTCCACCAGATATGTAAGATGGTGCCGAGATTCTGGCAGCCTCTGAAGCAATATGAGGAGACTGTGGGGAAAAAAAATTATATACTCCAGTGGGTGCCATATAGGTCCTATGAAAAATATTTAATGAGATTTCCATATGCAAATCTTCTCAGCTGAATTGTGGTCGGCATTAATGCCATGTTTCAGTAGCTGGCATTACACATAGGTCATCCTTGTACCCATGCATAAAGTTCAATTTAGGGTTTGGGGGATGAGAAATTGAAGGGAATCTGTCATCACATATATCAGCATGAATACAGCTGACATGTGAGATGTGCACTTGTCAGCTGAATGTAATGCTGTTGGTCCTATCTCCATAAGTGGCTGGAATGCTGAGAAAATAGCTGTTTTATAATATGTAAATTAGACACAGTGCAATGAAGGTAGAGCCATTGCAGCTTGTTACACCCAGAGGCTCCGCTCCCTGTCTCCTATGTCACGGTCTCCATCCCTGTACAGTGTGTGCACTGAACGCACTCCCGCAAGACTTCAGGACCAGACTCGAATATGTTTTCACTGCCTGGCCTGTCAGTCAAAGTAATGGGGGCATGGCATAGGAGACAGGGATCGGAGCCTCTGGGTGCAACAACGTGCAGTGGCACTACCTTCGTTGCACCAAGGGGTTAATTTACATATTATAAAACAGCTATTTTCTCTGCATTGCAGCCACCTATGGAGATGGGAGCGACAGCATTACATTCAGCTGAAAAGCGCACATGTCAGCTGGATTAATGCTGATATACAGTACAGACCAAAAGTTTGGACACACCTTCTCATTCAAAGAGTTTTCTTTATTGTCATGACTATGAAAATTGTAGATTCACACTGAAGGCATCAAAACTATGAATTAACACATGTGGAATTATATACATAACAAACAAGTGTGAAACAACTGAAAATATGTCATATTCTAGGTTCTTCAAAGTAGCCACCTTTTGCTTTGATTACTGCTTTGCACACTCTTGGCATTCTCTTGATGAGCTTCAAGAGGTAGTCCCCTGAAATGGTTTTCACTTCACAGGTGTGCCCTGTCAGGTTTAATAAGTGGGATTTCTTGCCTTATAAATGGGGTTGGGACCATCAGTTGCGTTGAGGAGAAGTCAGGTGGATACACAGCTGATAGTCCTACTGAATAGACTGTTAGAATTTGTATTATGGCAAGAAAAAAGCAGCTAAGTAAAGAAAAACGAGTGGCCATCATTTAAGAAATGAAGGTTAGTCAGTCAGCCGAAAAATTGGTAAAACTTTGAAAGTAAGGGCTATTTGACCATGAAGGAGAGTGATGGGGTGCTGCGCCAGATGACCTGGCCTCCACAGTTACCGGACCTGAACCCAATCGAGATGGTTTGGGGTGAGCTGAACCGCAGAGTGAAGGCAAAAGGGCCAACAAGTGCTAAGCATCTCTGGGAACTCCTTCAAGACTGTTGGAAGACCATTTCAGGTGACTACCTCTTGAAGCTCATCAAGAGAATGCCAAGATGTGCAAATCAGTAATCAAAGTAAAAGGTGGCTACTTTGAAGAACATAGAATATGACATATTTTCAGTTGTTTCACACTTTGTTATGTATATAATTCCACATGTGTTAATTCATAGTTTTGATGCCTTCATAGTCATGAAAATAAAGAAAACTCTTTGAATGAGAAGGTGTGTCCAAACTTTTGGTCTGTACTGTATGTGGTGACAGATTCCCTTTAAGGTCACAATACATGTCCTTTTACAGGGACCAATCATTGGGTCAGTTATCAGAGATGAGTGTAGAAACGCTTGTTCCGGATAAAAGCCCTGTGTAAAGGTGCTGGCGATCACCCAACAGACAGGTAAAATGCCAATTTATCAGGTGAGATGATCATTGCTCCTGGACACCAGGGTGCTGTGTGAAAAGTGACCTGCTGCCCAGAAGCAATGAATCTGTATGAGGATGAGCGACAGCAGTAGCCATCACTCCTCTTCATATAGTGGAGATGACCGATTCATGTAAATGCCACTGACGAGTAGGCAGTTATTGGGAAGGAACACTCCGTTCCTGATAATCATCTGCTCGTCTCCGTAGTGTAATTGCACCAGGGGCGGATAGGCCATAGACCTTACAGGGAAATTTCCCAGTGGGCCGATGCCCAGGGGTCCGCCTGAGCCCTCCTCCTGGCCGGCCAGTGGAAGTATGTTGTGCTGTTGGCAGTAGTATTTTTTGGTATTTGGCTCTGTTGGGACGGTAAAATGTGCCGCATTATGGTATTGGTGGCCCAGCCTTCCATCAATTTGGACCCAACTACAAAACAAGGTCACTTTTAGTATTTTTTCCAGGGCCACTTTAAGTTCCCAGTCTGTCCCTGAATTGCACCTTACATCCTTTACAGACGATCCCGAAATAATTCTATTCATTTTAAAAGACTGAAAACATATAATTCATCCTTAAACTTCTTGTTAAACCCTGTATAAAGTGATGCCACAGATTCCAGTTTACGTTGATTTTCTAAATAGCAGCATTAAAACGATCTTTTATGAACTTCTTAGAATGGCAAAGAATTCAAAGCTGAGCTTGGCCAGTGCATCAGATGAAAACTACACTTTCTGCTGGAGAATCTTCTGTGCATGGGATTATCTCATTGGGAATCCGGAAGCTGCTGAGAGCAAAGCTGCTGCCATAGTAAATAGCATTAGAGTAAGTGTTTCAGTAATTTCATGTTTGTGAACATCAGAATTTTCCATAAATACATAACATCACATTCATAACACCATCAATATTTGATATCTCTAAGGGGTATTCCTAAATGACATTTATTAAATGGTCACAGGATATGCCAGAAATTTCTGATAAATGCAGATCCTACTTCTGGGACTATCTGCAAAACGAAGGCCCCCCACTCCTATCCTATGTAAGATTGGAATACCCCTTTAAATACATTTTATCAGTAATATTTGAGCAAAAAGTACAGCACCGATTACCTGATATTCTCCTCTATATTGTCCTGTATATGAACGCAATACTATTATTTTATCATTTCTAAATTGTGAAGTGCTCAAAGGATTACTGCAGACAGCACATAAAATCGTCATTAGTGGGCAACACATCACCCTGTGTAAACAGGGATGTTCTGCCAACCAACAGTAACTCCGTCTTGGAAGGAAAGATCATAGTAGCAATTGTTGATCCCCATACAGAGGGGATGATTGCTGCATGGACGTGAACAGGCAATGATCAGGAAAGAAAGGTCCTGATCAATGACCTGCGTGCTGGTCCATGTAAATGGAACCTTAGATTTCATGCATATTTGTTGACCAGGCTTGTCCTGAGACGTTGTTGAAAGTCATGATGAGCTGAGATGGGTATACACTCAAAGTGTGATATTAAAACTTCTATAAACTGCAGCCTATTTGACGGTACATGCACTATATTTGAGATATAAAAAAAAGTGCCTTTAAACTGTGCTGATGAGCAGACGATTGTTGGGAAGGAAGCGTTCCTTCCGGACAATTGCCTGCTCATTAGTGGAGGAGAAGCACTGCATTTACATACAGCAATCTCCTCCACAGTATGGGAGCGATGGCTCCTCCTCATACAGCTGCAGCAGAGTGTTGTTTAGACACAATCTTGTGGCAAGAAACCATGATTGAGGCGTCTACACCACAGATCATTTCACCCGATGAACGAGCACTTTACTTGTTCATGGGGTGATCTGTGGTACCTTCAGATGAGCAGATTGTCAGGAATGAGCGATCGTGGGAACTGGGCCGTTTAGTGAGTAACGCCACATTTCAATATAGTAGGCGCAATCTGAGGACCTATCTAGCTCAACTATTGCAGTTTTGGTTTATACATTTTAAAACCAACATCAGTAATGGACCCAAAAGGGAATATATGAAGGAAGGCTTTACTCCTTTTTCTCCCTTTCGGATCTACTCCTGATCTGGTGACACTCAGCTACGTGGCTAGTGAACATGTGCCTTGGTTCTAGAATACAATAAAATTCTTACATTTATGTATAATATTATATAGAACGTATCACAGCCACAGGCAACAAGAACGTTTATCCAGGGGATGGGGTAGTCTGTAATGACATTGGTAGTATTATTAGATTACCTCTCGACCAGTTATATTGTGCAATCCGGTCAGCAATTTCCTTTCTATTCTTATTTTTCATAAAGGAAGCAATATTGGAAGAGCAGGAAAAGCGAAAAAGCAACAATTTGTAAGTATTATAACAAGTCTCTTTTTTAGCTTTCATACTGGATTATGAGAAATATTGTTTTGTAGCTTTGCCCCATTTACGTTGATGGTGACGACTGTACACAGGTGTGAATGATGACAGTCCGGCCGTTGACTGAAATGAGTGGACGTAGCCACACAGCAATCATTTCCGTTGTCTTCACTCTTACTTAGGATAAGCGCAGTATAAGATTATATAAAAAATTCTATAGGTACTCAGTAATAGTGTTCAAAGGTGAACATACATTTTTTTAATTTACTAGGACCTGCTGCTTGGATGAAAAAATGCTATAATTCATTTTATCAACATATAGGACATTCAGTTCACATGGATGTAACAATCTTCAATCTAATGCACAAACTTCAGACCCTATACTTTAACACATAGAGCTGGGTTAGATTATGAAACCCATTACTATTCAATGAACAGGTCATTTCAAATGAAGTATTAATGTAATATAATTGCAATAAAATCTTTTTTTTTATTTTTTTTTATGTACATTACATTTTCCTCTCCGCTGTTTATCCTTCTGGTTCACCTTTTCCTGCATTCAGCGGTGGAATAGTATACTCAGTAGCATCCCTGTTCTCTTCCTCCTTTCAGTACCAGACATGCACCCAGACAAATTGCATTCATTCATCCGTTCTTGCAAATGAATAGAAATATATAGTAGCTACAGTATATGCTCTAGAGAGTGGAGAATGAAATTGTGGAGATGTTACATACCATAGGTAACTCTGGGGCTGTATGTGAGAGAGCATTTTCTGTCGGAGGGGTGTAAAATATCTAAACCTTCGGGTAAACTTTATTAAAACCTATTCTACATGTGAAGCAAGTAAAGTTTGTAATATAATAGACTTTAATTATTTTAAAGATTCCCCTGCAGCCGCATTGAGCGCTATATAGGCTGGAGCATAATTTGCTCCTCCATGGGCTATGTCATGGTTTTACCAGAACTGTTCTACTAAAGCCTGGCACAGATAGGCTATGTCAGGCTTTAGCACAGCGGGCAGAGGCAGGAGAAGTGATGTGCTAATGAGATCTCCTACCCTGCACTCACTCTGCTCCGCTAATAGACTGCATGCCATATCGGTATAGGCCAGGGATTAGCAACCTCCGGCCCTCCAGCTGTTCTGAAACTACAACTCCCAGAATCCTCCTTTCACTTCTGTGGGAGTTGCAAGAACTGCTGAGTAAGTGTACATGTTGGGAGTGGTAGTTTCACAGCAGCTGGAGTGCTGAAGGTTGCTGATCCCTGGTATAGGCTATTAGCAGAGCAGAGTTAAACGAAGATAGGGCAGGAGATCTCTATAGCATCATCGCTCCTCCTGCCTGTGCCCGCTGTGCTAAAGTCTGACATAACCTGAGCTCAGCACAGCCCCAGAGCAATCAGTACTCCCATACACAGCAAGAGTAAGGATTCTAAACTAGGCACCTGAACTTATATTACAAATACTTTTTCCTTCACATGTAGAATAGGTTTTAATGAAGTTTACCTGAAGGTTTAGGTATACTTTAACAAAAGCTTTCTGGGAAATGCAGGTGTTTGACAGTCTCATGTGAGCTGTTGTCTGTCCACAGAAAGGGAAGAAATTCCTTTAGATAAGGAGATAAGTGAGAAAAAAAAGAGTATTACCTTTGTGGGATAATCCCTTTAAAGGGGTTGTCCGGGTTCAGAGCTGAACCCGGACATACCTCCATTTTCACCCAGGCAGCCCCCCTGACTTGAGCATCGGAGCAGTTCATGCTCCGATGCTCTGCTTTGCCCTGCGCTAAATCGCGCAGGGCAAAGGCATCTTTTGAAGATCTGGTGAAGTACCGGGGCTCTCCATGGGGCTGCCAGGAAGCCCGGTGACGTCACCGGCACTGATGGGCGGGATTTAGCCCTGCCCTAGCCAGTAAAACGGCTAGGGCAGCGCTAAAGCCTGCCCATGAGAGCCGGTGACGTCACCGAACACACTGCCGGCCAGAAGCTTCCATCTGGCAGTGTGTTATTGAAAACAAAAGAGACCTTGCCCTGTGCGATCTAGCACAGGGCAAGGGAGTGCATTGGAGCATGAGATGCTCCGATGCCAACATCAGGGGGGCTTCCTGGGTGAAAATAAGGGTATGTCCGGATTCAGCTCTGAACCCGGACGGACAACCCCTTTAAGTAGTTTAGTATGCTCATAGGTTTTAGATGTATATAGTGATGCATTTGAATTTATAGATTCTTTTTAACAAGTTAATTGGTAAGATTACATTCACATCTGTGGGAAAACAAAAAGAAAACGTTTTAGGACAGAAAGCACCAGATCCCAACAGACTCCACTGACAAAATGTTTTTTGTCAGGGAGCCCGGCTTTTTGTCCAGCTTTTTTAACGGAATCTGCAACGGAACAAAGCCTAATAATGTCGTTTTGTAACAGATACGAAAGTGTGAAACCCTCCTTACCTGACCACATGTTCTGCTTTCAGGGCAGTTGCAATAAGTCTCCGCATTCTTGCCAACATCTTAGTTCTGTTGTCTCTGGCCGGCAGTATTTACATTATCTACTTTGTGGTAGACCGATCACAAAAACTGGAACGTACAAAAATAGAGCTAACACTTTGGGAAAAAAATGAGGTAAATTTGCTTTGGTTCACTTCCTTCCTCTGTAGTAATATTAGTAGTGTAATAATCCGGTTTGTAATTAGTGTAATCAGGTTTAGCATTGCTTACATTGCTCTTTTAGATTCAAAAAGTATTCTTGTTTGATCCAAAATATCATGTTATGTAGCCTAAAGTATGACAAAGGGGGAGATTTATCAAAACCGTCTTTTTTCAACGCCAGTCATGGTTCCCCTGCGCCACCAGAAAATGTGCCAAATGTATGTAGGGGCACACGCCTCTCATAGATTAGGCGCATCCTTCCGCTGGCCTTGCAACAGTCTAAAATCTAAGATAGCCTCCTAGCTGCCTTAGATTTCTGTCTTTATTATTTTTCTGGTGTGGATAAAGATATATGCGGCAGGCCTGCTGCAACGCCAACTCCCCTCCTCTAAAATGTGGCGTGAAGAGGGAATAAGTCACCGATTTTGCTGCAAATATGGCGTACAACAAAATCTGCGACTTTATTACTCCACAAAAGTGGTGTAAATGGAATGGTAAATGTCCCCCAAAGAACAGAAACTAGAGTAATATGTATGTTTTGTGTTCTTTGGTTTTTAATCTTGTGTTTTCATACATACTAGCTTTCACTCAGATAGTATTTTGCAGTCCCACCACTCCTGTAACTCAAAGTAAGCTATGGGTCAGAAATGCATCTGAATATGGCCTCATGCACACGGCCGTTGCTGGCAGTGGCCCGTATTGCGACCCGTAAACAGCGGGTCCGCTATATGTGGGCACCGGCCACGTGCTCCCCGCATGAATTGGTTCGTAATTCGGAGCTGCGTTGCAGAACGGATGCACAGTTTCTGTCCATGAACGGATGCTGCCCGTGCATTGGGAATCGCAAATTGAGGTCCCTAATGCACGGAACAACCATGTGCATAAAGGAAGAAATTACAATAACATTTTACAGAAGAATGTAATGATAGTCCAAATACCTTAAAGAATACTTAAAAGGGTTCTCTCAGCAAATGGCAGTTATCATGTAGAAAAAAGTTAATTCAATTAATGTATTGCGATTGTCCATATTGCTTCTTTTGCTGGCTAGATACATTTTTCCATCACATTATACACCCCTCGTTTCCATGGTTATGACCACCCTGCAATCCAGTAGTGGTGGTGGTGTTTCCACATTATCGGAAAAAAATGCTGGCCTTTGCTCACTCCCGGCCACCAGAGAGGCTGCCAAATTTTCCCACAGTATGCAAGCACGGCCACTGCTGCTAGATTGCAGGGTGGTTGCAACCATGGAAACGAGCAGTGTATAATATGATGGAAAAATGAATGAAGCCAGTAAAGGAGGCAATATGGACAATCACACTACATTAGTAAGTGTATTGTATGAACTTTCTCTACATGAGGCCTATCTTTGTATCAGTGGCCATCAGGAAAAATGTTATCATTGCCTCTTCTAAAAATGAAGTTGGTTTTGGATTCAGCTATCAGCTGATATCATGGAGGAAAGTTGGATTTCCTCCGCAAATGAATGGCTGGTCATTTAATTTATCGATGAGCCAGAATAGAAGCCACTAAAGGAACCTTTACACAAGCTGATTCAGCAGGAAATTAAGGGGAACAAACTATTTATTCCCAATAATAGCTTGCTCATCAGAAGAGGTGAGAGCAGCACATACATGCAGCAATCATCTCCTCTGTATGGGGATGAACAGTCACTACTGTGATAACTTGTCCCATAGAAAATCATTGTTTCTGGGAAGTAGATCGGTGCCCAGAAAGTATGATTTTGGTGTCCACATCACTGATGCTTTCACCCAATGAATATTTGCTCGTCCAACGGCTGAACAGCGGGACCTTGACACAGGAATTCTCCTTCCAGATAAATGCCCTAATCAGCGAGTGGGAAGAAGCTTTAGGCGGCTTGTAGCTCTCCATTCTGGCTCAAAGAGGGGAAGTCCTGAGCAGGAGACCCTTCTCCAAGATCTCCATATGCCCATATAAGAAATAAGGACAAGGATTATTCTGATGGGACAAGCCCATTAATGAAGAAAAACAATATCGCCTGTGCAAAATTATTAATGTAGATATGTTGTGCGTGATATTAATGTCCTAGATGCTGTATATATCTTTACAGGTGAGCGTTGTGGTTTCACTCATAACCATGATTGCTCCTTCAGCATTTGAGCTTGTAGCTGCCTTGGAAATGTATCATCCGAGAACAACACTGAGATTCCAGTTGGCAAGGTAAGAATAAGGGGCATGCATATGGTTAATTCCAGTAATACTGACAAAACTGGAAGCATGCTGCTCATACAATTACTTGATCTGTTCTGTCTTCAGGGTTCTGGTTTTGTATCTAGGGAATCTGTACAGTTTAATCATTGCCCTACTGGACAAAGTCAACAGCATGAGTGAAGTAAGTAAACCGTGAAGCTTATACACGCATTGATAATCAATAGAGCGCGCCATAGAAAGAATATAGTGTGCAATAGACTGTAGGAAGCCTGCATTCTACTTGCCTGCAGGACCTTCACCACAACCCCAAAGGCTCATTACTGAAAATGCTCCCCCTTTTAAAGGGAGAGATTACAATAACATTTTACAGAAGAATGCAATGATAGTCCAAATACCTTTAAGAATACTTATAAGGGTTGTCTCAGCAAATGGCAGTTATCATGTAGAAAAAGTTAATACAATTAATTTATTGTGATTGTCCATATTGCTTCCTTTGCTGGCTAGATTAATTTTTCCATCACATTATACACCCCTCGTTTCCATGGTTATGACCATCCTGCAATCCGGTAGTGGTGGTCGTGTTTCCACAGTATAGAAAAAAGTGCTGGCCTATGCTCACTCCTGGGGTCTCGGCCACCAGAGAGGCTGCCAATTTTTCCTACAGTATGCAAGCACGGCCACTGCTGCTAGATTGCAGGGTGGTCGTAACCGTGGAAACGAGCAGTGTATAATATGATGAAAAAATGAATGAAGCCAGTAAAGGAGGCAATATGGACAATCACAATACATTAGTAAGTGCATTGTATGAACTTTCTCTACATGATAAATGTCATTTGCTGAAGTGAGACAAGCCCTTTAAATCAAATCCATACCAGACATATTTCTATAATAAAGACATTAAGGGGTTATCTAAATGAGTCCTTTTTGAGTAAAGAGCAATTAGAAACATAGAATGTGTCGGCAGATAAGATCCATTTGGCCCATCTAGTCTGCCCAATATACTGAATACTATGGATAGCCCCCGGCACTATCTTATATGAAGGATGGCCTTATGCCTATCCCATGCATGCTTAAACCCCTTTACTGTATTTGCAGCTACCACTTCTGCAGGAAGGCTATTCCATGCATCCACTACTCTCTCAGTAAAGAAATACTTCCTGATATTACTTTTAAACCTTTGCCCCTCTAATTTAAAACTATGTCCTCTTGTAGCAGTTTTTCTTCTTTTAAATATTCTCTCCTCTTTTACCTTGTTGATTCCCTTTATGTATTTAAAAGTTTCTATCATATCCCCTCTGTCTCGTCTTTCTTCCAAGCTATACATGTTAAGGTCCTTTAATCTTTCCTGGTAAGTTTTATCCTGCAATCCATGTACCAGTTTAGTAGCTCTTCTCTGAACTCTCTCCAAAGTATCAATATCGTTCTGGAGATATGGTCTCCAGTACTGAGCACAATACTCCAAATGATATCTCAATTGGGATACCAACTGACTTGTCTTCATGAAGCAGTCAGTCTGGTTTAGGAAACTTATTCTTAAACACTGGTACTTTTTTGGGCTCTCTAAATTAATGAAGGGAGTCCCTCATTTAAGATCTCTGTCAATTGGCTACAAAGAATGTAGCTCTCACTGGAGGATCCTGCCTATCCGTGAATTACATGGACAGTTTAGGTGCAGGATAATATGGTTATTACATAAAATACACCGTTTTGCTGCAGGATCTAATTTGGGAGCTTAAATAAGAATATTTTATTGTCTAACATGTTATGTTGTCCTATTGTAGCATTTTCTCTTTATTTGTCAAATTGCTTATCTATAGCGTTAACGCATTTTCAAATCTTTTGTTTCAGAATAGTATTAATGGCACATTAATGGACGCTGCCCCACTCTATGCCACCACAGCAGTCACTGTGTTCTCTACAGCAACTCCTGCTATAGGAATGGACATAAACTCTACCGTTATTGTAGAATTTGAGCAGAACATGACTAAGCCTTTGGCACTCGTTGACAACCAGACAACACCCTGGGTTATACCAAGCATCCGACCACAGAAGAATGAATGCTGGGAAACCTATGTAGGGCAGGTGAGCTAACCAAAGTGCTACATGGCAAAGGGTTGAAAGGGAGTCTGTCACCTCCATATGGCCATATACAGTGCTTACATCGTCCTGTAGCACACCTATACATGAATGTAATAGTAGTCTTTTTATTTACACTCGCAAAAGCTAGAAAAACTAAGTTTAATTTATATGCAAATGAGCATGCGCAAGTGCCCAGGGGCAGCATTTACTGTGTTGGAGCCCAGGCTGCTCTGCCTTTTTTCATTGTTTCCCCGCCCCAGACTCTGCCTATGCCCGCCCTCCTATTCCCTTGCGTCATCCTTCGGTCCGGCCGAGATCCCGCGCCTGCGCACTTGCCTCACTGGGCCGGGGCATACGCACTGCGATGCCCATTGTGGGCACGGCATTGCTTTAACTACTGCGCATGCGCCAGAGAATGGCGCGAAACCAGCATCAAAAGGGCGTTCGCCGGTGCATGCGCAGCAGTTAAAGCGATGCCGTGCCCACAATGGACATAGCAGCGTACATGCCCCAGCCTGGCGAGGCAATGCACAAGATCTCGACTGGACCGAAGGATGACGTAAGGGAAAAGGAGGGCGGGCATAGGCCGAGGCAGGGAACCAATGAAAAAAGGCACAGCACCCTGGGCTCCAACACAGTGAACGCCGCCCCTGGGCACTTGCGAGTGCTCATTTGCTTATGAATGCAAGTGAAAAGAGAGAGACAAAAGGTACCATAACATTCATGTATAGGTGTGCCATAGAACAATGTGAGCACTGTATATGGCCATATGGAAGTGACAGACTCCCTTTAAGTAGAGTAGACAGAATGTAATTACAGACTCCACAATACATGCACTGTTAAGGCTCCTTTACATTTTCCGGTATTCGGGCAGTGCTGCAGATTACCTGATAAATGAGTGAAATGCTTGTTCATCATGTAATAGGTTTGTTTATGCGGCCAGCAGATCGTGCTGTCTAAACAGCACACTGCTTGTAATGCTGCAGAACCTCAAGCAACCAGGCAAAGATCTGAACAAACGTGGATTTATTGAAAACACAGCAGTAAAGTCCAAGCCAGAAATCATACAGAAATAACGTAGTCCAAATAATAACCTATGTGGGAAAACGTCAGAGAAAAGCCAGACCAGGCTAAAGTTCATACAGAAGAGTCCATGAAACCAAATACCTAAGGATAAGACGGTGAAGTATCCAAGGTCCGATCCGAGGCCACACACGGTGCAACTGTAGAGCAGAGACGAGGTTTCCAGAGGCATTCACTAGATGGAGACACACAGAGTTCATGCATGGAACAAACTTAGTGAATCTGAACCAGCATACCCCCAGGTTGTAGAGACAACAGTAAGCACTGATCAGCCAGGGAGATCACCTTTTAAACACCTGCTGGCCAATCACAGAGTGCTGCTTGTCAGAACCTCATAGGTCATGCGATGATCCTACTCATTAGCACCTGTGCAGCAAATCCCTAATCAACTTTGAATTTGTGCACAAATGCTTTACCTGCCAATGGCCGACGTAGCGTATAAGATGCACGCACACTCAGCCGCGCATTTCTTTGCGAATCACCCCTTGGGCGTGCACGCGGACGCCCCCAACAGACTCGGCACGGGATTGCGCCAGCATGGACGCTGGAACGGAACCCGCAGGAGACACCAGAGGCAGGACCGGCCGCAACGTATTGCATCAGCCCGGCAAGTCTGCCTCAGAGATCCCTGCGGCCCTCCCCTCTGCCGCCCATGCAGACGCCCCACCGTATCTGCCCGCAAGGGAACCAAAACCGCAGACTCACTTACATTACCCCCCCCCTCGAGGAGGCGGCTCAGAAGACTCCAAACGGGGCTTACCCGGATTCTCACAGTGGAAAGTAGCTACCAATTCCTCCGCATGAACCTGGCGGGCAGGCACCCAACATCTCTCTTCTGGACCAAATCCCTTCCAGTCCACTAAATACTGGAGAGATCTCTGGAGAAAGCGGGAATCCAAAATGTTATTGACCTCAAATTCCGGCTCCCCTTGAACCTCCACTGGAGATGGAGTTCGAATGAAGGGAGCTGACTCGACGGAGGAAGAGCAACCTTGTAAGTCACCCGGTTCAATTTTTTGTATAACCGGTTATGGACCAATGAATCTAGGCCCCAGTTTGGCAAACGGTTGACGCAATGGGATGTTTCGGGTGGAGACTCACACTGGATCTCCTACCTTAAACTCTTGCTCCGTAGTGCGATGGTGCGTCAACAACCAAATGGGCTGTCTATCCTGGAACCATTAATTCACCACTGGACAGTCAGTGGAGGCCCCTGAGAGGAGAGTCTTGGATCCCTGCCCCCCACGCACCTGAACGGAGACATCTTGGTAGAGGCATGTTCGGAGTTGTTATAAGCCACCTCTGCAAAGGGGAGGTGAGCTGCCTATTCCTCCTGGCAGTCTGACACGAAACACCGGAGATACTGTTCCAGGGTCTGGTTCGTTCTTTCTGTCTGCCCATTAGTCTCTGGGTGAAAACCAGATGAAAATGACAGCCTAATCCCTAGATGGGAGCAGAAGGAACGCCAGAAATGGGAAATAAACTGAACTCCCCTATCTGAAACAATATCCTCCGGTGCCCCGTGTAATCGGAAGACATGTTTCACAAACAGATCTGCCAGCTCTCCAGCCGACGGCAATCCAGGAAGTGGAATAAAATGAGCCATTTTACTAAAACGATCTACCACTACCCAAATTACCGTACAGCCAGAAAACCTAGGCAGATCCGTTATGAAATCCATAGACACGTGGGTCCACGGGGCCGAAGGAATGGACAGAGGAAGCAAAGTACCAGAAAGGGCGGACCGAGACGATTTACAGCGAGCACAGACACTACATGCTTGGACATAGGCTTTGACATCAGAAAGCATCTTGGGCCACCAGACATGATGTTTACAAAGGGATATGGTTTTCTTTATCCCCGGGTGCCCGGCTGACTTAGAATTATGCAATTGTTGCAAAACCCTGAGTCTGAAATTTAAAGGCACAAACAGCCGACCTTTCGGTTTGTCAGGAAGGCTCTCCGCCTGTAAAGGTAAGAGCAGTGAAGACAGATCCTCCATTATCCCTGAGGTGTCCAAGGCGGCTGCGAAACACCTTGCAGGGATAATGGGTTCTGGCTCAGTGTCATGTCCAGAAGGGGCTTCAGGGAAACAACGGGAAAGAGCATCCGCTTTGACATTCTTGGTTTCTGGTTTATAGGTTAAGCGGAAATTAAAGCGGGTAAAAAACAATGCCCAGCGGGCTTGGCAAGAATTTAATCTCTTAGTCCCTTCGATATACTCAAGGTTCTTGTGGTCGGTGTAAACCGTAATGGGATGTTCCGCACCCTCTAGCCAATGTCTCCACTCTTGAAAGGCCAACTTAACCCCCAAAAGCTCTCTATTACCGATAGCATAGTTACGCTCGGCTGGAGAGAGCTTCCGAGAGAAAAAGGCACAAGGATGAAGCCTCTCAGGATCTCCAGAGTACTGAGACAGAACCGCCCCCACTCCGACCTCAGAGGCGTCAACCTCGAGGAAAAAAGGTCGAGAAGTGTCTAGATAAGTGAGGATTGGAGCTGAGAAAAAGGCTTGCTTTTGCGTCTCAAAGGCTTCGCCAGCCTCTTTCGTCCACTCAGAAGGGTTCATCCCCTTCTTAGTGAGGTTAGTGAGAGGCAGCACTACCGCAGAAAAGTTCTTAATAAATTTGCAATAGAAATTGGCAAAACCTAGGAAACGCTGTAATCCCTTCAGATCTCTAGGCTGAGGCCAGTCCAGGACAGCTGAGAGTTTGAAGGGGTCCATCGCCAATCCTCGTTCAGAGACTATATACCCTAGAAAAGGCAATTCTTTCACTTCAAACAAGCATTTCTCGAGCTTGCGTACAAGTGATTTTCTCTCAGCCTCTGGAAAACCTGACAAACATGATCCCGGTGAGTCTGCAAGTCTGATGAGTAGATTAGTATGTCATCTAAATAGACAACCACGAATCTACCCAAGAAATCCCGGAGGACATCATTGATGAACTCCTGGAAGACTGCGGGAGCATTACAGAGACCAAAAGGCATCACAAGATACTCATAATGCCCGTCTCTAGTATTAAATGCGGTCTTCCATTCGTCACCCTTACGAATACGTACTAGGTTGTACGCACCCCTCAAATCAAGTTTGGTAAAAATCCGGGCCCCTGCCACCTGAGCAAAAAAATCTCCAATAAGTGGAAGGGGGTACCGATTCTTCACCGTAATTCGATTGAGGGCGCAAAAATCAATGCAGGGTCTCAATCCGCCGTCTTTCTTCTCCACAAAAAAGAATCCTGCCCCTGAGGGAGAAGTGGATGGTCGGATGAAAGCCTTATCGAGATTCTTCTTTATATATTCTCGCTGGGCCTGAATTTCAGGCCCAGTGAGATTATACAGATGCCCTCTGGGTGGCATGGTACCTGGCAACAAATCAATAGGACAGTCATATGGCCTATGAGGAGGTAACACATCAGACCCTTGTGGGCTAAACACGTCTTGGAAGTGATGATAGCATTTGGGTAACGCACTCAGCACTTCCGTGGATGCAAGTGGCAACACCGGGCAAACGCACCTGGTGAAGCAGTCAGAACTCCACTTGCAAATTTGTCCGGAACGCCAGTCCACAACTGGATTATGAAGTCTCAACCAGGGGAGGCCCAATATCACAGGAGTGGATGGCATGTCCAGGGTTAAAAGGTTTAAGACTTCCCGGTGACCAGCCCCTACCGTTACCTGCAACCCAGGTGTCATCCACAACGACCGGCCTTCTTGAAGGGGAGACTCATCCACAGCGGTGACGGAAATGGCTTCTCCCGGTTTGAAGACTGGGATCTGTAGTCGTTGGACCAGAGAAGAGTCAATAAAATTACCGGCAGCTCCCGAGTCGAGCAAGGCAGAGATAGGATGGTTCTTCCCTTGCCACTCAATAGTAATAGGTATGAGAACACAACTTCTTTTAAGAGAAGGCAGCAGAGTACCTAGTGGATTCTCCTCAATCTCCACTAGGCTTTGTTGTTTCCCGACAATAGTAAAGGACATTTCTTTAGTCGGTGCCCAACTCCTCCACAATATAAGCAATGACCCTCATTCTGGCGACGAGCCCTCTCCGTAGGGGTAAGACGCAAAGACCCCAGTTCCATGGGTTCCTCAGCCAGTTTACTGGGTCGTGGAGATGGGGTGGAAGAAACTGAATGAGAAGCCCGCTCCAAACGACGTTCTCGAATGAGACGATCAGCGTCGATTGCTTGTTGGATTGCCACATCTAGAGATGATGGAGATGGTAGAGATAATAGTAGATTTCTGACAGGGTCGGAGAGTCCCAACCGTAACCGGTGGCGAAAGAACAGCATCCCCCCTGTTGGTAAAGGTGGCCCAGAAACGGAACTCTGCAGCAAATTTTTCCGCTGTGCGTCGGCCTTGTTGGAAGTGTTCCAGTTGAGTCTCAGCAGTTCGAGTGCGATCTGGGTCGTCATACAAAACCCCCACAGCATGAAAGAAGGCCTCTACTGAGTCAAATGCGGGATCCCCTGTCTGGAGGTTAAAAGCCCAGCGTTGCTGGTCCTTCCTCAATAGAGATATCACTATGCCGAAACCTTTGTTTGGTATTACCCGATGATACAGGGCGCAGTTCAAAGTATAAGCGACAGGAGTCACGGAAGTTGAGAAACTCCTGCCTATTACCTGAAAAAAACTCAGGTAGGGGTATCTTGGGTTCCACTGGGCGTTCTGCTGAAGTCGGGTGGGGCAAACCCTGGCCTCCCTGGAGGAGGATTTTAAGCTCGTCCCCGACTGTTGCCAGTTGTGCATGGATCTTATTAATATTCACAGCAGAGATGTTTATCCTGTGTTGGACCAAGAGGTTCGCTGCTCCGGTCAATTCCACTAGCTGCTGTTTGATACGATCCATGATAACTGGAAGTTGAGGCTCACTGTTCTCGAATGCTGCAGAACCCCAAGCAACCAGGCAAAGATCTGAACAAACGTGTGCAGTACGCAGCCCTGCAGGGTATTGCGATGTGAGGTCACGGTTACTTAGGCAAATGAGGGTTGCTATGGGTTACTCACAGTTTGTAGGAAGAGCCTGGGCAGGCGTACAGCAGTGATGGAGAGGCTGGCACAGAAGTCCTCTGGGGCACTCTCTGTATATAGGGACCAGGCCTGATGATAGGTGAGGTGCCCGGGATGTTGCAGGTGTTTAATGTGCCTAGGGCAAGGTCCCTTTAAGGTTCGTAACGGTGGCACACCGGTTGATGTTAGTGGTGGGAGTAATAAGTGAGGAACACGTTGTTGTGGTGAACCAAACTTTCTTTACTGGAAAACGGTTAACTTTGTGCAGTCTTTTGTAAGTTCAGTTCCATATAGCAGGATCACATCACAAGCAGGCTTTTACATAAATGGCAGGCAACAATGTTCTTTGCAAGATACTCAGAGGGTTAAACACACTCACAGATCAGGCTGTACCTTCTCCTCAGAAATACTGTACACTGTTCCTCTGAACTCCTGTCTGTCTTTATCCCAAGGCCCGGATGCCCTAATGCTGGCTTTATCCTTGGTAAAAAAAACTTCCTCTCGTATATAGCCTTGCTTTAGGTATATATCCTTCTGCCCTTCAGCTTACTTGTCTAGCTGGTATGCTGGCTCTGCTCTGCTTATGGGAACTTGGCTTCTCAGGAGGCAACTCTTCCCCTGGTGACAAATCTTCTGAGCTAACTCTGACTCAATATCTTCAGGCATCTTGTACAAAAAAAGAGCAAGGATTTAACAAGGTAAAAAAATCTCATTTTATTCAATATAAATCACATGAACATTACAGGTGAGACTCAAAAGGGACAGAACATGGAGACTAGGCCAGCCCTGACTACACACAAATGATGGAGGAGTTCTGATTACACAAAACACAGTAAAGTCAGTTACATGGCCTGGGATATATTTTTTTTTTTTTTCAAGAAAAGATAAAGTACTGAACAAGAACATTTATTTTACAGTTGTGGCAGGGAGGCAGCAGAGGAATGATGAAAAATGCGATATTCAGTTATTTTTAGAAAATATAATCTAAAGGATGACTCTCTTTTATCTTCTATACTTTCATTTTTTTCTGAGAAACCTTGGAAGACTGAGATGAAAGTGAACCAACCAATTGCACAGAATTTTCCAGTTATGTTTAAAGATTTGTGACATTTTTGATCGTAATTATTGGATACTTCCTATTTCAGGAGATGCTGAAGCTTTCCATTATTGATATGATTTTCACAGTGGCCAGTATCCTCCTTATTGACTTCTTTCGCGGCCTGTTTGTAAGGTATTTGAGTGGCTGCTGCTGCTGGGACCTTGAAAGCAAATTTGTGAGTATAAGATGAAATATTTGCTATGTATAGGAATGTTATAAAATCATTCTTAAGGTGAAACTGTCGGGTGATTTTTGCTGCCCTATCTGAGAGCAGCATATGATATATGGGGAGAATGTAAGCTCCTTAATATATAGGTTAATATGGTTAGAAGCAGGGTTTCTGAATAAAGAGTAAATCTGACAGGACTCCTAGGCATTTTAGATGGTTCTCAGCAACCACTTACTTTTAGCAGATGTGTGACACACCGCTGAAATCAACATTTCTGTCCCTACTTTATACTGCCCTCAGTACGGTCAGCATAAAGTTGATGACAGGTTCCCTTTAAAGAGCACACCAAAAGCTTAAAATAACTTCTTTATTAACTTCAACTTTTCTTCATATACAGTCCTGATCAAAAGTTTAAGACCACTTGAAAAATGGCAAAAAATCATATTTAGCATGGCTGGATCTTAACAAGGTTCCAAGTAGAGCTTCAACATGCAACAAGAAGAAATGGGAGTGAGACAAAACATTTATTAAGCATTCAATTTAATGAAAACAACGAATAAACTGAAACAGGCTGTTTTTCAGCTGATCAAAAGTTTAGGACCACACCTCCAAAAAAAAACTAAACCCCCTAAAACAGAAATCCAACTTCCAAACATGAACTCAGTAATGAGTAGCTCCGCCATTATTGTTTATCACTTCAAAAATTTGTTTCAGCATGCTTGATGCAAGCGTTTCCATGAGGTGAGTGGGAACATTTCTCCATCTACTGTCTGGAACTGTTGTCCATTTATGTAAACTTCCCTTGCCATCCATCCCCAAAGGTTCTCAATTGGATTTAGTTTCACTTTCAAAAAGGGAGAGTTTTTTTGCCTTTGCCGTCACAACGTGTGACTACCTGACAGAGAATGACAATGAATCAACATCTTTGCACAGATTTGGCCTTTTAAAGGCATGTGGTCCTAAAATTTTGATCAGCTGAAAAACAGCCTGTTTCAGTTTATTCGTTGTTTTCATTAAATTGAATGCTCAAAAAATGTTTTGTCTCACTCACGCCCCTGCACTTCCTGAAGCTCCATTGTTCCACTGAAGGAAATAGCACCCCAGACCATTATGGCGCCCCCTCCACTGTGGCACGTAGAAAACATCTCAGGTGGGATCTGCTTGTCATGCCAGTAACGTTGGAAACCATCAGGACCATCAAGGTTACATTTTTTCTCATCAGAGAATAAAACTTTCTTCCACCTTTGAATGTCCCATGTTTGGTGCTCTCTTGCAAAGTCCAAACGAGCAGTTCTGTGGCGTTTAAGGAGACGAGGTCTTTGAAGAAGTTTTTTGTTTTTGAAGCCCTTCAGTCTCAGATGCGTCTGATGGTTATGGGGCTGCAGTCAGCACCAGTAAGGGCCTTAATTTGGGTCGAGGATCGTCCAGTGTCTTGACGGACAGCCAATTGGATCCTACGGCTCAGTGCTGATGAACTTTTTTTGGGTCTTCCACTTGACTTTTTTGTTCCATAACCCTCAGGATCATTTAAGAAATTCCAAATGACTGTCTTACTGCGTTCCACCTCAGCAGCGATGGCGCGCTGTGAGAGACCCTGCTTATGCAGTTCAACAACCCGACCACTTTCAAAAAGGGAGAGTTTTTTTGCCTTTGCCGTCACAACGTGTGACTACCTGACAGAAAATGACAATGAATCAACATCTTTGCACAGATTTGGCCTTTTAAAGGCATGTGGTCCTAAAATTTTGATCAGCTGAAAAACAGCCTGTTTCAGTTTATTCGTTGTTTTCATTAAATTGAATGCTCAAAAAATGTTTTGTCTCACTCTCATTTCTTCTTGTTGCATGTTGAAGCTCTACTTGGAACCTTGTTAAGATCCAACAATGTAAAATATGATTTTTTGCCATTTTTCAAGTGGTCTTAAACTTTTGATCAGAACTGTATAACACTGCCACCTCCGCAGAAGATAGTCCATGTACAAACACATGTTGCATAAAGTATCACAAAATGGCGGTATGCATAAGATGGTCGTTTAACTGTTCAATTTTTGTCATTTAACATAAATGGTGGATATACAGTATTTCTCTCTTGAGTATCTGTACTCTCACTCTAAGTTATTTAAGCACTTTATAATCACTCTGAGAGGCATATCTGAGGCTTAACCAATAGTTTGATTTAGTTTGATTTGCTCAGTTTGCACAGTTTGTGCGTAATTCGATTTGGTAGAACTGTAAACAAACATATACAACTAGTCTCAGTATACAGTTCAAATCACAATATTAACAATGCACATCATATAACCATTCTAAATACCTATTTGGCCTCTTGTTCCCATAAAACACAGCTCTGATTGGAAATGTCTTCTCAGCTTCTCTTCTCTGGTCTATACTGACTCCAGAAAGTTCTGCCAGGGGATTTCCCACTCATACTCAGTGTGAGGTTGGCTGTGATTGGTTAAGACTCCTGGGCAGTAACAGTTTAACTCTATGCTTTCTGTTGTTAATTTTGCTGTGTTATTGAGCTTACCTTACATTAATTTACTGAATCTTAAAGGCATATTATCTTTTCTGCTTCTGTGAACACAATATATAACAGTTATATGACATCCAGAAACATGAAGTCACTGTAAATAACTCTCTTTCTGTCTCTAATATAAAAACATAGGAACTGTATAAAAATTTTTGGCAAGTCTAGCTGTATAACATGTAAGTCAAGTTAGCAACCTAGGACAGGTGTTAGCTAGCCAGCTACAGACGGATCCACCATTGAATCTAAATGAAAGACGGCTTCCTAGCTGTCTTACGTTTAGACCATTTTCTATGCCTAAACCAGACGTAGAAAATGGCATGCTTCTAATATAGGCGTATTTCTGGTTAGTAAATGACCCCCTAAGAGTCCAGATAACCTCTCCACACAGGATGATTGATGATTGACAGCCATACAGATACAAGCAGAGCCATCAATCATCTTGTTTGGTCGAAGTAATTAGGACTGTCTCTCCTGTCAGGACCATCTCTACTTTTTACAAAGAAATCCTGCTCCAAATCATATAAACAGATATATTACAGGGCTCAACTTCTCTCATCATAATCTGTTCTCCGATAGGGAAGATGAAATCTCCCAACAGGTTCGCTTTAACGTAAAAGATAAAATCAATTAACACAGGTACAAAATATTTATAAAAAATCTGTAAACTTAAAATGGTGGCTCACTTCAGGCAGGGTTCTGGATTAGGTGCTTCTAGCCCAATATAGAGGAACACCCCCCCTCTAGTAATAAATGTGGCACAAATCAAAATTAGGGCGAGCACTCAACACTTGGACCAAAGTAGCAGTGTGTATAAAATTTTATTAAATCACAATAGTATAACACGTGTATATTTATACCATAAAATCTACAATTAACATATAAAATCTAAAGTTAAAATCTAAAGTTAACATATAATTATGCATTTTAACTTTAGATTTTATATGTTAATTGTAGATTTTATGGTATAAATATACACGTGTTATACTATTGTGATTTAATTACATTTTATACACACTGCTACTTTGGTCCAAGTGTTGAGTGCTCGCCCTAATTTTGATTTGTGCCACAAAATATTTATAGCTATTTAGAAAAAAAGATATTCAAAGATGTAATGATCCGGAATTAGTTAAAATAATTTAAAACAACAATTTCAGTTTTACATTATGCAAACACTGTACAATGTGAAAATGAATGGAGCAGCAGGACACATGCTCAACTTGCCGCTCCATCAGCACAGGGGAATGGGACCATCTCAGGATAGGTGGGGGTTCCAGTGGTCAGACTCCACTGATCAGTTAGTTATCCCCTATGCTGTGGTTACGGAATAACTTGAAAACTTGGTATCACCTGTTTAAAGAGGACCTTTCACTGCAATAAAAAATCTAAACTAAGCATACAGACATGGAGAGCGGCATCCAGGGATCTCCGTGCACTTACTATTATCCCTGGGCGCCGCTCCGTTCTCCCGGTATAGGCTCCGGTATCTTCATATGTTCGGCTTAACTGGGTGGAGCCTGCCGGCGTCTCCTTCTCCCAGGCTGGAGTGCTGGCCAATCGCAGCGCTCAGCTCATAGCCTGAGAGAAAAAAAAAACTCTCAGGCTATGAGCTGAGTGCTGCGATTGGCCAGAGCTACATCCTGGGAGAAGGAGACGCCGGCAGGCTCCACCCAGTTGAGCCGAACATATGAAAATACCGGAGCCTATACCGGGAGAACGGAGCGGCGCCCAGGGATAATAGTAAGTGGAGGGAGATCCCTGGGCGCCACTCTCCATGTCTGTATGCTTAGTTTAGATTTTTTAATTGTAGTGAAAGGTCCTCTTTAAGTGCAAAAGTTGCAAAATGATATATTACCCGGGTGACAGATCATGTAAGTTAGAATATTGGTACACAATAGAGAGTAGTGTTGATCGTGAATATTCTAATAGCAATTTTTTTTTATTCTTTATTTATGTATTTTAAATCAATTTTAACAACAGTACAAAGGGGACAGTGTACTGGGACGCAGCCCAGAATATCGATTCACCGTTCCATATATTTGGGCATGTAGCAGAAAGACATAGAGTAACAAAGCAGGCTTGCTAAACTGGAGAACCATAAAATTAAAGACCAGCTGAACCAGTCCCGTGTGGTCAGGTCTTCACCTGGTACAGTGAAGTCTAGATAAAGTCATGTTCCTAAGAATAGAGAAATGTAACAAGCCCCCTTAGAACCTTTGGGGTACCATATAGGGAGGGGGTAATACAGGATAGTCTTAGGACAGATGGGGGGGGGGCAGAAGAGGAAGAAAGACGTATAGAGGAAGAAAAGAAGAGAGTAGAGTGAAAAAAGAAAAGCGTTGCTGTCGCAATCAGAAATGGCGGTACAACTGCCTCACGAAGTCAACAAGAGCCTGAACTTCTGGGTCTCCTGAAACGCCATCCAACTCCTCCAGGTTTTGTGGAAAGTTTTCTCAGTATTCTTCAGTGTAAGATCCTCCATCCTCATTATTTCCTGAATTTTGTCTATCCACATTGTCATTGTGGGTGTAGAGGTCTCCACAGTATAGGGATACATGCCCTTGCCGCGTTGATCAAATGACGCACCACAGATTTCTTGTAAGTCGCTATAGAGAGGTCGCACTGATGGAGCAGAAAGAAGGCGGGGGCCTTCGGGAGGTCAACCGTGGTAAATTTAGATGTGACCCGCCAGACTCCCTCCCAGAACCTAGTCAAAGCTGGACATTCCCAGAAGATATGCAGTATCGTCCCTCTAGCCTCGCCACAGCGCCAACAGAGGGGGGAGACTGTGGGAAACATCGCGTGTAGTTTGGAAGGTACCCTGTACTACCTAGAGAGTAACTTGAACCCTGCTTCCTGTACGTAATAGCAAATTTTTATCGCAAATATCTGCACTTCTAGAATTTGCAAAGATGTAGAATATAGTGCTATATATTCGTAATCGCAAATATTCTAGATTTTTTTTTCAGCAGCAACCTCCCTTCTTGCTTGTGGGCCAATGAGAAGGCTGCAATGTTTTTGTCTGAGCTTAGCAACATCCCTAGCAGCCAATAGGAAAGTTGCCTACCCCTTACTATATAAGAACCTCCCCAGCAGCCATTTTCTGCAGTTTTTTTGGAGATCTGAGAGAGACAGCAGTGTCATTGCTGTGCTCTGTGCTTTCATCTGGATCCTATTCCTTATCCAATTACATAAGGCTACTTTAACACTCGCGTTAGGTGCGGATCTGTCTGGTATCTGCACAGACGGATCTGCGCCTATAATGCAAACGCTTGTATCTGTTCAGAACGGATCCGTTTGCATTATTATTATTTTTTTTAAAGTCTAAGTCAAAACGGATCCGTCCTGACTTACATTGAAAGTCAATGGGGGACGGATCCGTTTTCAACTGCACCATATTGTGTCAGTGAAAACGGATCTGTCCCCATTGACTTACATTGTAAGTCAGGACGGATCCGTTTTGACTTTTCTTTTCAATGCATTCTGAATGGATAAGGACGGATCCTTATCCATTTAGAATGCATTGGGACTGAACTGATCCATTTTGAACCGTTTGTGAGATCCCTGAAACGGATCTCACAAACAGAATTCAAAACGCCAGTGTGAAAGTAGCCTTAGATAGTTAGTTAGCTTATATACACTCACCTAAAGAATTATTAGGAACACCTGTTCTATTTCTCATTAATGCAATTATCTAGTCAACCAATCACATGGCAGTTGCTTCAATGCATTTAGGGATGTGGTCCTGGTCAAGACAATCTCCTGAACTCCAAACTGAATGTCAGAATGGGAAAGAAAGGTGATTTAAGCAATTTTGAGCATGGCATGGTTGTTGGTGACAGACGGGCCGGTCTGAGTATTTCACAATCTGCTCAGTTACTGGGATTTTCACGCACAACCATTTCTAGGGTTTACAAAGAATGGTGTGAAAAGGGAAAAACATCCAGTATGCGGCAGTCCTGTGGGCAAAAATGCCTTGTGGATGCTGGAGGTCAGAGGAGAATGGGCCGACTGATTCAAGCTGATAGAAGAGCAACATTGACTGAAATAACCACTCGTTACAACCGAGGTATGCAGCAAAGCATTTGTGAAGCCACAACATGCACAACCTTGAGGCGGATGGGCTACAACAGCAGAAGACCCCACCGGGTACCACTCATCTCCACTACAAATAGGAAAAAGAGGCTACAATTTACACGAGCTCACCAAAATTGGACTGTTGAAGACTGGAAAAATGTTGCCTGGTCTGATGAGTCTCGATTTCTGTTGAGACATTCAAATGGTAGAGTCCGAATTTGGCGTAAACAGAATGAGAATATGTATCCATCCTCTGATGGCTACTTCCAGCAGGATAATGCACCATGTCACAAAGCTTGAATCATTTCAAATTGGTTTCTTGAACATGACAATGAGTTCACTGTACTAAAATGGCCCCCACAGTCACCAGATCTCAACCCAATAGAGCATCTTTGGGATGTGGTGGAACGGGAGCTTCGTGCCCTGGATGTGCATCCCTCAAATCTCCATCAACTGCAAGAAGCTATCCTATCAATATGGGCCAACATTTCTAAAGAATGCTATCAGCACCTTGTTGAATCAATGCCACGTAGAATTAAGGCAGTTCTGAAGGCAAAAGGGGGTCCAACACCGTATTAGTATGGTGTTCCTAATAATTCTTTAGGTGAGTGTATATAATACAGACAGTTAGTGGGAGATAGTCAGTGTAGGTTAGATAGTAATTTGGTGTAGTTGATAGGTTCCAGTGCAGGGTGTTAGGTAGTGTGATAGGAATTACTGTTTCTCTGCTGTCCATACATACATGCTACAGACATAGTGCTGTGATGTCACAACAATACTTAGTGCACCAATCAGTAATATCTGATAAAATGTGAATTTGCATGTATTGCGCAAAAAATATGTGCATCATTAGTGCCGATTTATGCAATCGCGAAAATAATGACTGGAGATCGCGAATGCTAGAATTCGCAAATTTATTTAGAATATTATGCGGAAAAAAATTGAAATATCGTATAAACGAGTCTTGCTTATGTCGCTCATCACTATTAGAGAGACCACTAACAGCTTTAGGCTCCATTTACACGTCCGCAAAATGGGTCCGCATCCGTTCCGCAATTTTGCGGAACGGGTGCGGACCCATTCATTTTCTATGGGGACGGAATGGATGCGGACAGCACACAGTGTGCTGTCCGCATCCGCATTTGCGGTGCGCGGCCCCGATCTTTGGGTCCGCAGCTCCGCAAAAAGATAGAGCATGTCCTATTATTGTCCGCAGCTTGCAGACAAGAATAGGCATTTCTATGGGGGTGCCGGGCTGGCGTGTTGTGGACCCGCAATTTGCGGGTCCGCAACACACCACGGACGTGTGAATGCAGCCTTATGTGGAAGCCTTCACTACTATCCAGTGCATGCATTATGTGACTAGGGTATATTGGTATCTCTCATAGGCAATAAGGTTTGAGTCATACTGTCATGTGTTCTCCATAATTGTTTAATATGTGTAGAGATGATGCTCTGTGGAGGGATCATTTCTCCATATCTGTCCTTGCTGTTGAGTATGGATAGCTATTAGGATATATTATATTTGGATGTTTACCAAGAGAACGAGATATAATTTGATTTCCCTGTTTTGTGGTTTGGATTTAACCCTCTCTGCAGCATCTGACCCGTGTTTGTTCAAAGCATCCATGTATTCATTTTTAATCTGAAAAAAATGATAATGAGTAATGACTATTACAGTTATTTATAATTGATATTAATGTGTTACCATGTATTTAGCCAGAATATGGAGAATTCAAAATAGCTGAGAATGTTCTGCATCTGGTCTACAATCAAGGAATGATTTGGTATGTATAATGGTCTAATCAGAAAGATTTTCACTAGAGATGACCGAAGTATTGTAAAATTAGATGTGGCTGCTTAGCCGAATTCTATAAACAAATTTCCTCTGTGGCAAATTTCTTTGTAAGTAGTGGGTGCAATGACAGGGATTGCGCCGCCCCCCCCCCCCCCCCCCCCCCCCCTGTCATTGTAGCCCTCAGGTGCGGTGTTCATGCATGATCGAGGCATCTGATAGCAAAAAAATCATACTTACCTGCTCCATTTGCTTGTAACGGGCCAGCCGCCATCTTGCTTGAAGGTCTATTGCAAAATATCGCATGGCCCAAGATGACGCCATCACGGCGGCCGGCGTGGTGATGTCATACATCATCGCGCACAGAATTTTGGCCGAGATCTTCAAGCAAGATGGCGGCTGGCCCGTCGCAAGCGAATGGAGCAGGTAAGTATGATTTTTTTTGTTTTTTGCACATTTTCAAGTTAAATCAATTCGCTTCCACGAAGCACGAAGAAAATTCGGATTCGCGGCAAATCTAATTTATCCTGAAATTCGGATCGAAGTTCACACAGTGGACTTTGATCAACACTAATTTTCACAATTTGTGTGTATTAGGCTTTGCTTTACTGATATGGTGCTACATTACTCTGCACGCCAGCATACATTTGTGGTCAGTTTTCCTAGGTGCTGTTAGAGCCCACGTAACAATGAAAGCTGCCTTGCCCCATATACAGAGACAGGACTACAGGACCTGCTATATAATACAACAAAGAATCTGGTAAATACCCTCTATAGCCATATACTATCCATTTCATACATAATAGCAGCCAAATGCCCTCCATTTAAAGTTTCATCCACATGCCCCACAATACCACATGCCCCCTTATACAAAGAGCCTGCTACAGCTTAAGGCCTCATGCACACGACCGTAGTGTGCATCCGCGGCCGTTGTTCCGTTTTCAGTTTTTTTTCGCAGACCCATTGACTTTTAATGGGTCCGTGGAAAAATCGGAAAATGCACCGTTTGGCTTCCGCTTCCGTGATCTGTTTTTCCAGTCCGTGAAAAAAATATGACCTGTCCTATTTTTTTCAAGTCAATGGGTCCGTGAAAAAATCACGGATGCACACAAGATAGTCATCCGCGTCCGTGATCCGTGTCCGTTTTTCCTATAATTTTCAATGGAAACTTGACTTCGTTTTTTCTTTTCACTTTTCATGTCCGTGGATCCTCCAAAAATCAAGGAAGACCCACGGAAAAAAAACGGTCGTGTGCATGAGGCCTTACATATATAAAGTGCCTGCCACATAAGGGTACTTTCACACTTGCGTTTTTCTTTTCCGGCATAGAATTCCGTCCTAGGGGCTCAATACCGGAAAAGAACTGATCAGTTATATCCCCATGCATTATAAATGGAGAGCAATCCGTTCAGGATGCATCAGGATGTCTTCAGTACATTCTTTTTGACTGATCAGGACAAAGATAAAACCGCAGCATGCTACGGTTTTATCTCCGGCCAAAAAAACTGAAGACTTGCTTGAATGCCGGATGTGAAAAAAGTAAATGCCGGATCAGTTTTTCCGGATGACACCGGAAAGACGGATCCGGCATTTCAATGCATTTTTCTGACTGATCAGGCATTTTTAAGACAGTCTTACAAATGCCATCAGTTGGCATACGTTTTGCCGGATCTGCTTGCGGCGACGGAACTGCCCGCCGGATCACTCTGCCGCAAGTGTGAAAGTAGCCTAAGGCTCAATTCACACCTGAGCGTTCTGAAAGGAGCGCTCTGTATGCGCGATTGTACGGACGTTTACAAGCGCGCATACAGAGACAAGTGTGCACACAGTGTCGCGCGTTCCCGAAAGTCTATGTACGGGAACGCGCGACAAGCGCCCAAAAAAACGCTCCTGTACTTGTGTGAGCGTCGGGCGTTTTACAGCGCGATCGTACGCGCTGTAAAACGCCCAGGTGAGAACCATTCCCATAGGGAAGCATTGGTTTCTCCTTGTTGAGCGTTTTACAGCGCGTAGGAACGCGCTGTAAAACGCTCAGGTGTGAATTGAGCCTAACTCCCATGTGGGTTACTCATGCCCTCTGGTTCCATTCTCCCTGGTTCTGCAATACCAGACATAACCCATAGACAAGCGTGGCATTGCTTCTGAAAGAAAAGGCAGTCTGCTCAGGCCTATTGTGAAGTCACAATAGGCACAATAGTGTGTCTGCATTTTTAGGGTACAGTCAATGATGGACATGTCACAAAAGTGTGTTTATCTATAGACTGCACTCTGTTGGTGATGTCACAATAGTATGTGACACTATTGTCCTGCCATCACAATAATGACTGTGTATGTAAAATGTGGGTTCTCATGATGGTGTCACAATATGTGTATTTAGATGCAGCTCTGTGATCATGTGGCAATTGAGTTTACATATATTTATAGGCTGTGTTCTGTTGTAATGATATACCAATAGTTTGAAGTTTATCAATGGGCAGAGCTCAATCCTGATGACCTCACAGTACTCCCACTATTAATGTGAGCACTCCTAGATTTTTACATAAATTGTGCCAATAATTGGCGTAATTTGGTTAGATAAAAAATATTAAAGATGGCTCACTTGTTGAATGCTGGATGTTGTTGAATTTATAAAATATAGTCCGAGAACTCACTAATCTGGTGCCAACAGAATAAAATGAAATACTATAAATTGTAAATAGTGAGTATCTCCAGGAGTATATAAAACATATTAAATAGATTGATCAGGAACAAATATCAAATACAAATATCTGTATGTTTTATTTGCATTTGATATTTGCTCCCGATCAATAAATATACGGTAATATTCGTAATATACTCTTGGAGGTACTCACTATTTATAAATGGCGTAACTTGGCCCATCTATGGCTAGAAAAACTTTCAGCATATATTTTTAAAAGGAGGAGTGGGTTACTGGAACATGGGTGTGGCTTGACAGGAAATGGGGCGTGGCCAAATATGTACCAAGTTGCACCACAATTCTGGCGTAAAATTCTGTCTCAAAGTAAGCCAACCAATAATTGGTATACAGTTAGACAAAAGTGTCTATCCCTGCACCCCATCCATCATCGAGCCTGAGCCGATAAATGTGGTGCAAGCCTAGACAGCCTGTCTAAGTTGATGCCATCCACAGGCTTAGTAAATCTGCCCCATTGTCTGTGTGTATTTCTAGACTGTACTCTGCTGGTATAATGTCACAATAAGGCCTCATGCACACGACAGTATTTTTTCACGGTCCGCAAAACGGTTTCCGTTGTTCCGTGATCCGTGTCCGTTTTTTTTTTCCGTGTGTCCTCCTTGATTTTTGGAGGATCACCAGACAAGAAAAGTGAAAAAAAAATCTAAGTCAAGTTTGCCTTGAAAATGATAAGAAAAAAATGGACACGGATCACGGACCGGATGACAATCTTGTGTGCCTCCGTGTTTTTTCACGGACCCATTGACTTGAATGGGTCCACGAACCGTTGTCCGTCAAAAAAATAGGACAGGTCCGATTTTTTGACGGACTGGAAACACGGATCACGGACGCGGATGACAAACGGTGCATTTTCCGAGTTTTCCATGGACCCATTGAAAGTCAATGGGTCCGCAGAAAATCACGGAAAACGGAACAACAGACACGGATGCACACAATGGTCGTGTGCATGAGGCCTAATGTTTATATTTATAGGTAACTCTGTATTGTAGTGAAGGATGTCACTATCCATCCTGATTGCAGAGTTGTTGTCCTGCTGGGAAATCCATTTTATATAGAAATTAAGGTGTACCTGTCTTTTAAAAAAAAATTAAGGCCTTTATGTAGCGCTTCTCACTACAGCTGAAACTCGAAAATTTTTAATATCGTGCAAAGTTTATTTCAGTAATGCAACTTAAAAGATGAAACTAATATATGAGATAGACTCATTACATGCAAAGCGAGATATTTCAAGCCTTTATTTGTTATAATTTGGATGATTATGGTTTACAGCTTATGAAAACCCCAAAGTCACAATTTTGAGGTACCCTTTGCTTAGGGGGTATGGATTAATTAGCTGACTAGAGTGTGACACTTTGAGCCTAGAATATTGAACTTTTTCACAATATTCTAATTTTAAGATGCATTAATGCAATTCCTTTTAATTTGCATTAGTGAAATAAATGGACTTTTGCACGATATTCAAATTTTTCAAGTTTCACCTGTAGAATCCGTAATCCATAGCCATGTACAATATGCCTTGCATCACGCACAGAACTGACAAGGGCAGACATTTCTGCTCCTGCCTATACCTGCTACACTGACAAGTCTGCATAGCACATCTGTAATGGATGCTCGGTGCCAATGCCCTATGCTAGTTTATGAGAATTACACTAAGTTCCTATGGAACCCTGCCACAGACAGGCTCTTCATAGGAACTAATGTGCAGCAGCCTTCTGTCACACAGGAGTACAGGGGCTGCTGCACACACACTCCAGCTTCCCCGATCTCCGCCAGGGAGAGCCGGAACACACCCTGAAGCACACACTTCCGGGTTTTTGTGCCTCCAGATGCCGTGGTCACGTTAACGCCAGTCCTGGACATGAGTCCAGCAGCTATGGAGCCCTCTGCACATGCAAGCGGGTGCCATATTTAAAGTCCCGACCGCCGGCGTATGTATACGTAAGGCGGTTGGGAACTGGTTCATAGGTTCATGCCGTGATAAAGGCTTCTGACTTCTGTGAGCTTCTTATCTTTTGTTTCTAGTGCTATTTACCTATATAATAATTTTATGTAGAAACTCAAAAAAATCCAGCAGGGGTCTCAGACAAAGCATATATACATGTATGCACAAAGACATGAACAATGTGGCTTTAATGGTAACCTGTCAATAGCAGGAGTAGCTGATCAGATTGATATATAGTTTTATGGAAAAGATTCAATAGAACTTGTAATTTATTGCATCAAATTGCTGCTCATCCTACTGTGGTCGGCCCTATCAGTGACTGACAGCCTTCCCTCTATTCCTGTGCATACAGAGATAACTGTCAGTCCACTGGACTCCTAAGCATAGAAATGGTAGAGATCTAGATCAATAAATTACAAGTTTTACTAACTCTTTCTCCCTAAAACTACAGTACATATCAATCTGCTCTGCTCTTCCTGCTCTATAACCCGCTGCCTGCAGATCCGACTGCATTCATTGCGACAGCTTCTGTCACACTCGTGTGTGGGAGGAAAACACCACACTGAGCATAGGAGGGAAAGGGGATACCGGAATAAGGCCTGGAAACTAGGGAAGTAAGATGGACACCTCCTAGAGAAAACCCTAACTCCAGCCCTGACAGACTACCAGTATGAACAGGCCCCAAAGGTAGGCAAGTTCATACACCGTATACCTAGAATCCTATCTCACCCTATAGGACCCTGGAACTAATGTCAGGACTGAGTCTACCTGTTCCTCCAAAGGAAGGACGAACAGGAGTCTCCCTCAGGCCTAATGACAAACAACAGGGAAAGGCAACACACACATATATATAAACAAAATACAAAAGGGAAAGGAAACACTTATCTTCAATGAAGCTTTGGTAGCACAAGGAACTCAGCTGAGAACCAAACACAAGCTAACAAGTCCAACAGAAGCTATAAACCGCAAAGCATAGTGGGAGAAACAACAATAGAGAAGGTTAAATGACCACCATAGCCACACCTGGGGAAAGATGGTGACAAGCACCAGAAACAACACAGACGCCATTTGATTCAAAAGGAAAACATGTCAGATCAAACCACGTGTTGCCAGTGTCACAGATCTCCTGCCACCTGTCGCGGGAACGTCCGTATGTCTCGGTATGTCTGTGACAGCTTCCTTTCGGAGAAATGATTTGGGCATTGATAAGTGTGTATATTCATAATAGTAAAAGTTTTTTTTGTTGTTTGTAAACTTATATAGAGCTTTTTTTTTTTTTTTTTTTTAGGATGGGAGCATTTTTTTCACCGTGCTTGCCGGCTTTCAACGTTTTCAAATTGATAGGCCTGATGTATTTAAGAAGCTGGGCAGTGCTGACATGCAATGTTCCACATCAGCAGGTTTTCCGAGCTTCAAGGTCAGTAGTAAGTAGCTCATAAGAGGCAGAGGCACAATATTTCAGCTCACCACTACATTATAAAGATAAATGAAGTCCATAGCCTAGGACGCCATACTAGCAATGTATTACTCCTAATATCTACCAGTTAACAGTGAATCTACACTAGAATAAGTTTCAAGGCTACATTTTGTGAAGCTGAGAACATACTAATAAATTGTAAATCTGCTATAATCGTATGATTCTTGGTCTTAGGCTACTTTCACACTGCCGTTCAGAGCGGGTCCGTCTGATGTCTGCTCAGACGGATCCGCTCCTATAATGCAGACGTTTGTATCCGTTCAGAACGGATCCGTCTGCATTATAGTTTAAAAAAAATTCTAAGTGTGAAAGTAGTTCAGACGGATCCGTCCAGACTTTACATTGAAAGTCATTGGGGGACGGATTCGTTTGAAGATTGAGCCATATTGTGTCATCTTCAAACAGATCCATCCCCATTGACTTACATTGTAAGTCTGGACGGATCCGTTTGCCTCCGCACGGCCAGGCGGACACCTGAACGCTGCAAGCTGCGTTCAGGTGTCCGCTTGCTGAGCGGAGCGGAGGCTGAACGCTGCCAGACTGATGCATTCTGAGCGGATCCGCGTCCACTGAGAATGCATTAGGGCTGGACGGATGCGTTCGGGGCCGCTTGTGAGACCCTTCAAACGGAGCTCACAAGCGGAGCCCCGAACGCTAGTGTGAAAGTAGCCTTAGGTATAAATGTTTAAGACAAACCATGGTCCTCGCAGAGTTTAGTAGCTCAGATGTAACTGACCATGTAGCAGTTCTTTCTGAATGTTTTTACTAATCTGCTTATAACAAATGCATCAACCTCAACATCATGGTAAAACACAATTAGGGTCCATTCACACGTCCGTGTGTGTTTTGCAGACCGCACATCGCTGGCACTTAATAGAAAATGCCTATTCTTGTCCGCAATTGCGGACAAGAATAGGACATGTTCTATTTTTTGCGGAACGGAAGTGCGGATGCGGACAACACACTTGTGTGCTGTCCGAATCTTTTACGGCCCCATTGAAAATGAATGGGTCCGGATCCGTTCCGCAACGTTGCAGAACGGATCTGGATCCATTTTGTGGACATGTGAATGGACCCTAATACTGCCTCTGAATGCCCGATATACGAGCAGTCCAGATCAAGCATGCTGAAAGATCTGGATTTGCCGGCGGCATATCACACTGTCTAATAGAGATCTGCCGCCGGCACTCCACTGTCCTGCATGGGGACAAGTGATGGCATAGCGATTGCTCCTCCCCGTGTTGCGGAGGAGATCGCTGCATGTAATAGCGCGGTGTCCTCTGCTAGTTATCTGCCGAATGCCAGAAGTGAACGCTTCCCTCCCGACAAACGCTAGTAGCATGGGGGTGTCTAATACATCCTTAAAGTCATAGACCTCTGTGAATGAGTGTACTGTATCCAATCTACTTGTACAGGATGAGATAAATATGACACAGAACATTTTCCAATCTTTTCTTACAGGTCTAACAACTTCTACCTGGCTATGCTCCTCTTCATGCTTTTCCTGTGCATGCTGCCGACAGTTTTTGCTATAGTAAGGTATAAGCCATCCATAAACTGTGGACCATTCAGGTAAGTCATCAGCAAAATCTTGACCACTCATTAAAAGCACACAAACTGCTAAAAAAAAGTTTTTTCCCCTATTGCATATTTGTTGCGATGAATGGTTTCTGAACTTCCTAGAATGTGAACCAGATGGGGTGTGTCCCACTGTAGCAGTAGATGGCGGTGAAAGGGATGCAGGGCCGTGCTTTACTAACCGCCACATCACTTTTATCTAATTGTAGAGCAGAGCTTCTTCTCACCTGTATAGTGGGACACAACCCGGATGCTGGAGGCCATTATAATGAATTCCCAGAGAACCTCTTTAATCAAAACATAAAATTGGTTACTACCGCAAAATTGCCAAAGGGTTCAAAATCCACTTTAAACGTAATAAATAGTGTTGATCGCGAATATTCTAATCGCAAATTTTTATCGCGAATATTGGAACTTCGAGAATTTGCGAATATCTAGAATATAGTGCTATATCTAGTAATCGCAAATATTCTAGATTTTCTTTCATCAGTACCCATGATCCCTCACTGCTTCTTGCTTGTGGGCCAATGAGAAGGCTGCTATATCTGCAAATTTTTTGTGTGAATTTTCCGATTGCCGATTTTCAAAATCAAGAAAATAATGACTGGAGATCACGAATTCTCGAATATATGACGAATATTCGCAAAATATTGCGAATTCGAATATTGCCCCTTCGGCTCATCACTGAGAAGGTTTAGTATTTTCTAGAATATTCATGAATTTACTTAGAGCCAATCTATCACCAATTGTTGCCGCCCTAAGGGCTGCATAAACAAACCCTCTTAGTAAAAAACTGGGTCACTTAAAAGGCTTGGCCACTTTCTGGTTATTGTTGACCAATGTGTATATAAGATATTTATATGACACTAATATAGGCTTTGTTGAAATTCTGCATAATTTTCTGTATTTCATACACGTCTTTTGTGCTGTCCACACAGAGGTCTTGTCCAAAAGATGGCTGCTGATGGAAGGTCATGTGACCAAATCACTTCCATGTGATGTCTCCTCCATTCAAATACACTGCACCAGCGCTAAACAAGTGCAGATGGCAGGAGCAGTGTATCTGAATGGAGGAGACATCACATGGAGGTGATTTGCCTTTCAGCAGCCATTTTATGGACAAGACCTCTGTGTGGACAGCACAAAAGACTTTGTGGACCTTATAAAATAAAGAAAATGGAGGAGAATTTCAACAAAGGCTTTATTAGTAAGTGTTGTATAATTATCTTATATACAAATTGGTCAACAATAACCAGAAAGTGGCCGACCCCTTTAAAACCTTCACACTTCAGTTATTTGGTGAGTGATCAGTGATTGTGAGCCAAAACCAGGAGCGGCTCTAAGCACAGAGCAGGAGCAGATCTTTCCCTTATACCTGATCTCTGTGTCGGCTTCATTACTGGCTTTGGTTCACAATCACTGATGGAAATCAATGAAGTGTGAACACTGCTTTACTTTGTTGTGGAAATTTTACTATGCGGACATTTTATCTTAGGATGTGTGTGTGTTTTTATAGATTGTCACCTGTCTCCTTGTGTCTGATTTAGCCAAAGAGTGCTCTAGCAGAGGGTACTTTGGCTTTATCGGGACCAGTGGTAAAACCGTCAGTATGAAAACCTTCTCATGGGCTTGGAGACATATCTGCTTTTAAGACATGCATATCTGCCTTGTCGGTATACTAGTACCGTATACTGACAATAGCCGTAGCAATGTCTCGCAGATAATTTCAAGCCTATAGGAACCAGTAGAATGATCTTTATTAGATACTGATCACCTTTTGAGCAGTATTGAATGAGGTCCATGCTGACAGTGATGGGGGGTGGGCGGCCACCTGGCTGATCAGACAATGGACATGACTCATCCTTCCTTATACAGGGTTGGGGTGTGTGCATTGTCTGCCCAGCCACATTGATTGCCCCGCCCTGTCCTTTGACATCACTTCCTGCATGTTATCACTTCCTGTGTCTTTGTCTTGGGCCAGCCCCTTTTACACCTTTTGTTAGTAAATAAAAGTACAGGCTGGGCAGGGAGAAGGCGGAGTTGCTCAGAATTTTCAATCAAGATGGTAACACCTGGGTCTGTCTCTGACTGGGGCTAGGGAAGAGAGTTTCACCTTTTTCCTTACACAAACTTTGATGCGAGCAGATTACAACTATTAATATTTTCTACAACAGATGGCAAGCCAGGTAGGAACGGATTACAACTATTAATATTTTCTACAACAACTTGAACTGACCCAAACAAGATTTTAACAAATCGGCCGAGTCCATTAGAGCATTTTGCTAAGGTGATCTGTCACCTGTTTTTATTGCCCTTAGGGTAGGAAAAAAAAAAATAATCATAGCTTCCCTATAAGCCGACTGGCCATCAGTGTTGGTAAACCAGGAAACACGTGCTGTGAGTAAGACTGCAGGTTACACTAGCGGTCATGTCATTGCTTGCGGTGGATTTTTTTTCATTTCAACAAAGCCAATATTCACATTTACAACTGTACTGAATTCAACTACTTTTTCAAACTAAGACTAACAACATGCATGAAATATATTTGTGACACGTATTAAACATATATAAAAAAAAAAACTATTTTATTTTATTATTATTATTTTTGATGCCATGGGGCATTAATGGATGCTGTAACAGAGCTTTGACTCAGTAATATATTTTTTTATGTGCATTACATATAAATTAGATATCAAGGGGTAAAATAATACTTTCTTCTGTATAAATGAGCCCATGCTTCTTACTTTCTTTTCCATTGGAGACATTCGTCATGTAGGTAAAGCTCTGTAACAATTATCCCAACAGTGGACAAGAGAAGATTTATGACATCATTTCAGAAACCATTGAAACAGATTTCCCAGCTTGGTTCAACAAGGTCATGAGCTATGTCAGTAGCCCGGTCGTGGTGGTTCCAGCTCTGCTCCTTCTCTTGTAAGTGATCTATGGACCATGATAGTAATGATGATAACCATTGTTCAAAAATAGTTTATAAAACAATATTTGACCATGATTTATATTGCATATAGCTAAAAAGGCATGGTGAAATTATAAAATGTCACTGCCTGGGTGAGCAAATAGCTACCATTGAAACCCTATTAATAAACTGCTGTGAAGAGATAACATGACATGACATGATGGGTGGAGGTGGCTTCAGCATCTACAATAGTCTTGTCCTCCTAGCATTTGCTCCCTTTACTTCTAGCATTAACTCCAAATACAGAGGTTTCATAGCATTATAGACATCTTCTCCTTTCAGATGTTCTTTAGAATTTAGTATGTACTATAGATGCAGTCACATTGACTGCACCCCCTATCCAAGCCATTGAATGCAGTGTGAGTGATAGTCAATTTAAACCAAAGCACGTTTAGGGTGAATACCCACATACTGGAAATCCTGCAAATTTCTCATGTGGATTTACATATGGAAAATCGGAAGTGGGTTACTGTACTACGTGTAGCTATGTAAAGGAGATTTTAACAAATCTTATCCACATGAAGTGGAAATTTTTCACACAAAAATTGGCCTGCAGTGCAGATTTATGAATCTGGGGCATGTCAATTTCTATTTCTGATTGGCCTTAGATTTGTTGTGGACTTTTCCTCTTGAGGTCACTTGTGAAATGAAAATCTGCAACCAAACCCAATTGTTGCAAACTCCTTGGTCCTCCAGCTGGTCTCAGTTTACTGGTCATTTCCAATGAGATGTTGTGTCGACACGTGACCACTGCAGAGAATCATGGGCTTTAGAGGTCTGGAGCTGGAAGTACAGGGACTGGCTGGGGGACCAGTGAAGCCTCGGCATGGGAGCAGCAGAAGGTGAGAACACCATTTTTATTTTTCAGGTTAGCTGTTAAAATATGTTGTAGAAAATCCCCATCACAGTTCACAGCAAATAAGCATGATTTGGTGTAGATTTTATGGCAGATTTCCCTGCAGAATGAGGGTCAGATTTTCAGCAGAATTATCCATAGTAAATTTGACCCATCTGAAATTAGCATTAATTGGGTTTCAGATTTTTTTTTACCGATAACCTATTCTCATGATAGGTCATCAATATCTGATCATGGGGGTACGACACCCGGAACCCCTGCCGATCAGCTGTTTGAGAAGGCACCGGAGCTCGCATAAGTGCCATGTGATGTCACGTTTATCGGTCGCATGGCCTAGGTACAGCTCAGCCCCATTGAAGTGAATACCAAGCACAACCGCTGTACAATAGTGCCAAGAGTTTATTGGGCATGGAAATAGGCGCAGTTAAATCTTATTGCATATATACCCTATACTGGCTAACTAATGTGTATCTAATGGCCCTGTGACAGGCAGATGTCGGAATGTTTGCCGTGAGAAGGGTGACCCCTATAAAGTTTTTCACCAAAATGGCTGTTCAGGGAGATAAGCAAAGAGTAGCAGTGCACCATGTCTAATTGCTGTAGCGGTGGCCACTATTAAACTAGGCCATTAAATGGTGACTGGTGGAAGTTGAATCCTGGGACTCCCAGTGTCTTCAGGCACAGCAGCTCATCTATATGTACACTTGTGACTAGTATTGCAATTCAGCCCTGTTCACTGGATCTGAGTTTATCAAGGCATAGCAGAATAACTGAAACTAATAGGCAGAAGAGGCATGGCCGCACAGATGACAAGTTACTGTGTCTGAATAAATAAGGTGGCATGGTACCTCCATACTGACGATTGGCAGAAGTCACAAAATCTCACAGTCAAATGTGGATCAATCAGAAGATATTGTAATTATGCATTATGTTTAATGATACAATCTGTTAAAAATGGATCCATTATTATTATCCAGCCTAAAGTGAACAATAAGTGCTAGTTCCTGTGTTAAAGTGAATATGGCGCTAGGTCAGAAGCCTTTTGATTGAATTCCCTTTCAGTAATGGCCGACTACATTGTCCAGGAAATAACTTCACAATCAAAGAGGTTGTCCAACCCCAAAAAGTGTGGAAAAGGAAGAAACACACTCACCTATTCAAAACTGCTGTGTTCCAGTGATGGCGGTCATGTGCAGCTTGGACATGCATCACCACTGAGGCCAATGAATGACTCCAGTCTGTCGGGGACAACCCTCAGCGCTGAAAAAGCGTGAGTGAGTTTCTTTCTTTCCCACAGTTTCCCAGTGTTCACTCATTTTTGGGGAGGTCAAATTATAGATTAGGTATAAAGTGTTTATTCAACTGGAAGATAATATAGTAGATTTCAGTGGCTCATCTGACACAAAACCATGGAACAGGTGCACACTCCAACAGCAACAGCCAATGCTAATGAGGATTGCAATGAAGAGAATATACAGTCCTGATCAAAAGTTTAAGACCACTTGAAAAATGGCAAAAAATCTTATTTTGCATGGCTGGATCTTAACAAGGTTCCAAGTAGAGCTTCAACATGCAACAAGAAGAAATGGGAGTGAGACAAAACATTTTTTGAGAATTCAATTTAATGAAAACAACAAATAAACTGAAACAGGCTGTTTTTCAGCTGATCAAAAGTTTAGGACCACACCTCCAAAAAAAAAACTAAACCCCCCCCCCCCCCCCCCCCCCAAAACAGAAATCCAACTTCCAAACATGAACTCAGTAATGAGTAGCTCCGCCGTTATTGTTTATCACTTCAAAAATTCGTTTCGGCATGCTTGATGCAAGCGTTTCCATGAGGTGAGTGGAACATTTCTCCAAGTGGTGAAGACGGCCGCACAAAGGCCATCTACTGTCTGGAACTGTTGTCCATTTATGTAAACTTCCCTTGCCATCCATCCTCAAAGATTCTCAATTGGATTTAGATCAGGGGAACACGCAGGATGGGCCAAAAGAGTGTTGTTATTCTCCTGGAAGAAGTCCCTTGTAATGCGGGCATTGTGTATTGTCCATTGTTTCACTGAAGGAAAAAGCACCCCAGACCATTATGGCGCGCCCTCCACTGTGGCACGTAGAAAACATCTCAGGTGGGATCTGCTTGTCATGCCAGTAACGTTGGAAACCATCAGGACCATCAAGGTTAAATTTTTTCTCATCAGAGAATAAAACTTTCTTCCACCTTTGAATGTCCCATGTTTGGTGCTCTCTTGCAAAGTCCAAACGAGCAGTTCTGTGGCGTTCAAGGAGACAAGGTCTTTGAAGACGTTTTTTGTTTTTGAAGCCCTTCAGTCTCAGATGCCGTCTGATGGTTATGGGGCTGCAGTCAGCACCAGTAAGGGCCTTAATTTGGGTCGAGGATCGTCCAGTGTCTTGACGGACAGCCAATTGGATCCTCCGGCTCAGTGCTGATGAAATTTTTTTGGGTCTTCCACTTGACCTTTTTGTTCCATAACCCTCAGGATCATTTAAGAAATTCCAAATGACTGTCTTACTGCGTCCCACCTCAGCAGCGATGGCGCGCTGTGAGACACCCTGCTTATGCAGTTCAACAACCCGACCACGTTCAAAAAGGGAGAGTTTTTTTGCCTTTGCCATCACAACGTGTGACTACCTGACAGAAAAAATGACAATGAATCCACATCTTTGCACAGATTTGGCCTTTTAAAGGCATGTGGTCCTAAAATTTGGATCAGCTGAAAATCGTCCTGTTTCAGTTTATTCGTTGTTTTCATAAAATTGAATGCTCAAAAAATGTTGTGTCTCACTCCCATTTCTTCTTGTTGCATGTTGAAGCTCTACTTAGAACCTTGTTAAGATCCAGCCATGCTACAAATGATTTTTTAAAATATCAGATAAAGGACGGCTCTACCTCCTGGTTTGGGATGGCCAGGTGCACCTATCTGATGTCGCACTCAAGGCACCTAAGTAATAAATAAATAAAAGGAAGGATGGGCACTCTAATATCCGGAACCAACAGGTTAAGTTTAATAGTCGCAATACTAATATATAAAATATACAGAATTGTTCCAAACAGGAATAAATACGTGGACAATCTGTTGGTATCTACAATAACTATATAAAATGCAGGCCTGTCGCTATACAATAAAATATGCAGTAATAATATGCAATAAAAGTACACAATAAAATATTATAATTCTGGTGGTAGTCACTAGGGGTACGCAATAAGCTGCTGCAGGTTGAATGGGGCCGCTGGTGATTAACCTAGTCGAATCCGCCCAATCTGCAAAGGGTGAAGACTCCTGCTGTAGTGGAATGTTAACTGAGCAGATCTATTCAATATACCTACTACCTAAAGTAAATGTGAACAAACACAAAAGTCCCGATGTGCTGGTATTAAAGGAACAATCCTAATGGTGTCAAAGTGTCAATATTAGAAAAGTTGAAAAGAATCCAGGGAAAAAAAGATCAAAGTGCAATCACATGTGATTAGTCCAAATCCATCTGTGTGCATAAATAAAAATCCTGTGGAGTAGAATCTAATAATCTTGAATTACTGTGCATAAGATAATAGATGATAGATGAATGTTCAGTTGTTACAGTCTTTCTTAGATTGCCCACAAACAGCAGAGGTTCAGCAGTATTAGCGGCAGAATGCTGTTATATCTGTAGCCGCTTGCATAGCTTTATATTCCAAATATTGCGGTCTCGGTGGTTTTCAGTTTACCACTGTGCGCTGACCACAATTATCTAGCAGAGGACTGTAATGCCGAATATTCGGAAATGTTCGCTACTTATCTAAGGTATCATGCGGTGCAGTGGTACTCACGCTTAGTAGTATCCGGTCTGTGGCGTGAGTGCAAGGCACGCTTACCTTATAGGCGCAAATTCGAGACAGTCTTACTGTTGTATCCCGGATCTGTATAGTCCGCTTTAGCTATTGTAAGGTTCCGGTAGCAGGTCGCAGGTCTCTCTCTGTTTTCGCCGTAGTTAATTCACAGTCTGTGCTTCTATTTGCAGTGGGCGTTTCTCATATCCTTCACATCACCCAAGCAGTTAGTTTAATGGCACCGGCTGTGTTGTATTTATCCATAGGTTACCAGACTATGGCCAATAGATCTGGAGCTTGTTTGTTCAGTGAAAGCGCTTTCTCTAGATAACAATACTATTGTTCATCCAGTTTTGCCGGTTATTGCCAGGGTCCAATACTTTATCTTTCCACGCCAGACGCGTTTCGAAGGTTAGGCTACCTTCTTCCTCAGTGGCTTTAAATGGCTTAAATATGATTTTTTTTGCCATTTTTCAAGTGGTCTTAAACTTTTGATCAGGACTGTATATAATATAGAGAGCACTCAAATATCTGCTAATTGGAATGAAGTTATACCTCATACAGATAAATATTAAAAGTTATAAAATGTTATTCAAATTAATCAATAAAAAAGATTCTCTAGATAATCCCACATATACACAACATGATTAGTAAAAAAAAACATGATTGGTAAAAAAGGAAAAAGAAGAAAAAACAAAAAGGAAAATGTATAAGTTCACTAGTGTCTACTCATAGTGACATCAATTGATTCAATAAAATCGTATTTCCAGAATACTGTATATTTTACAGTACAAATTTTGGTGCATATACTGATTGCGGCAATAGTCCACAAATTGAATCCGCACTGTCACTGCGCTGATATATCAGGAAGCTGGAAATTAAGAAATAAGAAAATAAGTTGCGATATGAGTAGTCTTTGAATTGTCCCATATAATTCACTGCATCATCATATCGCAATATTGAAGATACAGATTTAGATAAGTAAGCTTAGATAAACACCTTAGATATACAGCTTTGATATGCAGTGTACGTTACCACTCTTGAGCTTCGGGCTTGTATGGCGATCCTTCCAGACTCGGTATCTGCAGTAAGTCTCACCTAATCGGCATACAAGTCCGAAGCTCAAGAGTGGTAACGTGTACTGCATATCAAAGCTGTATATCTAAGCTTACTTATCTAAATCTGTGTCTCCAATATTGCGATGTGATGATACAGTGAATTATATGGGACAATTCAAAGACTACTCATATCGCAACTTAGGCTACTTTCACACTAGCGTTCGGGTGTCCGCTCGTGCGCTCCGTTTGAAGGGGCTCACGAGCGGCCCCGAACGCATCCGTCTGACCCTAATGCATTCTCAGTGGAGGCGGATCCACTGAGAATGCATCCGCCTGCCAGCGCTCAGCCTCCGCTCCGCTCAGTGAGCGGACACCTGAACGCTGCTTGCAGCGTTCGGGTGTCCGCCTGGCCGTGCGGAGGCGAGCGGATCCGTCCAGAGTTATAATGGAAGTCAATGGGGACGGATCCGCTTGAAGATGACACCATATGGCTCAATCTTCAAGCGGATCCGTTCCCCATTGACTTTCAATGTAAAGTCTGAACGGATCCGCTCAGGCTACTTTCTGACTTAGGAATTTTTCTAAGTTATAATGCAGACGGATCCGTTCTGAACGGATGCAAACGTCTGCATTATAGGAGCGGATCCGTCTGATAAAACATCAGACGGATCCGCTCCGAACGCTAGTGTGAAAGTAGCCTTACACTGCTTATTAGATCTGGCTTGTTTAAGATCCTAAATTCCAACAATTGAGTACGATTTGAGTGGAACTTTTAAAAGACACAGCGAGATACATTGAAGCAATTATATTAAACTTTTGGATATATTGAATACCGCAAATTCTGAACGTTACTATTTGCTGTGACACACTGTCGACTTTTTTAGCTGCTTATCTAAGCTGGTTTATCTAAGCTCTTCATCTTCAGCAATTTGGAAAGTCAATGCAGTGACATTTTGCAAGTAATTTATAGCTGGTTTATTCAAGCTTCATATCTCCAACAATTCGGTATACTAATATAGTGATATTGTGGAGCCTCCTAGCCGTATATCTGAATGGGTGATTCCAAGCCTCTTATTTTCCAGCTATCTGATATATCAGCGCAGTGACAGTGCAGAGTCAATTTGTTGACTATTGCGGCAATCAGTATATGCACCAAAATTTGCACTGTGAAATATACAGTATTCTGGAAATACGATTTTATTGAATCAATTGATGTCACAATGAGTAGACACTTCCTTTCTTTGTTTTTTCTTCTTTTTCTTTTTTACCAATCATGTTTTTTTTTTTTACTAATTATGTTGTGTATATGTGGGATTATCTAGAGCAGTGATGGCGAACCTATGGCACGGGTGCCAGAGGCGGCACTCAGAGCCCTCTATGTGGGCACCCACGCCCTGGAAAAAGTCTATGGCATAGCAATATGCTTTAGACTTTTCCAGTCATTCATCATCCCCAGGACACACTATAAACAGCACAGGCAGCGCATTAAATGTAGGCTATTAATCTATTATAGATAAATGATAAAGGACATGAAAGATATATTATATTGGTATTTAGGTTAAATTGCCGTGTCGGCACTTTGCGATAAATAAGTGGGTATTTGGTTGCAGTTTTGGGCACTCGGTCTCTAAAAGGTTCACCATCACTGATCTAGAGAATCTTTTTTATTGATTAATTTGAATAACATTTTATAATTTATTATTATTTTTTTTTAAATAAATATTTTTATTTTCCAGATTATAATATTAATACATAAAACAATATTAATCACGACGATATGCCTAGCGTGGCAATCATATACATCATTATGAAAAGTTCTTACACATCATCCTAAGAACATCCCCGCAATAATATGTAATAATAGCTATAACAACCCCCCCCCCCCCCCCCCCATTGGCTGCCGTCCACTCCATTCATTGATGTATAGAATAGTATCAATCTTCATATAACTATATAGTTCTGCGTGTGCCTCTCCGTTTCCTTTCAATGCCCTCATATACTCTAATTTGTTGAAGATATGAGCTCCATTCCCTTGCTGAGGGCGGGGAGACAGAGCCCCAATACTTTATCAATATAGCTTTAGCGACCATCAATCCCCGCATCCAAATCCGTCTGACCTGGGGCGGGATTCCCACTTCTGACCCATAATCTCCAAAGATCACTATCAAAATCCCCGGGTTATAATTCATTGAACACTCCTTTTGTAGGGTAGAGAAAACATCATCCCAATATTTTCTTATTTTGCTGCAGCTCCAAAGCAAATGGACATAATTTGCATTAACATAACCACATTTAGGGCAGCAGCAATCCCTGTCATTATTTTGGGGGAATTTTCCTTGGGTTTTAGGCGTATAATACAGTCTATGGAGGATCTTGAATTGAATTAACCTATGCGCACTGGAAACTGTCGCCTTTCTCACATTCCTATAGATAGTAGACCACTGTAGTGGGGGGCAATTCAGCTCTTGCTCCCACTTATCTGTGCTTTTGAAAGGTGTTACAGTTGCCAGTGCCATTCGGAGTTTCGCATAAAGTCTAGATAACTTCACCTTTTCGTACTTCTGACCGTCACAAAAATCAAACAATATATATATTCCTAGAGGCTTCAAATATATGTTTCAAGCGTGAATACATAAATAAATCTAATAGTGAACTATCAGTGAAACCAAATTCTAAAAGTGATTTAAGACGACCCAAATGAAACAGGTCGGACACCCTGTTAATACCATTACGTAACCAATAGCCAAAGTCTGTAATTTTGAAGAACTCCTCCAGCCCCCTGTTCTCCCACAAAGGGGTAAAACCAAACGGACCGGAAGATTTAAGAATCTGCTTCAGTTTGTTCCAGACCCTCTGTAGTGAGCACGGGATCAACAAGGACCCAGTCTCCAAACATGCAAAAACATTATCCATTGGTTTATCAAAAACTTTAGTCAAATATTGTGAAAGTAAACTCTCTTTTGAATAACAACAACGCTGAATCTGTGCACATAAAAAATAACCTTGAAAAAAAGGTAATGACAGCCCACCATCTGCCTCCGACAGCCATAAATATCTCTGCTTTATACGCACCCTCTTCCTTCCCCAAATTAAATTGTTGATCAGAGTCTCCAACCTATGAAAGAAGATATCATCTATCCAGATGGGGGAGGCACACAATGGAAACAAAACTATCGGTAAGATAACCATTTTAATCAGAGCTATTCGATCCGTCTGCGCCAATATCAATTTCCGCCACGCACTAATTTTGTCCCTGACTTTATTCAAGACCGGGGCCAAATTAAGCTCGTAAAACCTATTTATAGGAACCCCAATCTTAACCCCCAAATAATCTAAAGTATCATTGGTGACCAAAACCCGAACTCGCTTCCCCTCATCTACAGCTTTCCGGTTCAGCGGGAGGAGCGAAGACTTTGACCAGTTGATTCTATAACCTGATAGTTTACCATAATCTTCTATTACCTCTATGACATATGGAAGGATTTTCCATCCCTGATCCAGGAACAGAATCACGTCATCGGCGTATAAGCTTATTTTATCGCTCACTCCCGCCACCCCAAAACCATCTATACGACTATCTAGCCGAATCCGGGAAGCCAAGGGTTCAATAAAGAGAGCGAAGAGGAGAGGAGACAGGGGGCAACCCTGTCGCATCCCTCTCTGCATCATAACGGGGGAAGAACTAATACCATTAACACTGATATATGCAGCTGGATGTGCATAAAGCATTTGGGTCATTGCCAGAAACGGACTCCCAAGGCCAAAATGGGACATTGTAGCCCACAGAATCTTTTTTATTGATTAATTTGAATAACATTTTATAATTTTTAATATTTATCTGTATGAGGTATAACTTCATTACACTTCACAGATATTTGAGTGCTCTTCATATTATATATATTCTGTTCATTCAACTGCTTAATGCATCTTAAAAAGTATACTGCCTTAGTAGTGAACAGCCTGCCGGATCCGTGCTGCCGCTAGTGCACATGTGCCGCCAGAGGTCCTCTCCGGCCCCATTGACTATAATTGGGACGGGCCGGAGTTCTGGCGGCAGCACGGCAAACATGCCGAGAGACAGCCGGAATAAAACTACGACATGTCGGCAGCACACGTGCACTAGCAGCAGCACGGATCCAACAGGCTGTTCACCCGTTGGAACAGCCTGCCAGAGAAGGCTGCCGCTAGTGTGAAACTAGCCCTACACTTTGAGCCGGTATGATCTCTTTGGCTTGGTATATTCTGCTAGTGTCACAAAATAATGATTTTTGTCTAAGTACATTCATTACTTATAATTGTATTTTGTGTTTCTGTATTTTATTCGTAGCATGTTGATTTATTACCTTCAAAGCATTGCAAGGTCATTAAAATTCACCAATAATCAGCTAAGAGCACAGATCCAAACTGTAAGTAGAGGCCGTGAGTAATCATTCAAAACCATAATTACTTATGCCACTTCCCTTTTTAAACATGGAGCTTTTCTTTTAGGAAAGGACAGAAGACAAGAAAAAAGTGTTTCAATTGGCTGTAGGTGGGTTTTGAAAACAAGTTTACTTTCAGCATACTCCTGTTGTTAATAATCCTGCTCACACATGTAACTCGTGTTTTTATCCAGAAAATGTCACATCTGCACTGTCCTGATATAATTGACAGCTAAATCTATAACTGGGGCTGACAGAGTATATACAGGAGGCATACAACCTCTGGAGCCTCATTTAGTTGCTCCCTTTGCAGCTAAAACAGATTCCACTCTTCTGGAAAGGTTTTCTACAGGATTTTTGCTCAGTCATTTAGAAGAACATTTTTTAAAGGGATTCTGTCATCAGATTTAACCCCTCTAACCTAAACATATGCTCACGTCCAGACTAATAAGAAGAATCCTAAGCTGGCCTTATTAACCTCACTGTGGCTCTATTTGCCCCAAAACCATGTTTTTATAACCTGTCAATCACTTACTTAAGGTGCCCAAGGGGAGGTCCGTTAATACAGGGTGGCCGGCCGCACCCCTCACCGTCCAGTGCCCAGCGCCGCCTTCCCTGTCTTCAGCGCCTCCTTCCCCGTCTTCAGCGCCGCCGCCTTCAGCTCAGCGCCGTCTCCGCAATCCTCCCCGTCCCTCTGCCAGATCCCGCACCTGCGAAGTGCGCAAGCGCCGGCGCTCAATGAAGCCGCTGCCAGGAGTCCGCACGGGCAATCAGGCTGAGCCTAGTGCACAGGTGCGGGATCTGGCAGAGGGACGGGGAGGGTTGCGGAGGCGGCGCTGAGCTGTAGAAGGCGGCGCTGAAGACAGGGAAGGCGGCGCGGAAGACAGGAAAGGCGGCGCTGGGCACCGGACGGCGAGGGGTGCGGCCGGACACCCTGTATTAATGGACCTCTTCTTGGGCACCTTAAGTAAGTGATTGACAGGTTATAAAAACCTGTTTTTTGGGCAAATTGTGAGGTTTAATAAGGCCAGCTTAGGATTCTTCTTATTAGTCTGGACATGAGCATATGTTTAGGTTAGAGGGGTTAAATCTAATGACAGAATCCCTTTAAGGTCAGAAACTGATGTTGGATGAGACGACCTGGCTTGCAATCTCCATTCTAGTTCATCCCAAAGATGTTTGATGAGATTGAGGTCAGAGCTCTGTGCAGACCAGTCAAGTTCTTCCACACCAAACTCACCCAACCATGACTTTATGGACCTTGCTTTGTGCACTAAGGCACAGTGATGCTGGAGCAGAAAAGCTCCTTCCCCAAAATGTTCCCACACAGTTGGAAGCAGACAATTGTCCAAAATGTACTAGTACGCTGAAGCATTAAGATTTTACTTCACTGGACCTAAGGGGACTAGGCCAACCCATGAACAGCAAAACCATAGCATTATCCCTCCTCCACCAAACTACACAGTTGGCACAAGGCATCTCCTCGCATTTGCCAAACCCAGACTTGTCCCTCAGACTGTCAGAGAAGTGCGATTTATCATTCCACAGAAGAGGTTTCCACTGCATGAGTCCAGGTTTGGAACTCTGCAGTTATTGAGTGAGCACAGCACTGGTGACTTTTATGGCTATGCATCTCAGCGGCAACCTCGCTCTGTACCATATCCTGTTCTGTTACTTCTTGGCTTAGTTTCTGTGGTTCCACTTTGCAAGAACACAACTCACAGTTGTTGGTGGAATATATAGGAGGGCAGAAATGTAACAAACTGACTTGCTGCAGCAGTGGCATCTTATTACAGGACGATGCTGGAATTCAGTAGTGCTTTAGAATGACATTCTGTCACAAATGTTTGTAAAGGCAGTCTGCATGGCTATACGCCTGAATTCAATTATTAGGAGATGTGTCCCTATACTTTTGTCCATATAGTTGGATCAACAGTGTCACAGTCCAACAAAGGTACTATCATGTATACAGTTAGCTCTCTGGGATCATCAAAATAAAAAATTTTGTGGGAGTGCTCCTTTAAGAGTTACCAGCTAAAATGGCAAGTGCTAAGCAAACTACGGCAACTCATTCTATTCAGAATAAATTACTGTGGTGCAATTTCAAACAGAAAACAAGAACTGGTAATATAGCAGGGATTGCTAGTACTTGTCTTCTATACAGAACATGCTAAATCCAGACCAGCTAACAACTTACAAGAACCAAGGGGAGACAGCCATCAAGCCTGTTGTGGCACACTGGTACTGCAAACTTAGCTTCAGTTCCTTTTCTACTTTAAACATATTGGTAGGATGAGGCTGTGCTGATGAATAAAAGGGGTTGTGTCATGCATCACGTAATTTAAAGTTCACCTAACCTCTCCACAAATTGTGCATTAATCAGTAGTACAGTGTGTACATGAATTACAATGTCTGGCCATTATAACTTGTATCACATATTAGTTAGAAGTTTTCACCTGTGCATGCTGAATGTCTTGTTTGCAGTTCTCCTACATCTGGTAGGTGGAGACTAGCTGGCATCCACTGCACACAGAAAGTAAAGGAATCTACTTCCCACCTTTCTCACACTCAGAAGCAGCACCAGGATTATGGAGGACATTACAGAGAAGTACTGACCTGTATAGATGTGAATATAGAACTTTGGCTGAGAAAAACTATTTAGTTGTGCAGTATGTTAGGCTGGCGGCCTATCTCTGCCGCTGTCCTTCTGTCTCGGGCTTCGCTCCACTCCCTGTGTATATTGAGACTAGTGCTCAGTGAACTTCCTTTCAGCAGTGTGGGAGTTAATCTTTCCCTTTTGCTCCCTGTCCATATGATGACTAAGTGCTGACCAGCCTCCCTATTTAGTTGGACTGTTCCACCCCCTCTCCGGACCTTTGAGGTTGCTAGTCTCTAATAACCAGCAAAGGTGATCTCTTGTCTGAATACCCTTGTAACTACCCTGCCTGTCTTCCGAATCTGCTCCTTGCTTCCTTCCCCTACATTGGAATTGTGACCTGGACTACGCATGTATTCTTCCTTCCCCAACCTAGGAATTGCTATTTGGAATATATAAGTAGTATGCCTGCCCTGCCTTTGGACTTACAGACTACACTTTTTCCTGAGTCCTTGGTTTTTTGCACCCATGTCTCTGACCCCCCAAGGGGTTAGCCATCAACCAGGGCTACTCCAGTAGGTAGCAGCCTGGTTAGTTCTCTACAGTGAAGTCCAGATCCCTGTACAGAGGTTAAAGGGTGAATACCAGGGAACCGCCAGGGCAACACCCTTAGGTTTAGTCCAAATTCAAAGTGATTAGTTAGTACAGTGGGTCCACAACCACTGCCCGTTACTCTATCTTGCTGTGTGTGTGCATCTCTCTCTAGTGTTTTCCTTAGTTCCTGCTCCCTCCTCGCCTCTCCATAGACTTGTAAGGGGAAATGTGATGTGATCCTTCAGTGAGCAGCAGCAGCTGTCCAAGATAGATTTCTCATGATTTTTAAAGTCATTTTAGAAATGGGAGGTGTGTGTGGGTTGGGGGGGGGGGGGGTTTAGAAACAGCTGATATCTTTAGAACTAGACATTTTTTTCTGATAAGATATATTACAAAGATTCTTATGGTATCTTGTAGAGTTGTGTCAGTGAACATTTAACGAAACACTCCTTTATGCATTGGATCAATTTAAATTTTTTTGATTTTCATCAAACTTCAGCCCAACTTTATATGAACCCTCATATTCAGTGAAATTGTTAGCTTAGATACTCATTATACACTACAGGATTTCATAGTGTACATGATATACTATTTCTACTGTGCAAAGATGATCTCTTGTACTGAACCGTGGTTTCAATATTAATACATAATTATGTTTTGTGTACTCAGCCCGGTTTCAGAACAAGGATGGACTTGACAAAAAACGAGAACAAGACAGTGACATAGTCAGCCAAGAGTCATCGGTACACTCTTCAACTCCAAGAAAGAATGGCAGTGTGGTAAACTTTGAATCCCCTGGCAGCAAACACAGTCGAATACAGACCATCACTCAATCTGCCCCACGAGTCGTTGTTCCGCAAATCCCAAATGTAAACCTGAGCCCTTCTGCATCTAGAGTAAAACAGCAGCGGGCGGAGAACACTTCCAGCAGGTAGGTGTGCACTATAATTCAATGAAATATTCAGTAAATATGTGCTAATATTAACTTAACATATATCAGTAAACGCTCTCTGACACTGCAACTAGGCACTAAGATTAAGGAGCTACGGGTCTGTCACCTCCAAAATCAGTTCCAAAGTAAGCATACTACCATGTAGGATAAGTGCTTCAAACATAACCATATATTTCTTATGAAAATATGATTCTATAATCCTGAGAAATGCTTCTTTTTATTTTTATGCAGATAAGATTTTCAGTGCACCGTCTTTTTATGATCCCTTGGGGGACATATTATGTGGCAAAAATATATTTAAAAAAATAATAGATTCTAAAAAAATAAAAAATAAATAAAATACAAATGAAATCAAAAGGAAATAAAAAAATAAATACAAATAAAATAAAAAGTAAAAGTGTTCATTGTCCTCCAACAGTTTATGACCTCTTTTGGGACATATTATGTGGCAAAAATATATTTAAAATAAGTAATAAGCCAATTATAAAAAAATAATACAATAAAATATTAATCAAATACAAATAAAAAGGAAAAAGTGCAAAATTTAAAAAATTGACGATGTCCCCCAAGGTCTTTTTATGACCTATTGGGGGACATATTATGTAGCAGAAATATATTAAAAATTAAGTTAAAAAAAAAGATTAAAAAAATGTAATACCAATACATAAAAGAAAAACCACCCACACCAACCAAAACCGTCACCATTACCGCCCCATTCACGTGAAACTATACATATTATATAACAAAATAGGAAACTAAATTAAGCAATTTATGTTGGTGCCAGTTTGCATATTTAAAGATTAAGGAGATAAGGAGCTATAGTTTGAAAAAAAAAATACTTTTTAAAAATGTTTTGTACAGTTTCCCCCAAATAAAAATTGGTGCAAAAATTATTTTGGTAGCCCAACAAATAATAGATAATAGATAGTTACAACTGTTTGAACCACCACGCGCGCTAAATCACAAAAAAGTGTCTGGTCATTAAGGCCTTTTCAGGCCTGGTCATTAAAGTGTTAACCAATAAGCGCCTTCCAAACTAGCAAGGTAAAGTGCTTACTGGTTACGCAGGGTGCCTATAACTGGATTGGCAGGAGATGGTAATAACCAGTGAGCTCCGTCCTCTGCAGTGAAGGAAAGCATAGATTTATGAATAGGAGGCAGGATGGAAGTAAAAATGTTTTTAAACAAGTTCCTGCAGCATGGCCTCTGAAATAGAAGAATTCATACTTACCTGCTCCACACCGCTCTGGTCCTCTGCGCTGCCCCCAGCTTCCGGTTCCTGCTCTGTTTACACCTGGCAGTGCATGGCCATGGTCACTTGCACGGCTCCAGTCAATGACTGGCTTCAGCAGTGACACGCTGCTTGTGGCCACATCACCGCGTAAGCCAGTCATTGGCTGGAGTGGTGTATGACCATGTCCATGCACTGCCAGGTGTAAACAGCGGGGGCAGTGCAGAGGATCGGAGCGGTGGGGAGCAGGTAAGTATAACTCTTCGGTTTCAGGGGCTATGCTGCAGCACGATATTTGGGACAATTACTGGGAAAAAGTGTTCATAGGATCGCTCATATCTTCATATCTGGCCGGTATAATCGTGCAGCTAATCAGTCGATAAACAAGGAATTACTCATTTGTCGGCTGATTTGCATATTTTATCAGGATGAAAAATGTACAATTATCTGCTGCACATCTCCCTGTGTAATCTAAATGAAGGCAGAATGACTGTGGCAGCGATCACTCCTCCCCAGTCACATTGCACTGGCTTGTGTAATAGGCAGATAAGAGCTGATAAAAAAAATAAAGTATTTGCGGCCCCTTGAAATAGAGCAATGTGACAATGTGGCCCCCAGACCAAAAGAGATTGTGCACCCCTGCTTTAGAGGGTAGAGTTCTGACCAAGTTTTCACCCCCAGTAGAAGAGGTGATAAACCCAACTAAGACTGGGCCCCCACTTGCTCTGGGCCCCACAGCAGTCGCCTGGTCTGCCGCTATGGTAGTTACGCCCCTGTCTCAGGATTAGAAGACCCAATGTTCACAAGAAAGGTATTGGGCCATCTACAATACCTGGTAGTATGCTTCATTGGTAACCAATTTTGAAGGTGACAGGCTGCCTTTGAAGCTACTGTCTAAAGATCTCTCAGATCGTACATACACTTCAAATGTGTATACTGATGCGTTAATGCTGCTTTATTCACAGGCCACCTACTGTAAAACTGGGAAGTTCAAATGATGTCTGCAGAACTAAGAACTACAATCCAGTAGTGCCTAAGAAGCAAACTGAAGATGCCCTATCAGAACCTTTATTCAGAAAAGGAATCAGGCGTGTAACACCTGAGCACCATGGATCCAGTGCCCCAAATGTTGTGTCCCACCGTCCACACACAAGGTATTTTATTGTTAATGAACATGAGTCTCGAAAGAAGCTCCTACGCTCAACATCTAGGCTTCCAAGACACTTCCGAATGGATGAGTCTGGGGATATAGTGGAGTTATACCCAAGGAATGTCAGGAGGTATCTTCTTCAAACTCCAAGAAGATCCTACTCACCACACCTCAGTGAGGAAGAAGATGATGAACTTCAGAGAGATTTAATCAGTAGATCCGCCCGGCCTCGTTCCTTATCAGATCTTCGCCATCCTCCTCGCTTTTACATTGGTGATCGAACAGATGGTCATATTCTATCAGGAAGAGACTCCGCAAGAATACAGTATAAATCCTGGGAAGGAGGATTCCCGATTGACTCTGATAAACCACCACATCATCGCAAAAAGCTAAATATGAGGAACTATGATGTTGATGAACACTTTGTGGAACGCCATAGAAAAGTAAAATCAAAGCACAAACCTGAACATTGTCTTACAGAGTCTGACTCAGTATCAAATGCATCTAGCAGTGACCAGCAAAACAGCAGCACTGACCAATACATCCAAGTCATACATAGTAAGGACAAATATGTGAAAACTAGTGGAAAGATAGCTAAAAAGAAGTCAAAAGCAAGTGCAAACTTAAATCCCTCTGCATTTAATGAACTCGTTTGTTCAAATGTCTAGGCTACTATTCACACTACCTACAGTACATTTGTTTTCCTATGCAGTAAATGGCACTCTATGCAAGCATATAATAAACCACAGGAAACTGCAAATGATTCTTTGTATGCAAAGCTACCCTTAAAGGGGTTGTGTCACGAAACATATTCCAATCCAGCCCCTGGATCTAAATACTTTTGTATTTGAATGTAATAAAAAAATTTAGTATAGCCATTGAGCTATTCAATAAAATGTATCTGCCGCTTTCCGTGTTTTGCGTCTCCGCGGATCCGCAAAGCACGTTGCGGACGTGTGAATGGAGCCTTACAGGGAAAGAGCTACAACAGAATGACCCCAGAAAAAGGACACTTCCCCTGAGCTGCCAGCCTGAAATAAATCTAGCATAACTATTGGAGCAATGAATGGAGAGACCTCTGGTTCCATGTGATGTACAGGGCTGGTTCTAGCTTTATAAAAATGTTCAGCCCCTTTCTCTGTCCAGTGTTGAGATTCTCTAGTAGCAGGCTCTCAGTTTACACTGTGTTCCATCAGGAAAATCAGCTGACGGCTCATGTGAAGCCATATCTCTGACTCCTGACAGCTCATAAACACTCATTATAGCTCAATTTTTATCAAACTGATAAGAATATTGAATAAAAAAGTATTTAATAAGGGCTTTACATAGCCGTCAGATGGCATCTCAAAGTGAAAGTGAAAGATGCTCACAGCTAGGCTAAAACTTAACCCTTTATTACAAAAAAACTGCTGAATTTTTTTTTCTATAAAGACCAATTGAAAAAAGTTATTTTAAGACCAAACTGAGTAAAAGTCAATCATAAAGAAATTTGCCCATAAAGGTGTAAATAGCTTTTAAAGAGAACCTGTCACCATGAAATGCAGTGCTGACTGTGAACAACATGTTATATAGCAGGAGGAACAGAGCAGATTGATATGTAGTTTGGGGGGGAAAGATTCAGTAAAATCTTTAAATTTACTCATTTAAATCTCTGCTCTTTCTGATCTCAGTTGCACACAGGCGGCTGTCTCTTCCGTGACAGCTATTTGAATCTGAATCTTTTCCAACAAAACAAGATATCAATCTGCTCAGCTCCTCCTGCTCTATAACATGCTGCCCCCCTCAAACTGCACTGCATTTTCTGGTGACAGGCTCTATCTAAAAAGATATTCTGGTTAGATTAAAGGGGTTGTCCCACAAAAAATATTCTACAGTTTTCAAACCAGCACCTGCATCTGAATACTTTTGTAATTGCATGTAATTAAACATTTAGCATAGCTACTGAGGTATTCAATAAAATTTATCTGTATAGCACCACCTGCTGTTTGTTTTTTCCTTATTTCTTTGACCTGCTCACTGAGAAGGCCGCACATGCTCAATTTAATCTTTCAACTGCCCCCTGAGCTGTGATAGGGAGAGCTGAGACACACCTCCTGAGCTGTGATAGGGAGAGCTGAGACACGCCCCCAAGCTGCAGCAGAAGAGACACTCCCCTTGAGCTGTCAGCTTGATATAAATCTAGCAGATCAATGAATGTTGAGATCTCTGGATCCATGTGAGGTACAGGGCTGGTTCTAGCTTTGTTAGAAAGAGATTGTCATGTACTGCATGATGTCTGGTTTTCAATTTTTTTATATTAGTCATGGGATAACCACTTTAAGTTATCCCCAATCCACAGGATAAAGGATAACTATTAGTTCGGTGGGGGTCATAACACTGGGACCCCCACCAGTCACGAGAATGAAGGCCCCCTATCCCCTGCAGTATTTGTATAGCAGTGTAATATAAAAAATTTAATGTAATAGTTACAAACAAAGCCTACATGTGTGACAAATTAAATGGATCAGGATATTAAATAAATAATACTAACAAATTAAAATCGTATTCCGGTATACAAACATTAGGGGAGATTTATCAAGCTGGTGTAAAGTAGAACTGGCTTAGTTGCCCATAGCAACCAATCAGATTCCACCTTTCATTTTCCAAAGGAGCTGTCAAAAATGAAAGGTGGAATCTGATTGGTTGCTATGGGCAACTAAGCCAGTTCTACTTTACACCAGTTGGATAAATCTCCCCCATTGACTCCATAGTATGCGATACAAAGTAGGCCACCTTCCAGGTGGGCAAATGACACAATTGTTATGAGGACCGGGAAGGGTCCAGTGCTGCGGAAATTGACTTGCAGTGAAGATTTTAAATCTGCTGCATATCAATTTATGCTTAGGATTTCATTGCAACTGAGTGTGAGTGTGTGTGTGTGTGGGGGGGGGGCATACTAAGATTTGCTATGGGGTCCTATGAGATGTGGGAGCCCCTGTAATGAGGTGTTAAGTTTATCTTCATCGACTATCTGTGCTTTCTTTTATACCTCTACATGAAATCAGAAGTTCTCCAAATGGACTAATGTGCGCTCGTCATACACACAGCTCTGCTGCATTAAAGTTATACACACACAGCTCAGTTACAGGGATGATGTTATACACACACAGCTCAGTTACATGGATGATGTTATACACACACAGCTCAGTTACATGGACGTTACACACACACAGCTCAGTTACATGGATGATGTTATACACACACAGCTCAGTTACATGGATGATGTTATACACACACAGCTCAGTTACATGGACGTTATACACACACAGCTCAGTTACATGGACGTTATACACACACAGCTCAGTTACATGGACGTTATACACACACAGCTCAGTTACATGGACGTTATACACACACACAGCTCAGTTACATGGACGTTACACACACAGCTCAGTTACATGGACGCTATACACACACAGCTCAGTTACATGGACGTTATACACACACAGCTCAGTTACATGGACGCTATACACACACAGCTCAGTTACATGGACGTTATACACACACAGCTCAGTTACATGGACGTTATACACACACAGCTCAGTTACATGGACGTTACACACACAGCTCAGTTACATGGACGTTATACACACAGCTCAGTTACATGGACGTTACACACACAGCTCAGTTACATGGACGCTATACACACACATAGCTTAGTTACAGGGATGCTATACACACACAGCTCAGTTACATGGACGTTATACACACACACAGCTCAGTTACATGGACGTTACACACACAGCTCAGTTACATGGACGTTATACACACACACAGCTCAGTTACATGGACGTTACACACACAGCTCAGTTACATGAACGTTATACACACACATAGCTCAGTTACAGGGATGCTATACACACACAGCTCAGTTACATGGACGTTATACACACACAGCTCAGTTACATGGACGCTATACACACACAGCTCAGTTACATGGACGCTATACACACACAGCTCAGTTACATGGACGTTATACACACACAGCTCAGTTACATGGACGTTATACACACACAGCTCAGTTACATGGACGTTATACACACACAGCTCAGTTACATGGACGTTATACACACACAGCTCAGTTACATGGACGTTATACACACACAGCTCTGCTGCATTAAAGTTATATACACACACACAGCTCAGTTACAGGAACGCTATACACACATAGCTCAGTTACATGGACGTTATACACACACAGCTCAGTTACATGGACGTTATACACACACAGCTCAGTTACAGGGACGTTATACACACACAGCTCTGTTACATGGACGTTATACACACACAGCTCAGTTACATGGACGTTATACACACACAGCTCAGTTACATGGACGCTATACACACACAGCTCAGTTACATGGACGTTATACACACACAGCCCAGTTACATGGACGTTATACACACACAGCTCAGTTACATGGACGTTATACACACACAGCTCAGTTACATGGACGTTATACACACACAGCTCTGCTGCATTAAAGTTATACACACACACAGCTCAGTTACATGGACGTTATACACACACAGCTCTGCTGCATTAAAGTTATACACACACACAGCTCAGTTACATGGACGTTATACACACACAGCTCTGCTGCATTAAAGTTATACACACACACAGCTCAGTTACATGGACGTTTTACACACACAGCTCAGTTACATGGACGTTATACACACACAGCTCAGTTACAGGGACGCTATACACACACAGCTCAGTTACATAGACGTTATACACACAGCTCAGTTACATGGACGTTACACACACAGCTCAGTTACATGGACGCTATACACACACATAGCTTAGTTACAGGGATGCTATACACACACAGCTCAGTTACATGGACGTTATACACACACACAGCTCAGTTACATGGACGTTACACACACAGCTCAGTTACATGGACGTTATACACACACACAGCTCAGTTACATGGACGTTACACACACAGCTTAGTTACATGAACGTTATACACACACATAGCTCAGTTACAGGGATGCTATACACACACAGCTCAGTTACATGGACGTTATACACACACAGCTCAGTTACATGGACGTTATACACACACAGCTCTGCTGCATTAAAGTTATATACACACACACAGCTCAGTTACAGGAACGCTATACACACACAGCTCAGTTACATGGACCCTATACACACACAGCTCAGTTACATGGACGTTATACACACACAGCTCAGTTACATGGACGTTATACACACACAGCTCAGTTACATGGACGTTATACACACACAGCTCAGTTACATGGATGATGTTATACACACACAGCTCAGTTACATGGACGTTATACACACACAGCTCAGTTACATGGACGTTATACACACACAGCTCTGCTGCATTAAAGTTATATACACACACACAGCTCAGTTACAGGAACGCTATACACACATAGCTCAGTTACATGGACGTTATACACACACAGCTCAGTTACATGGACCCTATACACACACAGCTCAGTTACATGGGCGTTATACACACACAGCTCAGTTACATGGACGTTATACACACACAGCTCCGTTACATGGACGCTATACACACACAGCTCAGTTACATGGACGTTATACACACACAGCCCAGTTACATGGACGTTATACACACACAGCTCAGTTACATGGACGTTATACACACACAGCTCAGTTACATGGACGTTATACACACACAGCTCTGCTGCATTAAAGTTATACACACACACAGCTCAGTTACATGGACGTTATACACACACAGCTCTGCTGCATTAAAGTTATACACACACACAGCTCAGTTACATGGACGTTATACACACACAGCTCTGCTGCATTAAAGTTATACACACACACAGCTCAGTTACATGGACGTTTTACACACACAGCTCAGTTACATGGACGTTATACACACACAGCTCAGTTACAGGGACGCTATACACACACAGCTCAGTTACATGGACGTTATACACACACAGCTCAGTTACATGGATGATGTTATACACACACAGCTCAGTTACATGGACGTTATACACACACAGCTCAGTTACATGGACGTTATACACACACAGCTCTGCTGCATTAAAGTTATACACACACACAGCTCAGTTACATGGACGTTATACACACACAGCTCAGTTACATGGACGTTATACACACACAGCTCAGTTACAGGGACGCTATACACACACAGCTCAGTTACATGGACGTTATACACACACAGCTCAGTTACAGGGACGTTATACACACACAGCTCCGTTACATGGACGTTATACACACACAGCTCAGTTACATGGACGTTATACACACACAGCTCAGTTACATGGACGTTATACACACATAGCTCTGCTGCATTAAAGTTATACACACACACAGCTCAGTTACAGGGACGCTATACACACACAGCTCAGTTACATGGACGTTATACACACACAGCTCAGTTACATGGACGTTATACACACACAGCTCAGTTACATGGATGTTATACACACACAGCTCAGTTACATGGACGTTATACACACACAGCTCTGCTGCATTAAAGTTATACACACACACAGCTCAGTTACATGGACGTTATACACACACAGCTCTGCTGCATTAAAGTTATACACACACACAGCTCAGTTACATGGACGTTATACACACACAGCTCTGCTGCATTAAAGTTATACACACACACAGCTCAGTTACATGGACGTTTTACACACACAGCTCAGTTACATGGACGTTATACACACACAGCTCAGTTACAGGGACGCTATACACACACAGCTCAGTTACATAGACGTTATACACACAGCTCAGTTACATGGACGTTACACACACAGCTCAGTTACATGGACGCTATACACACACATAGCTTAGTTACAGGGATGCTATACACACACAGCTCAGTTACATGGACGTTATACACACACACAGCTCAGTTACATGGACGTTACACACACAGCTCAGTTACATGGACGTTATACACACACACAGCTCAGTTACATGGACGTTACACACACAGCTTAGTTACATGAACGTTATACACACACATAGCTCAGTTACAGGGATGCTATACACACACAGCTCAGTTACATGGACGTTATACACACACAGCTCAGTTACATGGACGTTATACACACACAGCTCTGCTGCATTAAAGTTATATACACACACACAGCTCAGTTACAGGAACGCTATACACACACAGCTCAGTTACATGGACCCTATACACACACAGCTCAGTTACATGGACGTTATACACACACAGCTCAGTTACATGGACGTTATACACACACAGCTCAGTTACATGGACGTTATACACACACAGCTCAGTTACATGGATGATGTTATACACACACAGCTCAGTTACATGGACGTTATACACACACAGCTCAGTTACATGGACGTTATACACACACAGCTCTGCTGCATTAAAGTTATATACACACACACAGCTCAGTTACAGGAACGCTATACACACATAGCTCAGTTACATGGACGTTATACACACACAGCTCAGTTACATGGACCCTATACACACACAGCTCAGTTACATGGGCGTTATACACACACAGCTCAGTTACATGGACGTTATACACACACAGCTCCGTTACATGGACGTTATACACACACAGCTCCGTTACATGGACGCTATACACACACAGCTCAGTTACATGGACGTTATACACACACAGCCCAGTTACATGGACGTTATACACACACAGCTCAGTTACATGGACGTTATACACACACAGCTCAGTTACATGGACGTTATACACACACAGCTCTGCTGCATTAAAGTTATACACACACACAGCTCAGTTACATGGACGTTATACACACACAGCTCTGCTGCATTAAAGTTATACACACACACAGCTCAGTTACATGGACGTTATACACACACAGCTCTGCTGCATTAAAGTTATACACACACACAGCTCAGTTACATGGACGTTTTACACACACAGCTCAGTTACATGGACGTTATACACACACAGCTCAGTTACAGGGACGCTATACACACACAGCTCAGTTACATGGACGTTATACACACACAGCTCAGTTACATGGATGATGTTATACACACACAGCTCAGTTACATGGACGTTATACACACACAGCTCAGTTACATGGACGTTATACACACACAGCTCTGCTGCATTAAAGTTATACACACACACAGCTCAGTTACATGGACGTTATACACACACAGCTCAGTTACAGGGACGTTATACACACACAGCTCCGTTACATGGACGTTATACACACACAGCTCAGTTACATGGACGTTATACACACACAGCTCAGTTACATGGACGTTATACACACATAGCTCTGCTGCATTAAAGTTATACACACACACAGCTCAGTTACAGGGACGCTATACACACACAGCTCAGTTACATGGACGTTATACACACACAGCTCAGTTACATGGACGTTATACACACACAGCTCAGTTACAGGGACGTTATACACACACAGCTCAGTTACATGGACGTTATACACACACAGCTCAGTTACATGAACGTTATACACACACAGCTCAGTTACATGGACGTTATACACACACAGCTCAGTTACAGGGACGTTATACACACACAGCTCTGCTGCATTAAAGTTATACACACACACAGCTCAGTTACAGGGACGCTATACACACACAGCTCAGTTACAGGGACGCTATACACACACAGCTCAGTTACATGGACGTTATACACACACAGCTCAGTTACATGGACGTTATACACACACAGCTCAGTTACATGGATGTTATACACACACAGCTCAGTTACATGGACGTTATACACACACAGCTCAGTTACAGGGACGTTATACACACACAGCTCTGCTGCATTAAAGTTATACACACACACAGCTCAGTTACAGGGATGCTATACACACACAGCTCAGTTACAGGGACGCTATACACACACAGCTCAGTTACAGGGACGTTATACACACACAGCTCAGTTACATGGACGTTATACACACACAGCTCAGTTACATGGACGTAATACACACACAGCTCAGTTACAGGGACGTTATACACACACAGCTCAGTTACAGGGACGCTATACACACACAGCTCAGTTACATGGACGTTATACACACACAGCTCAGTTACATGGACGTTATACACACACAGCTCAGTTACATGGACGTTATACACACACAGCTCTGCTGCATTAAAGTTATACACACACACAGCTCAGTTACAGGGACGCTATACACACACAGCTCAGTTACATGGACGTTATACACACACAGCTCAGTTACATGGACGTTATACACACACAGCTCAGTTACATGGACGTTATACACACACAGCTCAGTTACAGGGACGCTATACACACACAGCTCAGTTACATGGACGCTATACACACACAGCTCAGTTACATGGATGTTATACACACACAGCCCAGTTACATGGATGTTATACGTAGAGATGGCCTTGCGGTTCGCCCAGCGGTCATTTTGCGACGAACTTTGCTTGTTCGCGATTCGCCGAACATATGGAGATATTCGCACGCGCCATAATTTTTTGCATAGCGCCGAACTTTGACCCATGACACATCCATCAGGTGGGACAAGACAGCCAATTGAGACGTTTCAGCACATGGACACACCTTCACCCTATCTAAGAACCCAAAATTATTAACATAGACCTTTCACCACTGTAGTACTACTAGTTCCATCCAGCCAGATCTAATACAAAGAATACCATATAACACGTATACCAATAATATTATTCTTGATATACCATCATATATCACTATATTCACTTAGACTATGAGGATTCATATATATATATATTTACTATACACTACGTGCAGAATTATTAGGCAAATAAGTATTTTGACCACATCATCCTCTTTATGCATGTTGTCTTACTCCAAGCTGTATAGGCTCGAAAGCCTACTACCAATTAAGCATATTAGGTGATGTGCATCTCTGTAATGAGAAGGGGTGTGGTCTAATGACATCAACACCCTATATTAGGTGTGCATAATTATTAGGCAACTTCCTTTCCTTTGGCAAAATGGGTCAAAAGAAGGACTTGACAGGCTCAGAAAAGTCAAAAATAGTGAGATATCTTGCAGAGGGATGCAGCACTCTTAAAATTGCAAAGCTTCTGAAGCGTGATCATCGAACAATCAAGCGTTTCATTCAAAATAGTCAACAGGGTCGCAAGAAGCGTGTGGAAAAACCAAGGCGCAAAATAACTGCCCATGAACTGAGAAAAGTCAAGCGTGCAGCTGCCAAGATGCCACTTGCCACCAGTTTGGCCATATTTCAGAGCTGCAACATCACTGGAGTGCCCAAAAGCACAAGGTGTGCAATACTCAGAGACATGGCCAAGGTAAGAAAGGCTGAAAGACGACCACCACTGAACAAGACACACAAGCTGAAACGTCAAGACTGGGCCAAGAAATATCTCAAGACTGATTTTTCTAAGGTTTTATGGACTGATGAAATGAGAGTGAGTCTTGATGGGCCAGATGGATGGGCCCGTGGCTGGATTGGTAAAGGGCAGAGAGCTCCAGTCTGACTCAGACGCCAGCAAGGTGGAGGTGGAGTACTGGTTTGGGCTGGTATCATCAAAGATGACCTTGTGGGGCCTTTTCGGGTTGAGGATGGAGTCAAGCTCAACTCCCAGTCCTACTGCCAGTTTCTGGAAGACACCTTCTTCAAGCAGTGGTACAGGAAGAAGTCTGCATCCTTCAAGAAAAACATGATTTTCATGCAGGACAATGCTCCATCACACGCGTCCAAGTACTCCACAGCGTGGCTGGCAAGAAAGGGTATAAAAGAAGAAAATCTAATGACATGGCCTCCTTGTTCACCTGATCTGAACCCCATTGAGAACCTGTGGTCCATCATCAAATGTGAGATTTACAAAGAGGGAAAACAGTACACCTCTCTGAACAGTGTCTGGGAGGCTGTGGTTGCTGCTGCACGCAATGTTGATGGTGAACAGATCAAAACACTGACAGAATCCATGGATGGCAGGCTTTTGAGTGTCCTTGCAAAGAAAGGTGGCTATATTGGTCACTGATTTGTTTTTGTTTTGTTTTTGAATGTCAGAAATGTATATTTGTGAATGTTGAGATGTTATATTGGTTTCACTGGTAAAAATAAATAATTGAAATGGGTATATATTTGTTTTTTGTTAAGTTGCCTAATAATTATGCACTCCCTGTATATACACATACTGTTATAATCCTATTCTCATTCTGTGCCTTTTATTGTTCTCTTTATTTCTGTATCTCTTCATTTATTATGCACTTATAATATAATATATTTTTTCTTTTTATTATCATCATTCTTTTTTATTATTATCACTACAATAACCAACACCTATAGTGGAACTTAACCCTTCGTTTATAACATTCTTTATGACATTTTTGATAACATTTTTAACACTTTTATTGGATAATTGAATGATTAGATAATTATATTCAACCAGAAGGTATTTAAAGCCCAAAGTAGGAGTATGCAGGTACCACTGATGAAGGGGAAGGACACTCCCCGAAACGCGTTTGGTACCGACCCAAGAACCCTGCATATCCTGGATTAACACCGGAAGACCGCGCATAAGGATCCAGCTACAGGGGATCCCGATTCTTTTAGAACGGACATACCACTACTATACCGCCAATTGATCACATCCCCCTGCTGATGCGGACACCAATACATCCGGTGATGTCACCGCCATGTGGGACGCCGGGCAGAGGAGACGCGCGCGCTGCCCACGAGCCACCGCCACACGCAAACACAGGACCACCGAAGACAGACTGCGGGAGAATCAAAGGTATTAGGGCACAATACCATTCCAGTGTGGGACGCCACACTGAGGTAACATATGCCCATCACCTAATACCTCTGCTTTTAAGTACTGTTTATCACAAATAAGAGGACCGTGTTACCCTAAAGGGGCATATTCTCCTAAGAATTTCAAGGGGCTGTTTATTCTGAAGGGGCCTACTCTCCCCTCTTTTGTTTTAACTGCATTGTTATATCCCCTATTAACGGGTACTACTCCTCCTGGGCAATCAGAGACCTTTATAGTTCTATGAATGGACAGCCTATGAAGATTTCACCTATTACCTAAATTGACGTCCGGATTCCCTACTGGCCCCTCTATTACAAAGACTTTTTTAACCATCTCAGTACTGACTGTATTTTTACTTCTATTTTTATACAATTATTCATCAACTTTTTTCTTATCATCTTCCCTACATCAACACTAATATATATATTTTTATATAATATATATATTTTTTATATATTTTTATCCATTTTTCATCTATATTTTATTAGCTATATTAAATAAAGGTGTATATTGTATATCTAACCATATCCGGGTTTGTCCACATCTTAGTGGTTTAAATATCCAGTTGTTTGAGCGCCTGTCTATCAAGTTTTTTCTGTCTTATAAACCCTATTTATTCTGGTTTGGGTGAACCAGTTAGACAGTAGCACCTCATCCACTATACTAATAAGGTGAGCCACCTCGACAGTCTGCTACGTACCATTTATCTAAGAACCTGATCTGGCCGCCATTTTACATTCAGTGTTTTGCCAGTGTAGGGAGAGGTTGCTTTGTGGAGCAGGGACAGGATGTTAGGGACACCAAACGCTAGCTAATAGGGCCACAAAAGTCCTTTTAAGGACTGGTATAGGTGTGCTATCGATAGGTGTGATATAGAGGGGTGCGATATACTTATAATATACTTTCTAACATAGAAAGTATATTATAGTGCATTTGTATTGTGCAGCAGTTGTGTGCGGTTCTGCTGCGAAACCGCAGGTATATTGAGGGACAAGCGTTATTGGAGTAACTAATTGCAACGGGTGTGATATACCTGTTGCCCCACCAAAAAAAAATGCTCGAGGGCTGCGATACACCTTCTTCCACAAAATCCTGATTGAGGGGTTCTATATATCTGTTTCTGCCAAATACTGATTGAGGGGTTCTATATACCTTTTTCCACTCAAACAACTGGATATTTAAACCAGAATGCTGCCTGTGGATGGAAAGAAAAGGCACATTTAGACTAGGTGGGGCTCAGAGCTCCCTCCTCGCATTGTAAGCATGGCTGGAAGTAACTGGGAGATTGCTGTGAGTCGGACCTTGCGCTCCTGTAATTCGCCCACTAGCCCCTGGTATTGCCCATACTGCACAGGTAGGTTTAGCGTTAGGTCCCGAGCTACTTCAGAAACCTTGGCGCGGTGCTCGGGCTCTGACATGTCCTCCGAGCAGGATATGTTGGCTAATCTCTCAATTTTACATCAGTATAAGGGTTTAGTAAGACCGCAGAGTGCGCCTGTCTCTGTATAAGTTATTGTTATTTTGTTTTATTGTTTATCACATCCACAGATTTGCTATCCTGTGTAGGATGTCCATTGTGGTACTTGTGGTCCGCTGCAGGCATCCTCCATTGTATGCATTTTTGCTGGGGATTGCCATTAGCAGCGGACCACAAGTGCAGGATCTGCCCCCCGGTATAGATGCACCACTGCATGTGGGGTTGAGCACTTCCTGCTTTTTAATACCACGCCAATTTGTAATTTATATATAGAATTGTTTGGAGGTGTAGAAACTCCTAGTCTGAATGTGCCTTTATTTCCATCTAGAGGCAGCATTCTGGTGCACATGTGAGGCCCGGGCTATATCAGCCAGTCTTGGGTGGGGCTCAGAGCTCTCTGCCTCCTCCCATTGTATGCATGGTCACATGCTGGAGGTTACTGGGAGATTGCTGTGAGTCCGACCTTGCGCGCCTATAATTTGTCCACTGGCTCCATTCACACAACCGTATTTGTGGTCCGCAATTTATGCAGACTCATTTATCCGTATGTCTGTCCGTTTTGCGGACAAGATTAGGCATTATTACAATGGGTTTGCAACATGGATGTCATCTGTTTTTCTTGCGGACAGCACCCTTATAAACACACAGTTCACCTGAGTGCAAGTTATACACAGCGGAATGCAGGTTACATACACACACAGCTCAGCTGAATGCAGGTTACACACACACACACACACACACACACACACACACAGCTCAGCTGAATGCAGGTTACATACACACACAGCTCAGCTGAATGCAGGTTACATACACACACAGCTCAGCTGAATGCAGGTTACATACACACACAGCTCAGCTGAATGCAGGTTACATACACACACAGCTCAGCTGAATGCAGGTTACATACACACACAGCTCAGCTGAATGCAGGTTACATACACACACAGCTCAGCTGCATGCAGGTTACACACACACACACAGCTCAGCTGAACGCAGGTTATACACACACACAGCTCAGCTGAACGCAGGTTATACACACACACACAGCTCAGCTGAATGCAGGTTACATACACACACAGCTCAGCTGAACGCAGGTTATACACACACACACAGCTCAGCTGAATGCAGGTTACATACACACACAGCTCAGCTGAACGCAGGTTATACACACACACACAGCTCAGCTGAATGCAGGTTACATACACACACAGCTCAGCTGAATGCAGGTTACATACACAGCTCAGCTGCATGCAGGTTACACACACACACAGCTCAGCTGAACGCAGGCTACACACACACACACAGCTCAGCTGAATGCAGGTTACATACACACACAGCTCAGCTGAATGCAGGTTACATACACAGCTCAGCTGCATGCAGGTTACACACACACACAGCTCAGCTGAACGCAGGCTACACACACACACACAGCTCAGCTGAATGCAGGTTACATACACACACAGCTCAGCTGAATGCAGGTTACACACACAGCTCAGCTGAATGCAGGTTACATACACACACAGCTCAGCTGAATGCAGGTTACATACACACACAGCTCAGCTGAATGCAGGTTACATACACACACAGCTCAGCTGAATGCAGGTTACACACACACACACAGCTCAGGCTGTAGGTAGTTCCACACAGTACACATCACTGTCTGTCCAGGATCCTTCCTGTAGTGACACAACCATTTCTATTATTACTGGTCCGATGCTTGCAGACTCCTCCCACACACGTGACTGATCACATGGCTATGACATCATCAAAGGTCCTTTAGCCGCTTGGATCTGGCTCCTATATGTTCTTGTAAGTGCACTTCCGTAGTCATTATATCTTCTATGTCGCTGCCTAGAATATCATTATTTCCTTGCCTCAAAACTGATGAGAAGAAGGAAACACTCCTGTTACCCATTATAGAACTACAGGTCCCAGCATGCCCCAGTGCGACTGACGGTGCTTCTGTCAGAACTTTCTGTGACGGGAGACCAGTATAACTAGTAGCAGCACACGTATCTGGGGTTGTCTAGAAGCATGTGTGTAGTAAGATATCAAATACAGAAACAGATGCCGCTCTGTATATTTCTTTAGGGACGATGCAGCTTTCAGCTTGGGGTGTGACCCTGTTCTGCCCTATGGTCATGTGACTGCAGGAGTCCAGGTTTAGGGTTTCACCTTGGTGCCCCCTCACCATAGACACAGCTTGCAGCCCTGCTCCTAGGATGTCCCCCAAATCTACAGCAGACTGTCCCTTTATGGGCAGGACTATCTACTGCCCGGACAGTCCTTGTAAATTCAGGACTGTTGGCTACTATCCCTAATAACAGCGTTTACTGTTACAAGCTGTGTGTAATTAGTCATTTACTTGTACAATGATGCTTGAAAGTTTGTGAACCCTTCAGAATATTCCACATTTCTGCATAAATTTGATTAAATGTTATATAATATAGATTTCATTAACTTGGCCTAAAATGACATCAGATTTTAACAAAAGTCCTAAGGCAAGGGCGACACTAGTCGCGGCCAGGATCGCGAGCAGCGGTGATCACATAGAATCCAATGGGATCGCCGCGTCAGGCACAAGAAATCCAACACAGCCGGATCTCTTGCGACTGCCGCAGCCATCCCATTAATTTCTATAGGATCGCTGCTGCTCAGCGATCCTGGCCGCAACAGGTGTCACCAAGTAGCCCTCACCTAAAAGAAGATAAAGATAACCAAACAAAGGAATCCAAAATATCAGACCCTGTCATTTATTTATTGTGGGAAATGCTCCAATATTTCATGTCTATGAGTGGTAAAAGTATGTGAACCTTTAGGATTAGCAGATCATTTGAAAGGTCAGGTGTTTTCAAGCAATGGGCTGCCCTCCGAAAATGTGTAATGCTGGAGGGTGTTGTCCACCAGCGGCCTCAAATCATTTACATTGGAGATGGACAGGGACACTAGAGCATGCGCAGTCTGTCTCCAAGGTAAATAAATGGAGGCCGCTGATGGACGAAAACCTCCATCATTTTTGGAGAAGAGCACCAGCAAGCAAGTGAGCAGACCTGCAGCAGACGTAAATTATTCATATTAAACCATCGGACATGGACGCTGATCGGTTAATAATTACTAGTATTCTGTTCCCAGTGCACCTGCAGCAAGTAATAGTTACTGGACAACCCCTTTAAAGAACAGGAATCTATTAAAGTCTGATATTTACAACATAGGTTTGTGGAAGTGTATCATGGCATGAACAAAGGAGATTTCCGAGGACGTCAGAAGAGGATTTGTTGATGCTCATCATCCTGCAAATAGTTATGAAACCATCTCTAAAGAGTTTGGACTCCACTAATTCACAGTCAGACATACTGTGCACAAATGGAGGAAATTCAAGACAATTATTACCCTCCCCAGGATTGGTCGACCAACAAAGATCACTCAAAGACCAAGGTGGGTAATAGTCCACAAGGTCACACAGGAACCCATGGTAACCTCAAAGCAATTAAAAACTTTTCTCACATTAGCCTTTGTCCAAAATCAGGAAGATACTGGCATGATTGCAAAGAAAAAGCCATTGCTCTCCAAAAATAACATTGCTGCTCATCTGCAGTCTGCTAAAGATCACCTGGACAAGTCAGAAGGCTATTGAAACAATAATTTGTGGACGGATAAGACCAAAATAGAGCTTTCTGGTTTAAATGAGAAGAGTTATGTTTGGAGAAAGGAAAACCCTGCAGCAAGGCTTGCCATCATTGATAGAACAACGATGGCTGAATTACCGGTATACCAGCGAATTCAAAAAAAAAATGTCGGGACATCTGTCCATGAGCTGAAGCTTGCGGTAAGGCCTCTTGCATACGACACGTCTGTGTGCATTCTGTATTTTGCGGAACGGAACAGCTGGCCCCTAATAGAACAGTACTATCCTTGTCCGTAATGCGGACAATAATAAGACATGTTTTATTGTTTTGCGGAACGGAAATACGGACACGGAATGCACACAGAGTAACTTCCTGTCTTTTTGCGGACCCATTAAAATGAATAGTTCCGCATACGGTCCGCAAAAAAAAAAAATACGGAACGGACACGGAAAGAAACTACGTTTGTGTGCAAGAGGCCTAACGTGGATCATGCAACAAGATAAATGGTTAAAGCTTGGAATGGTCAAGTCAAAGTCCTGACCTTAGTCCAATAGAAATGTTGTGGAAAGACCTGAAGCGAGCAGTTGATGGGAGGAAACCACCAACATAACAGGGCTGAAGCGGTTTTGTACGGAGAAAAGCACTAAGTTCCTCCAAGCCGATGTGCAGGACTGGTTACCAATTACTGGAAACATTTAGTTGCAGTTATTGGTGCACAAGAGGTCACACCAGATACTGAAAGCAAAGGTTCACTTACTTTTACCACTCAGACATGTGATATTGGATCATTTTGAATAAATGACCAAGTCTAATATTTTTGACTCATTTGTTTGATTTGGTTATCTTTATCTACTTTTAGGAAATCTGAAGTGGTTTTAGGTCAAATTTATGAAATATAGAAAATGTTGAAGGGTTCACAAACTTTACAGCACCACAGTTTTATGAAGACACTAAGGCTACTTTCACACTAGCGTTTTTGTTTTCCGGTATTGAGTTCCATCACAGGGGCTCAATACCGGAAAAGAACTGATCAGTTTTATCCTAATGGATTCTGAATAAAGAGCATTCCGTTCAGGATGCATCAGTTCAGTCCCTCTTACGTTTTTTTGGCCGGAGAAAATACTGCAGCATGCTGCAGTTTTCTCTCCGGCCAAAAATACTGATCCCTTGCCAGAATGCCTGATCCGGCATTAATTTCCATTGAAATGTATTAATGCCGGATCCGGCATTAATTGTTCTGGCAAAACGGATCCGGTTTTGCGGTCTGCGCATGCGCAGACCTTTAAAAATGCAAAAAATAAATATATACCGGATCCGTTTTTCTGGATGACACCGAAGAGACGGATGCAATATTTCAATGCATTTGTCGGACGGATCCGGATCCATCTGACAAATGCCATCCGTTTGCGTCAGGATTGCCAGATCCGGCAGGTAGTTCCGGTGATGGAACTGCCTGCCCGAATCCTCTGCCGCAAGTGTGAAAGTACCCTTACAGGACTTAAAAAACTAACTATGCAACCTGTTTAACCCAGAATCTTCTGGGCAGTGTATGCACCTGCATGGTGTACAGCTGCTTATGTTGGGGGTTTACATTTACCACACGTGATGAGAAATGAGAGCATGCATCCTATAGAGCTCCTTTAACCCCCTCCTTCTATTTGGACGTTTTGGTGTATATTTAAAGGGGCTGTCCGGTTTCCTACTGTATATTGATGGGCTATCCTCAGGATACTTCAGCTCATTGGAGCCCATAGATTCTGATACTGTACAGACACGTATCTCCGTACAGTATTATAACAAATTTCTTAGCGAAGCGGCTTCTGATGTAGCTTCCGAAGTTGCTTCGCTCATCTCTAGTCATTAATATTAGATCAGTGGGCGCTCGACTCCCGACACCCCTCCGGTTAGCTGTTTGATCTTTGCTATATACCTGCTCACCACGGATATTAGGGTGGCGAGCAGTGTAATTATAGCTCCTCCATCCCATTTACTTGAATGGAAAGAGCAGTTGTAGTTATACTCCTTCCCATTCAAGTGACTGGAATGGGGATGCTGTCATTACACTTGCTCGCTGCTGCAATATCAACGAGAGTGCTGCTTTCTCTTCAAACCGCTGATCACCTCCAAGCACCCCACCGATCTGATATTGATGACTTATCCTGAGGATAGGTTATCAATAAAGATGAGCAAATCGAACTTCGTTCTATTACTGTAACAGAGCAGGAGCTCCGTACAGTATTAGAATGTATTGGCTCCGATGAGCCGAAGTTATTGCTTCGTGAAGTCTTGCAAGACTTTGCGTACTAACTTCATAAATTAATTTGTACTGTAAAAAAACATTTCCCGAACTCCAGTTCGGTTCCAGGGTACCACTTGGAACTAAACCAGAGTTCGGGAAATGGTTTTTTACAGTACAAATTAATTTATGAAGTTATTGCGCAAAGTCTCGCTAGACTTCACGAAGCAATAACTTCGGCTCATCGGAGCCAATACATTCTAATACTGTACGGAGCTCCCTAGTTATCAATATAGGAAAATGGACAAGCCCTCTAACTAAAGCTGTATTTCAATTTTCTACAAGAAAATTTAGACAAGCACATTCATAGTCGCAGGTGCACATCCATAAAGCTAGCGTGCAGGAAGCAAACAAAAACAAGTATGGCAGCGCAACATCTCAAATAAAAACAATAAAACTGGGAAATAGGGATTACTCTAAATGAAAGTGGTATTCTACCTACTGGCTCTTTGCACACATTTTTGATGAAATGTGTGTCGGGCCCATCAACCAGGCATCAAGGTGACTTCTGCAGATGGGTCCCTAACACTAACACTGGGTTCAGACCTGAGCGTATTTGATATGCGCGTTTAATGCGCGTTTTTGTCCATAGTCAACGCGTGTATTACGCGCGTTTGTGTGATTGACAGCAGTGTCCTATGGCCGCAAATGCGCGACAAAACGCCCCAAAGAAGCTCAAGAACTTGTTTATGCGTCGGGCGTTTTTCAGCGCGTTCGAACGCGCTGTAAAACGCGAAAATGTGAACCAGCCCCATAGGGAAGCATTGGCTTGCATCGGTTATGCGTTTTACAGCGTGTTCGAACGCGCTGTAAAACGCGCAAGTGTGAACTTAGGGTAACAGAACTGCCTCTCCTGGGCTTGACTAAGCCTCCAATGTTCAGGGCGGTGTAGGAACCAGCTACATTTAGGCTAGGGCTACACTGCAACATGTGTCACGCTGAAATTTTTATAATGATAGTCTATGGTGTCGCAGAAAAATCCGTTTTGGATGGGTCTTTTGCGACTGTCTCGCATGTCGCAGTGCGACACCATAGACTATCATTATGAAAATTGTCGTGCGACAAATGTAGTCATGTAGCCCTAGCCTTATACTCTGCTCAGAAGCCCCAGGCAGATAGGCGGGGAGTGCTCAATCTAAAAGAGGCAGCTACCCTCAATATATACTACAAGAAAACTTAGACAGGCACATTCATAGTCGCTGCCATACCTTTTTTTGTTTGCTTCCTGCTCGCAAGCTTTATGGATTTGCACCTGCGACTATGAATGTGCTTGACTAAATTTTCTTGTAGTATATATTGAGGGTAGCTGCCTCTATTAGATTGAGCACTCCCCGCCCATCTGCCTGGGGCTTCTGAGCAGAGTACATATGTAGCTGGTTCCTACACCGCCCTGAACATTGTAGGCCTAGTCAAGCCCAGGAGAGGCAGAATATTAGTGGACCCATCTGCAGAAGCCACCTTGACGCCTGGTAGATGGGCCCAACACACGTTTCATCAAATACGTGCCCAAAGAGCTTGTATTTCTTTGCATTCCAATTTTCTGCCATACAAAAGGCGCAATTTTTTGGCGCGAACAGCACTTTGCACAAAAACGCACACCTTGTTGATGTTTTCTGATGCTTACAGCACTGTTACAGATAGTGTATGGGGCCTCCTAACCCACTTTATATTATGCCAGAAAACTGGCGGAAATGACAACTGAAATTTACACCAGCCCAGATCCTGCCGTAACATTCAGTTTCTGGCACCCTGGCTCAAAGTAATGTCTGCTCCAAAATCTGTCTAAAAAGTGGTGTTTGTACACTTTTCCCCCACGTGCTCAACAAGGGTTAGGACTTTATTTGAAAAGGGACGGAGCCTAAGATGCGCCAAAATTGCGCCACAATTCTGACGTAAAAATCAGTGTCAAAGTAAAGGTAGGTTCACATCACGTTTTTCCCATCCTTTTAACGTATACAAAAAAACACCTCAGACTGATGCCATACAGTGGCATCCGTTCACCATAGAGTTTCATTGTAAAAAAAAAAAAAGTATATATTATTATTTTTTTTACCATTGTTTTTTTTACCGGTATGTGCAGGATACAAGAACGTGGTGTGCTGCATATTTGTATTCTTTTTTTTTTTGTAACATATATGTCAAACAGAGGCATAAAACGTGATGTGAAGCCATATAGAGTCAGAGAAACCACCAGTCTGAGCCCCTGTAATAAATCTGATGCAGGTCTAGATAACCTTCGAAGCATACTCCATCTACACAAGACTTGACAAATGTAACAATAGGCCTGCACCTCTTAATAAATTTGGCTCATCTCGCTCCGATGGACTTTTGAAACGCCGGTCTTTAGAAAGTATTTGTGGAGGGCTGGAAGGGTTAATGTTGCAGTGAGGTTCTCTTCTTCCACTGAGGAGACCATGAAATCCAGTAGAGCTACTGAGCGGTCATGTTTTTGTCCTTAACCTCAGGCTTTGTATTTCTCACATTTAACCAGAAAGAAGATGAAAGAAATAACGCTGCTGGGTGCTCTCTCAAGGAGAATTTGCAGAAACTCCATTCTCCGCTTTTCAAGCACGCCAGCCAGTTTTTCCTACCAGGTACCGTAACGGTCTCTTAGTGGTATTTCTATCATTAAGGGGAGGTCATCCTAATCTGATCAGTGGGCGTCCGACCCCTGGCACGCCTACTGTTTAAAGGGATTCTGTCAGCAAGATTACGCACATAGACCTGATCACACGTTATTGCAGATCTCACCGGTATGTGACCTTTGATTGCTGTAGTTTTACTGAAAAACGATTGATATATATGCAAATCACCTGTGAAATAAGCCCAAGGGGCGACCCTAACCGTCAGTGGAGCCTAGCCGCACCCAGGCCGAGTGAGCCCAGCAACTCCCCTCATCCACAAGTCCCCTCATGCGTGAGCGTTTCTCACCTAAGCACCCACACAGTTTCCCCTCCCAGCTTTAGGGATGGCTTTAGGAATGGGAGACCATGTGGGCGCTTAGGTGACATTACAGTGTAGCCTCAGAATGATGTCGGAGATGCCAGGTGGGGTGTTGAGGATGAGGGGAGTTGCTGGGCTCCACTGATGGTTAGGACAGACCCTTGGGATCTTTTCACAGGTGATTTGCGTACATATAAAATCATTTTTTTCAGCAAAACTACAGCATCATAAATGACATACTGGTGTATTTCTGACAGGCGATAGGAGACCTCCGCTAACATGTAATTAGTTCTATATGCGTAATCTTGCCGACAGAATCGCTTTAACGATTGAAAGAGATTGGTGACTGCTTGACAAATGATCGATCTAGAAATCCAAAGTAGTACACAATCAATATATACGTCATTGTACATACTTATTGTGTACTACTTTGGATTGCTATATCAATAAATTGTCAAGCATTCAGTGCCAAGCTGTATTACTCCTTATATACAGGATAAGACCCTACTAGAGTGCCCTACATCCTACACGGTTAAAGCTCGGACAAGCACTGCGGCCTCTTCCTCAGCCTGTGATGTCACGTTCATCGGTCACATGGCCTTCCTGTAGCACAATCCTTTTCAAGTGAAGGAGATTGAGCTGCAATACCAAGCACAGCTGTTATACAATATATGGCGGTTTGCTTGATATACCCTTCAAACACATGATTGACTGGAGTGGCGGGTTTCAGACCCCCCCCCCCCCCCTTCCCCCCTCCTACACTGTTCAGATATTGAAATATCAAGATTTAAAGAGAGCCTGTCACCATGAAATGCAGTGCAATCTGCAAGCAGCATGTAATGGCGCAAGAGGGGCTCAGCAGATTGATGCTGTGTCGGAAAAAGATTCAGTGACATTTGTAATTTATACATATAAATCTCAGCTCTTTCTGAGCTTAATTGTACACTGGGGGGGCATCTTTTTTTGGTGATTGATAGCATTCTCTGTGTTGGTGTGTGTATGTGTCAGTCACTGATAACATGGCAACCCATGCACAACTATCCGTGGCTGACATCTAAGTATACACACTGACACAGAGAATGCTATCAATCACTGATAAAACTTTCCTTGTGTACAACTATCAGTAACGTATACACACTTACACAGAGAATGGTATCAATGACTGATAACCCCTCCCCTATGTACAGCTATCAGTGACTGACAGCTATCTATGTATACACACTTACACAGAGAATGCTATCAATCACTGATAACACCTCCCCTGTGTACAGTTATCAGTGACTGACAGTTATGTATGTATACACACTTACACAGAGAATGCTATCAATCACTGATAACACCTCCCCTGTGTACAGTTATCAGTGACTGACAGTTATGTACACACACTTAGACAGAGAATGCTATCAACTACTGATCTCACCTCCCCGTGTACAACTATCAGTGACTGATAGCTATCTATGTATACACACTTAGGCCTCTTTCACACGAACGTGTGTGCTCCGTGGCCGCATTGCGGATCCGCAATACACGGGCGCCGTTCTGTGGGCATTTCGCATCACGGATGCGGATCCATTCACTTGAATGGGTCCGCAAATCCGATGATGCGGAATGGTGCAGAACGGAAGCATGGAACAGAACCCTACGGAAGCACTACGGAGTGCTTCCGTGGGGTATCGTCCCGTACTTCCGTTCCTCAAAAAGATAGAACATGTCCTATCTTTTTGCGTAACGGGCGGATCGCGGACCCATTAAAGCACGGCCACGGGGAGCACACGTTCATGTGCAGGACGCCTTACACAGAGAATGCTATCAACCACTAATCTCGCCTCCCCCGTGTACAACTATCAGTGACTGAAAGCTATCTATGTATACACACTTAGGCTCCTTTCAGAAGTCTGTTTGAATGGTCTGGATCCGTTCTGCAATTATGAGGAACGGGTGCGGACCCATTCATTTTCAATGGGGCCGGAAAAGATGCGGACAGCACACAGTGTGTTGTCCACATCCGCACTTCCGTTCCTTGGCCCCGAACTTCCGGTCCGCGGCTCCGCAAAAAAATAGAACATGTCCTATTCTTGTCCCAGGAAACCATTTTAAATGTTGTGGCCTATTGCCAGGAGATACCTTAACATTCTGATTGAATCTGGGTTTACCTCTGCGACAAGGCTGATTATGAGAATGAAAAACTGTGAAGGGACCATAGCGCAATCAGAATATTATCGCATATCCTAGAATTAAACGGGTGTTCTGATTGTTTCTAGTTAACCTTTATCCACATAATAGGGATAACTATAAGATTGGTAAGGCTCTCACTGCAGGTACCCACACAGATCATGAAAACAAGGACCCCGTACCCTGCAAGGACCTCCAAATTGAATGGAGCGGCAGGTCAGTCATGCCCAGTTTCACACCATTCATCTCTATGGGACTACCAGAGATAGCGGAGTACAAACGCAAATGCAGTCCAATAGAGATGAATGAAGTAGCAGTGTATACTGTATGCTCGACCTGCTGCTCCATTCATTTTGAGAGTCCCCATTCTCAGGATAACTGTGGGTCCCTGCAGTCAGACCTTCCTCAGTTTAAGGGCTCTTTCACACGAGCGGATGCTGCGCATGGAATCCGATGCGTGAAAGAGAGCCAAGCCCCGCTCCGGACAGCAGAGACACGGAGCAGTAACATGACTGATAATGCTGTTTGCCTCTCTGATCTTTTTACTACAAAAACACAGTGACAACTTTATCTCGCTGTGATTTTGTAGTAAAAAGATCACAGAGAGGCAAAGAGCATTATCAGTCATGTTACTGCTCCGTGTCTCTACTGTCCGGAGCGGGGCTTGGCATTCTTTCACGCAGCGGATTCCACACACTGGATCCGCTCGTGTGAAAAAGCCCTAATAGTTATCCCTAACTATTATCCTTAAAGAGTCACTGTACTTTCACACTATTTGATTTGATTTACTAGAGAATGGTGTAAATATAACATTTGTTAAATCACTTAGTTTAAAAAATATGCTTGCATTCACCCGAAAAAGTTAGTAAAGTCATGGCCACTAGGGGTCTCACTTTCACCTAATTTGCTGTCCACTGCCTGTTGTCAAGCTAGATCCGTCCTTAGTAACAGACACAGAAGACGGCTGAGAGGAAATAGGGGCCTGTCAGAGCTAGCTGAGATCCTGAGCCTGATAAAATAACTGCTTCTATACTGCTTCTGAATTCACAGAAGCCTCCTGCCTTTCTGTAATTGTGATCTCTATGTCCTTATCTATTGTGTGAGCTGAAAACAAACTTAGTGGGAAGTATATCACAGCATTACAGTCCTGGCAGATTTCACAGAAGGAATACACTCCCTGCTTGTGAGAGAAATTAATCTAGCTGTGCAGCTGAAGAGGGGGAAAATTAGGCTGAAAAAAGACTTATCCCTTCACAGTTATGATTGTACAAAGAAGCACAACCATTAAGCAAACTTTTATTGAAAATTCAGATATGCTTTAACTACGTGAAATCGCCAGAATGACCCTTTAAGCCATAGCAATGAATCTTCTACCACAAAACTATACCAATCTGCTCAGCTCCTCCTGCTCTATAACATTGTGGTGACAGGTCCATTTTAAGGGAATGTCTAAGTGTAAATTCCTTGTCTAATATAGCATTCAGAAGGTTGTCACTGCTGACCGTGTGAGGTATAAAGTGAGTGTGTGTCTGCCGTTTCTAATGCTGCGCACACAGTAGCGACACCCATGTGGACTGCTGTCTGCGGTGATACATGGAGCTCTCAAGTGTTATGTTTCTTTTTTTTTATTCAGATAAATACAATTACAAGTAATGCATTTGAAAAGAAGTTACTGGAAGAAGATGAAGAGGAGCCTAAAGCTTTTGCAGAGAATCTACCCAGAATTCCAAAAAAGAAGCATTCTATACAGCTGGTTTACTGTGGCTCTGGGTATCATGGCATGCAGGTAAGGCTCTACTGTGCATCTGTGTCTAGGACACGACTGCATCATGCATTTGCACAACCACTGGTGGAAATGTACCAAAACTAGGACGTGGAGGAGTTGCCCATAGCAACCTTTTAGCGCTCTACTTATATTTGCCAGATGAAAGAGCTGCAATCTAATTGGTTGCCATGAGCAGCTCCTCCATTTCTCCTTTGTAGCAGTTTTAATAAATTGACGCAATCGGCTGTCCTCCAGCTGTGACTTCTCTTCTGGTGCTTGGATAATTCCTCGAAATATAGAAAACAAACTGCTGAGCCTGAGATTAAAAGCTGTGTCCCTACATGGCGAAACATGTAGGGACACAGGTTTTGAGTTTTAGGCAGGAGTTAGTCAGGGTGCCCATTAACAATTCTCTGAAATAAGAGATGTTTCATAACCAGATGATTTAAAACACTAGGAATATCTAGGTACAAGAGGTATAAGAAGTACATGGAGACTTGGCAATCGACCCTGAATCTGTTACTCCTGAAGTTTTAAACATGTTCCCAAGTAATATGTTGGTTTTTAAAAAATTGGAATAAAATTGAGTTTTAATAATACTAGTCAGAGGAGCTGCAAAAATACGCCTGGTCCAAGTGACCGTAAAAAATTTAAATTTATGGTAAATACTGGCGTAGCAACCCCTCTGAGGGAAATCTTTGTCATTTTCATGAGATTTAAAAGTGGCTCGGCAGCACCCGTGTAATAGCACCTGTGGCAATGTGAACATTAAGGCCTCTTTCACACGGGCGTTGCGGAAAAATGTGCGGGTGCGTTGCGGGAACACCCGCGATTTTTCCGCACGAGTGCAAAACATTGTAATGCGTTTTGCACTCGCGTGAGAAAAATCGTGCGTGTTTGGTACCCAAACCCGAACTTCTTCACAGAAGTTCGGGCTTGGGATCGGTGTTCTGTGGATTGTATTATTTTCCCTTATAACATGGTTATAAGGGAAAATAATAGCATTCTGAATACAGAATGCAAAGTAAAATAGCACTGGAGGGGTTAAAAAAAAATAAAAAATCATTTAACTCACCTTAATCCACTTGCTCGCGTAGCCCGGCATCTCCTTGTGTCTCCTTTGTTGACGGACCTGTGATGATGTCACTCCGGTCATCACATGGTACGTCACATGATCTTTTACCATGGTGAATCACCATGGTAAAAGATCATGTGACGTACCATGTGATGACCGGAGTGACGTCATCACAGGTCCTTCAACAAAGGAGACACAAGGAGATGCCGGGCTACGCGAGCAAGTGGATTAAGGTGAGTTAAATGATTTTATTATTTTTTTTAACCCCTCCAGTGCTATTTTACTTTGCATTCTGTATTCAGAATGCTATTATTTTCCCTTATAACCATGTTATAAGGGAAAATAATAATGATCGGGTCTCCATCCCGATCGTCTCCTAGCAACCGTGCGTGAAAATCGCACCGCATCCGCACTTGCTTGCGAATGCTTGCGATTTTCACGCAACCCCATTCACTTCTATGGGGCCTGCGTTGCGTGAAAAACGCAGAATATAGAACATGCTGCGATTTTCACGCAACGCATAAGTGATGCGTGAAAATCACCGCTCATGTGAACAGCCCCATAGAAATGAATGGGTCCGGATTCAGTGCGGGTGCAATGCGTTCACCTCCCGCATTGCACCCGCGCGGAAAACTCGCCCGTGTGAAAGGGGCCTAAGGGGTTGTTTCCCCAGGTTCCAGTCCGGGACTTAGGGCATGCTCATGTCCAGGGATACTATTTAATCCTGCTACTGGATCTTGGGTGTGTCTCACTCTGAAGAGTCTGTGTGCAGCAGAGGCCTGGTGAGGCTCTGTGTGAGTGGTCTCAGCCGGGTGGGCTGAGGGGCCACGAGGCTAGGCGATAGCCTGAACTTTGGGGGACGTGGTGATGCCTGTGAACAAGGATCATGAGGCCAGAGTCGGGAGGACTACTGGGCCACGATCCCCCCAAAGGTATTGAAGTGTCACAGCCTTGAGGTTGCTGAACTGAATGGCTGAGGAAAGCCGCATTTGTGTTCCATGTGTGAACAGGGCTCTCTAGGTGAGTAAGGGATACGCTTATGTGTTTAGTTAGAGCAGGCATCCTCAAACTGCGGCCCTCCAGCTGTTGCAAAACTACAACTCCCAGCATGCCCGAACAGCCTACAGGTATCAACCTACAGCAGGGCATTGTGGGAGTTGTAGTTTTACAACAGCTGGAGGGCCACAGTTTGAGGATGCCTGAGTTAGAGCCTAGCCGGGGAAGGATTTGTTATTTTGTGTGGATGTCACACGTGATAAGTTGAAGCTGCGACTTCTTAACCTGTGCTTTGCTAAAGTGTCTGAAATAAAGCAAGAGTTTGGACATTATAATTGTGTCTGCGAAGATATCTGTGAATGTGACCCCCTGAAAAGAGACGATCCCTAACACTAGTCATATATATATATATATATATATATATATATATAACAGCGTTCATGCTTATTGTGATTATGAATTGTTATAGAAATGTGAAGTTTATGTATTTTATTTGGTTTTCTGCAGATAAATAACTCAATTCCTTTGCCAACTATTGAAGGACAAATAGTTTCTGCCCTTGTAAAGGCACAATGTATTCCTGAGATTTGCTCTACTGACTTAAAGCGCGTGCGATTTCAGCGTTGTGCCCGCACAGACAAGGTGAGTAGTTTTTTAAAGGGTTTCTGTCACCAGAATTAGCCCTATTAAAGTAGCTGACATTAGCGATGTGCTAATGTCAGCTGAACCTAACCAGCCTATTCCTACTTTTAATAAATATATATAATATGCTAATTAGCCTCTAGGAGCAGGGGGGAGGGGCGTTGTTCCTGCTCCTCGAGGCTCCGTTCTCCCACCTCTGGCCACACCCTGCTACACTAGATTGACAGGGCCAGGCAGTCTTCACCTCCAACTGCCGGCCCTGTGCACTAGGGAATTCTCGTGCCGTTCAGTATTCGGTGCGAGCGCCCTTTACTCACTGCGCCTGCGCCGAATACTGAAGGCGCAGGCGCAAGATTTACACGGCAGACAGGGCCGGAAGTAGGAGACCAACGCTGCCTGGCCCTGTCAATCTAGTGTAGCAGGGCGTGGCTAGAGGTGGGAGAACGGAGCCTCGAGGAGCAGGAACAACGCCCCCCCCCCCCCCCCCCCTGCACCTTGAGGCTAATTAACATATTATAAACGTTTTATATTTCTGGAGTAACGGAGCATAGATAAAAGTAGGAATAGGCTAGTTAGGTTCAGCTGACATTAGCACATCGCTAATATCAGCTAGTTTAATAGGGTTAATTCTGGTGACAGAAACCCTTTAAGGCTTAATTATGTATTAAAATTATCTGTAAATCATGTTTTTATACATACTTTGACGTTTATGTATTTTTTTTTTGTGTGGTGACGTTTCATGTTCAGTATTCCTCTTCAGCTGGTTACCTGGTGTAGTGTACAGTCTCTTTAAAATCTGGTTCTGAATGCTCCTGGTATCTACTACGTCAGGGGTAGGCAACCTTCGGCACTCCAGCTGTTGTGATACTACAACTCCCAGCATGCATATTTGCTCTGCTCTTCTCAGAACTCTCAAAGAAATGAATGGAGTATGCTGGGAATTGTAGTTTCACAACAGCTGGAGTGCCGAAGGTTGCTGATCCCTGTACTACGTTGACCCTTTTTTCTAACATAGCGTCAGAAGAAAAGATGCTCTAGAATTGTTATTACATAGGAATGCAAGTAGTTACTAAATCAGACATTTCAGGAGAGGTGACCGGACCTCTCTAAGCTGTAAAGACGCTGTGATTATAATACCCCTGTGCTAAAGGCATTCAAACTAGGTGGAGCAGTCGTATCTTGTAAACCAGAGGCAATGGGGGAGATTTATCAAACTGGTGTAAAGTAGACCTGGCGTAGTTGCCCGTAGCAACCAATCAGATTCCACTTCACATTTTTCATAGCTCCTTTGGAAAATGAAAGGTGGAATCTGATTGGTTGCTATGGGCAACTACGCCAGTTCTACATTACTGGCTTCCCCCAGCCCTCCACATCACTGCTGCCTAAAAGGTTCTGTAGGTATTATCCTATAACCTGTGATGACAGGAGGTTGCACAGTGCTGTACATCTTGTCTTCTTTATGGTGGGTCTAAAACTATTTCTCTACCATGGGCCTTCTTGCCCCTATGACACAAAATGGCACAATTTAGTGAATATAGGGTAACATAGTAACATAGTAAATAAGGCCAAAAAAAGACATTTGTCCATCCAGTTCGGCCTGTCATCCTGCAAGTTGATCCAGAGGAAGGCAAAAAAAAACAAACCTGTGAGGTAGAAGCCAATTTTCCCCACTTTAGGGGAATAAAAAATTCCTTCCCGACTCCAATCAGGCAATCAGAATAACTCCCTGGATCAACGACCCCTCTCTAGTAGCTATATCCTGTAATATTATTACGCTCCTGAAATACATCCAGGCCCCTCTTGAATTCCTTTATTGTACTCACCATCACCACCTCCTCAGGCAGAGAGTTCCATAGTCTCACTGCTCTTACCGTAAAGAATCCTCTTCTATGCAGACGCAGAGGATGTCCCCTCGTCAGTTACAGTCCTGGGGATAAATAGATGATGGGATAGATCTCTGTACTGACCCCTGATATATTTATACATGGTAATTAGATCTCCCCTCGGTCGTCTTTTTTCTAAAGTGAATAACCCTAATTTTGATAATCTTTCAGGGTACTGTAGTTGCCTCATTCCAGTTATTACTTTAGTTGCCCTCCTCTGGACCCTCTCCAGCTCTGCTATGTCTGCCTTGTTCACAGGAGCCCAGAACTGTACACAGTACTCCATGTGTGGTCTGACTAGCGACTTGTAAAGTGGTAGGACTATGTTCTCATCACAGGCATCTACACTTTTTTCTGATGTGCTCAACAAGGGAGAAAAGTTTATTGGAAAGAGTGAGGAGCATGGTGGAAAATGGGACGGGCTCAAAGTGTCTATCCCTGCAGCACATGTACCCTCCGGCCTGAGCCGCTGGGAGAAATGTGGTGCAGGTCCAGACAGCTGGTGTAAGCTTATGCCTTTTACAGGCTTAGTACATTTGGGGCACAGCGGTTTTTGAAAAAACTCTACTGCAGTTTTTGATGCACTTTTTTGAGCCAGAGTCCTTCCTTTACATTCCCCATTCCTTTTTTTTTAAAGATTTTATTTCTAATTTAATATACGGTACACAACCAACAAAAAACATTTTTACAATACAGTGTAAAATTTCGGTTGCATATTTGTTATCATATTATAAATTTGTTGCAAAGGAGGACATAAGGAACACTCCCACTTAAAGGGATTGTCTGCTTTATTTATCTTGATGGCCTATGGATTCAAGTGTATAGGAAGGAGCCGTTCCATAGAGTGAATGGGGCGGCTTACTTTTGGGACGGCGATGGTGAGCAGGTAAACAATGAAGAGAAGGCATCACTCCCACGAGTGCGGCCTTCTCTTCAAACAGCTGATCGGCAGGGTGCCAGGTCCTAAAGGTTGGTCATCAATATGAATAAAGCGAACAACCCCTTTATGTAACCCACCAAATCTTGAATCTGTGGCACATTCCCGTTTCTTTTGAATCCACTTCTGGTTTTGGCAAAAAAAATAAAAATTCTGTGTGAAACCACCCTAACATTCATGGTTTTATTCTGGTCATGTTGCATTTTTCACAGATAGTCTGCTTGTTATCCCTACTACAAAGTTAAAGGGGTATTCTCATCTTGAAGATCATAGTTAAACTATATGTTTGCCAGGTACCCCTCCTACTTCCCCTTCTATGATTCTCTTCTCCATTAGTTACGGCAACATCATTGCGCTGCTAGAGTGGTGGCCACGCTGGCGCAAATGCCTCTGTCCTTGTTTCTATGTGTCTGGCCAGGCCACCGGGACCGCGCAGTGCTTGCCCATTACAGTAGCTCCCAGGACGGTCACTGTGCTGTAGAAGTGAACGGCCGGCTTCCAGGTGCAATCTGTGAAGCCGTTCTATATTGCTGCTCTACTGTGCAGGTACCTAGGGGAGCCTCTGCTACCTCCTCACAGAACGGAGCTCCAGGGACACAATGGGCAGCTCAGACACTGTTACAAGAAAATCTCCCACCACAGCCCTCCTACCTCCTTAGACTTGAACATATCACCCTCCTCTGCCATTGAGGGGTGCAGCAGAGGAATTACAGCACATGTCGCTCAGCCGGGATGAGCAGTGCTGTAATCTTCAGTCATGGTCTGAATAAGGTAAGAAGGGAGAGATAAGAAGTGCTCCACACACAGTAGCAGAAACCTGAGAGCTGCTCCCAGATAACATCTCCCAGTCTGAAGAACTTCTACTACAAGTCAACTGAGCTATCACACGCATAACTCCAGGGCTGCAGATAACTCTGGTGATTGTGCAGCGCCCAGTTCTCCTGGCCTCCTCCTGACTAAACACACACAAAGCCATTTGTCAGGTATGACCAGGAGCAGCATCTTGTACTGGTATAGTTCATGTAGCAGCATCGGGAGAGCGCACATATCATGTGATAGAAGGGGAAGCGTGCTGCCCACATAGTTTCAGAGAATGGGGAACAAGGAAGAGAAAAAGTAGGCAGCAGAAGACCAAAGTGGTGAGATGGGAATACCCCTTTAAGTTTTTATTTTCTTAGAACAGTTTTGGGGGAAAAAAAGCTAAACTCTGATCGTCCGCTAGGAGAAATGGATGTACGCCACTTGGCTTCTCTAGGGAGAAACTCAGCAACAAGGAAAACCCCAAGGAAGGGCTTGTTACAGAATCACAGTGTACTGTACTTTTGTGTTCTTCATTGCCCAGGTTGTACGCGTGTGATGATGCATTACGTTCATGCCAGTACTGATGTGACATCGCATAATCTTGTATTTACATGATTTCATACTATTCCTGATGTCAACGAAAAGCTAGCGTTTGGAAGACCTGAGTAAAAAACGGTTCTCGGTTGCACTACAGGTGCTTCTCATTGCAGGAACTTAACCCAGAACCTGGACTTGTACTGGAACTTCACCTTGGTGTTTGAGATGCATTAGGCTACTTTCACACTAGCGTTCATAGCGGGTCCGTCTGATGTCTGCTCAGACGGATCCGCTCCTATAATGCAGACGTTTGCATCCGTTCAGAACGGATCCGTCTGCATTATTACTTAGAAAAATTTCTAAGTGTGAAAGTAGCCTGAGCGGATCCGTTCAGACTTTACATTGAAAGTCAATGGGGGACGGATCCGCTTGAAGATTGAGCCATATGGTGTCATCTTCAAGCGGATCCGTCCCCATTAACTTCCATTGTAAGTCTGGACGGATCCGCTCGCCTCCGCACGGCCAGCCGGACACCCGAACGCTGCAAGCAGCGTTCAGGTGTCCGCTCACTGAGCGGAGGCTGAGCGCTGGCAGGCGGATGCATTCTCAGTGGATCCGCCTCCACTGAGAATGCATTAGGGCCGGACGGCTGCGTTCAGGGCCGCTTGTGAGCCCCTTCAAACGGAGCTCACGAGCGGACACCTGAACGCAGGTGTGAAAGTAGCCTAAGGCCTCTTGTATATAATCTCTAGAACAAAGAATTCAAAGTAATATTTTTTTCTTTTTTTTTGTATTGTTTGTTCGCTAGGGAGTTTCTGCTTTGGCTCAAGTTATCTCCGTAAGACTATTTGACTACTGTGCAAATCCTGTGGAGGTTATCAACTCTTACCTGCCCCCGGAAATCCGTGTCCTAGGTAGTAAAACCAAGTCATCTCAAATCCAACAAATATTCTTCTTATCGCAGTGAGTTAGTTCACTATAGCACTAACTATTTTTTCTTTTTTTCTTGTTTGTACCCAGGTGTAAAAAGAGCGACCAAGGGCTTCAATGCTAAAATCATGTGTGATGCCCGGACCTATTCGTACACACTGCCCACATTTGCTTTGTCGAGGAGTGCCAGCTCTGCTCCTGACTCCAACTTCCGTTTGTCCCAAGAAGACTTCCACCACGTCAACGGACTTCTTTCTTTCTATAAAGGAACACACAATTTCCACAACTTCACAAGAGGCAAATTGTCGGATGACCCCAGCGCCCGTAGGCACATGTACACAATCTCCTGCTCGGAGCCGTTTGTCCGCCACGGCGTGGAATTTGCACGAATTGTAATTACAGGACAAAGCTTCATGCTACACCAGATCCGTAAAATGGTTGGTCTTATCATAGCCGTGGTGAAAGGGGCTGTTACACCTGAGCTTCTTCCTCAGTCAGTGCAAGGAAAAAAGATGAACCTCCCCCTGGCTCCAGCATTAGGGTTGGTTTTGGAGTGCACACATTTTGACGGCCATAACCGACGTTGCCTTAGCAGTCAGTCCACCCGTACAGTTACCTGGGAAGAGTTTTTGCCTGCAGTTGAAGCCTTCAGGGAGGAGAAGATCATGCCGGTCATTATTGAGGGTGAACTTCGAGATCTTTCCATTTCTTCCTGGTTGCAGCAGAATGTTTAGTGAATACACATTCTTTTAATATAAAATAAGACATGGGCAGATTTTTTATTTATAACTTAGAATTGTATAAATTATGAATATGTTTCAGTTTTTTTGGTATAAACATATTTATTTAACTGCTAGATAAAAACCTTTCAGATCTTTCCATGTTTCAGTAATTTAGCCCGTCTTCTGTGAAATCCGATCATCAAATGACTTCAGTATGCCAGGGGCGGCTGCTTGGACCCGTGGGGGTCAGCTGTTACCATCGGCTGCAATACATGGCCCAGAGCGAGAGACGAGTATGACCATTTAAATGTCAATGCATGAAGTTTTTCTTTAGTGCTCACGGCCAATTGACTTCTCTACTGAGCAGTAATAGGCTTGCTATAGAGATTCATGGGGTCTCCACCGTACATCCATATGAAGTTTTTTTTCTGTCCGATTCTGTATTAAACCAGCAACAAAGAAACAAAAAAAAAAAACATTGCTGCCAACCCAAACGGCATGGCTGGATTCACGCAATGCGTCTTGACAGTCTTGCATGACATTTTCAGCAGCGTCTTTCACATTGAGATGTTTAAAGTCTATCATAAAATTTAGAAGAAATCGACAAACAGTTTTTTTATTTGTGGTTTTGTTCCAAATGGTAGCTTGGTCTCGGTATGGCTTTTTTCTTACCATAGGTTTTTCTATGAAACTTCAAAAATGCCCGAAAAAAACATTTTTACAAAAGGTCACTAAGTAAAAATGCCACCAAAAACGGCTTGTAAAAAGTGCCTTTAACAACACTAGAAAAGCATGGCGGTTTGCACAAGCATATTAAAATACTGTAGAAAAGTGTGTGTGAAAGAGCCTTTAGTATAGTCCCTCCCCGATCCCCCAAAGCTACTCATGTGATCAGAAAGGAGAACTTGTTTTAAGACTTAAAGGGGTTTTCTGAGACTTTATAAATGATGACCTATCCTCAGGATAGGTCATTGGTATCTGATCAGTGGGGCTCCGACACCCTGGACCCCCCGCCGATCAGCTGTTTGAGAAGGCAGTGGCACTCGCAGTAGCGTTGCGGCCTTCTCTCAGCTTTTCCTAGGCCAGTGACGACATGTTCATCTGTCACGTGGCCTAGGAGCAGCTCAGCCCCATAGAAGTGAATGGGGCTGAGCGCGATACCAAGCGCAGCCGATATACTATGTACGGCTCTGTGCTTGGTAAACATGGAGAAGGCAGCAGCACTCACAGGAACGCCAGTGCCTTCTCAAACAGCTGATCAGCAGTGGTCCCAGGTGTTGGACCCCCACCGATCAGATACTGATGACCTATCCAGGAGAATAGGTCATCAGTGATAAAGTCTCGGAAAACCCCTTTAATTCCTAAAACAAGTTCTCCTTTCTGATGCGGTCACTTTATTAGATCACATGAGTAGCTTTGGGGGATTGGGGAGGGACTATACTAAGGGCTCTTTCACGCATACTTTTCGTCAGTATTTTAAAGGTTTTTCCTCTACGTTTATCTTTTACACCAGAAAACCGATGACATACACACTAAACATGTCCATAGAGTTACATTACTAAGATGGCCAAAAGAGTGTCTTCTTGGCGTCTAACTGGCTGGTATATGTCAGTTACCTAAAAAAAGACAGTATGGAATAGCATAGTAGACTTCACTATTCCATACAATGGCATCCATTTAAAAAATACCTATCTTTAACAGATGGCATAAAAGCCACGTATAATGTCCACCACTGGCCCCCATTAAACTTATGTGCCGAGAAGCTCCCAGGACGTCCCTGTCCATATACTGTATGGATAGTTATCACTGGGTCCCCCAGCAGAGAACCCCCCAGCATTGTAGCAGACAAATCCCAGCCCCTATGAGGAGTCCTGACCTACAGCCTCTTCTGAGCACAGGGTGACCCGTTGGGCATGAGAAGAGGGGCCCTGGGATCTGGATCCGATTGTCATTACACGGGAGCTCTATAGGAAGATCCCTAGGAACCCAGACTGGTCATGTAAAGTTGCTGCTTCCAAGACTTCAGGGCTCAGAGAATAGCTCCACTGACAGTGGTGGGGTTTATGGTGTGGATGTGCAGGAGAAGGTGGCAGTATTATGCAGTGGCCAGCTTCATCTTCTTAACCTTGCATGGTCCCGCCACTAAAGAAGGCCTACCGCAGCTTATACTGGGGGCCCTACAGTAATTGCAGTGATGTCTCTCCCTATATGCGGATGGGGTGGACTACAGACACCAGGAGTCACCGGTGTATGCCTACACAGTGGGGTACGTTTCTGCATTTTATCGGTGGTATTCGTCAGAAGTCCTCATGACGTATACATCGGAATGCCCTTAACACAATGTGAACATAGCCCAAAAACAATTAGATTTTGGTCCTAATAATGCTAAACACTGTAAAATTCTAAAACATCTACCTGTCAAAAAAAAAAAGCTATACATTTTGGTCCAAAGCTAAGTGGTTCTTCCCACATTTGGATGTACCATTACATCGGAGGGGAGGGCTCTCCCAGTCAGCCCATTGATGGCCATATGACACCTAAGCAAAGCATTATAAATGTGATCAACTGATTGCAGAATAAAAGACCATCTGTCCCCTCTCCTGATATGTCTGTTTTAGTAACTACTTGCCTTCCCCATGTAATAACTATTCTGGAGCCTCTATTCGTATGACTCTATGATGTGCCATTCTTCTCTTATTCCTGCTAGAAAGTTATGGCTAAAGGTACAGATGGGTGTTGCCAGTTTGGGGGCTGTCCCTGCACAGTCTGACCCTATCCAATAAGTGCTGTCATTGTCAGACTGTGCAGGGACACCCCCCTAACCGGTAACTCCATCTGTACCTTTATCCATAAACGTCTAGCAGGAATAGGCATCAGAATCGTTATTACATGGGGAATGCAAGTAGTTACTAAAACAGACCTGTCAGGAGAGGGGACAGGTCCTCTTTAATCAAAGTTTAATAACACTTCCAAAAATTAAGCCCCCCCTAAAAAAAATAATTACAATGACAATTACAATTATTTGCAAATTGGCAAAAAAGACACATTTGGTATTGCCACTGGGCTTGAGCAAATCGACCTTTGGATCATAGATCTGAAGTCAATGCATTCAGATACCCTGATTTCAATACTGTTTCCATACAGCATTAAAATGTATTGGCTCTGTGGAGCCTGAAGTCGCGTAAGACTACGGGGAATTCCTACTGGATTTCTATCTGCGTATTTAAAAACTATTTAAAGGGAACGTGTCACCTCAAAAATGCATCTACATCCCCCAGCAGTACCTCATAGTAACCAGCAGTTTGTTAATAATCATATGCTTCATCCCGTTGTCCGATGCTGCGTAAGTTCAAAAAAACGCAGTTTTATTCTCCATCAGCGCTATAGTGCCGGCCAGCTTGAAGTCAAGGAGGCAGCGGTTCCTTGCTTCATGTCAAGGTAACCACGCCACCTAACCGTCCCCTCTTGCCTGAGAGTGACAGCCTGCAGTGCGGCCGCGATTCCCTAAGTCTCACGCATGCGCGGTGCGCTTTGTAGTAATGCGCAATCCCATCTCCTGCTGCCGCTGTTAGCCGGGTTTCAGCGGCGTGATGCGCATGCGCGAGACTTGGGAAACCGCGGCCGCACTACAGGCTGTCACTCTAAGGTAAGAGGGGACATATTTTGTATCACTTTCTGTGTAACAAAGTATACAATATCATCAAGGGGGTTTTCCAGCACCCCACCGCTCAGCTGTTTTGGGCCACCTGCGCAGGAAACAGAAAGCCCTGTGCACTGTGTAGTGGCTGTGCCGGGGTACTGCAGCTCAGCCCCCATTCTTTTTAGGCCTAGTTCACACGTCCGTGTTTGGTCAGTGATTTCCATCAGTGATTGTGAGCCAAAGCCAGGAGTGGAGCTTCCACAGACACAAGGTATAAGGCCTCTTGCAGACGAATGTAAGGGCTCCGTTGTCGCATTGCGTATCCGCAATACACGGGCACCGTTCTGTGTGCATTCCACATCACGGATGCGGACCAATTGACTTCAATGGGTCCACAAATCCGGAGATGCGGAACGGAAGCAGTGAACGGAAGCACTACGGAGTGCTTCTGTGGTGTTCCGTTCCGTAAAAAGATAGAACTTGTCCTATCTTTTTGCGGAACGGACAGATCGCGGACCCTATTCGAGTGAATGGGGTCGCGATCCTCATGCGGCTGGCCCAGGGTCGGTGCCCGTGCATTGCGGGCCGCAGCGCAGGCACGGAGGCCTTACGTTCGTCTGCAAGAGGCCTAAGGGAAAGATATGCACCTGTTCTGTGTTTGGAGCCGCACCTGGTTTTGACTTAGGCCTCATGCACACGACCATTGTGTGCATCCGTGGCCGTTGTGCCGTTTTCAGTGTTTTTTCGCGGACCCATTGACTTTCAATGGGTCCGTGGAAAAATCGGAAAATGCACCGTTTTGCACCCGAGACCGTGATCCGTGTATCCTGTCCGTCAAAAAAATATGACCTGTCCTATTTTTTTGACGGACAACGGTTCACGGACCCATTCAAGTCAATGGGTCCGTGAAAGAACACGTATGCACACAAGATTGGCATCCGTGATCCATAGGTTACTTTTTATGCAGACGGATCCGAAGATCCGTCTGCATAAAAGCTTTTTCATAGCTGAGTTTTCACTTCGTGAAAACTCAGAACCGACAGTATATTCTAACACAGAGGCGTCCCCATGGTGATGGGGACGCTTCAGGTTAGAATATACTAAAAGAACTGTGTACATGACTGCCCCCTGCTGCCTGGCAGGTGCTGCCAGGCAGCAGGGGGCAGCCCCCCCCCCTGTAGTTAACACATTGGTGGCCAGTGGGCCCCCCCCCTGTAGTTAACACATTGGTGGCCAGTGCGGCCGCCCCCCCCTCCCTCCCCTGTAGTTAACTCGTTGGTGGCCAGTGGGCCCCCCTCCCTCCCCTGTAGTTAACTCGTTGGTGGCCAGTGCGGCCGGCCCCCCTCCCTCCCCTGTAGTTAACTTGTTGGTGGCCAGTGGGTCCTCTCCCCTCCCTCCCCCTTCTAATTAAAATCTCCCCCCCTATCATTGGTGGCAGCGGAGAGTACCGATCGGAGTCCCAGTTTAATCGCTGGGGCTCCGATCGGTAACCATGGCAACCAGGACACTACTGCTGTCCCGGTTGCCATGGTTACTTAGCAATTTGTAGAACCATCATACTTACCTGGAGCTGCGATGTCTGCGTCCGGCCGGGAGCTCCTCCTACTGGTAAGTGACAGGTCATTAAGCAATGCGCCGCACAGACCTGTCACTTACCAGTAGGAGGAGCTCCCGGCCGGACGCAGACATCGCAGCTCGCAGGTAAGTATAATGGTTCTACAAATTGCTAAGTAACCATGGCAACCGGGACAGCAGTAGCGTCCTGGTTGCCATGGTTACCGATCGGAGCCCCAGCGATTAAACTGGGACTCCGATCGGTACTCTCCGCTGCCACCAATGATAGGGGGGGAGATTTTAATTAGGAGGGGGAGGGAGGGGAGAGGGCCCACTGGCCACCAACGAGTTAACTACAGGGGAGGGAGGGGGGGCCCACTGGCCACCAACGAGTTAACTACAGGGGAGGGAGGGGGGCCCACTGGCCACCAATGAGTTAACTACAGGGGAGGGGAGGGGGCGGCCGCACTGGCCACCAATGTGTTAACTACGGGGGGGGGCTGCTGCCTGGCAGCAGGGGGCAGTCATGTACACAGTTCTTTTAGTATATTCTAACCTGAAGCGTCCCCATCACCATGGGAACGCCTCTGTGTTAGAATATACTGTCGCATTTGAGTTTCACGATGTAACTCAAATCCGACGGTATATTCTAACATAGAGGCGTTCCCATGGTGATGGGGACGCTTCAAGTTAAAATATACCATCGGATTGGAGAAAACTCCGATCCTATGGTATATTAACTCCTGACTTTACATTGAAAGTCAATGGGGGACGGATCCGTTTGAAATTGCACCATATTGTGTCAACGTCAAACGGATCCGTCCCCATTGACTTGCATTGTAATTCAGGACGGATCCGTTTGGCTCCGCACGGCCAGGCGGACACCAAAACGACTGTTTTTTCATGTCTGTGGATCCTCCAAAAATCAAGGAAGACCCACGGACGAAAAAACGGTCACGGAAAAACGGAACCCGGTCGTGTGCATGAGGCCAAACACTGATGGAAATCACTGATCAAACACTGAAGTGTGAATTAGGCCTAACCAGAATGGGAGCTGAGCTGCAGTTTGCTGGCACTGGAGCAACACAGTAGACAAAGCCTTCTGTGTGATGCTGGCGGCTTCCCCGAACGGCTGATCGGTGGGGGTGCCGGGTGTTGCATTCCACCAATCTGATATTGATAGGCCATAAGTATCTAAGTACTGGAAAATCCCTTTAGGATCATTATACATATGAAAATCATCCTGACGTTTATTTATTTTGGGTAAAAAAAGCCAGAATAAGGCCTCATGCACACAACGGTCTGTGTGTATTACGTATTTTGCGGAACGGAGCAGCTGCCCCCTAATAGAACAGTCCTATCCTTGTACGTAATGCGGACAATAATAGGACATGTTATATTTTTTGCGGAATGGAAATACGACCAATAGGAAACAGAATGCACAAGGAGTAACTTCCGTTTTTTTTGCGGACCCATTGAAATGAATGGTTCCCGTATACAGTCCGCAAAAAAACGGAACAGACAGCGAAAGAATATACGTTCGTGTGCAAGAGCCCTAAGTAATTCAAAATGTTCTTTATTGGTCACCTGCGGTTCTTTATGGTGTTTTCCCCCAGAAACCGCCTAAAAAGATTCCAAGACCTACAGGGCTCACGCATACCACCCTGGTTTGGGTCCGACTCCGCACCCGATCTGCATTTTTTGTGGGTCGGTTGCAGACCCATTCACTTTAATAGGGCCACAAAAGATGCAGACAGCACCCCATGCATGTTCGTTCCATGCCGTCCGTATCCGACAAGGATAGGACTGTTCTGTCAGGGGCCAGCCCTTCCGTTTGGCAAAACGCACACAGCCGGTATCCGTATTTTGTGGATCCACAATATGCGGACTGTAAAAAAGCTAATGGTCATGTGCATGAGTCCTAAGGGTGAGTTCACATCACAGTTTATTTTTCCGTTCTTCCGGTCCTCCAGAAAATAAAGAGAAAAAATAAACGGATCAGTTATGCACATTTGGCATCCGTTTGAGCCATTTCCATCTGAGATCCTATAGTTTAGACAAGAAAAAAAAGTCCTGCGTGCAGGATCCAGTCGGATATGGCTCAAACAGATGCCAAATTCAGGATCCGTTTTTTTTTCTTAAGGCTACTTTCACATCTGCGTTTTGCTGTACGGTTTTGGGAGCCGTCAGAGGATCTCAAAACCGCAGCAAAAGGCTTCAGTTTTCTCCCCATTTATTTTCAATGGGGACAAAACTGAATGAACTTGAACGGAGAGCACCAGGATGCATTCCGCTCCGTTGCGTTCCCATGACGCACAAAAGCAGCGTTTTTGAGTGCGTCATGGCATACTGATCAAGACGGATCCGGCATGATACATAATGTAAGTCAATGGTGCCAGATGCGTTTTTCCGGACACGATCATGGATATGTTGGAGATAATACAGCCGGATCTGTTCTGAACCGATGCGTTTTTTCGGACACGATCATGGATATGTTGGAGATGATACAGCCGGATCCGTTCTGAACCTATGCGTTTTTGCTGATCCCCTGACGGATCCAGATAAAGGCAGATGTGAAAGTAGCCTTATTTTTCTGTTCTTCTAAGGGATCAAAAGAAAGGAAAAATAAATAAAGCGTGATGTGAACCCAGACTGGAAAATACAAAAATACCACAGGCCTGTCTTCTCCACACCTGTGTCTGCAGTCACATCTGGAGCTGCTGCGCTGTCAAGAAAGGCCACGTGCAGAAAAACACCATTACAAGCCTGTTGTTTATAGGGTTAAACCTCCTCAGAAATAAATCTATGGGGTTAATAAAGGACAGGTGGTGACAAGTCTCCAGCCACAGTGATGGAGTGTGAGGGGACACTGCAGGGTGTACGGTCTGACGTGCGGGAGGAGGCGGGGGAGACATGAGGTGAGGGGAGGGTCGTGCGGCCGCCTCCCTCCGCCGGAGCCCTCGTCTGTCTATGGAGGAGTACACGGAGGTGGCCGCTGCTGCGGCCGGGAAACTGCTCGCCTACAGCAAGGACCGGGCGGCCTGGAACCTGTGCAGGAAAACTGTAAGCCAAGGCACCGGGAGACTACAACTCCCAGCATGGCATAGGGATATGTGGTATTCTCACCAGTAGTATATGTGTGCGCTATTCTACAAGCTGCGGGGACCGGTGAGGTGATCAGAACCCAGTCATTGTAATAGACTCATAATAACCCAGTCATTGCTATAGTCATGGAGAACTCAGCTGTGGAGTTATCCTTACTGTAATACCGAGAACATCCTGCTGGAGGAGCTCATCCATATCTAATCTATCTATCTATCTGTCTGTCTATCTATCTATCTATCTATCTATCTATCTATCTATCTATCTATCTATCTATCTATATCTCATATCTATCTATCTATCTATCTAATCTGTCTATCTAATCTGTCTATCTATCTATCTCTATCTCATATCTATCTAATCTGTCTATCTATCTATCTATCTATCTATCTATCTATCTATCTATCTATCTATCTATCTATCTATCTATCTATCTATCTATCTAATCTGTCTATCTATCTATCTATCTATCTATCTATCTATCTATCTATCTATCTATCTATCTATCTATCTATCTATCTCTATCTAAGGATACTTTCACACTAGCGTTATTTTTTTCCGGCATAGAGTTCCGTCCTAGGGGCTCTATACCGGAAAAGAACGGATCAGTTTTATCCTAATGCATTCTGAATGGAGAGTAATCCGTTCAGGATGCATCAGGATGTCTTCACTTCAGTCTTTTTGACTGATCAGGACGGAGATAATACCGCAGCATGCTACGGTTTTATCTCCGTCCAAAATTCCGGAACACTTTGCCGGCATTAATTTACATTGAAATGTATTAGTGCCGGATCCGGCATTAAAAATACCGCAATGCCGGATCCGTCCTTCCGGCTGCACATGTGCAGACCTTTAAAAATGTAAAAAAAAATAAAAATAGAAACGGATCTGTTTGTCCGTATGACAAACGGACAGATGGATCCGTCTACAAATGCTGTCCGTTTTCCATGCAGATTTCCGGAACTGCTTGCCGGATCACTCTGGCGCAAGTGTGAAATTACCCTAATCTATTTCTATCTAATCACTATCGAATCTATCACTATCTAATTTATCACTATTAGTGTTGAGCGAACCCGAACTGTAAAGTTCGGTCCGTACCGAACTTTGCGAGTTCGAGGACCCGAACCCGAACTTTTCCGAAAAAGTTTGGGTTCGAGTTCAGTGTTCGGGCACTTAATAAAACTTTTGAAAGGCTGCAGGGCAGCCAATCAACAAGTTTTTAAGCTGTGGGAATTTAGAAGCCATCAAAGCCATGCTTAGTAATGGCATGGCTGTGATTGGCCGGTGCATCATGTGACCCAGCCTCTATAAAAGCTGGATCACGCCCATCAGCTCTGAGTAGTGCAGGGACAGAAAGCAGGCAGCTGAAATGAGGGACAGTGTTAGGAATCTGACTATTTGTTTTGTGGGTGACCTATAATGATTGTTTGTGGGTGCAATATACCAGCTTTGTACCCTTGACACAGAAATATAATAATTAATCTGGCTGTTAACCCCTTACGGACACATGACGTACCGGTACGGCATGTTTCCCGAGTCCTTTAGGACACATGACGTACTGGTAAGTCATGTGTTGTTCCGATCACCACCGCCGGTGGTGATCGGAACAAGGTGCCTGCTCAAATCATTGAGCAGGCACCTCGGCTTAATGCGCGGGGGGGGGGGGTCCCATGTCGACGATCGCCGCAAACCGCAGGTCAATTCAGACCAGCGGTTTGCGGCAATTCAATGTTGCGGTGGTCGGCGGTGCCATCGGGTCCCCATGGGGCTGTGGGGGGGACCCGATGGAATGGAAGGCAGCGCGATGCCTAAGGAAGGCAGCGCAATGCCTAAGGAAGGCACCGCGCTGCCTTCCGGTGAGGAGCCTGTGAGATCCACCCCCCTGGATCTCAGAGGCCGGAAGCTGTATGAGTAATACACACTGTATTACTCATACAGCCAATGCAATCCAATACAGAAGTATTGGAATGCATTGTAAAGGATTAGACCCCCAAAAGTTCAAGTCCCAAAGTGGGACAAAAAGTGAAAAAAAAGGTTAAAAAAATAAAGTTTCCCCCCCAAAAATTAAAAGTTTAAAGTAAAAATAAACATAAACGTCATTTTCTCCAAATAAAGTTAAAATAAATTGGTAAAAAATAGGGGGGGTAAAAAGTATACATATTAGGAATCACCGCGTCCGTATCGACCGGCTCTATAAACATATCACATGACCTAACCCCTCAGATGAACACCGTAAAAAATTAAATATAAAAACTGTGCTAAATAAAACATTTTTTTTGTCACCTTACATCACAAAAAGCACAACAGCAAGCGATCAAAAAGGCGTTTGCCCACCAAAATAGTACCAATCTAACCGTCAACTCATCCCGCAAAAAATGAGCCCCTACCTGAGACAATCGCCCAAAAAATAAAAAAACTATGGCTCAGAATATGGAGACACTAAAACATCATTTTTTTTGTTTTAAAAAAGCTGTTATTGTGTAAAACTTACATAAATATAAAAAAAGTATACATATTTGGTATAGCCGCGTTTGACCGGCTCTATAAAAATATCACATGACCTAACCCCTCAGATGAACACTGTAAAAAAATTAAAATAAAAACTGTGCTAAATAAACCATTTTTTGTCACCTTACATCACAAAAAGTGTAATAGCAAGCGATCAAAAAGTCACACGCACCCCAAAATAGTGCCAATAAAACCGTCATCTCATCCCGCAAAAATCATACCCTACCCAAGGTAATCGCCCAAAAACTGAAAAAATTATGGCTCTCAGACTATGGAAACACTAAAACATTATTTTTTTTGCTTCAAAAAAGAAATCATTGTGTAAAACTTACATAAATAAAAAAAGTATACATATTGGGTATCGCCGCATCCGTGACAACCTGGTCTATAAAAATATCACATGATATAACCTGTCAGATGAATGTTGTAAATAACAAAAAATAAAAACGGTGCCAAAACAGCTATTTCTTGTTATCTTGCCTCACAAAAAGTGTAATACAGGGAGTGCAGAATTATTAGGCAAGTTGTATTTTTCAGGATTCATTTTATTATTGAACAACAACCATGTTCTCAATGAACCCAAAAAACTCATTAATATCAAAGCTGAATATTTTTGGAAGTAGTTTTTAGTTTGTTTTTAGTTTTAGCTATTTTAGGGGGATATCTGTGTGTGCAGGTGACTATTACTGTGCATAATTATTAGGCAACTTAACAAAAAACAAATATATACTTATTTCAATTATTTATTTTTACCAGTGAAACCAATATAACATCTCAACATTCACAAATATACATTTCTGACATTCAAAAACAAAACAAAAACAAATCAGTGACCAATATAGCCACCTTTCTTTGCAAGGACACTTAAAAGCCTGCCATCCATGGATTCTGTCAGTGTTTTGATCTGTTCACCATCAACATTGCGTGCAGCAGCAACCACAGCCTCCCAGACACTGTTCAGAGAGGTGTACTGTTTTCCCTCCTTGTAAATCTCACATTTGATGATGGACCACAGGTTCTCAATGGGGTTCAGATCAGGTGAACAAGGAGGCCATGTCATTAGATTTTCTTCTTTTATACCCTTTCTTGCCAGCCACGCTGTGTAGTACTTGGACGCGTGTGATGGAGCATTGTCCTGCATGAAAATCATGTTTTTCTTGAAGGATGCAGACTTCTTCCTGTACCACTGCTTGAAGAAGGTGTCTTCCAGAAACTGGCAGTAGGACTGGGAGTTGAGCTTGACTCCATCCTCAACCCGAAAAGGCCCTACAAGCTCATCTTTGATGATACCAGCCCAAACCAGTACTCCACCTCCACCTTGCTGGCATCTGAGTCGGACTGGAGCTCTCTGCCCTTTACCAATCCAGCCACGGGGCCATCTATCTGGCCCATCAAGACTCACTCTCATTTCATCAGTCCATAAAACCTTAGAAAAATCAGTCTTGAGATATTTCTTGGCCCAGTCTTGACGTTTCAGCTTGTGTGTCTTGTTCAGTGGTGGTCGTCTTTCAGCCTTTCTTACCTTGGCCATGTCTCTGAGTATTGCACACCTTGTGCTTTTGGGCACTCCAGTGATGTTGCAGCTCTGAAATATGGCCAAACTGGTGGCAAGTGGCATCTTGGCAGCTGCACGCTTGACTTTTCTCAGTTCATGGGCAGTTATTTTGCGCCTTGGTTTTTCCACACGCTTCTTGCGACCCTGTTGACTATTTTAAATGAAACGCTTGATTGTTCGATGATCACGCTTCAGAAGCTTTGCAATTTTAAGAGTGCTGCATCCCTCTGCAAGATATCTCACTATTTTTGACTTTTCTGAGCCTGTCAAGTCCTTCTTTTGACCCATTTTGCCAAAGGAAAGGAAGTTGCCTAATAATTATGCACACCTGATATAGGGTGTTGATGTCATTAGACCACACCCCTTCTCATTACAGAGATGCACATCACCTAATATGCTTAATTGGTAGTAGGCTTTCGAGCCTATACAGCTTAATGTAAGACAACATGCATAAAGAGGATGATGTGGTCAAAATACTCATTTGCCTAATAATTCTGCACGCAGTGTATAGAGCAACCAAAAATCATATGTACCCTAAACTAGTACCAACAATACTGCCACCCTATCCCGTAGTTTCTAAAATGGGGCCATTTTTGTTGGCGTTTCTACTCTAGGGGTGCATCAGGAGGGCTTCAAATGGGACATGGTGTCAAAAAAAACAGTCCATCAAAATCTACCTTCCAAAAACCGTATGGCATTCCTTTTCTTCTGCGCCCTGCCGTGTGCCGGTACAGCTGTTTACGACCACATATGGGGTGTTTCTGTAAACTACAGAATCAGGGCCATAAATATTGAGTTTTGTTTGGCTGTTAACCCTTGCTTTGTTACTGGGAAAAATGGATTAAAATGGAAAATTTGCCCAAAAATTTAAATTCTGAAATTTCATCTCCATTTGCCAATAACTCTTGTGGAACACCTAAAGGGTTAACGACGTTTGTAAAAATCTGTTTTGAATACCTTGAGGGGTGTAGTTTCTTAGATGGGGTCACTTTTATGGAGTTTCTACTCTAGGGGTGCATCAGGGGGGCTTCAAATGGGACATGGTGTCAAAAAAAACAGTCCAGCAAAATCTGCCTTCCAAAAAACGTATGGCATTCCTTTCCTTCTGCGCCCTGCCGTGTGCCCGTACAGCAGTTTACGACCACATATGGGGTGTTTCTGTAAACTACAAAATCAGGGCCATAAATATTGAGTTTGGTTTGGCTGTTAACCCTTGCTTTGTAACTGGTAAAAAATTATTATTATTAAAATGGAAAATCTGCCAAAAAAGTGAAATTTTGAAATTGTATCTCTATTTTCCATTAATTCTTGTGGAACACCTAAAGGGTTAACAAAGTTTGTAAAATCAGTTTTGAATACCTTGAGGGGTGTAGTTTCTAGAATGGGGTCATTTTTGGGTGGTTTCTATTATGTAAGCCTCGCAAAGTGACTTCAGACCTGAACTGGTCGCTAAAAATTTGGTTTTTGAAAATTTCAGAAAAATTTCAAGATTTGCTTCTAAACTTCTAAGCCTTGTAACATCCCCAAAAAATAAAATATCATTCCCAAAATTATCCAAACATGAAGTAGACATATGGGGAATGTAAAGTAATAACTATTTTTGGAGGTATTACTAAGTATTATAGAAGTAGAGAAATTGAAACTTGGAAATTTGCAATTTTTTACGAAAAAACAATCTCAGAATGGCCTGGGTAAGTAAAAGCATTTTAAAGTTATCAGCACTTAAAGTGACACTGGTCAGATTTGCAAAATATGGCCTAGTCCTTAAGGTGAAATAGGGCTGAGTCCTTAAGGGGTTAATTCTGTGGGTGACCTATTGTGATTTTTTTGGGGGGTGCAATGCACCATTTTTGTACCCCTGACACAAAAATATAATAGTTAATCCGTTAGTTTGGCCGGTGACATATACCCGTTTTTGGTGTGAGGTACACCTGCACTGCATACGTAACAGGGAAATTAATATGGTTAATCTGTCTGTTAGTTCGGTGGGTGACCTCAAAGAATAAGGAGAGCAGTGATGGCTAGTTCGCCGTGTTCGCCCGCGAACACATGCGAGCTGCCATCTTAACTCACAAGTCCGGCGATGCAAAGGTAAGTCCTTACCTGTGCCTGTGCGTGAGCCGGTCTGAAATGAAATGCGGTCTTCGGGTGCAGGCAGCTCCGAGAACAGCCCGATGTTGCAACCTGTGCATCGCCGGACTTGTGAGTTAAGATGGCAGCTCGCATGTGTTCGCGGGCGAACATGGCGAACTGGCCATCACTGAAGGAGAGCATCAAATAAGTGACGTGGCCCTGCTGGGGGAGCTCCTGTTGCAGGGAGAGGACGTGGTCGATCTGTGCCAGCTACACGTACAAGTGAAACACCTTCCTCAGGTGCGAGTAGGCGACAGAGCGTTCAGCGTTATTTTGTAGGTCCGAATACCGGTGTACGAATGGTGAGGCCAGAACAAGTACAGACGCTAGTAGATTGGGTTGCTGACAGTGCCTCCAGTTCTTTCACATTGTCTCCGACCAAGTCTCCTGCTGAAAGCGCAGAGTTGGCACCTGCAGCCCATGTCCATCAGTCTTTCACCTCACCCCCTTGCAAATCAGCCAAGCAGTCTGAGCCCCAAGTCCTGCAGCAGTCTCTTCTGCTTTTTGATGACTCTGCTAGCAGGGTTTCCGTGAGCCATCCACCTAGCCCTGCCCCAGTAGTGGAAGAGATTGAGTGCACCGATGCCCAACCACTTATGTTTCAGGATGTGGACATGGGAGGACCACCGCAGCATGTCTCTGATGATGATGATGATGAAACACAGGTGCCAACTGCTGTGGCTTTCTGCAGTGTGCAGACCGATAAGTAGGGCAGGGGTGAAGAGTGGGTGGAAGATGATGTGGAGGATGATGAGGTCCTAGACCCCACATGGAATCAAGGTCATGCGAGTGACGTGTGCAGTTCGGAGGAAGAGGAGGTGGTCACACAGCACCAGCCGCACAGCAAAAGAGGGAGCAGGGTGCAAAAGCAGAGTGGCCGTCCCCTAGACAGTATGCCCGCTACTGCCCACCACACCCAGGGACTGAGCACACCAAAGCCAGCTCCAAGGAGTTCACTGGCATGGCAGTTCTTCAGACAATGTGCTGACGACAAAACGCTAGTGGTTTGCACGCTGTGAAATCCGAGTCTGAAGCGAGGCATAAATGTTCTAAGCCTGAGCACAACCTGCATGACCAGGCATCTAAATGCAAAGCACGAGCTGCAGTGGAGTAAACACCTCAAAAACCACAAAAGGTCTCTGGCTCCTCCTGCTTCCTCTTCTGCTGCAGTCTCGGCCTCTTCATCCCCCTCCGGAGTGACAGTGGCACCTGCCACCCCGCAAACAGAGGATGTGGCAGCAACACCACCACCATCACCCAGCATGTCCACACTGTCCCATGGAAGTATTCAGCTGTCCATCCCCCAAACACTAGAGAGAAAGAGGAAGTACCCCCCTACCCACCCGCGATCCCTGGCCCTGAATGCCAGCATTTCAAAATTACTGGCCTTTGAAATTCTGTCATTCCGTCTGGTGACAGAGACTTTTAAAAAACCTTATGGCGGTGGCTGTCCCACAAGCCATCCCTGCCCTGCACAACCAAGTGGCGGACAAAATCAGGTGTGCACTGCGCAACACCATCTGTGGCAAGGTCCACATAACTCCCGATACGTGGACCAGTAAGCACGGGCAGGGACATTATATCTCCCTAACTTCACACTTGGTAAATGCAGTGGCGGCTGGGCTGGAGGCAGATAGCAGTTTGGTGCATGTCCTACCGCCACAGAGGATTGCAGGACATTTCTCTCCTACTCTGTTTCCTCCTCATCCAGTCAGCGTAACCACCAACTTCAGCACAGCCAGGGGGAAACGATAACAGGCTGTTTTGAAACTCATCTGTTTGGGGGAAAAACCACACACAGTGCAGGAGCTGTGGACGGGCATGGAACAACAGATCGATCAGTGGTTGGTGCCTCAAGCCTGGCCTGGTGGTGTGCGATAATGGGTGAAATCTTAGTTATTATATATTTTTTTTCTATTCTATGTTATTTTAAGTCATTTCCCTATCCACATTTGTTTGCAGGGCAATTGTCCTGCTCTTACCCCCATTTTTCCTCATTTTACAGCCATCTAGCCCTTACTACGACTATTTTACAGCCATTTTAGTGCACCAAAGTTCAGGTCCCCATTAACCCGAACATCCACGTGTCCGCTCATATCTAATCACTATTTAATCTATCACTGTCTAATCTATCCCTTGAATAAGCATGCTGATGCAGCAGATTACAGTCTTTAATATCAGTGAGCTGTCAGGATTGTACCCACAGAGAACCATTAAAGGGTCAAAAACTTTTGATATGACATAGAGATATTTCAATCATTTAGATTGGGTCCGAATACTGACGAGTAGAGAGGTCTCACGTACCATACTCTCCCTCCTCGCTGCAGAGGACGCAATCAAGATGGGCCCATAGACTTCTATTGAGCCAGTCTCCTGCAGCGAGGAGAGTGTGATATGGTGCGTTTCTCTAGCATCATTCTAGGAATCGGTGGGGGTCTCGGCACTCGGACCCCACTGATCAAAGACTTTGTCTCTATGGAACCTTCCGAGAAAAGGTATAATGGACTTGTACCTCTTCTGTGTTTTGGACCCACGCCTGGTTTTGGCTCACGGCCCGTGCCCATATTGTGGGCTGCAAACAGCAGGGTCCGCAATCTGCAAGATATGTTGCGGAGCAGAGGCACTATGGAGCATTTCCGTGGGATTTTGATCAGTGCCTCCACACCACAAAAAAATAGAACATGTTCTATTTTATTGTGGTGCGGACTGAATTTTTGGGATCGCGGACCCATTCAGGTGAATGGGTCTGCATCCGCAAACGGTGGCCACACAGCTGGTGGCCATGCAAATAGCGGTCCGCAGCACAGGCACGGGTCACACACGTTCGTGTGCATGAGTCCTAATAGTTACAGTTTCTGAATCTTCAGGGTAATATGGTTTTCCTGGGTAATAAACCCAATAATTTTAGGTAAATAATTACATGTGTCTTTTATAAGGCCTCGTTCACAGTTTTTTCATGGACGTGTGCTATCCGCATTTTTCACGGACAGCACACGTACCCATTGATCTTAGTGTGTTTGTTCACACATCACTGGTTTTTTAGGGGGTCAGTGGAAAAATCATGGGAAGATGCACCACTTTGTTCCGTGATGCAGACCAAACACGCATGTTGTAGTCTATGAATCTGTGAAAAAACACTGACAGAATACACATGGCATCAATGTTTTATCTGTTTTTCAACGACCACTAAAATTAATTTCGAGCTGAGTAGTATCCGTGGAAAACATGACACGCAGAGGGCAAAAACAGGCACACGGACATCTACACAGATAAAACACGGACGGATTTTTTACAGACATTAAACAGAGGTGGATATGTGAACAAGGCCTTAAGGGTGGGAGCAGATAATGCAGTAAACTGCCCATGGCAAACCATGCCCACCCCCACAAAATCATGCAGCTATTGGCTGCTCCATGTGGGCGTGGCTTGCAGCACGCGGTCAGCCGCTTTCTCTAGTCTCACCCTTTAGGATGGGTTTCCATGTTCAAGTTTTTTTAAACAGTTTTTGAAGCCAAAGCCAGGTGTGGATTATAAAAGAAGAGAAAACTCAGTCTTTCCTTTAGGTCTCATGCACACGACTGTATGTATTTTGCGGTCCGCAAAAAATACGGATACCGTCCGTGTACATTCCATATTTTGCGGAACGGAACAACTGGCCCCTAATAGAACAGTACTATCCTTGTATGTAATGCGGACAATAATAGGACATGTTCTATTTTTTTGCGGAATGTGAATACGGACATATGGAAACGGAATGCACACGGAGTACCTTCCGTTTTTTTTTGCGGACCCATTGAAATGAATGGTTCTGTATACGCAAAAAAAAACGGAACGGACACCGAAAGAAAATACGTTTGTGTGCATGAGGCCTTATTGTATCCTTTGTTCCTAGCTTTGGCTTCAAACGCTGCATCAAAAAGCTGAACAAACCCAGCTTTAAAGGGGTTCTCCAGCCCTTAACCCTTAAAAACACTCCCCACTTCCCAGCTTGACCTGTGGAGGGAAGCATACTTACCTGCGCTGCTCCCTAACGCTCAGTTCTGGCTCCTCCAGTTCAAAACTGCATTCACCGTGCTCCGATCCCTGCTTGTAAAGTTCCGGTAGAGATGGGGGCCATGTGTCATGCATCCCCCAAGCGGCGTGTCATTGGGTCACATGCCGCTGGGGAGATCCATCACCACTGCAGTGGGGATGGGGAGCCAAAAAGTGTTATAAAGCTGGAAAACCCTTTAAAGGGGTTGTCCGAGTTATGCAAAATGTTCCCAGCAGACTGAAATAGTCATAAAATAATAACATAACATCTATTCACCTAGTTCACCTCACCCCCCCAGTCACTGGCAGGGAATGAAATCGGTGAGTACTTGTATATTTTATTATTTTATGATGTTCTACCGGGGGGTGGGGCATTTATAATATAAGTCAACCCCTATAATGGCCAAATTTACTAAAAAAAGGTTAGCCGTTAGCTCATTTCTGGGCACACGCTGCTTAGCGCCTGCATTTGTCCAACTCAGACAATATATCGTCTACATTGATAGATCTGATACTAGGAGTACATGGGGAGTGATAATATTTTACCAGTGAGAAAACATTGCACATTGGGACAGATTTACTAAGTTTGTAGATGGCATGAGCTTAGACCGACTGTCTAGACTAGACCCACACTAGATTTATCACAGGGGCTCAGGCTGGATGATAAATCTGCTCATACTCTATACCAACTATTGGTTGGCCTACTTTACAATAGAATTTCAAGACAGAATTGTGGAGCAAAATGTCATATCTTAGGTCCATACCTTTCTACACGCCATTCCAGCTAAGCCCTGGCCTTTTTGATCGAGCCTTAAAGGGGTTGGCCACTTTCTGGTGACTTAATGTGTATGTAAGATGACTATATGGAACATACTAATATAGCCATTGCTGATCTTCTGTGCCATTTGCAATGTTTCATAAGCCATCCCACCTCATTAGGCAAATCATCTGTGCTGTCCACACAGAGGTCCAGTCCATAAGATGGCCGCTGATGGATGATCATATTACCAGGCAAATCAACTCCATGTGATGTCTCCTCTATTCAAACACACTGCATTTGTACTAAACTCCCAACTGTGCAAGTGCAGATGGAGGAGACATCACATGAAGTTGATTTGCCTGGTCACATGACCCTCCATCAGTAGCCATTTTATGGACAGGATCTCTGTGTGGACAGCACAAAAAACTTGGCAAACAAGGGGGCATACCTAATGTAATATAGAAAATGGTGCAAAATTTCAACAAAGACTATATTAGTAAGTGCCATTTAATCATCTTACAAACACAGCAGTAACTAAAAGGTGGCCAACCCCTTTAAACATTGGGGAAACCCAAGTTGCACTAATTTGTGCCACTTTCAGGCAGATTCTAGGCACAGACATTGTGTGGAACCATTGTGGACCATTATGTTGAACTTGAAACACACCAGAGTGTTCAAAAGTCATGTCACTTACGCTAGTTAGTTAATGGTTAACAAGGACTTGGTTACTACTAGTTCTCCAAATTTCAGGAGTTTATGTTGTGTTTTTTTCTCATTAGGGTGATGTCGCGGTCTACTGGAGGCCATCAACCGAGTTCACCGGCAACTTGTAAGTAATGATGTGAAAACCACATCTCCCTGATGACTGAAATTTGTATCTCTGTTGTGGGATGAACAGCTATCTTGCCTTTTATTTTCTAGGTTAGTAAATGCCAAACCGACAGAGGTAAAGGAGCTTAAAAGGTCACTGAGCTCTCATAAAAAGTTTGATATGTCAAAGGTTTTGATCGGTGGTGGTCTTAGAGCTGAGACCACTACTGATCACTTGAATGAGGAGAGAAAAGCACCCACATGTCACGCTCTTTCTCCTCGCTGCAGGAGAGAAAGAGAGACAGACTCAATAGAAAGTCAAAGGGCCTGTCTCAATTCTGCCCCCTCCACCAAGGCAAGGGAATGCATTATGCAAGCGCCTCTCTCTCCTCGTTGACTTTAAAACCAGCCTCCAGGACAGATTAACTGGTCAGGTGTGCTTGACTCAAAGGAGATCACCACGCCATACAGCATGGAGGGCAGAGTGCTGGATGCAGTGTGCGATCACATTTGCATTTTCCGTTTGTGTATGAATTTCGCCATAGTGATGTGCACCTGCAGGCAGGTTGTGCTGACTCAAACCCCTATATTTTTTTCTCTGTAGCATATATTGGAGGCGTGGCGATCTCCTTTGAGTCAAGCACACCTGACCAGTTAATCTGTCCTGGAGGCTGGTTTTAAAGTCAGTATAAAACTGAGTCTGCTTATATAGAACCTACCATTAGCCATCTGGCTCCAGGAGAAGTATATGGTGGGTTCAGCATGCATGTTGGTACTTGCATCCCTGGATCCGATGAAAGCTGTAATGGCACCGGACGGGGTTACAAGCAAAGTGTACTTGGCTTGCATGCTGACCTGCATTCCCTGGATTTTATGTGGCTGTCATGGCCCATGAACAGGTAGGAACAAGAGTTAGGGACCACTCAATTGAGACGACCTTGACGCGGTGAGTGGCTTACTATGCTTTGGCCAAAATATAAACCAATGTCTCATCCAGCATGGAGGGCAGAGTGCTGGATGCAGTGTGCGATCACATTTGCATTTTCCATTTTATTGAATTAGTATTTCATGCTTATGACCACTGAAATGTAGAAACCAAATGTTTTTTTTGTTTTTTTTATTATTATTATTATTTTTTTTGGGGGGGTAATCCATAATTCAGTTCTTTACATAGTGCCTTGAAAAAGTATTCATACCTCTAGAACTTTTCCACAATTTTTTACGTTACACCCTATGTATTTTTATTGGGATTTTATGTGATGGACCAACACAAAGTAGCAAGTGTGATGTGAAATGAAAAGAAAATGATACATGGTTTTAAAAAAATTTTATAAATAAAAATCTGGAATGTGTGGTGTGTATTTGTATTCAGCCCCCCTGAGTTAATACTTTGTAGGACCATCTTTGGATGCAATTACAGCTACACGTCTTTTGGGTATGTCTCTACCAGCTTTGCACATCTAAAAGGCTGAAATTTTTGCCCATTCTCCTTTGCAAAATAGCTCAAGCTCAGTCAGATTGGATGTAGAGTGTCTGTGAACAGCAATTTTCAAGTCCTCCCACAGATTCTCAATGGGAATTTGGTCTGGACTTTGACTGGGCCATTCTAACACATGGATATGCTTTGATCTAAACCATTCCATTGTAGCTCTGGCTGTATGTTTAGGGTGGTTGTCCTGCTGGAAGGTGAACCTCCGCCCCAGTCTCAAGTCTTTTGCAGCATCTAACAGGTTTTCCTTCAGGATTGCCCTATATTTAGCTCCATCCATCATCCCATCAACTTTTACCAGCTTCCCTGTCCTGGCTGAAGAAATGCTTCCCCACAGCATGATGCTGCTACCACCATGTTTCATGGTGAGGATGGTGAGGATGGTGTATTCAAGGTGATGTGCAGCATTTTCCACCACACATGACGTTTTGTATTTAGGCCAAAAAGTTCAACTTTTGTCTCATCTGACCAAAGCATCTTCTTCCACATGTTTGTTGTGTTCCCTACATGGCTTGTGGCAAACTGCAAGCGGGACTTCTTATGGCTTGCTTCAAAAATTGCTTTCTTGTCACTCTTCCATAAAAGTCAGATTCGTAAAGTACGCGACTAATAGTTGTCCAGGGGACAGATTCTCCCACCTGAGCTGTGGATCTCTGCAGCTTCTCCAGAGTGACCATGGGCCTCTTGGCTGCTTCTCTAATTAGTGTTCTCCTTGCCTGGGCTGTCAGTTCAGGTGGACGGCCATGTCTTGGTCGGTTAATAGTTGTGTCATACTCCTTCCATTTTTGGATGACGGATTTTACAGTACTCTGTGAGATGGTCAGAGTTTGTGATTTTTTTTGTTTATAACCTAACCCTACTTTACACTTCTCCACAACTTTATCCCTGACCTGTCTGGTGTGTTCCTTGTTTTTCATGATGCTGTTTGATCACTAATGTTCACTAACAAACCTCTGAGGCTTTCACAGAACAGCTGTAGACAGGTGGACTCTATTTACTGATTAGGTGACATCTTAAGGCAGTTGGTCATACTGGATTTTATTTAGAGGTATTCGAGTAAAGGGGGCTGACTACAAATGCACACCACACTTTTCAGATTCTTATTTATTAAAAATTTTGAAAACCATGTATCATATTCTTTTCACTTCACACATACTTGCAACTTTTTACTGGTCTATTACATAAAATCTCAATAAAGTACATTTAAGTTTTTGGGTGTAACTTGAAAAAATGTGGAAAAATTTCAAGGGGTATGAATACTTTTTCAAGGTACTGTACAAACATATTATGTATTTTCTATTTAGGTACAAAGGAGAAGGTCTGGTGGCTGCTAAACCAGAACATGTCTGGGAATTCTTAAAACCAGAGCCTGGTGGCCTGAGAGTGAAGTGGGATAAAAATGTGCATGATTTTCAGCTCTTAGAAACTATTACTGATGTAAGTACGGAAGGGTCCGATAACGGGAGGGCGGCATATCTGGATTGTATAATAATGCATCACTCCCAATACATATTAAATTACCTTACTGATTAAAGGAATGGACTTGATGGACTCTATTGATGAACGTCTATTTTTTACTGCAGGTGAAATGGATACTGTGGGACAGATTTTTTATTGCAAATGTGCCAAAATTCTGCCACACACTCCACATTTATTAAAGGGGTTATCCCATTATTAATGTAGACAATGAAAATCTTCCTATTCATTGCTCTGCTGGATTTATTTTACGCTGGCAACATAGGGGGGGGGGGGGGCACTTTCTCAGAGGGCATGTCATTTTTACTTTTTACTGCAACCCCTTGCAGCCCCGGACGATTTTCCATTTTTGTTTTTTACTCCTTGCCTTCCCTGAGTCATAGCTTTTTATTTTTCCATTCACATAGCTGTATGAGAGCTTGTTTTTTGTGGGACAAGTAGTACTTGCCTATCTCAGCAGTTTCCCTACTTGCATGATAATTGCGAAACAGATTAAAGAAAACCCAGGCTATATACTGATGATTAAACATATGGAGGAAGCAGACAAAATGAATGCTGCTTAGTTTATATTATATATATACAGGGAGTGCATAATTATTAGGCAAGTTGTATTTTTGAGGATTAATTTTATTATTGAACAACAACCATGTTCTCAATGAACCCAAAAAACTCATTAATATCAAAGCTGAATATTTTTGGAAGTAGTTTTTAGTTTGTTTTTAGTTTTAGCTATTTTAGGGGGATATCTGTGTGTGCAGGTGACTATTACTGTGCATAATTATTAGGCAACTTAACAAAAAACAAATATATACCCATTTCAATTATTTATTTTTACCAGTGAAACCAATATAACATCTCAACATTCACAAATATACATTTATGACATTCAAAAACAAATCAGTGACCAATATAGCCACCTTTCTTTGCAAGGACACTCAAAAGCCTGCCATCCATGGATTCTGTCAGTGTTTTGATCTGTTCACCATCAACATTGCGTGCAGCAGCAACCACAGCCTCCCAGACACTGTTCAGAGAGGTGTACTGTTTTCCCTCCTTGTAAATCTCACATTTGATGATGGACCACAGGTTCTCAATGGGGTTCAAATCAGGTGAACAAGGAGGCCATGTCATTAGATTTTCTTCTTTTATACCCTTTCTTGCCAGCCACGCTGTGGAGTACTTGGACGCGTGTGATGGAGCATTGTCCTGCATGAAAATCATGTTTTTCTTGAAGGATGCAGACTTCTTCCTGTACCACTGCTTGAAGAAGGTGTCTTCCAGAAACTGACAGTAGGACTGGGAGTTGAGCTTGACTCCATCCTCAACCCGAAAAGGCCCCACAAGCTCATCTTTAATGATACCAGCCCAAACCAGTACTCCACCTCCACCTTCCTGGCGTCTGAGTCGGACTGGAGCTCTCTGCCCTTTACCAATCCAGCCACGGGCCCATCCATCTGGCCCATCAAGACTCACTCTCATTTCATCAGTCCATAAAACCTTAGAAAAATCAGTCTTGAGATATTTCTTGGCCCAGTCTTGACGTTTCAGCTTGTGTGTCTTGTTCAGTGGTGGTCGTCTTTCAGCCTTTCTTACCTTGGCCATGTCTCTGAGTATTGCACACCTTGTGCTTTTGGGCACTCCAGTGATGTTGCAGCTCTGAAATATGGCCAAACTGGTGGCAAGTGGCATCTTGGCAGCTGCACGCTTGACTTTTCTCAGTTCATGGGCAGTTATTTTGCGCCTTGGTTTTTCCACACGCTTATTGCGACCCTGTTGACTATTTTGAATGAAACGCTTGATTGTTCGATGATCACGCTTCAGAAGCTTTGCAATTTTAAGAGTGCTGCGTCCCTCTGCAAGATATCTCACTATTTTTGACTTTTCTGAGCCTGTCAAGTCCTTCTTTTGACCCATTTTGCCAAAGGAAAGGAAGTTGCCTAATAATTATGCACACCTAATATAGGGTGTTGATGTCATTAGACCACACCCCTTCTCATTACAGAGATGCACATCACCTAATATGCTTAATTGGTAGTAGGCTTTCGAGCCTATACAGCTTGGAGTAAGACAACATGCATAAAGAGGATGATGTGGTCAAAATACTCATTTGCCTAATAATTCTGCACGCAGTGTATATATATATATATATATATATATATATATATATATATATAATATTTCTGATTTCATCACCTGTTTCCTTGCAGTTTGAAAAATCATGCTTTTCATGACTCCTAATCAGATACTTAAAAACAAACAACTTAAAATGGAGAATATTTAATAGTTAAAGGGGTTTTCCAAGATTTTTAAAACTGATGACCTGTCCTCTGGAAAGGTCATCAATATCTGATCGGTGTGGGTCCGACACCCGAGACCCCCACCAATCAGCTGTTCGAGATGGCAGCTGCGCTTACTGTAGCGCCGCGGCCTTTTCTCAGCTTTCCCTAGGCCAGTGACGACACGTTCATCGGTCATGTGACCTATTCGCAGCTCAGCCCCATTGCAGTGAATGGGGCTGAGCGGAATACTAAGCACAGCCGTTATACAATGTACGTTGCTTGCTTAGCGAACACTGCGAGAAGGCCGCGGCACTCACAGGATTGCTAGTGTCTTCTCAAACAGCTGATCGGCGGGGGTCCCAGGTGTCAGACCCCCTCCTTTTAAAGGGGTTGTCCAGGTTCAGAGCTGAACCTCTTCTTCACCCATTCTGCAACATATGAGTGCACTGTGCTGCATTGCGCAGGGCAAGGGCTGTTTTGTTTATATTTTTACACTGCTAGACGGAGGCTTCCGCTTAGTAGTGTTCTCGGTGACATCACCAGCACTAATGTTTTACAGGCTAGGACAGCACAAAAGACCGCCAATAGTGCCGGTAACGTCACTGGGCTCACTGCTAGGCGGAGGTCTCCGCCTAGCATTCCCATACAGAGACCTGGTACGTCACCAGTAGTGATGAAAAAGCCCTTGCTCTGCGCTATACACGCAGGACAAGGGGGAGCATTGGGGCATTTCATGCATTTCACTCATACAGGCTGAATGGGTGAGGAGTACAATTACTGTAGCACAATTGATGTTCATTAACCATTTTGAACAGCTTGAATTTTTAAATACATTTTTTTTACGTTTTTTTTTTTTACACATTTTAGGTCCCCTAAGAGGACTTTAGCAAGCGATTGTTTGTCCCATAGACAGCAATGAATTACCATTGCAGCCTATGGGAGTTACATTTTGTTCCTATGGAGCTCTGTCATATTCAGGACTCTATAGGAACTAGTGATGTGATAGCCTTAGACGTTTTAGATGCCGGTCTTAATAAAGCCCTAAGCTGGCAGTGGATCCGCTGGAGTTATGAAGAGGCGCCGTCCTCTCCATAACTTTGGCGCATCCAGCGCCAGTTCTAAATGTAAGACAGCTTCCGAGCTGTCTTACATTTAGACCATTTTCTACTCCTAAAACAGGCATAGAAAATGATGAATGAGACGGGCCTGCCGGCCCCTCCCCTTCCCTGCCCACGTCACACTCACTATTTTAGACCTGGTGTGAATGGGGGTTTAGTCGCAGACTAACCGTTGCGCCGCCATCTGTGGCTGAAATACACCTAATTTAGGTGTATTTCAGATTTGTAAAAGACCCCCCTAATCTGCAATGACCCCCCTAAGCTCTGAACAGAGCCTCTGACACAGACACGGATTTGGTTCCCAAAACCTCAACAACCAGCTGATTTCATTTGGGAAGGTAGCAGTCAGCAGTCAGTATTACTCAGTGTTTCTATAAATGCTTGATACATATGCTATCCTAAATGCATAAACAGTATGCCGACTGCTCGTAAGCTGTGCCAGTGGCTGCAGTCAACCAGAATTTTTGCATTTAAAGGGGTTATCCCATGACCACACATCATACAGTACATGACAATCTCTTTCTAACAAAGCTAGAACCAGCCCTGTACCTCACATGGATCCAGAGATCTCCACATTCATTGATCTGCTAGATATATATCAAGCTGACAGCTCAAGAGGAGTGTCTCTTCTGCTGCTGCTCAGGAGGCGTGTCTCATCTCTCCCTATCACAGCTCAGGAGGTGTGTCTCAGCTCTCCCTATCACAGCTCAGGATGTGTGTCTCAGCTCTCCCTATCACAGCTCAGGATGTGTGTCTCAGCTCTCCCTATCACAGCTCAGGAGGTGTGTCTCAGCTCTCCCTATCACAGCTTAGGGGGCGTGTCTCAGCTCTACCTATCACAGCTCAGGGGGCGTGTCTCAGCTCTCCCTATCACAGCTCAGGATGTGTGTCTCAGCTCTCCCTATCACAGCTTAGGGGGCGTGTCTCAGCTCTACCTATCACAGCTCAGGAGGCAGTTGAAGGATGAAACTGAGCATGTGCGGCCTTCTCAGTGAGCAGTCAAAGAAAAAAAACAGCAGGTGGCGCTATACAAATAAATGTTATTGAATAACTCAGTGGCTCAGTGCCCTTTAACTGTCCATGGAGGGGATTTGGAGCTGTGTGACAGAAGGTGAAGTTCTGACCTCTATAAAGAGACATGACATTATTTTTTTAAATTGAAGACTCCCTAATTTTTTTTAAACACTGCAGATGGACTTGAATGGTCGTCAACATTATCATAATTAGATCGATTGTCATCTCTTATCACACTTTGTCATCTTTAGGACATCACTATTTGCCGAACAGTGACACCATCAGCAGCCATGGGCATTATATCTCCTCGGGATTTTGTAGATGTGGTAATGATCAAGAGATACGAGGATGGTTCCATAACCTCTAATGGTTAGTACATTCACGTTCTAGATTATGTCATTATTTTGTGCGTTGTAGATTTAGTCCCTCTTGTGAAGCATAGCAGATACCTGCACTATTAGGCGGCAATAGTTAGCTAGCACCAAGGGCGTTAGTAACTGAGCTACCGTCAGCCATATGAGTGTTTTTTGCCAACAGTTATATCAACTTCCCCCCCAAAAAAGTATGTACATAAATTAGCCAAATGTGCATGTTTATTTCGGTAAGGAGAGGAGAACCGCTGCAGTCCTGAACTGGCCATGTGCTCTAATGATTTGCCTGACTGCTAACCAGCATGTTGCCTAATAACCTCATTCCTGGATAGGTAATAAGTTGTCAGGATAGGTAATAAGTTGTCAGTATCCAAAAAATAAATAAAAGAAAACCTGTTTATTGTACCTTTGTGTAAATTATATTAACACCTATTTTGTATATTGTTATAGCAACAAACGTTGAGCACCCAAGCTGTCCTCCCCAGCATCCCTATGTCAGAGGGTTTAACCATCCTTGTGGCTGTTTCTGTGTTCCCGTTCCTGGGTAAGCAAGCTAAAATTTCTCATCTATGAACTTAAAGGAACACTAAGCCTAGAAATGAATGATAAAAGTAGACATGAAATATAGTTTAGTGTATTTTATCAGTTTGGTATAGTTTATCAGTTTATGATCCTGCCACAGTCTTGTAGAAATCACAGGGGTCAATTTCCCGCTGATCACTAACTGTACACTGGGCAGAGCAGGGAGGCTGCTACTCCAACCAGCTGTCTTACAGCCAGACACGGGATTGTGAGGAGGAAGGGTGACATGGCGGACCTCCTAGGGCACACACACAAGATTTCTTTGTATATCTCTTTGTTTTAATGGTTTAAATTAATGTTCCTTTAAAGGGTGACTGTCATTTCAGCTAACATCCAGGTAGTAAGTTGTAATTGCTGGCATTCCCCATCTGATTATTGTGTGTAGAGAACAGATATGTGCAAATGGTGAGTTTATGATACAGGATATGTGAGGTTTGAAGCTTGTCAAAAGGCAGCATTCACATTGCAAATCTTAAGGAGGGTGGCCCATCTCACACATTGGGAGCATATCGCTGGGATTTGCCACCAATGTCAGATAGGTGCCGGCCGTACCTAGGTTCATGTGGGCCCTTGAGCGATAAATCTCAGTGGGCCCCCTTGTGGCATTTTTTTACAGTGACATGTCCCCCTGTGGCTCCCACACAGTATAATGGCCTCCAGTGACCCCCCCCCCCCCCCACAGTATAATAACCCCTAGTGATCCCTAATATACTTTATGGGGTGTCACTGGGAGTCATAATACTGAATGGGGGCTCTGGGGGTCATTATATTGTATGGGGGATCATTATACTGAATGGGGGCTCTGGGGGTCATTACACTGTGTGTGGGGGGGGGGCACTACTCATTATACTGTGTAAGGGGCACTCACACATTATAATGACCCCCCCCCCATGGCCCCCTCACACAGTATAATAACCCTGGCCCCCCCTTATAGTGTAATGACCCCCCCAGTGGCCCCCTAACATAGCTATCTTTGCTGGAGCACAGTCCTTCCATTCACTTACTGCAGCTCATCTCCCTGCACTCCGGTGCAGCAGTCAGATACACGTCATAACATTACCGCTGGGCGAGGAGGAGAAAAGGAGCGCAGGGAGATGACTCCCCTGTGCCCCAGCAATGGCAGTGCTCCAGACAAAAAAAAATATCAAGGAGCCATTGGCTCCTAACCTGAAAAATTTAGGAGCCAAATGAAATTTTTAGTCGCCAAATTTAAAATACGTATAATATAGCTGGTATGCTTAGGAGCATGGGCTTTTCTAAGGTACAGCCGACACAGTAAAAGGGGTTATGCACTCCTTTCCATGACCTGTCAGACTAGCCAGATTTGCGTTGGTAATCCCTAGGTGCTGGGTCCTGGCTCATTCGCTTCCAGGCCTCCGCTGCTTATCTTGGGCTTCTCCCTGAAAATGTTTGGCTGCAGTGGCATCAAGACAATCACTGGCCACAATGGAGATCTGGAGATCTGCTACCCTTGCATCACATGACCATTTAACATAATGCAAGGGAGGCAGACTGGAGTCCATGGGTGCAGCTACTGGCATCAAGAGGGGCGTCACCCGATACAGCGATTGTGACCGGACTATCAGACAGGGCAAACGGCAGCTATGGCAGTGACCAGACTATCAGACAGGGCAGAGGGCAGCTATGACTGTGACCGGACTATCAGACAGGGCAGAGGATGGCTATGGCAGTGACCGGACTATCAGACAGGGCAGAGGGCGGCTATGGCAGTGACCGGACTATCAGACAGGGCAGAGGGTGGCTATGGCAGTGACCGGACTATCAGACAGGGCAGAGGGCAGCTATGACTGTGACCGGACTATCAGACAGGGCAGAGGGCAGCTATGACTGTGACCGGACTATCAGACAGGGCAGAGGGTGGCTATGGCAGTGACCAGACTATCAGACAGGACAGAGGGTGGCTATGACTGTGACCGGACTATCAGACAGGGCAGAGGGCAGCTATGGCAGTGACCGGACTATCAGACAGGGCAGAGGATGGCTATGGCAGTGACCAGACTATCAGACAGGGCAGAGGGTGGCTATGGCTGTGACCGGACTATCAGACAGGGCAGAGGGCGGCTATGGCTGTGACCGGACTATCAGACAGGGCAGAGGGCAGCTATGGCAGTGACCGGACTATCAGACAGGGCAGAGGGTGGCTATGGCTGTGACCGGACTATCAGACAGGGCAGAGGGTGGCTATGGCTGTGACCGGACTATCAGACAGGGCAGAGGGCGGCTATGGCTGTGACCGGACTATCAGACAGGGCAGAGGGCGGCTATGGCAGTGACCAGACTATCAGACAGGGCAGAGGGCGGCTATGGCTGTGACCGGACTATCAGACAGGGCAGAGGGCAGCTATGGCAGTGACCGGACTATCAGACAGGGCAGAGGGCGGCTATGGCAGTGACCGGACTATCAGACAGGGCAGAGGGCGGCTATGGCTGTGACCAGACTATCAGACAGGGCAGAGGGCGGCTATGGCTGTGACCAGACTATCAGACAGGGCAGAGGGCGGCTATGGCTGTGACCAGACTATCAGACAGGGCAGAGGGCGGCTATGGCAGTGACCGGACTATCAGACAGGGCAGAGAGTGGCTGCGGCAGTGACCGGACTATCAGACAGGGCAGAGGGCGGCTATGGCAGTGACCAGACTATCAGACAGGGCAGAGAGTGGCTATGGCAGTGACCGGACTATCAGACAGGGCAGAGAGTGGCTGCGGCAGTGACCGGACTATCAGACAGGGCAGAGGGCGGCTATGGCAGTGACCGGACTATCAGACAGGGCAGAGGGCGGCTATGGCAGTGACCGGACTATCAGACAGGGCAGAGGGCGGCTATGGCAGTGACCGGACTATCAGTCAGGGCAGAGGGCGGAGATCTGTTTTAAATTGCACCATATTGTGTCAGTGAAAAATGGATCAGTCCCCATTGACTTACATTGTAAGTCAGGACGGATCCGTTTGGCTCCGCATAGTCAGATGGAAGCTGCGTTTTAGTGACTGTCTAAAAAAACGCAATGGAGACCAAACGCAGCCAAATTGATGCATTCTGAACGGATCCTTATCCATTCAGAATGCATTGGGGCTGAACTGATCCGTTTTGGGCCGCTTGTGACTGAGCCCTGAAACGGATCTCACAAACGGAGCCAGAAACGCCAGTGTGAAAGAGGCCTAAGTTCCTCAGTACCCCTTGTCCTGGTGAGTTGCATTCTGAAAAGTGCATTAGTTTTAAAAATGGCAAACTAGGAATTAGATATTTCTCAAACAGTGTGTAATACGGCAAAGCAGGGCAGAGTATTCTTGATATATAGCAGTGTGGGCACTTCTGTAATCAGTGGTAATGCTCAGTAACACGCCTGTCATCATGTGTGACTAGATTTACAATGCTGTACAGGGGTGGTAACAATAATAATGAATATAAAAGAGCACGAGGCTTGGATTGGTAAGGATTGACATTTTTCTAGTAGGAATATTAGATGAACACCCTAGTTACTCTGCAGTTGTCAGGCTGTTCATAGCTTTATCAGAATTCACAGTTTCTAAAGGATTCGGAGGAGCATGTTATTTTATACATCATTTAACATAACATCAAATTAGTGAGTGGGAAGATTTTCCTGGTAATTAATGCTCAGGGAATGTCCTCAAACTATCAACCAGATTTAGTAATAATATGGATTAGGTGTCAGCTGATATTTACTACTTTATGCTTTACGGTTATTGGCCCCACTGATCACAATGGCAATTAATTGTGGATTCTGTTTAATGTGTTGCTGTATTGCAGAGTATGTACTTTTAGGCATAATATTAATGTCATACATTAGTCATTGTTGTATTCCATAGATTATTAGATGGAAGTATCTGCCATGTTGGTTGGTTGGCTTTAAAGAGGTTTTCTTAAAGGGGTTCTCCTGGAATTAAGAACATGAAAATCCTTAAATATTACTTTATTATAAAATGTATTCCCAAATGCTTTTCATTAGTTATAATTAGACTTGAGCCAATCGACCTTCGGATCCGAAGTCGATTTGTTTAAAGGGAACCTGTCATGTGTTTATCATCCCATGAACAAACTAGCCCTTATTATAATTACTAATTTCAATAGTCTATTCCTCCACCTTTTTTTTTACCTTAGTAATACAGTACCTTTGCATTCCCTGTTATTCATTTTCCCGCCAATTATTAAAATGAATGAATGATGTAATAAACCACGCCCCTTTTATCATCTACAGCTCTTTTTTATTTTTCTTCTGGCCACAAATTCTCATTTCAAATCCTGCGCATGCGCGCTGTCTGATCAGTGTAATGATGCACATTCATAGCTGAAAGTAAACTGGGCATACGTCGGCTCATCCAGTACAAGCAGGAGTTAGGCTACTTTCACACCTGCGTTTGGTGCGGATCCGTCTGGTATCTGCACAGACGGATCCGCACCTATAATGCAAACGCTTGGATCCGTTCAGAACGGATCCGTTTGCATTATCATGAAAAAAAAAAAAAATATATATATATATATTTTTTTTTTTTTGTTCATGATAATGCAAACGGATCCGTTCAGACTTTACATTGAAAGTCAATGGGGGACGGATCCGTTTGAAAATTGAGCCATACTGTGTCAACTTCAAACGGATCCGTCCCCATTGACTTACATTGTAAGTCTGGACGGATCCGTTCGCCTCCGCACGGCCAGGCGGACACCCGAACGCTGCAAGCAGCGTTCAGGTGTCCGTCTGCTGAGCGGAGGCTGAACGCTGCCAGACTGATGCATTCTGAGCGGATCCGCTTCCACTCAGAATGCATTAGGACGGATCCGTTCGGGGCCGCTTGTGAGAGCCTTCAAACGGAACTCACAAGCGGAGCCCCGAACGCTAGTGTGAAAGTAGCCTTATTTGGCGGGCAGAGTGTACATCTCGGGTAAGTGTTCTCCTGTTTGACTTGTACTGTGCATTGGACGGGCAGCAGCCAGCCTCACTGTTCACACAGACTCTCCCTGCTGCCCCACACTTTATTTGGTTTTGCATTCAGAACATCGGGAAGAGGTCCGTACAGACATGTGACATCGCAAGCTGCTGGCCCTGATGTGCTCTCACTATCTACTTTCACATGTATATACGGACCTCTTCCCGATGTTCTAAATGCAAAACCAAATAAAGTGTGGGGCATCAGGGAGAGTCTGTGTGAACAGTGAGGCTGGCTGCTGCCCGTCCACTGCACAGTACAAGTCAAATAGGAGAACACTTACCCGAGATGTACACTCTGCCCGCCAAATAACTCCTGCTTGTACTGGTCCACCGGAAGTGAGGATGAGCAGACGCATGCCCAGTTTACTTTCAGCTGTGAATGTGCATCATTACACTGATCAGACAGCGCTGAATAGAAAAAACGCTGGACTCATATCAAAGTTAGACGTCACGCTGGACTCAAATCAGCTCATTAGCATGCGGCGTGTGGCATCTTTGTGTGTATATTATGAGATAACCATCTGTTACATCAGTAAGTGAATAAATCTAAGGTACTTATTAATAGTTAATGATTGTATATAATGAGTTACATTATAATTAAATACCCACATGACAGGTTTCCTTTAAATACCTCCATTTTAATGCTGTTTCCGAACAGCATTAAAATGTATTGGCTCCGTAGAGCCAAAGTTTGCCTCTCCCGAAGTTGCATGAGACTTCAGTGAATTACTACTGCATTCATATCTGCAAATAGAAAGCCAAAGTGGGCTTCAGATTTCTATTTTAAATATTTTGACTACAGTAGTAATTCCCCCAAAGTTTTGCACGACTTTGGGCGATACGAACTTTGCCTACACAGAGCCAATACATTTTAATGCTGTACGGAGCATTAAAATCGAAGTATTTTACCAAATTGACTTTGGATCTGTGATCTAAAGGTCAATTAGCTCAAGCCTAGTTATAATGACTCATTTTGTCTAGGGAGCAATCATCAGGGGAAATAAAATATCCGCCGCCCTATTAGTACACACAAAACCTGTCCTATTCACACAGCAGGACAAGTTACTTCACAACACTGAGCTAAATAGCTGCCTCATCCTCCTCTCTGCTCTGATTGTCAGGGATTATGATCCTGAATACAGCTGATAAGATCTTCATGAGAAGACATGAAGTACAGAGAGGAGGGTGTGGATTTGGCTAATGAGTAGCAGCACTTGTATTCAGTCTTCATTACCACAGCCCCTCATTACCACAGTGGCTGCTTTCAGACGAGCGAGCTGTACACTCCGGACTCGCAGCATGAGTATAAGACAGCTCCCGTCCTGAACTCCCAGCACTGACGAGGTCGCATAGCATTATATTGATTTATGATGCTATGTAACCCTTAGAAGTCTGGAATGTATTGCACATAATACTGTCAGTGTTGTACAATACATTCCAGAACTGTAAGGGTTACGTAGCATCATAAATCAATATAATGCTATGCGACTCCAGCAGTGCTGGGAGTTCAGGCCGGGTGACTCGCTGCGAGTCCGGAGTGTGCAACTCGCTCCTCTGAAAGTGGCCAGTCTGTCCTGTCTGTCCTCTCTGTACTTCATGTCTCCTCATGAACTCCATTCCCACAGAGATTCAGCTGAAGATCTTATCAGCTGTATTCAGGATCATAATCCCTGACAAGTGGAGCAGAGATGAGGATGAGGCAGCTCTTTACCTCAGTGTTGTAACTTGTCCTCCTGTGTGATCAGGACAGGTTTTGTGTGTACTAATAGGACGGCGGCCATTTTATTTCTTCTAAGGATTGCTCCCTAGACAAAACTAGACTATAACTAATGAAAAGTATTTGAGGAAATATTTATAATAAAGTAATATTTAAGTATTTTCATTTTCTTACAGCCTCTTGCACACAAACGTATTTTAATTCCGTTTCCGTTCCGTTTTTTTTTGCGGACCGTATACGGAACCATTCATTTCAACGGGTCCACAAAAAAATAGAACATGTCCTATTATTGTCCGCATTACAGACAAGGATAGTGCTGTTCTATTAGGGGCCAGCTGTTCCGTTCCGCAAAATACAGAATGCACACGGATGTCATCCATATTTTTGGCGGACCGCAAAATACATATAAAAGAAAGATATTTAGTCACCAGTCCGCAAAAATGTTCCGCTGCAGGTCCGAGGAGTGTTGTGGGGTCAATCACACTTTCATGGAGTATGCATATAGGTTTCGGACCGCGCGTGTCATAAATAGACGGTATACAGTTTTTTTCTTTCTCCTTCTCCTTTTAGAAAAGTACCGAGGGCTGCAGATGTCCTATTTGTGGATATCCTGCAACTTATAAAAATTATAATAGTGTAAATCCGTACGGTTGTGCTGCCCTGCAGTGCACAGATTGTACTTACACGGCACTCCACCAACAACAGACGTATCTAAGATATCCTCCGCGGCTTGTTAGATTCTTCGCGGTGAAGGTCCACGTTCATACACCACCACACAGGGCTCAACCACGGACTTAATTCCAGCACACACCAGATGAGTCTGCTAGTATTCCCAATTTCTTTTCATTAAAAATTTCTGTGGATACAAGTGGCTCCTACCATAGTGAAGCTCCGATGACTATTTTAAAAGGTTTATTAGTACATACTTACAAACATGCACTTTAAAATTCGCATTAAAAAATCCCAGCGTCTTATTCTTTGCCCAAAGAATAAGACGCTGGGATTTTTTTATGCGAATTTTAAAGTGGGGGATCTTTTGATGCTTTCTCAAACAGCTGATCGGCAGGGGTTCTGGGTGTCGGACCCCCACCGATCAAATACTGATGACCTATCCAGAGAATAGGTCAGTGATGGTGAACCTTTTAGAGACCGAGTGCCCAAACTGCAACCCAAAACCTAATTATTTATCACAAAGTGCCAACATAGCAATTTACCCTGAATATTACAGTCCAGTATAGTCTATCTTGCATGTACTTTATTATTTAGCTATAATAGCCTGCCTACATTCAGTGTACTGCCTGTGCTGTTCATAGTGCATCCTGTGCTGAATGAATTGCAGGAAAAGTCTAAGGCATATTGGTACACCATAGACTTTTTCCAGGGTGCGGGTGCCCACAGAGAGGGCTCCGAGTGCCGCCTCTGGCACCCGTGCCATAGGTTCGCCATCACTGGAATAGGTCATCAGTATCAAAATCCTGGAACACCCTTTTAGGTTTTTAAATCATACTACTACATTATAAATGCTTATTATTTTCTTGATGTGTTATATGGAATAACTAGTTCCCACAATTTATTCTTGTTATTTTTCTGTGTCTGTCTTTCAGGGAACCTGAGAAAACACAAGTTTTAAGTTTCTTCCAGACAGATCTTAGTGGCTACCTCCCCAAATCTGTTGTAGAATCCTTTTTCCCATACAGCATGACTCAGTTTTACAACAATCTCTCAAAGGCTGTCAAAGCATTAAATGTATGACACAGAGCATGGCCCATTTTTAGATGAACGTTCTACTTGGAAGAGGTCAAGAGGTTCAGCAAGGATCTGCAGCATGTATGTTACAACCTTGGAAAGCCGACTGCATGACTGCATTTGAGCAGTACTGCGTACAAATTGATGCATATTGATTTCCATTTACATAGCAGAGCAACTATTTTACCAGATTGTCTATTGTAAATGATTTTGCAAGTAAAAATATTCTAATATTCATACAATTTGTGCTAAGGACACAATAAATATCATTTACAAAGACTCATGCAAAACTAGCAGTAAATGTCATGCAGACAGTGGGGTTTAATGGGAATGCGGGTGAACATACATATAACCCATTTATTTCAACGGGGAGGGGACAAGAAGACATGACCTGCTCTTCCCTGGTGAATGGGACTAAAATCAAACCATTCGCAGGATCTGAAAAGTCCCCTCAGTAGGAATCACTGTTTTATGAACTATTCTATTTCTTACGTTGCCTGCCACTGCCCCGCTACTTTGGGCGGGCACAGGCACCGCTCTATTTAACAAGGCTGTGGAGTCGGAGGCAATTTTGGGTACCTGGAGTCTGAGTCGGCAAAAAATGAACCGACTCCTACTAGATTTAAATTGGAATAAAAAAAAAAGTTTAAATGTCCCAATTCACAAAAAGGTCTAATTAATTACCGTATTTTTCGCCCTATAAGACGCACCTGCCCATAAGATGCACCTAGGTTTTTGAGGAGGAAAATAAGAAAAAAATATATTTTGAACCAAAAGGTGTGCTTTTGGTGGGTTTTTAACTAATGGTGGTCTGTGGATGACACTATTATGGGGGCATCTGTGGATGACACTATTATGGGGGCATCTGTGGATGGCACTGTTATGGGGGCATCTGTGGATGGCACTGTTATGGGGGCATCTGTGGGTGGCACTGTTATGGGGGCATCTGTGGGTGGCACTGTTATGGGGGCATCTGTGGGTGGTACTGTTATGGGGGCATCTGTGGGTGGTACTGTTATGGGGGCATCTGTGGGTGGCACTGTTATGGGGGCATCTGTGGGTGGCACTGTTATGGGGGATCATTGTGGGGGCATCTGTGGATGACACATATATAGCATCTTATCTTATGTGTCATCCACATATCCCCCCCATAACAGTGTCCCTGTGTAGTGAATGGGGGCTGGCATCTGTTTCTGTAATGGCAGCGGGGCCCGGTGCCTGCTTAATTCATAAAGTGGGCGGAGCAGGCGCGTGACGTAGTGAGCTACGCTACGAGCGCCCACCCGGCCTCCTGACTGCCAAGAAGTTAGTAGTAAGTAGTACAGCGCTAGATTTAAGATGATTGGAATACTTTAACAATACCCACAAGTTAGATATGATTACCGTATACTACAGTGAGCGGGGCCCGGTGTAGTAAAATACAGTGACTGCACCGGGCACCGCTGCCATTACAGAAACAGATGCCGACCCCCAGCCCCTCCTCCCTCTCAGCCTATTCACCGGACGGTCGCAGCATTCGCCCCCATAAGACGCACTGCTATTTTTCCCCCACTTTTGCGAAAAATACGGTACTTCTCTACTGTAAGAATAAAGGCCAATGCATGCAGTGCGTCACGTTACTGCAAAACGAACACGTTAAGTGACCATGAAGAAGCATGCTTTTCATATGCTTCACTATATGGCACGCAACGCACAGTTAAGGAGCGGCAATACTTATACTTTCCATTGTGTTGTGTTCCTCTGTTACAGGGAACGCAACGCCCATGGTTAACCTAGCCTCTCACTGATAACTGATTAGGTAAATATGTTTTTTTGCAGGACTAGAGACACTTGTATAAGTGAAGGGAATGGATAGCCAATAGTTCAAAACTGAAGCTGTAAACCATTTGAAAAACTGCTGTCATTCAGCTAAGGCTATAAAAACTTTTAAACTCAGATTGTTAGCTTAAACTTTAAACATGACTATGGGATTCTACTAGGGAAATCATGTTTTAAAATAAATGCCCCTTTCCCTGCAACTTCCTGGATCCTCCCACTGCCCGATCTTCAGCAGAAGATCAGCACACAAAGGAGAAGGCAGGAGCTTCCTAGCCAGTAGTTCTGTGGTAATGACATGTATGTTGCCTTTCTTTCCTTCAAGGAATGTATAAAATACATTTGCATATTAAATACAGAGGAGTCGAGTCGGAGTCGGAAGTACCAAAAATGGAGGAGTCGGACCATTTATCTACCGACTCCACAGCCCAGCTATTTACGCAGGTCCTGTGCTTGGGCAGCGGGCCCGGGGCGCCAGTGTCCTGTGTGTCTTTTGGGAAAATGTATTTTAATATTCTTCATTGAACCACAGCTCATTCGGCAGTATTGCAATGGTTAGCCCCTTCTTTGGTTCTGTGTGCAGCTACTAAGCGGTTTCTAATGTATAAGTCAGCTTCCGCTGTTTCTCATTCTCTGCCTGAGTAATAGGTTCTGCTAGTTCCTGCCAAGGTTCGCTGTTCCATTTGTCAGCCCGTGTACTGACTTCTGCACGATTCCTGGATTCTGACCCTCTGCTGCCTGACCCAACCTGTGCCTAATTACTGTATTGAACCTTTGCTGCCTGCCCTGACCTTGAACTTGCTTCTTGGATTTGTACCTAATCTGCCTGCCCTGACCTTGGCCTGCTACTGACTACGGTTTTGCCTTACCACTTGGGGCTTCGCATCGGTGTCTCTTGACCCCCATTGGTCAGAAGTCAACTACTCAAAGACTACTACAAGAGGTCGTGGCCTGGTGCATTCCTTGCAGCAAAGACCAGATCCATGTAAGGTTGAAAACCAAGAAGCTGCCAGGATAAATCCAAAGTCAAATCCATTGGTTGACACATAAGTAAAAATGTGTCAACCTGAGGATTTTGATTATTTACATTAGTGGTGGCCCAACAAAAGTGAGCATTAATCACAATAAAAGCCAATTTGATCACACAAAAATTAATTAAACTACTTTATTCAATTACATATGTATTTACATATATATCATATACCCACAAAGGTAATGGAATATTTACAAGAACTGTATATTGCATAGATTTGAAGCAGGCTTCACACAGACCCTCAGAGGCAGAAGCTTTAAGCCTGCTATTTCTTAAATCCTCATGTTAAAGCTTTTATACCAATGTAATGAATTAGTAATATTAGATGTCCGGCAGTAGTGAGATGCCTACTGACCATGAAGTTATCCATAAAATAATTTTAATTTAGAAAGTTACGAGGTCATTTATCATTTGAGATCATTTTTATGTCAGTTTTAAGTCTGGCTTTGCTTTGTGTGCCTGCACCAAATGTATGAAATGGCGCACCTTAATAATGTATCTGGCGTGAGTGCAATGGAGTAGTTTGCAACTTTTTTGTGACTTTTAGCTCTTAAACATAGAGCAAATTTAACCATATGTTGCAGAAAATGTTGCAGTTGCCATGACTTGAGACTTTTTTAGACCACAATACTGACTTGATCTGATTCGATAAATGTCCCCCTTAGTCTTGAGAAAATGATTGCAGGCTTGATTAAAACTGTTGTTAAAGAGAATCTGTCAGCTCTTCTGACATGTCTGCTCTATAAATACTTTTATACTCCACATAATAACAATTCTGGAGCCTCTTGGCTTAGAACTCTACATCATGCCAATCCTCTGTTATTCCTCTTGAAAATGTATTCATACTTTGACAACTGGGTGCCACCATTTCTTTTGTCGATAGGCTGTGTCCCTACACACTGATGCTGTCAGCACTGATTAGACAGCGTCAGATTGTGGTCCCATTAATTAGAGAAATGGTAATACCCAGATGTCAAGTTATTTATACATTTCCAGGAGACAATAAAGAAGAACACAATAGCACAAATGTCTAATGGCAAAGGCTTTAGAATTGTAGAATTAGTCAATTTTGTAAATTACGGTAATTATTGCACACAAAATGACTGCAAGAGTTTGATCCAGATAGTTGAGTTTTCTAGGTGATGTGTTAAAGAGCTTTAACATAATGAAATATCTAAATTAGCAACTTATACAATGGACTTCCTAAGCAAAGACCCCCATGCAGTGACCCAAGCAGTGGAGTCCAAGCCATGCTGTTTCAATGGGGGTTAGACCAATTCCTCACCCAATGTTATTTCTAGGTTTGACAGATCCCTAAGGAGGAGGAATGGAACTGGAAGGAGGGCCACAGGGTGAGTACAAAGAAAAGCACCTTGTACATATCAGTATTTCTCATATTTACACTGAGCCTCCAAAGCTTATAGTATCCTTGGCTCACTTGTGAAGACATTCCCATACATATACTGTTTGTGCGTTTTTATGGAAGACTGCACTGGTCACTTTCTATAAACTATGTCCAGACAGAGTCAATGTCCAGGACTAAGAAAGCTTAAAGGGGTTGTCTGGGCAGAAGAAGAAAAAAATCTTCACTGATTAATGTATATAATACAAGTAAAACATTAATATGATATCTGTTTGGTAATTGATTTTACCTCCCCCTTCTGATGTCACACATGCTGTCTTCTCCGCCTCTGGATGCAGTGAGAGGAGATGATACGTCACAGTCCCGCCAGCCTCCCTCTCCTCTAGCTCATCAGAGGTCACATGACTGCATATCTCCAATACATGTGTGCAAATGTGACCTCTGACATCAGCTAGAGGAGAGGGATGGTGGGGGGACTGTGACGCATCGTCTTCTCTCACTGCATTCAGAGGCTGAGAAGACAGCTAGGCTACAACACTTCCTGTCTGTGGGAGGGGGAGATAAAATCTCACATAAGAGCTCAATTACCAAATAGATATCATATTAGTAACTGTTTTACTTGTGTCATATACTGTACATTCAACAGTGAAGATTTTCTTCTGCCGGGACAACCCCTTTAATTTTTTCAGTCTTGCACAAAATATTAGTTCATCTGATTTGCATAATGCCATGTGCTCTTACCAGATGTACTAAGTAATATTCATCTCATTATTTAATCTATTGAAATCATAGACCAGTCTATATTTTTTGTGTTTTTCATTGTCGAGATCTCAATATTACAACTGCTGGATTCTGAAGAAATCTCATTACATAACTGTACACAGAACATAAACCCCTCTAACCCTTCTTAATTACGGTAGGGTACTCGAAAGACCCATCTGCGGTCTTACAATCTTCATTTACATAAAAACAATGTTTTATGGCCCCATTAAGTTAGTAATTGGAACATTCATACAGTTCAATGGATTGTGACAGCTGGGAATGAATATTACTGTACTCCTTTACTGCCTACATTTTTATATTCATTTTATTATTTTATATTTTTTTATATTATTTTATGCAATAAAGTTAAAACACTTTACTCTCATGTGGGTGTACCTACTGCCATATCCTTCACCCTCAGGCATGTGCTTTTGAGCAGCCCTCTTGGGAAGGGCCCTTCCTGCTCAAGGTTATATGTACATTATAGTGGCTGCATTGGAAGTTGATGTCGTTGTCTTCATATGTGTGCATACTATATAGGTTAAAGGGGTTGTCCTGAGAATATATAGCTTTTCAGAGATGCCTGCCTCTGCTATCTTTCCATAGCAGATGCCTGCCTCTGCTATGGAAAGAATCATATTTAAAGGAGTTGTCCAGTTTCCGATGCTCTGATATGAGCATCAGACCATTTCATGCTCCAATGCTCTCCCTTGCTGTTCGCTGAATCGCACAGGGCAAAGGCTTTTTCTGGAGATCCAGTGACGTACTGGGTTCTCCATGGATAAAGCTAGGCGGAGGCTTCCGCCTAGCAGTGAGCCCAGTGACATCACTGGCACTAATGGGCGGGCTTTAGCGCTGCCCTAGCCGTTTCACAGGCTAGGGCAGCGCTAAAGTCCGCCCATCAGTCATCGGGAACACTGCTAGGCAGAAGCCTCCGCCTAACAGTGTAAAAATATAAACAAACAGCCCTTGCCCTGTACGATACAGCACAGGGCAAGGGAGAGCATTGGAGCATGAAATGGTCTGATGCTCTTATCAGGGGGGCTGCCTGGGTAAAAATGGGGATATGTCCTGGTTCAGCTCTGAACATGGACAACTGCTTTAACTTGTGGACACATCACTGCTTTAGATAGTCCATGGCTGCAGTAGAGCAGATGACCACGCCCTTGCTGGTGAGGAAGTAAACAACCCTTGGACAGAGAGTTGAACAGCAGACCGGAATAGTGGGGAGTACGTAAGTATCATTCTTTCCATAGCAGAGGCAGGCTTCAGGCATCACTGAAAAGTTATTTATTCCCAGACAATCCCTTTAAGGTTGTTGTCTGATAATATAAAGCACATTTTGGTGTGGGTTTATTAAAGATAAAACCTAAGGAATGTGTCTACAGGCTTCAAAAATGTAAATCTAATAGTATCTATGCAAAAATTGAATGCATACTGTACAAATTCTGGCAGTTTTTTTTTTTTATCTATATAGCATTCGACTAGAGTCAAGCAAGATATTAAATATTGGTTTACTACATTTACTGGCCTTTCTTTCCAGACAAGAAAAAATGCTATCAATGTAAAATTAAAAGGGACAATGTGACTTGGCTTTATGTCTGCATAGTCATCATTCACCATCAGACACCGACGTATAGCTGGCAATACCCAATTAGGCTGAGCTCAAACAGTTGCTCTAGGTGATTGAAAACCCAATGTATGCTTGCACTAAAAATACAATTTTATTAACCACTACATACACTCAGGTAGTAGGGGCTGATTAGGAGCAAGGCAAGTGGTTGATAACTTTTATTTCTATTTAGATTTTGGTAAATGGAGTCTGTCAGCAGTGTTGACCAAGCAACACTACTGACAGTGCTAAATTAGAGCCCTAGAGTGCAGGACAAGTATACCTTTTGCTGAGCTTTTATTATCAGGAGTGGTGTGAATATGAAGTTTTATTCTGCCAAGTTCTGCTCTTGCCCAGGGCAGAGCCTCACTGCGAAGTGCTTTCTGTTTTCTGCACTGAGCTGCTTCACAGTACCACCCCTCTGCTCTGAGTGACAGCTGTACTGGTCTCCTGGTCGGTTGCTACAGCTGTCACTCAGAAAAGAGGGGAGGGACTGTGAAGCAGACAAATGCAGAGAGCACTTCCTGGAAAAGCCCCACCTCCTTGGCACTTGCAGGAGCAGAGACTTGCAGAATAAAAGTTCATATTCATACTAATCCTCATAATAAAATCTCCACAAAAGGTATGTTTGTACTGCTCTACAAAGCCCCTATCTAGTACTGCCAGTGGTTTTGCATGGTCAAGACTGCTGACAGACTTCCTTTAAATGAATTTGGTAGAATAATATACCATCATATTACATCCAAGGAATCATTTAAGACTGAAGATTAAACATGGTTTTCCTGGACTCCGTGGGCCCCACAAACCCATCTTAATTACTCACATGAGAAAGGCCGCTTGCACACGAGCGAGTTTTACACTTTGGACTCAGAGCGTGAGTATAAGATAGCACCTGTCCTCAACTCGTAGCAGTGCCGGGTCGCATAGCATTATATTGATTTTTGATGCTATGTAACCCTTAGGCCTCTTTCACACGGGCGTCATGTTTTTTGCCCGGATAAGATGCGGGTGCGTTGCGGGAAAATGTGTGATTTCTCAGCGCGAGTGCAAAACATTGTAATGCGTTTTGCACTCTGGTGAGAAAAATCGGCATCTTTGGTACCCAAACCCGAACTTCTTCACAGAAGTTCGGGTTTGGGTTAGGTGTTCTGTAGATTGTATTATTTTCCCTTATAACATGGCTATAAGGGAAAATAATAGCATTCTTAATACAGAATGCTTAGTAAAATAGGGCTGGAGGGGTTAAAAAATAATAATAATAATTTAACTCACCTCAATCCACTTGATCGCGCAGCCGGCATCTCTTCTGTCTTCTTCTTTGCTGTGCACAGGAATAGGACCTTTGATGACGTCACTGTGCTCATCATCACATGGCCCAATCACATGGTTCATCACCATGGTGAGGGACCATGTGATTGGATCATGTGATGTGACGTCACCATAGGTCCTTAGCCAGCAGCTCAACATTACAGAGGAAGACAGAGATCCGCAACTACGCGATCAAGTGGACTCGGTGAGTTAATTTTTTTTTCTTTTTAATCCCTCCATCACTATTTTACTTTGTATTCTGTATTCAGAATGCTATTATTTTCCCTTATAACCATGTTATAAGGGAAAATAATACAGATCGGGTCCCCAGCCCGATCGTCACCTAGCAACCATGTGTGAAAATCGCACTGCATCCGCACTTGCTTGCGGATGCTTGCGATTTTCACGCGGCCCCATTCACTTCTATGGGGCCTGCGTTGCGTAAAAAACGCAGAATATAGAGCATGCTGCGATTTTCACGCAACGCACAAGTGATGCGTGAAAATCACAGCTCATGTGCACAGTCCCATAGAAATGAATGGGTCGGTATTCAGTGCGGGTGCAATGCGTTCACCTCACACATTGCACCCGCGCGGAATACTCGCCCGTGTGAAAGAGGCCTTACAGTTCTAGAATGTATTGGATAACAGTGACATAATGCTGTCACTGTTATCCAATACATTCCAGACCTCTAAGGGTTACATAGGATCATAAATCAATATAATGCTATGCGACCCCAGCAGTGCTAGTAGTTCAGGACAGGTGCTATCTTATACTCAAGCTCCGAGTCCGGAGTGTAAAACTCGGTCGTGTGAAAGCATCCAAAGTTTGTAATATACTTGCCTTCTAGAAGTTGTGTGGAACCTGGTAGCAGACGTGATGTTGAGGTGAGATATGAGTAATTACAGTGGGCTTGAGGGCCCCCTGGGTCCCAGAAAACCCCTTTATTCTGCCCTGTCAATCTCTTTCTGTTTCTGCACCTTGCAGAAAGTTTCGTATTGCGTAAACACCTCGGCAGGGATAAATGCAGCTGTGCAATAGGCTATACGCAGTTTTCTTCACTGTGCAGCTATATTCATTGATTGCTGATAGAGTCAGTGGTGCCAGCCCGCCTAATAACAGTGAGTACTGGACCATTGGGCAGCATCTTGATGGCAGTCCAAGCTTCGAACCGAGTAAGACCTTGTAGGTTGATATTCCCTAACTGCAGTAATTCATCTCCTGGCTGGACTGCATCGTTCTTGTCTGACACACCTAGGAAAACAAGGATATGGCGAGTTAGATGTTAAACTCCGTATTACAAGTTATTTCTCACTGGAAGACAGAGTGGTTCTATCAAGTGCGAATGCTATGTTTCCATACTAAGTCATAAGCAATATGTGATGCTGTCCATAAAGGTGAAAGTGCATAAAATGTGTATCTTACGCCTGTATTCGCTGTGCCCCTATGTTGAAATATAATAGTGGTATATGTAACCCCTATTCCTAGAATTTAGTGGCAACTCATTAACCTCCCTGGTGGTATGATTATGTCATGCAGCTGCCCCCCCATACAAGATACCCCCCCCCAGCATCCATGCAGCCGCCCCCCCCCCCCCATACAACAAGATACCCCCTCCCACAGCATCCACGCAGCTCCCCTCCCATACAACAAGATACCCCCTCCCACAGCATCCACGCAGCTCCCCTCCCCCCCATACAACAAGATACCCCCTCCCACAGCATCCACGCAGCTCCCCTCCCCCCCATACAACAAGATACCCCCTCCCACAGCATCCACGCAGCTCCCCCCCATACAACAAGATACCCCCTCCCACAGCATCCACGCAGCTCCCCTCCCCCCCCATACAACAAGATACCCCCTCCCACAGCATCCACGCAGCTCCCCCCCCATACAACAAAATACCCCATCCCCCAGCATCCATGCAGCTGCCCCCCCATACAACAAGATACCCCCTCCCTCAGCATCCATGCAGCTGACCCCCACATACAACAAGATACCCCCTCCTCCAGCATCCATGCAGCTGACCCCCACATACAACAAGATACCCCCTCCTCCAGCATCCATGCAGCTGACCCCCACATACAACAAGATACCCCCTCCTCCAGCATCCATGCAGCTGCCCCCCACATACAACAAGATACCCCCTCCCTCAGCATCCATGCAGCTGACCCCCGCATACAACAAGATACCCCCTCCTCCAGCATCCATGCAGCTGCCCCCCACATACAACAAGATACCCCCTCCCTCAGCATCCATGCAGCTGACCCCCGCGGTGTACAATCCCTCACAGCACATCACCAACAGTTTCAGTACAAAATAAGTTACTTAATCAGTAGGTTCCGCGTACTTCTACAACGCTGCAGGAGTTTTTTAGTTCACTCCCCGCGCTGCTGACCCTAGCGAGCTCCATGATGCATGTGAAAAAGAGCGCGGCTCTCCAGTTTCCGATCCACGTGATCTAGGTGTGCCACGTGATGTTATGACGTCAGCAGGTTCTTCCCGAATATAGTATTTAGCCATTACCTATAGAGATCTGGCAGAACACCGGCGCTCTCAGCGGAGGACATCGCCGGCAGAAGGTGAAGGGACTCTGCAATGTTACCCCAAGAGTGACTCGGGGTTACCGCTCCTGGCAGCGAAAATTAACCCTGAGTCACGCTCGGGAATACCGTCAGGGAGGTTAAGAATCTAAATGCAAACTTCTTCGTATACTGCTTGTATATGCTGTGATAAATGCCTTTCTACACCAATGCTGAACACAGACAGGTCCCTATATATCCGGCCATCTGTTTGTAGTTTCCCTCCGGCGTGGTACAGAAACCCTAAAGAAAACTGATACCAGATTTGATACCACGGTTTTCTATGGGATCGTTTCTGACATCTGACACATCAGTAACACTGGATGCTTTCCTGCCCTGGACAGCATTTTTATTCCTGGCTATCTCTAGTTATGGTTGCTGGATTGGTGCAAAATTGTCAGTTGTGGCTGCCTAGGAGCTCATTCAGAAGGCCGTAGTGGGGCCGTAGAACGGAACTACGGATGCAGACAGCACACTGTGTGCTGTCCGAATCTTTTGTGGCCCCATTGACATGAATAGGCCCCCTTTCCACAAAATTGAAACATCTGATATCTGTTAACTCAGCCTTAGTATGATAGAGGGGGCACATGCAGCTGCTAGGCCCACCTTGGAGAAGGAACATCAGTTGTTGGGGGTTAGTCAGGGTACCCCCAGACACTTAGACTGGCATTTTGGGGCATGGTCAGTCCTAATAACCCCTTGCGCTGGTGGTGGATTCGCCGAAGTTACGTTGAGGCGCTGGCCTCTCCATAACTTTGGCGCATCCACCACCGCTCTAAATGTAAGACAGCTTCCTTGCTGGCTTAAATTTAGGCAGTTTTCTATGCCTAAAACAGGCAAAGAAAATGATGAATGAGACAGACCTGTCGGCCCGTCCCTTCCCCGCCCGCACTATGCCCCCTTTTTTTTTAGAACTGGCGTGAGCGGGGGAAAAATCGCAGATTGCGACGCAAATAACCTTTGCACTGCAATCTGCGACACGTAACTGGCGTATATCTGATAGTAAATGTCCCCCTTAGTTTAGCTGACCTACTTGTAATATTTATGGGCACACTATGGTTATTAGAAAATGGCTTTAGTTGCTTTATGAGCAGCGCTCATACATACAAGGAAGGACAAAAAGCTTTATGCAGCAGTGAGAGTCCTCTATTTTAAGGTCAACGGGTGAGGAAGTTGGAAGGACTTTTACAGAAGTAACCTAAGCTTTCCATACATTCACATAAATGTAATGCACATTACAAAGGAATCAATATTTTTTATGTATACAAGCATTTGTACATTTTGGTGAAAACAACATTGTACGATGGTAGCGAGTGCTGGAAGTGGCCTACAGTATGCATAGCCAAAGGCTGTACTTCTGCTCGGTGTGCCACTGCCCTCTAGGGGTTTCTGTTGTTAGTGTAATACAAAACAGTGAAATGTTTTTTCTAGATATTTTTTGCAGTAATTACACTGCAGTTATAGTGATAATGGTTATTGGTAAATTGCTATATTGTAATCTTTCAACACATCTGAAGTTTCTATGTTAAAGGGACGTTGTCACCAGGAAATTCACTGATAAAACAGGCACAACTCAGCTGAATGTAATGACACCTTACACTTAGTGATCCATTGCTTCATTCTGGAGAAAAAGTACTTTAATCTGTATGCAAATTATAGTAAGCACACCGAAAGCAGGTCCAAACCACTGTGTGCACCCTTGCTTCCCCCGATTTATCTGCCAGCCCCTACCCTTCTTTCTGGATTGAGAGGGCCAGGGAAGATGACTATGTGGGAACCGGGTCCTGTCAATCAATAATGAGAGGGAGGGGCTGGCAGAGGAATCAGAAGGGGCAAGGGTGCACACAGTGGCTTGGGCCCGCCCTCAGTGCACTTACGTATTCATTTGCATATGGATTAAAAGTACCTTTTCTCCAGAATGATACAATGCATTGCTAAGGGAAAATACCACTTAATTGAGCTGAGCTAGCCCTACAAGGCTAACACTCTCTTCTTGATATGTCAGGTCATACTGTATAAATGTTATCACATAATCATGAAATATGCCTACCTTTGAATATCCTGTTAATGACAATAGGCTTGTCTCCATTCACAGATCCTTTTCCTCCATCTAAACTGAATCCTAGACCGGACAAATGCTTTTCGAGAGTAACTGTCATTGTGGATCCTGCACTGTCCGAATCTATCAGAAAGGAATAAACATATTCTATAATAAATGTTAACAATACAATATAGAGTTATACCAGGTACCACAAAATCCATCCTGATGGGAAAACATAATTGTATAATAATATATTACCATTGGTAATAGTAATAGTAGAATTATTGTCACCACTGCCACAACTCCATCTTTGAGTCTTATAGAGAAAAGCTCTTATAAGAGGCTGACAAGGCACTATTCACATTCATTGTTTTATTCCTCTGTAATAGGATGATAATATCCGGGTTGGACTGGGGTTCCTTGAGCCCACCAGAGAAAATAATGGTGAAAAAGGGAGCTATCCGCTTCCTGCTTCACCGCTCCGCTGAGCTCCGGCGCTCCCCAGTAGGCTGCACTAGCGATGCTGGCTGTGTGGAAGGAGTGCTGAAAGCCCGGAAATCAGCCTCCTGCACAGCCAACAGGTGAATATTGAGTTTTTTGTTTTTTTTATGGCACTGGAGGGGGCAACTATAAGCCAAAGGTAGTTATTAGTGCTGCGAAAGTGGTACAAGGAGGACATAACTACTGTGAAGGGGGCACAAGGAGGAAATAACTACTGTGAAGGGGGCACAAGGAGGACATAACTACAGTGAAGGGGCCACAAGGAGGAGATAACTACAGTGAAGGGGCCACAATGTGTGCAGACTGCACCTCCACTAAACTTCCACCATTTCAAGAACAGATGGTAGGTGCAGTGAATTTAAACATAGGAGACGTCCAATGGAGGTCATTTGCCTGATCACATGACCCTCCATCAGCAGCCATTTTATGGACAGAATCCACATTTATTCTGATACATAGGTCAACTTAAAACCTCAAGCAAAAATAATTTCAAGAAATATGTATATACAATTATAAAAATATAATTAAAATATAAAACAAAAATGAAGAAAGTTCCCAATTGGAGCTTCTTGTGATTTAGTTTGAAAAGAATATGTTTAATTCCAAAGGTTATTGCTGCAGCTTTCAAAAACTGATATTTAAACAAGCATATGATGAAATAACTTGAACTTTGTTCACATTGTTCCAAGTATTTAAGGCAAATATAAAAAACAGGTAATTGTGGAAGTATTCAAGTCTTTCAGTATGTGCTTATCACTTTGTTAGTTTACATAATTCATCCATATATACACCACTCAGATTTATATATGTACCGCCTTCGTTTAGGTGGTTTATCCACAAAGGTAAGTAAGTGGTTAGAGTTAATCGTTCATCCACACAGATAAGTAACTGGTAAGCATTTGAATGGTTAATATCATATCCATGAAAAACCTGATGCAGCAATTTATATTTCATAATGTTCATCATAGAGAACTTGTTTACTGTTGAAATGACATTAAAGAGGTTGTCCAAGTTATATTTATTGATGACCTATCCTCAGGATAGGTCATCAATATCAGATCGGCTGGGGTCTGACACCCGGCACTCCCGCTGATCAGCTGTTTGAAGAGAAGGTGTGCGCCATGCCAGCACTTCCTCCTCTTCATTGTTTACCTGCTCGCTGTTGCATCTGCTCAGCCGATCTGATATTCTTTTCAAACTATATCACAGGAAGCTCCAATTGGGACCTTTCTTCATTTTTTTTATATTTTAATTATATTTTTAATTGTATATACATATTTCTTGAAATTATTTTTGCTTGGGGTTTGAAGTTGAAGTTTTTTAACCTATTTATCAGTCTAAATGTGGATTTTAGCAATTACTTAAATTATATGTGTTGGACCGGATGCTGAGTGCCTGCCGACTGTTTTTATATAGGAAAAACCTTTCTGAGTTACTAGTGACTGGGTGAGTCACATCAGTCAGAGCACCAATTCCACGACAGTAGGAAAGGAGATCCGCTTTAAAAAAAAAAATATATATATATATATATATATATTAGTATTTTATGGACAGAATCTGTGTGGACGGCACAAAAGACTTGGCAAACAAGAGGGCATACCTTATGAAATATAGAAAATGGCTATATTAATAAGTGCCATATAATCATCTTACAAACACAGTGGTCAACAGTAACTAAAAGGTGGCCAACCCCTTTAATAAGTAATGTTCAGGGTTAGCTCTATACTCACTAGACTGTGTTGAGTCATCAGAATCACCACAGCACTCTGTGGAGTCCATGGCTTGTTCTCCATCTTTATCTTTCTTTATTACAATGACAGTTTGCCTGGGGTGACGAGCCTGGCGCAGAATTCCTGTAGCATCATTGTGGCTGACACCTTTCAGTGACTTCCCATTAATAGACAGAACTTTGTCTCCTTTTTGTATTGTTCCTTCTTGAGCAGTCAGTCCATCAGGGAAAACTCTGTGTACCTGCAACAGGATCCAAAAATTATGAACAACATTTTTTCAATGTTCCTTTAAAGAGGACCTTTCACCGATCCTGACATTGTGAACAAAGTATACAGACATGTAGAGCGGCGCCCAGGGATCTCACTGCACTTACTATTATCCCTGGGCGCCACTCCGTTCTCCCGTTATGTCCTCCGGTATGTTCGGGACTTGGTTATAGTAGGCGGAGACTTAGGGGACTTGGTTATAGTAGGTGAGTTCTGCTGGGCGTCTCCTTCTCCTAGCCTGTAGCGCTGGCCAATCGCAGCGTAGAACTCACAGCCTGGGATTTTTTTTTCTCCCAGGCTGTGAGCTCTGCGATGCGATTGGCCAGCGCTACAGCCTAGGAGAAGGAGACGCCCAGCAGAACCCGCCTACTATAACCAAGTCCCCGAACATACCAGAGGACATAACGGGAGAACGGAGTGGCACCCAGGGATAATAGTAAGTGCAATGAGATCCCTGGGCGCCGCTCTAAATGTCTGTATACTTAGTTCACAATGTCAGGATCGGTGAAAGGTCCTCTTTAAGTTAAAATCTCCAAAGTAGTTTAAAAGGTAGGACACCCTAAACCAGGGCTTCACAGTCTTTTTGTACTGGTGCTTTAGCCATCACAACATGGTGTTTTAAGTTCCTTACCACTGGTCGTAATCCACGGCAAAATTTTCATTATCTCATTTTTTAAAATGTGTCTCCTGAACCATATGCAAAGAGATATCTCCCATTAAAAAACAACCATCTAGCCAATGCCACCTATTGGAAGTGGCTCCCTATGATTCAAGATCCGACTTTCCGACTTTGACCACGGAATATAGCCAAACCAGATATCCATCCTGTTTCAAAGTGCTTGCCCCTCATCGCCTCTTTGCCAATAAGTCTCCTTACCCTGGAATACATCCAACAAGTCTCCATACAGGACTGATCTCTTTAAGACGATTCAGCACCTTGCCTAAGCCATCTCCTAACCATGAAATTGGAACAAAGGGGGTCAGATGTGTCTTGAAACTAGAGATTGGTGCAACTATAGAAATGATCAGCTGGGGCACCTCATGAGTGAGCCCTGCCTTACAGTTTTAGAAGTACTGCTCTAAACTATAGAACATGGCCAAAATTATACTGTACCCTCATTAGTGTTTACAGCCCTTTCTTCTGCACCCACTGTTGTCACATGCATAAATTCAAAGTCATAAGATATAACCTACCACCTGTGAGGAAATACCTACAAGCACCAATGAAGTAGTGGAGTACACAGGCATACAAAACGGTACCGCCACATGCTGGAACACTGTCACGAACCAGCGGGTGTGAACCCACTGTGCCACATGTCCTACCTTTCTAAGGGCATTGTCTAAGTAAACCCCTCGATCTTCACAGTACCCCTGATGGTGGGGATAGACTTTCCCGAGGGGAACACCAGGTCGCTACCTCTTGAGGAGGATAGGCACACAAGGCAGCTGGTCCAGGCAGACCAGGAAATACCTGAGAAAGGTACCAGAGGTACAGGCATTGTCAGCAGGCTGAGTCGTTACCAGGAGCAACAATGCAGCACCGAAAGATGAGGCAGAGGCGAAGTCAGACAGCAAAAGGTCAGGGCAGGCGGCACAGGTACAGGTCAGGCAATCCTCGCAACAGGAGAGTCAAAGCAAGCAGGCAGGGATCAAACTGGTAGCAGAATCCAGGAACACAAGCGGCTATCAGGAACCTTAGCAGGACACAAGGATCTTGACACTGAGGCATCTGGGAAGGGGGCTGAGCCACTTATATATGTGCAGGAGGGCTATGATTGATTAGAAAGGTCATATAACCTAACCCATAACGCCAAGGAAGTGATGCGCGACGGCCCTTAAGGAAGTGCTGTAGGAAACAAGCAGCAAGCATGCTGTGGCCAGGGCTGAGAGGAAACTGGAGCGGATCCCAGAACAACAGTACCTACGCAGACAGAGCCCAGGACTGCAGCGGTGAAGGAGAGGAATGCCATACGGTTTTTGGAAGGCAGATTTTGCTGGACTGGTTTTTTTGACACCATGTCCCATTTGAAGCCCCCCTGATGCACCCTTAGAGTAGAAACTCCAAAAAAGTGGCCCCATTTGTTTTTTCGTCACATATTGTACTTCATGACACTGGTAAAATGAAGTAAAAAAAAATCTTTTTTATTTATAAAAAGATACCAAATTTACCAAAAATTTGTAAAAAATTGCAAATTTCCAAGTTTCAATTTCTCTACTTCTATAATACATAGTAATACCTCCAAAATAGTTATTAATTTACATTCCCCATATGTCTACTTCATGTTTGGATCATTTTGGGAATGATATTTAATTTTTTGGGGATGTTACAAGGCTTAGAAGTTTAGAAGCAAATCTTGAAATTTTTCAGAAATTTTCAAAAACCCAATTTTTAGGGACCAGTTCAGGTCTGAAGTCAATTTGTGAGGCTTACATAATAGAAACCACCCAAAAATGACCCCATTCTATAAACTACACCCCTCAAGGTATTCAAAACAGATTTTACAAACTTTGTTAACCCTTTAGGTGTTCCACAAGAATTAATGGAAAATAGAGATACAATTTCAAAATTTAACTTTTTTGGCAGATTTTCCATTTTAATAATTTTTTTACAGTTATAAAGCAAGGGTTAACAGCCAAACCAAACTCAATATTTATGGCCCTGATTCCGTAGTTTACAGAAACACCCCATATGTGGTCGTAAACCGCTGTACTGGCACACGGCAGGGCCCAGAAGGAAAGGAATGCCATACGTTTTTTGGAACGCAGGTTTTGCTGGACTGTTTTTTTTGACACCATGTCCCATTTAAAGCTCCCCTGATGCACCCCTAGAGTAGAAACTCCATAAAAGTGACCCCATCTAAGAAACTACACCCCTCAAGGTATTCAAAACTGATTTTACAAACGTCGTTAACCCTTTAGGTGTTCCACAAGAATTAATGGAAAATAGAGATACAATTTCAAAACTTCACTTTTTTGGCAGATTTTCCATTTTAATAATTTTTTTACAGTTATAAAGCAAGGATTAACAGCCAAACCAAACTCAATATTTATGGTCCTGATTCTGTAGTTTACAGAAACACCCCATATGTGGTCGTAAACCGCTGTACGGGCGCAGAAAGAAAGGAATGCCATACAGTTTTTGGAAGGCAGGTTTTACTGGACTGTTTTCTTTTACACCATGTCCCATTTGAAGCCCCTCCTGATGCAACCCTAGAGTAGAAACTCCATAAAAGTGACCCCATCTAAGAAACTACACCCCTCAAGGTATTCAAAACAGATTTTACAAACGTCGTTAACCCTTTAGGTGTTCCACAAGAGTTATTGGCAAATGGAGATGAAATTTCAGAATTTAAATTTTTGGGCAAATTTTCCATTTTAATCCATTTTTCCCAGTAACAAATCAAGGGTTAACAGCCAAACCAAACTCAATATTTATGGCCCTGATTCTGTAGTTTACAGAAACACCCCATATGTGGTCGTAAACAGCTGTACCGGCACAAGGCAGGGCGCAGAAGGAAAGGAATGCCATACGGTTTTTGGAAGGCAGATTTTGCTGGACTGTTTTTTTTTACACCATGTCCCATTTGAAGCCCCCCTGATGCACCCTTAGAGTAGAAACTCCAAAAAAGTGGCCCCATTTTAGAAACTACGGGATAGGGTGGCAGTATTGTTGGTACTAGTTTAGGGTACATATGATTTTTGGTTGCTCTATATTACACTTTTTGTGAGGCAAGATAACAAGAAATAGCTGTTTTGGCACCATTTTTATTTTTCATTATTTACAACATTCATCTGACAGGTTAGATCATGCAATATTTTTATAGACCAGGTTGTCACGGATGCGGCGATACCTAATATGTATACTTTTTTTTATTTATGTAAGTTTTACACAATGATTTAATTTTTGAAGCAAAAAAAATCATGTTTTAGTGTTTCCATAGTCTGAGAGCCATAATTTTTTCAGTTTTTGGGTGATTACCTTGGTTAGGGTATGATTTTTGTGGGATGAGATGACGGTTTTATTGGCACTATTTTGGGGTGCGTGTGACTTTTTGATCGCTTGCTATTACACTTTTTGTGATGTAAGGTGACAAAAAATGGTTTATTTAGCACAGTTTTTATTTTTTACGGTGTTCAGCTGAGGGGTTAGGTCATGTGATATTTTTATAGAGCTGGTCGATACGGACGCGGCGATACCAAATATGTATACTTTATTTTTTAATGTAAGTTTTACACAATAACAGGGCGATTGTCTCAGGTAGGGACTCATTTTTTGCGGGATGAGGTGACGGTTAGATTGGTACTATTTTGGTTGGCAAATGCCTTTTTGATCGCTTGCTGTTGTACTTTTTGTGATGTAAGGTGACAAAAAAATTGTTTATTTTTTATTTTTTACGGTGTTCATCTGAGGGGTTAGGTAATGTGATATTTTTATAGAGCCGGTCAATACGGACGCGGCGATACCTAATATGTATACTTTTTTTTCCCTATTCTCTACCAATTTTTTTTTAACTTACAGTACGTTTTTGTTTATTTTTACTTGAAACTTTTAATTTTTTGGGGGGAAAACTTTATTTTTTCAACTTTTCTTTTCACTTTATTTTTTGTCCCACTTTGGGACTTGAACTTTTGGGGGTATATTCCTTTACAATGCATTCCAATACTTCTGTATTGTAATGCATTGGCTGTATGAGTAATACTGTGTGTATTACTCATACAGCTTCCGGGGCCTGTGAGATCCAGGGGCTGGATCTCACAGGCTCTTCACCGGAAGGCAGCGCAGATGCCTCAGGAAGGCATCGCGCTGCCTTCCATGCCATCGGGTCCCCCCCACAGCCCCATGGGGACCCGATGGCACCGCCGCCGCACCAGGTAAAAGCCGCAAACCGCAGGTCTGAATTGACCTGCGGTTTGCGGCGATCGCCCACACGGGCCCCCCCCCCCCCCGCGCACGGGACCCCCCGCATCACGGGACCCCCCCCGCGCATTTAGCCGAGGTGCCTGCTCAATGATTTGAGCAGGCACCTTGCTCCGATCACCGCCCGCCGGGCAGCGGTGATCAGAACAACACATGACGTACCGGTACATCATGTGTCCTTAAGGACTCGGGAAACATGCCGTACCGGTACGTCATGTGTCCCTAAGGGGTTAAAGAGACACTTCTATCAGAAAGGGCTATTTTTTAACACAATATTCATAGTAGGGTTGTTTCGATACCAAAATTTTGATTTTCGATACCATAAAAAAGTATTGCGATACTCGATACCACGCAAAAAAAAATAAAAACACCAAAAAAAGCTGCGTGCGTTCCACATTTTATTGAAAGTCCGGGCCATAATCAAACTGCGAATCATGCAGTTTTTATAAAAAAAATATTCTGTTACGGTGTTCACCGCATAAGAGATTTTTTTTTATATTTTAATAGCTTGAACTCTTCGGACGTGGCAATATGTAATATGTTTATTTATTTATTTTTATATATAATTTATATGTAAAATTTGTAAAGGGAGTGATTTATACTTAATATTTTGGTGTTTTTTTAAACTTTTTTTTTTTTTTACTTTTTATTTAAACGGTTTCTACCACCACATTTTGACCTAATTAGCTGTCAGACACTAGCGATCTGCTAGTGTCTGCTCTACCTAACCATGCTATTGTAATTCCTTTCTCTGCAGCGGTTACCCTAAAAAACGTAGTTTTATTGGTATGCAAATGAGCCTCTAGGTGCTATGGGGGCATCTTTTCAGCACCTAGAGGCTCTGTCCACTCACAATTTCTGCCGCCCAGCGCGCTCCAGCCCGCCCCTCTTCTCTAGATTGACAGCCTACTCGCGCCTACGCCGTGTGCTTCTGTATTTGGCGCAGGTGCAGTGACTGTCTCCCTGCGCCGGCATCTTCACTGCGCCTGCTAAGATTACGGCGCAGGGAGCAGTCCAACAGTCACTGCGCCTTCGCCGAATACAGAAGCAAACGGCGCAGGTGCGAGTAGGCTGTCAATCTGGAGAAGAGGGGCGGGCTGGAGCGCGCTGGGCGGCAGAAATGGTGAGTGGACGGAGCCTCTAGGTGCTGAAAAGACGCCCCCATAGCACCTAGAGGCTCATTTGCATACCAATAAAACTATGTTTTTTAGGGTAACCGCTGCAGAGAAAGGTATTACAATAGCATGGTTAGGTAGAGCAGACACTAGCAGATCGCTAGTGTTTGACAGTTAATTAGGTCAAAATGTGGTGGTAGAAACCCTTTAATAACTATTTCCCCCCTTAGGGGCTAGAACCTATTGTCCTATTCACCCTAATAGAGCTATAGTAGGGTGAATAGGACTTCACACTCTCCCTGCTGCCCTGTGCATAGTACACACAACAGCAGGGAGGTTACCACGGCAGCTAGGGCTTCAGTAGCATCCTGGCTGCCATGGTAACCGATCGGATCCCCACGATTACACTGCTCCGAACCTGCCACTGCCACCAATGAGGAGGTGGGGAGAGGGGACCCTGTGGCCACTGCCACCAATGATTTTATTACTGGTGGGGTTGAGGGGGGGGTGCACACTGTACCACCAATGATTTTAATACTGGGGAGGAGGGGGGGCGCACTGCGCCACCAATGATTTAATACTGGGGATGAGGGGGGGCGCACTGTGCAACCAATGATTATTAACGTTTAATACAGGAGGCTGGGTGCGGGCAGCAGAATCACATAGCAGTCACCCAGCCTCTATCACAGGAAGCTGCGATCAGCGGCAGTTAACTACCGCTGATCGCAACTTCCTTTCATAGAGGATGACACTAAACTGTGTAAAGTAATTAACACTGAAGAGGACAGTATACTACTACAGAGGGATCTGGATAGATTGGAGGCTTGGGCAGATAAGTGGCAGATGAGGTTTAACACTGAGAAATGTAAAGTTATGCACATGGGAAGGAATAATTCAAGTCACCCATACATACTAAATGGTAAAACACTCGGTAACACTGACATGGAAAAGGATCTAGGAATTTTAATAAACAGCAAACTAAGCTGCAAAAAACAGTGTCAGGCAGCGGCTGCCAAGGCCAATAAGATAATGGGTTGCATCAAAAGGAGCATAGATGCCCGTGATGAGAACATATTCCTACTACTTTACAAATCACTGGTCAGACCACACATGGAGTACTGTGTACAGTTCTGGGCTCCTGTAAACAAGGCAGACATAGCAGAGCTGGAGAGGGTCCAGAGGAATGGGGCAACTACAGTACCCTGAAAGATTATCAAAATTAGGGTTATTCACGTTAGAAAAAAGACGACTGAGGGGAGATCTAATTACTATGTATAAATATATCAGGGGGCAGTACAGAGATCTATCCCATCATCTATTTATCCCCAGGACTGTGACTGTGACGAGGGGACATCCTCTGCGTTTGGAGGAAAGAAGGTTTGTACACAAACATAGAAAAGGGTTCTTTACGGTAAGAGCAGTGAGACTATGGAACTCTCTACCTGAGGAGGTGGTGATGGTGAGTACAATAAAGGAATTCAAGAGGGGCCTGGATGTATTTCTGGAGTGTAATAATATTACAGGCTATAGCTACTAGAGAGGGGTCGTTGATCCAGGGAGTTATTCTGATTGCCTGATTGGAGTCGGGAAGGAATTTTTTATTCCCCTAAAGTGAGGAAAATTGGCTTCTACCTCACAGGGTTTTTTTGCCTTCCTCTGGATCAACTTGGAGGATGACAGGCCAAACTGGATGGACAAATGTCTTTTTTCGGCCTTATGTACTATGTTACTATGTTACTAGGATGGGCGACGGTTATGTAATTCTGCACCCAGCCTCCTGTATTTGTTTTAAACGTCTCTCCTCATTGGTGGCAGCGGCGGCACAGGGGGAGGGAGCGAGAGTGAATCCTTCTCCCCTGTGCTGCTAAGGAGAACACGGAGCGCGCAGTAGTAGCGCATCCTATTATCAAAAATTTGTAAATCCTGGTATCGAGGTCGATACCGGACAAAAGTATCGAATGGGTATCATAAATTCAATACCCGAAACATCCCTAATTCATAGTAAACAGTTTTTTTTATTTTTTTATGTGGCTGTTTTTTATTTTGGCAGTAATATGCCATTGAAAAGTAAATACAAAATATTGTCCTACTGTAGCTTTCAGCACAGAGAGATAAAACTCCTATATAGATTGGTAATCTATTGTCAGTTTTCTGCTGCTGTGAGGGGAAAATGTTATCTGCAATGTAATCATCATTTTAACAGTAGGTGAAGAATTGGGATAACAATATGACATCTCCTTTGTTCCCTTGATAGACCTTGATAAATATTCCCAGAGAAGAGCATTGCACTTATCAGCGTAATGTGTGAGGCTGTAATTCACTCATCCACCTTCTCTCTCTGTACACAGTGATGGTCTGAATGAGAAAGTCAAGCAAGGCTGTTTTGCAATGCTAAAAGTCCAAACCATGGAGGAAGGTAAAGAGCAAGGATAGGAAACAGAAGACATTCTATCCAGTACACCATCCACCATTTCTGACGGAAGCGTCCCTTTAAATTTAAGTGAAAAAAAAAATTGAACTGTAAGAAAGTGTAATATATAATTACACACATAGGCGTTTTAGATGCCGATCTTCATTAAGCCCTGTGCTGGCGGTGGTTCTGCCAAAGTTATAAAGAGGCGCTGGCCTCTCCATAATTTCGGCGCATCCAGTGCCAGTTCTAAATGTAAGACAGCTTCCGAGCTGTCTTACACTAAGAACTTTTTCTACACCTGAAACAGGCCTAGAAAATGCTAAATGAGACGGATGCCTAACCCGTTCCCTTCCCAGCCCACGTCACGTCCACAATTTTAGACCTGGTGTGAGCGTGGCGGCATCTGCCCTTGAAATACGCTAAAATAGGCATGTTTCAGTATAATAAATGACTCCCAAAAATTCTAATAAAAGACCAACAGCAAATTCCATACATTTTTATGTGAATACATACAGTGATTTCCTTATTTTCCAGATCAAGTCCTCCAGCAAGACTGAAGCCTAGACCAGTGCCTTCCTCTTTGTGGAGAACCACCACATGGATGTCATCAAATTGCTGTAATAGTAGAATATACAGGGATAACATTACACATTTAGATCTCTAAGCAGATACCTTCATAGAATACAAATGTAGTCTTAAATGCTGACTCGCCATGACCATTATGGGAAAATGGCTCAACATTGCTGCACATATAGGCAACAAAAACAGCATCTAATAAAGACTCAACATCTTTGATGGTCTTTCTGAGGGAAATGGCGTCAGGCTCTATATGTAGCAGTCGGGCCACAGTATCATCACTGACCCTTGTGCTGTGAAGCTGTATGTTTTAAGGGTGTTTTCACACTATTGTCACATTTCTGTTTCTAACAGAGCACACCAGTGTGAATATCACACCATGTCATCAAGTGACTATGCGTAGTTACTTGTAGCAAAAATTCTATCTGTTTTGTTACTTTTAGACTAATTATTGAAACTTTATTCATTAAGGCTGGGTTCACACCAGCGTTAGCAATAACCATTGTTCTGCTCTGAGGAGCAGAAGAACCGAAATAACACAAATGCAGGTTTCAGCATATAACTGGATCAGATGGAGCCAAACAGATCCCATCAGCTATAATAGGCTCTATTCGGTCTCTGTTCAGGACATCACTTGCCTGCCACCCAAAAAGGCCTGTATGCAGGACTTTTTTGTCTACTTTTTTTTAAAGAATCTGCAATGGAGACAAGCGAATGGAACCTGTCATACAGATGTGAACAAGCTATAACTTGTCTTTTTATCTTTGATATCGAGAGCATTGACATGTCATACAGTATATGTCTGTTGTTGGCAAACCCTTTCATTCCATCCTGTTACATCATGTTGATAGACTAAGCTTATTATTGTTAAGTAATGTAACACAAAAGGGAAAAGCTTGAAAGAAATTACCTTCAGTGTTTTCTCATCCAGTCCTTTAACTTCCTCTATTAGATGTGTCAATTCTTCCAGCGGAAGTAGAGAAATGACAGACTGGCCTGCACCCACACTAGTAGAGGGCAGAGAAAGTGTATTTTCCTCCTTCGCCTGTTCTGGCTGTCCCACTCTATACCCCTTCAGTTCAGAAAGGCTTTGAAGGAGAAAATATAATTAGCTGAAGTAAGTTATAGCAAATGAAAAGAATGTTATTTAGTTGAAATGGAATAGACCTTTTTTTAATATATTGCTCAGAGTGGGTTAAAAAAAGAAGCATTACTCACCCTCTCTGAATCCTCACCGCTGCTCTTCCAGTGCTTTCCACTTTCTGGTCCTTACTCACCAGGCAGGTCTCAGCAAATTTTTGGCTGAGGTGGGCTACTGCTCTGTGGCCAGTGATTGACCGAGCAGGTATCTCCTGCCATTTACTATGTCAAGTTGGCACCAGGATTTGGAGAGCAGCAGAGACTAGTGAGCGTCAGAACACAGCAGCAGTGGATCAGTGAGAGTGAGTAATGATTAAAAAAGAATTCAAACCTTCTGAGCCATATATAATTTTTTTTATCCTATTAAACATTCCCTTTAATAGAGAGCTGCTGACAGACGGACCTCTTTCTCCTACTGCATTGCTCAGTGAAACAATTCATGGTTGCAGAACAGGTTACATTAACCCAAACTCCATCGCAGGGAATAGTAGAGTGAAAGCAGCACCTGTCAGTTTAAAGGTTGTTTCTACACTTTTAACAAGGAGTACAGTTCCCATGAGTCCCCTGACTGACATTGCCTCTACTTACAGTTGCATGCATTCCCCAAGTTAGTCCTGTACTTATTTTCATGAACCAACACACTGCTCTGCTACTAGACAGCTCTGCTTTTTTATTGCTCACTGCACAATCTGCTGCCCAGCATGTGAAACACACTCTCTCTAGAGCCAAAAAGGGAAGGGTGCAGTAAAGCGATAACCATGTGTTTGTTAAGAGTAAAGCTTATATTACATGGACAGATAATCATTCAGATCATTGTTAACAAGCGTTCGTATGAACACTCGTTAGCGATGATCTGGCAGTGTAATACTGCTGCCGATTACCCGTTGAAAGAGCAAATGTTCGTTCATTGGATAATTGGAATCTTTCAATAGATTTTAAAATCCTTGTTTTCCAGTGGCAGATCCCTCTATGTAATCACAATCTGCTGCCGGCAAACAATGATTCAGTATGGGAAAGAGGGATGGCATTAGCGATCGCTTGTCCTCATACTGAGGAGGAGACCGCTGCATGTAATAGCAGTGGTCTCCTCTGCTAGTGAGCAGGCAATTGCCGGGAGGGAACGCTTTCTTCCCGACAATCACCTGCATGATCTAATCGTGTAATATTAGCCATAGATAAATATTAGCAATTCAGCTACAGACAATACATTTGTAAGTGACTAATTACTGCATGTAAACAATGTGCACATAACTTTTAAACCCTTAAGGACACAGCCTTATTTCACCTTAGGACCAGGCAAATCTGACCAGTGTCACTTTAAGTGCTGATAACTTTAAAACGCTTTGACTTATCCAGGCCATTCTGAGATAGTTTTTTCATCACATATTGTACTTCATGACACTGGTAAAATGAAGCCCAAAAAATTATTATTTTTGCACAAAAAAATACCTAATTTACCAAAAATTTGGAAAAATTAGCAAATTTCAAAGTTTCAGTTTCTCTACCTATGTAATACATAGTAACACCCCCATATGTCTACTTCATGTTTGAATTATTTTGGGAATGATATTTTATTTTTTGGGGATGTTACAAGACTTAGAAGTTTATAAATTTTTCAGAAATTTACAAAAACCCAATTTCTAGGGACCACTACAGGTCTGAAGTCACTTTGCGAGGCTTACATAATAGAAACTGCCCAAAAATGACCCCATTCTATAAACTACACCCCTCAAGGTATTCAAAACTGATTTTACAAACCTCGTTAACCCTTTAGGTGTTGCACAAGAGTTATTGGCAAATGGGGATGAAATTAGAGAATTTCATTTTTTTGCCTAATTTTCCATTTTAACCCATTTTTTCCACTAACAAAGCAAGGGTTAACAGCCAAACAAGACTGTATCTTTATTTCCCTGACTCTGCTGTTTACAGAAACACCCCATATGTGGCCGTAAACTACTGTACGGGCACACAATAGGGCGTAGAGTGAAAGGTGCACCGCTTGGTTTTTGGAGGGCTGATTTTGCTGGACTGGTTTTTTGACACCATGTCCCATTTGAAGCCCCCCTGATGCACCCCTAGAGTAGAAACTCCATAAAAGTGACCCCATTTAAGAAACTACACCCCTCAAAGTATTCAAAACTGATTTTACAAACTTTGTTAACCCATTAGGGTTCACAAGATTTAATGGAAAATAGAGATACAATTTCAAAATTTGACTTTTTTGGCAGATTTTCCATTTTAATATTTTTTTCCAGTTACAAAGCAAGGGTTAACAGCCAAACAAAACTCATTATTTATGGCCCTGATTCAGTAGTTTACAGAAACACCCCATATGTGGTCGTAAACTGCTGTACGGGCACACGGCAGGGCGCAGAAGGAAAGGAATGCCATACGGTTTTTGGAAGGCAGATTTTGCTGGACTGGTTTTTTTGACACCATGTCCCATTTGAAGCCCCCCTGATGCACCCCTAGAGTAGAAACTCCAAAAAAGTGACCCCATTTTAGAAACTACAGGATAGGGTGGCAGTTTTGTTGGTACTAGTTTAGGGTACATATGATTTTTGGTTGCTCTATATTACACTTTTTGTGAGGCAAGACAACAAGAAATAGATTTTTTGGCACCGTTTTTTTTTTTTTGTTATTTACAACATTCATCTGACAGGTTAGATCATGTGGTAATTTTATAGAGCAGGTTGTCACGGACGCGGCGATACCTAATATGTATACAATTTTTTTATTTATGTAAGTTTTACACAATGATTCCATTTTTAAAACAAAAAAAATGTTTTAGTGTCTCCATAGTCTAAGAGCCATAGTTTTTTCAGTTTTTGGGTGATTATCTTAAGTAGGGTCTCATTTCTTTTGGGATGAGATGACGGTTTGATTGGCACTATTTTGGGGTGCATATGACTTTTTGATCGCTTGCTATTACACTTTTTGTGACGTAAGATGACCAAAAATTGCTTTTTTTACACGTTTTTTTTTTTTTTTTACGGTTGTCATCTGAGGGGTTAGGTCATGTGATATTTTTATAGAGCCAGTCGATACGGACGCGGCGATACCTAATATGTATACTTTTTTTATTTATGTAAGTTTTACACAATGATTTCATTTTTGAAACAAAAAAAACATGTTTTAGTGTTTCCATAGTCTAAGAGCCATAGTTTTTTCAATTTTTGGCTGATTATATTGGGTAGGGTATGATTTTTGCGGGATGAGATGACGGTTTGATTGGCACTATTTTGGCGTACATGCGACTTTTTTTATCACTTTTATTACCTTTTTTGGGAAGTAAGGTGGGCAAAATTTCAATTTCATCATAGTTTTTTATTTTTTATTTTTATGGCGTTCACCGTTCAGGTAAAGTAACATGACCGTTTTATAGATCAGGTCGTTACGGACGCGGCGATACCAAACATGTGTAGGGAATTTTATTTTTTTCATTTTTAATCAGTGATAAATGTGTTTTTTGATTTTTACATTTTTTTCACTTTTTTTACTTTTTTTTTGACCCAGACCCACTTGGTTCTTGAAGATCCAGTGGGTCTGATGTCTGTATAATACAGTACAGTACACTATATAGTGTTTTGTACTGTATTTTACTTATACTTTGTCTGAAGCACAGATCTGTTCAGCACCATGGACAGCAGGATGCCTGAGAAGGCGTCCTGTTGCCATGGGAACCTTCCCCGTCTGCTCAGTTGTGGCCACAACTGCGCAGACGGGGAAGGGTAAGGAGGGGGGCTGTCTGAGCTCCCTGAGCTGTTAACCTTTTCCATACAGCGGTCCGTATGGACCGCGGTATGGAAAGGGTTAAACGGCTGACATCGCATCACAGATGTCAGCCGTTTATACCAGGGTGTCAGCAATGTGCTGACACCCTGGTTTACCCACTGTACATCAACGATTATTCAAGGGGAGGCGGGCGGGGGATCGACCGCCCGCAACCCCCCCCCCTGAACATCCCGCCGCCATCAAATCATTCAGGGGTGCAGGGGGGGGGGGTGAAACATATATAGTTTAGGCATACTACAGTTTCTGATCGACCGCGGGGATCAGAAACTGCAAAAAGCGCAGCAAACCGCAGGTCTGAATTGACCTGCGGTTTGTTGCGATCGCCGACATGGGGCGATCGCAACAGGCACCTCGGCTAAATGCCCCCCCCCCCCCCGGGCATTTAGCCGAGGTGCCTGCTCAATGATTTGAGCAGGCACCTTGTTCCAATCACAGCCGGCCAGGCGGCAGTGATCAGAAATACACAGGGCTTACATGTACGCCCTGTGTCCTTAAGTACCAGGACACAAGGGCGTACCGGGTTAAAGATCAGAAAACCCCTTTATCTCTTAAATAATCTCAAATGGCAGGTGCACTATAAAGGGGCTTTCCGGTCCAGGAACACAAACTCATACACAAGGAACCAGGGAACTGCTTGGTCTGATTTTTTTTATTTACCCTGTATAGTAATTTGGTAGTAATCTCAGACAGCATAGCAACAGGTGGGTAAATTGTTTTATCTTATCTGCTTAAAAAAACATGCACATATTCTACAGTAGGATAGATTAGAAAGTTCAAGTATTTCCAATATCGTATTACTTTAGCTATTAGTGTGTATCATTGGAAACCTCCTTAGAGGGTGCTTTCACATGTAGGTTTTTGCTGGCATTTTTCAGTACTCGTGTTTAAGTAACATTCTATGCACCTTTTGTTTTTTGGTGCATTTTCTATACTAAAAACTCCAGCTCGAAATATTAGCTGAAGGTGTATGGGAGAAATGAAACCCAAGACACACAAGCTTTTTGTTGCTACTGGCATAGTATTTTTACTCTTTCTGACTTCTGTTAAAAATTGCAGCATACTGTAGCTCTTTTCGTTCTTTCATGTGTTTTCACATCCCCTTTTCTCTAGGGGAAAAATGTAATGAAGAAAACACTTGTGAGAAAAAACACTGTTTGCAAAAATTCTACAAAACGCAACAAAAACATGTGTGCATTTGTTCTGGTGTTTTTACAGCCCAGAAAATACACACCAGTGTAAATTCATGTGTGTAAAGACCCTAAGATTGGATAACTTTTAGCTACGACAGCAACGTTATGGTTCTTGCATTTTGTTCCCCAAACATTGAAATATCAGAAACTAACTAGCTTCATGTTGGTTTTACCACTCTATAGTACACAAAAATATTCAGTAGAAGGTTAAAAAAACAGATGCTTTACCTGAGGGTAATATGCCTTGGAATTCAAATATGAATATTGTGTACCAGTATCATAAAAGTTCACATTTCAAGCACGGTCAGTATTTGTAAGCCAAAACCTGGAGTGCGTCCAAAACACAGAAGGGGCGCAAATATTTTCTTTATACTTTTTTCTCTGTAGATTCCACTTCTGGAGGAAATTTATAATGAGAGGGATTCTTGCTAGTGATAGCTGAGCTCTTGTACATGGCTGTCTCGGGCAGCCCCATAGAGTTGAATGGAGCAGCATGTTTGCGTGACCATCATAGGTGGAAATGAGCTTCTCTTTGGGCTAGTTTCACATCTGTAACAGCCTTCTAGCAGGCTGTTTCTGCAGATCTGGCATTGCCGAATATTACTGTAATGCCTTCCAGATCCATTAACTATAATGGGGTGCAGCGGAGATCTGTCCGCACCCGAAAAACGTGTTGAGAATCGGCCAGACAAAAACCGCTGTGCAGCAGTTTCTGTCCGGCCAATTCCTGGCATTCTATGCCAGGCTGTATCGCTTATGTGAAAGTAGCCTTAGAATACACATATATTTGGCCATTTGCAAATGTGACACTTTTGTCTAGAAATGTTACTCAAGTTTTTACATTCCACCCCCCTACTGGAGTAAGATTATACCTTTTTTGTGACTTTTTAATGTTAAATCTAGAGTGAAACTAATTAACATAGCTAATCACACCCACTTTTTAAAACTGTATTGAGTAGGTTAAAAATGCAAAATGTCACAAGTAACCTCAAAAAATCCTAAAGCCCTATTTGTTACAACTTTTTGAGGCCAGAATTCTGGACTGCAGGGCTTGATAAATTAGCCTCTGTTTTTGGCTTATGAATACTGGTGTAAATTACTGACAAAGTAATGACCTTATAAAAGTGGTCTTACATATGCTATGATATCTAGAAAGTAGGGATTTAAGGGAAGGATATTGAATTCAATTATTTAGAATTTTTATTTTACAGATCTTAATTGAAAAATGAAAAAAATTATATTGCTGTAAACTCCATGCGAAAGAGAATTACTACACTTGACACTTTCGACCACATAAGGTACTTGACCATACAATACAGCATATACACATTTCCAAAAAGCTTACCGGTATTTTTGCTAGTACATTTAACCTCATAAGCATCTACGTGGCCAGTAGCAAATATTATAGCAAAAGCAACTGAGATCCCACCGACATCGCCAGGAAGAACATCTGAACCATATATACAAGTTACCTGTAATTCTGTGCCACCATAACTGCAGTGTGAGGTGGACATGTTGGCAGGATGAAGAATGGCTGCACCAGACCTCTACAGTGTCCAGTGCAGCCATTTCTCACTGCACTGTTATCAAGACTATTCCATCAAGAGAATATCAATGTTTGTGTCAGTGGCCTGAAGACCATAAGGGACTGTCCATCATGTCCACAATGGCACAGGCAGCCCATCGAGTGACGCACCAGTCAAAAAACTACATTGTGTGATTTAGTACATAGTACGCCCCAGGGTTCAGCACTGTAGCAGCCAGATATACTCAAGGATGTATGATTTTTGCCCAGAAAAACGTCAGACAAGGTGGTTAAGGTACCCCAGAAACACACGTCTTGCCCTTTGTATCTGTTTCAATGCTTGCAGACTACATTCAACTACCCAAGGTGGGCGTGTATGAGTATGTATTGGTGTGTGATGACTTCAGGATGGCCAGAAGCATACCCGGTAGCGAAGACAACAGCAAAGAAGATTATGGCCGAAGTTGTATGCATGTATGGGGTACCAGAGGTGTTCACTTCACAGATGAAGTGATACAGGACATGATGAAGGTTTTGGGTGTAGGACAGGCCGTACATGCTTCGTACCATCCACAAAGCAGCGATAGGGTAGGAAAAAAGGAACTGAACGGGACACTAAAGTTAAAGATTCAAAAAGCCATGAACAGAGTGCCTTCTGGTAGCCCTCTTTCCAGTAAGGTATACCCCTAACCGTAAGACAGGCCTTAGTCCCTAAAAGGTCCTTTTTGGGTCAGCCCCTAGGAGAGGATTGCATTTCCCACAGCAGCTCCAGATGCAACATGGCTGTCTGACAGATTATGTGATCAGTTTGCACAAGTATTTGACTAAAATACACTCTCGAGTTTTTGCTTCACTTCCAGATCTTGATAAAGTACCAGAAACCCACCCATTTGTATCTGGTGATTGGGTGGTGGTAAAAAGACACTTTAGAAAAGTACTCAAACCCTGTTATGATGGTCCATTCCAAGTGTTGCTGACCACAAGCACATCAGTGAAGCTCAAAGGAAAGCCTAATTGGATCTACGCCAGTCATTGCAAGAAAATGTTGAGTCTTGTGTGCTGTTGTTCCCCCTTGTGTGACTGCTGATCCTGACTCAAAGAATATGTATTTCAAATGAGATAGTAAAAATAGGTTTCGTAGCTGTGAAAAAGTTGTGTAAAAGGAAGTACTAAGCTGTTACAGCCTGATACTTCCAGTCCAGTGACCCATGGATAGTATTGCCCAAAGATTCCCAGTATTAATAGTTTTTATGTTCACAATAATCGAGAAGCCACCACTTAACATCGCCCCCAAATATTTAGTTTTCGGGATAGGTGAGAATCTGACTTCCCATTGTATAAGTCCATTACAAGGGAGTCTATCCAATATGGATAGGTTGTCTCCAAAGTGGTGAAACAACCAACAGGTACAATGGGACAGATTGTAGAACCCACTTAGATTAGGGACAGCGTTAGGCCAATTGAAATGGCTTCAAAGGGGGGGGGGGGACTGATAGAGATGTGGTTATCATTCTTGATTAAGTAAGATGGCCCCCATATCCTCCAGCTCTCAGCTAACGCCTTATTCACTTAAGTTCCAAAAGGACCCTCCTCCCTGATGTGTCAAATTTGAGGTATGCTGTACTACTGTTAGCGTGAAGCCATTACAATATGTTTACAAGGTTTGCATACCAGAGTTAGTAAAACAATGAGCAGATGCCAAGTGTTTGATGCCATCTCTTTTCTTATTATTGTATTTTCGCCAATGAAACAATGCCACGAGCTTCAGGGGGGATGCCCCCTCTGATGTACATATAAACTGCTTCACTTCCTTGAATAAAGGAGAATTTGCTTTGACTCCAGTGTGTGTCAGTTATTTTCTTCTGTGCATGTAAAACCCTTGGATTACTATTAATTTGGAGCAGTAGAGCAAACATAATCAGCCCTGATGGAGGGAATCTTCAACAGGAGTGTCAGTGGGATGAAGCTCTGTAGTGGGTCACTTTGCATGCTTTTGGGCAACCCATAGGTCATTGTAGTATCACCCAGCAAGGCCTTGATAAAATCACTAGTGGGCAGATGGTGGGAACCAATGCTGTTCTAGAATAGTGGGCTGAGATACTCCTAGCAGCAGGAAGGGACATCTTTGGAAGTACTGTTCGGGCTGCTGTTAAAGCACTGTGGCTGAGCTTGTTGTCAGCCCAAGAAGGAGTCAGTGCTGGGGTTGTAAGATATGTCAGCCTGGAGGGGAGTCAGTATGATATGGGTTGTGGGAACCCAGGGTGAGGCTACAGCTGGACCTAACAGGGGCTGTGGGATGCATCAGCCTGGTAGGGATTGATGACTAGCAAAATACTAGAGATTGGCTACCCTGAGACCAATAATGTTGCCTGGATGGTTCTGGGCATAACTATTGTGAATGGGGCACATGTGGGCATTACTGCTGCTAATGGGGAAAGTGGATATTACTACTGTGATTGGCACAGTGTGGACATAACTACTGTGTGGTGGCCAAAAGGGGGAATAATTGCTATGTGGTGACATTAAGAGGATTGTGTGGGATTGGGTGTGTATAGTTTTATTTTGGGCGGAGTTAGAGACGTGGCCTAGTATGAAAAAAATCCCTGCAGTGTCCTGTGCCACATATATTGTCTCTCTTTTTTACTGTTTTATTCTGAATCATCTCATAGTTAGCTATGAATGATTGCCATATTACAAATGACATGGATGACATTGTTTTTGATGCTTTGAATATTGAATATCATGAACAATCAATATGGTATTGCAGATATCTATACAGGAAATGACACAGTGCACAGTGATTGCATTATACAGTATAAACATGTAACAGCTTGTCTTACTTCACTGAAAATCCTGTGTCCAAGTGTTGATTTTCATTTGAAGAAGATGATGTATTTTCTCCTCCAGCAGTTGCCTCAAATTGCCATATATCACTGCCCTGTGTACTTGGTGATTGAGGGAAGGCCAGCAAGGATTTCATCAAGGCAGAAGACACCTGGTTGCTTATAGAATAGATTTTGCTGCAGTTTTCTGATATCTGGCTGTTGTCGATTGATGGTGTGGAGGTCAGTGGATAGCTCCTTGATCTTTGGCTTGGAGTCTTGAAAGGTAAGGGCTCAGTGAGCTCCGTATGTGAAAAGTGGTGATATGGTTCATTACCGGTACTGCTAGTTCGTCTTGTACTCAACAATTTTGGCTGAGAGTGTGACTCTTGATTTTCATTCTTGTCCACAGGAGAAACTATCACAGGATCGCTAATTTCTGTAATTTGACTTTCAACGGAGTTAACAGTGACCTTATTGAATGAAACAGTCACACATTCTACTTCTAGTTCCTTGGTAGGAGACTTTTCATGCGGGACTAGATTTCGAGCACTGGGCCTATCACTCCCCTTTGTTGCTGGCTGTGGTGTACTAAAAGTTTCAAATGAACTTATTCTCTGTTTGATTGATGATGCCCTATTGGAAATTTGAGGTCTAAAACTGTTACTAGTTTCCCTGGGTTTCACAAGAGAAGTGCTGTCTGATGTTCTCTCTACATTCTTAGAGGCTCTTAAGCTCTGACGAAACCAAGCTGGCTTGGGTGCCACTGGTGGAGCTTTCTTCAAGTTCCCTACTTCTTCATTTCTGCACGTCTGTGAACCACAGTCCCCACCCTGAGTTTGTTGCTGTCCACGCTCTATTTGAGCAGCAGCTGAACTATCCACTCCTGTTCTAATGCTTCCATGCAGATCCATTAGGCTGTGGTCTTCAGATAATATGGGACTGAATAAATTTTTAATACAATCAGATATCCTGACCCAAGGATCTTCTGCAGTTGTATCAAGACTGTAGTCAACACGTGCCTGCCGTCTCAATAATGGCTTGTGATGTGATATAATAGGATTTCCTATGAAATATGAGGAAAATTAGCTGTATAATTATGTTAAGCACACTATTCTAGACACATAGATGATGGTGTAACCTTTTAATTAAAATATCATGTCAACCTGTGTAAAATCATATTTGCACCTAGGTTTGGAATAAAAAATAAATAAATCCTCCTGAATGTTGAAATATACTGTGAGACTGTAGAAAATAGAGATTGTAGTATTTAAAGGGAACCTGTCACCGGGATTTTGTGTATAGAGCTGAGGACATGGGTTGCTAGATGGCCGCTAGCACATCCGCAATACCCAGTCCCCATAGCTCTGTGTGCTTTTATTGTGTCAAAAAACCCGATTTGATACATATGCAAATTAACCTGAGATGAGTCCTGTACGTGAGATGAGTCACGGACAGGACTCATCTCAGGTTAATTTGCATATGTATCGAATTGTTTTTTTTACACAATAAAAGCACACAGAGCTTTGGGGACTGGATATTGCGGATGTGCTAGCGGCCATCAAGCAACCCATGTCCTCAGCTCTTTACCCAAAATCCAGGTGACAGGTTTCCTTTAAAAGGGTTGTCCCATGAAGACAACTTATCCTGTATCCTGTGAATAAGGGATAAGTGTCTGATCATTGGGGGTCAAACTGCTGGGGCCTCCCTCTGATCTTGATAACCCGGTCCTTTCTCCCCAAGTTTGAAAGGAGTGTCAGTCACCCATGCGAGCTACCACTCCATTCAGCTCTATGGGGCTGCTGGAGATAGCCAGACATTTGTGCTCGGGTCTCCCACAGTCCCAGTGAGTTGAATGGAGAAGCAGACTTCCCCTCCATTCAAACATTAATCACAAGCCCCCTTGATTTCTTGTGATTGGCGGGGCTCCCGTGGTCTGACCTCCACTGATCAGATACATCCCTTATCCTGTGGATAGGGGCTAATCTTAAATGGCTTACAGTATACAGTACTGGTTTAGGCTTTATCTATCTACTGTATGTATGTATATATCTCATATCTATCATCTCTCTATCATCATCTAATTATTTATCTATCATCTACCTATGTTATATCTATTTATCTAATATGTATCTATATAATCTATCTATCTATCTATCTATCTATCTATCTATCTATCTATCTATCTATCTATCTATCTATCTATCTATCTATCTATCTATCTATCTATCGTGACACAGTGAGAGGTTTGGTCTGGGAAAACAGGTATTTTCCTCCCAGCATGTGCTGCTAGGCTGATTTACAGCCAGGTGAGGTCAAATACTGGACCAGATTTTAACCGCCTCACGTCCGCCCATAGGATATAAACGTCCTATGGGTGGACGTCTATTTCTGACAGCACGTTTTAAAACGTCCTGTCAGAAATAGCAGCTGCACGCTAATCGTGCAGCTGCTGATCGGGTTGCCCGCTGTCAGTGACAGCAGGGCAACCCTAAGACAAGGCAGGGACAGTGCCCAGGTGTCCCTGCCTTCACGATCGCTGCAGACACAGCGCTCACCGAGCGCTGTGTCTGCAGAGCAGGAAGAGCTGTGCGCTTCCTGTTCCGGCCCGGCGGTCATGTGACCGCCGGGACCGGAGAGTGCAGGAGCTGTGTGAGGTCTCTCAGAGACCTCAATCAGCCCTGCACTGAGGCTGTACAGCGCTGGATTGCTGCTGTACAGCCTCTATAGGGGTGCATTTGTCCTGTAACTGGGGCTACTATCTCAGGAGAAATCAACTGTGAAAAAAAAAAGAAAAAGTGAAGCAAATGTCCCCCAGAGGTCTTGTATGACCTTATGGGGGACGAAAAGTGTAAAAAAAAAAATAAAAAAAATAAAGGGTTGAAAAAATAAAATAAAATAAAGTTTCACATGTAAAAAAAAAAAAAGTTCCCAAGTTAGGAATAAAAAAAAAATAATTAAAATAGAAAAAATAAAGTAAAATAGACATATTTAGTATTGCCGCGTCCGTAAAAACCAGCTCTATAAAAATATCACATGACCTAACCCCTCAGATGAACACCGTAAAAAATAAATAAAAAAAACTGTGTCAAAACAAGCAATTTTTGTCACCTTGCATCACAAAAGGTGCAACACCAAGTGATCAAAAACGCGTATGTCCCACAAAATGGTACCAATAAAACCGTCACCTCATCCCGCAAAAAATGAGCCCCTACATAAGAAAATCTCTCAAAAAATAAAAAAACTATAGCTCTCAGAACATGGACACATTAAAACATAATTTTTTGGTTTCAAAAATGCTATTATTGTGTAAAACTTTAATAAATGAGAAAAAGTATACATATTAGGTATCGCCACGTCCGTAACAATCTGCTCTATAAAAATGTCACTTGACTGAACCCCTAAGGTGAACGCTGTAAAAATAAATAAATAGAAACTGTGCTAAAACAACCAATTTTTTGGTCACCTTGCCCCATAAAGTGTTATATTGAATGATCAAAAAATCATATGTACCCAAAAATAGTACTAATAAAACTGGCACCTTATCCCCTAGTTTCCAAAATGGGGTCACTTCTTGGGAGTTTCTACTGTAAGGGTGCATCAGGGGGCTTCAAATGGGACATGGCATCTAAAAACCATGTGGAGTTCCTTTCCTTCTGCGCCCTGCCGTGTGCCCATACAGCAGTTTACGACCACATGTGGGGTGTTTCTGTAAACCGCAGAATCTGGGTAATAAATATTGAGTTTTGTTTGGCTGTTAACCATCGATGTGTTAGAGAAAAAAATTGATTAAAATGGAAAATCTGCCAAAAAAGTGAAATTTAAAAATTTGATCTCCATTTTCCTTTAATTCTTGTGGAACGCCTAAAGGGTTAACAAAGTTTGTAAAATCGGTTTTGAATACCTTGAGGGGTGTAGTTTCTACAATGGGGTCATTTATGGGGGTATCCACTATGTAGGCCCCACAAAGTGACTTCAGATCTGAACTGGTCCTTATAAAGTGGGTTTTGGCAATTTTCTTAAAAATTTGAAGAATTGCTTCTAAACTTCTAAGCCTTCTAACGTCCTAAAAAAAATAAAATGACATTTCCAAAATGATGCCAACATAAAGTAGACATATGGGGAATGTTGAATAATAAATATTTTATGAGGTATCACTTTCTGTTTTAAAAGCAGAGAAATTGAAATTTAGAAAATTGCGATTTTTTTAAATTTTTGGGTAAATTTGGGATTTTTTCATAAATAAAGGTGAAATATTTTGACTCAAATTTATGACTATCATGAAGTACAATGTGTCACGAGAAAACAATCTCTGAATGACTTGTATAAATAAAGGCGTTCCAAAGTTATTACCACATAAAGTGAGATATGTCCGTTTTGCAAAATTTGGCCTGGTCAGGAAGGGGGCAAAGGGCCCAGATGGGAAGTGGTTAAATGCTGGTTTGGGTTTTGGCAGCAGCTGGCTGTCCTTAAATAGGCAGCTGGGCTCAGAAGCCATGTCTCTGTGTTTGGATCTGGGAGCCTTGTGTCTGGATGAAGGCTTGCTACCTGTTTGGCATGAAAACAGGTTGGTGCTGCTATCAGCAAGGACTCTTTGATGCAGAATTGCCGCATGGTGTGAATTACCACCAACACCACAAGGTGACTTTTTGTTTGAATATGACTGCTTGTTTTGTCACTTGCCTAAAGTGTAAATAAAACACTGAGCTGTTTGATCCAAAGAACTTGTTGTTGCCTCTATACTGCGTCCGCTAATCCTGTCTACCAGAGCGAGTCCCCACAATTGGTGGTGGATGCGGGCAAGAGCAGCGAGGCTGGCGTGAACGCCAATATTTTTGGTTTCTGCATTTTTCAGTCATGGTTCTATGTCGTACATTAAACCAGCTGTATTACAATCAGTGCCCCATGACAAAATGAAGGCTGTTGTGAAGGCCCTCATGGAGGCTAATCTGCAGCAGCGAGAGACAAACGTGCAGCAACGCGAGGCTAATAAGCAGCAGCAGGAGACTAACCAGTTGCTGCTACAACATGTGATAACTTTGCAGACAGCAGGAGCAACCCCGAGCATTTACGATGTCCATAAAGCAGTCCATGCGTGATTCCTAAGATGACCCCTACAGACGACATCAAAACCTACCTGGCGATGTACGAGAAAGTGGCCATTAGGCAAAAGATACCCCGTGATCAGTGGGCTGAGGTCGTCGCTCCATTCCTGGCATCCGATTCCCAGAGGGTGTATTTCGACTTGCCGGACGATCAAGTGGCAAAAAGAGTGAGATTTTGGCAAGACTGGGGGTGAATGTGTTGGTCCGTGCCCAGCGGGTACATCAGTGGGGGTTTAAGCCGGCTGAGCCTGCAAAAACCCAGTATTATGACTTACTCCACCTCTTGCAAAAGTGGCTACAGCCTGATGTGCTGAGTCCCCTGGCTATAGACTATTGGACTATTAGCTGATATGTTCTGGAGGGCTTTGCCATACCCTCTCCAGCACTGGATCGGTCAGGTGTCTTCTGGCAATGCCCTTGAGATGGTGGACCTGGTGGAATGCTATGAAGCTACCAAGAATCTAAAGGAGGGTTCTGTCTGGAGGGGGGTCGGCAAACCCCGGAAATCTCCACCCCAGGCCTGGAGATTTGAGCCGATAAAACCCGTCCAGAATGTACCCACGGCGGACCTAGCTCCGATAGTCTGCTGGCGGTGTCAGGAACCTGGCCATATAAGGGCTGACTGTCCCTATCGGGTTGAGCCCATGGACACTAACTATGGCTACCGTCAGTCGCCATATGCCAGGAGGCTGTGTGTAACTGGTACCCCAGAGTCTCTATATCACTTGTGCCAGATGGAAGTGGGAGACACTACGGCCAAGGCTCTGCTGGACTCAGTGAGTCTTGTGACCCTAGTAAGGGCTACCCTGGTGCGGTCCACTGAGTATACTGGCAGGAAAGTCGGGGTGATGTGCATCCACGGAGACCTAAAAGACTACCCCACCGTGCTGGTGTCTCTAACCACGGTGGCCGGTAGATGGACCCACGAGGTGGCTGTCGCCACAAATCTACATTATGAACTCATAATAGGGAGAGACTTCCTGGTCTTCCCGGCACTGTGGCCTGCTATGAGAGTGACTGATAGCCATGAGACAGGGGTAACCCTAGCAGAGTGGCCTGGCTCAGGGGGTAAACCAGAACCCTGGGAACCTGATACCGAAGGGCCAGAGGTAGGGGTAACCGCCACTTCGGTGGAAGAGGGTGAGACAGCCCCACTAAGTGTGATGGTGGGAGACGTGGAGGACTTGCCACCGGGTCCTGAATTGGCAGACCTCAATGTCTCCGGGGATAATTTTGGTACCGCCCAACGTCGGGACCCAACACTATCCCGCGCCTGGGAAAATGGATTAATAGTAGATGGTGAACCACAACAACCTGGAGCAGAGTCAGTGTTTCCCCGTTTTGTAGTTCAGCAAGATATGTTGTATCGGGTAAACCAACTGCAGGTTGAGCCTATTGAAGAGTTGGTGGTCCCCAAGACTTATCACAAGCTTGTGTTAGATCTTGCCTACCAACACGTTCTCAGGGGTCACCTGGTGCTATAGAAAACTCAGATTCGTATTCTACAGCTATTTTACTGGCCCAGCATATTCAAAGAAGTAGAAGAGTTTTGTAAGTCTTGCCTGACCAGTCTTGCCTGACCTGCCAGATAACTAGCCCCCAGCCACATATCCATAGTCACCTAGTACCTCTCCCGATTATCGAAGTACTGTTTGACCGAATAGCTATAGACCTCATAGGCCCAGTACCGAAGTCCGCCAGAGGGCATCAACACATCTTAGTCATTCTAGACTACGCCACTCGGTACCCAGAGGCGGTGCCACTGCGACATACCTCGGCCAAACTCATAGCAAAGGAGTTAATGGTGATGTTTTTCCGAGTAGGACCACCTAAAGAGGTTCTGACTGACCAAGGGACCCCTCTTATGTCCAAGGTGATGAGGGAACTCTGTAAGTTGCTGCACATAAAACAACTACGGACGTCCGTTTACCATCCTCAAACGGACGGTCTGGTAGAATGGTTTAACTAAACATTAAAAAATATGTTGAAAAAGGTAGTGTCTAAAGATGGGAAGGACTGGGACCTCCTTCTGCCCTATTTCATGTTCGCAGTGCGAGAGGTACCCCAGGCCTCTACGGGGTTCTTGCCCTTCGAACTGCTATATGGCAGACACCCTCACGGTCTCTTGGACATGGCCAAAGAAACGTGGGAACAACAACCCACTCCGCATAAAAGTGTAATTGAGTATGTTACCCAGATGCAAGATCGGATAGAGACAGTGTTGCCTCTTGTTAGGAAGCATATGGAGGCAGCTCAGCGAGCCCAGAGTTGGGTCTATAATCGGCAGGCTTGGGTTCGGATCTTTAATCCGGGTGGTCGGGTTTTGGTTCTGGTGCTGACCGTGGACAGTAAGTTGCTGGCTAGGTGGCAGGGGCCCTACGAGGTACTCAAGAAAATCGGAAATGTAAACTACAAGGTACACCAGCCAGGGCGGCAAAAGCCAGAACAGTACTGGCAGGTGCCCTTAACGGAGGCTGCCAAAGAGAAAACTGCCTTCATCACGCCTGAGGGGCTGTATCAATATAAGGTCTTACTCTTTGGTCTGCATGGCGCCCCCGCCACTTTTCAGCGACTAATAGACATTGTGCTTTGTTCACATCGTCGGTACACTTCGGCTTACCTGGATGATATCGTCATCCACAGTACCGACTGTCGGCCCTGTGCGGGTCCCCAGTTTTGGTGACGCCCGACTTCAAAAGGGAGAAAATTCCGCCTGGTGACAGACCACTCCCCTCTCAAGTGGATGAGCCAGGCCAAGAACAGAAATGCCCAGGTCACCCGATGGTTTCTTTCCCTACAAAACTTAAAGTTTCGGTGGAACACAGGGCAGGCTGGTTACAGGGAAACGCGGATGCCCTGTCCCGGGTACACTGTTTGGCGTGTGTTCACACAGTGAAAGGTTTGGTCTGAGAAAACAGGTATTTTCCTCCCAGCATGTGCTGCTGGGCTGATTTACAGCTAGGTGAGGTCAAATACCGGACCGGATTTTAAATGCCGGTCCGGGTTTTGGCAGCAGCTGGCTGTCCTTAAATAGGCAGCTGGGCTCAGAAGCCATGTCTCTGTGTTGGGATCTGGGAGCCTTGTATCTGAATGAAGGCTTGCTACCTGTTTTGCATGAAAACAGGTTGGTGCTGCTATCAGCAAGGACTCTGAGGCAGAATTGCCGCATGGTGTGAATTACCACCAACACCACAAGGTCACTTTTTGTTTGAATATGACTGCTTGTTTTGTCACTTGCCTAAAGTGTGAATAAAACACTGAACTGTTTAATCCAAAGAACTTGTTGTTGCCTCTATACTGCGTCCGCTAATCCTGTTTACCAGAGCGAGTCCCCACACGATCTAATATATATCTGTCTAATATATATCTATCTACAGTATCTATCTATCTACAGTATCTATTTATCTATCTGTCTATCTATCTATCTGCCTGTCTATGTCTACCTATTTACAAGTCACATATCATTTAAAAAGTTATTGCTATCCTTTACCAATATCACCCCCAATAATATAGCTGTAATTCACGTAACTGAGGCGTGTCTATAGAGGGGCAGAGGTAGCAGTCGCACACAGGCCTAAGAAGGGCAGTAATGCTTTGCAGGAGCTCATATGTTACCATCAGGTTTCTCAGAAAAATAATGAATATATAGAGGTCAATTTATATAGATTCATGCAATTAATCTGATCAGGATGATCTTTACATTCTCTACACCGTAAGTTAAAAATGAAAAGCCCTGATATCTATAACGGCAAGCTATAACAAAACTTAGACTTGATTAGCCAACATTCAGAAGTTCTGAATCATTTAGGCTTTTGACATGGAAGTGTCTTAGGCTACTTTCACACTAGCATTTTTGCTGGATCCGGCATTTTGGTGCATTCCGTTCTGTTCAGTTCAGTTTTGTCCCCATTGACAATGAACGGGGACAAAACGGAAGCGTTTTTTCCCGGTATTGAGCCCATATGACGAAACTCCATACCGGAAAACTTAAACGCTTGTGTCAAAGTACCATTATTCAGAAATGAATTGACTATAGTTGATGTACACAGTATAAAGGCTTAGTAAATCACATTGTATATTATAATGATAAGGTGCTTTGTCATCTTAGATATGCAAATATTTCATTGCAGGACTGCAAGTACAGTATGTTCAGCACAGTGTGATGCACACAAGAGTGGGATTGTGTAGGACATCAGCCAGTGACATACCTGTGTCCGGAGACCTTCGTTCACCAGTCGTTGAGTGTGAGGATTCAGTAGAAGATACTGTTGTATCTAACACTCTGTGGGCTGTCATTTGCTGATTTCCTTTGAGCAGCAGGTTTCCTGCTTCCTGTGAAACAATATAGTCATGTCAAAAACATTATCATGAAAACCACAAGATTTTCTCAATGTGCTATGTACATTTTCTATAAGTCTCAGAAGACAGGTGGAGGTCCAGATCTGAAGGTTACATATAGAGACATAGTACTTACTGTCCACTAGTGTAAACTTTACTGTCACTGGGTAATGACACAAAGCAGCAGAAAATGCATGTCATACTAATATCTCCATCGCAATCTTTAATATTACAGTGATGGAGCCTTGCTTAGACAGAATGTCTAGACCTGCACCACATTTATCACAGGGGCTCAGGCTGGATAATAAATGTGGTGCAAGGATAGACACTTTTGTCTAGCGCTGTACCAAACATTGGTTTGCTTAGCTAAGAGAATTGTATGCCAGAATTTTGGTGCTTAATGTCACATATTAGGCTATGCCCAGACTCGGACTGGCCCACCGGGGAGGCGGGGAATTCCTCAGTGGGCCCCTGCACCATAAGATGACTACTGGCTCTCCACCATGTTAGACCCTCGCTACCGGTCCAAAAGAGAGGCATGAAAAGCGCTACCATCGAGACAGTATTTGTAGTCTGTTGGTCGCTGCCTACGTGTACCATCGTCCATCCTCATGAAGATCTAACCGGGGGACCCTCTGAGCTCATGCTCCACTGCCATGACTGCTGGAGGGAGGGGGGTGGGCAGGAGCAGCACCAGCTCCATCAGAAGCAGCAGTCTCACAGCAGCAGCAGGACATGGAGCAGAACCTGAACCAGCAGGTGGTGGCATACTTGGACTGCACCCTGCCACCCCACATCCAAGATCCCTTGGACTACTGGGCAGCCAAACTTGAATTGTAGTCGCAACTGGCAGAGTTTGCCCTGCGCAAGCTTTCCTGCTCGGCCAGTAGTGTGGCATCAGAGCGGGTGTTATGTGCGGTGGATGGCATAGTTACCCCAAAGAGAACTCGCCTTTCAACAAATGTTGAGAAACTACCTTTATAAAGATGAATCAGGCATGGATCAACCTGGATTTCCAGACACTGGTGCTTGATGCAACAGACATTTATTCTGCCCAAGTGCTGCTGCAACCTGCCTGATGCCACACTCCTGCTGCCTTTGCTGTCATCTGCTCCTACTGTGATCTGCCACCATCTTGTGCTGTTACTGCCACTGCTGTGGCCCCCACCTCCCTACTCTGTTCTGGTGCCACTATTGTGACTCTTGATGCTGTTGCCATCCTCACCATTCCATTCCGGTGCCACTATTTTGACTCTTCATGCTGTTGCCCCCTCACCACTCAGGTTACAGGGACACTAATGTCCTTGTTTGGCCGTATTGACATCACCGTTTATTTTTACGTTGTTCTGATTTGTCAGAAGAACATAAAAATAACAAAAAAATGGGTCCTGTTCTTTGCGCGTCCATAAGGCCTCTTTCAGACGGTCAGTATCTTGCATCAGGATCTGATCATGATTAGTGATGATCGGCATAGGCAATATTAGTTTTTCACAATATATATATATTTTTTTGCATAATATTAGCATTAAATTAGCGAATTCTAGAATTCGTGATCTTTAGTCATTATTTTCGCGATTGCGCAAATCGGCACTAATGATGCGCATATTTTTGTGCAATACATGCAACTTCACATTTTATCAGGTGTGAGTAGATATTACTGATTGGTGCACTAAGTATTGTTGTGACATCACAGCACTATGTCTGTAGCATGTATGTATGGACAGCAGAGAAACAGTAATTCCTATCACACTACCTAACACCCTGCACTGGAACCTATCAGCTACACTATATCACTATCTAACCTACACTGACTATCTCCCACTGACTATTATATATATGAGCTAACTAACTATCTAATGTAATTGGATAAGGAATAGGATCCAGATAAAAGCACAGAGCACAGCAATGACACTGCTCTCTCTCTCTCAGAACTTTAAAAAACTGTAGTAAATTGCTGCTGGGGAGTTTTTTTTATTTAGTAAGGGGTAGACAACTTTCCTATTGGTTGCTAGAGATGTTGCTAATCTCTGACAAAGATATTGCAGCCTTCTCATTGGCTCACAAGCAAGAAGGGAGGTTACTGATGAAAAAAAATCTAGAATATTCGCGATTACGAATATATAGCACTATATTCTGCATCTTCGCGAATTCTCGAAGTGCCAATATTCGCGATCAACACTTATAATGATTTGGAAGCCAAAAGCAGGAGTGCATCCAAAACACAGAAGACATGCAAATATTTCCATCACATGTTATCTCTGTTTTGGACCCTCTCCTGTTTTTGCTTTATGAATACTGATCAAATACTGAAGCAAAAAAATGACCAAATACTGACCGGGTGATAGAGACCATTAAAGTACTGCATGCAGAACTTCTTTTCCATCTGAATAAAACCGATTTCAGTGAACCGTTGTCCGTCAAAAAAATAGGACAGGTCATATTTTTTGGACGGACAGGAAACACGGATCACGGATGCGGCTGCAAAACGGAGCATTTTCCGATTTTTCCACGGACCCATTGAAAGTCAATGGGTCCGCGAAAAGAAACGGAAAACGGCCCAACGGCCACGGATGCACACAACGGTCGTGTGCATGAGGCCTAAGGCTGAGTTCAGTTATTTGGTCAGTTATTTCCATCACTTATTGTGAGCCAAATTCAGTAGCCAAGCATACTCTCAGATTAGGTATCATGAATAGATCTGCACCTGTTCTGTGGTTTTGACCCTGCTTTGGCCTGACAATAACTAATGAGAATAACTGACCAAATAAGTGGAGTGTAAACTAAGCCTAATAGTGACGCACAGTCATTCTACAGGTAACAGACGGGATTCAAAGGCTTGTGTTGACAGTTGGCACTGTCACAACATGGATTAAAAGAACCTTTTTTCCTCCATTACTTCATTGGCACTTCCTTCATGTCCTTATTTTGTTCCACTAAAGAGTCTTTGGGACACAGCTGCGTCAGGGGCGCACAGCATATATATATTTTTTTGCTTTACTGAAAGTTGCTGTATGCTTTTCTTTTCTTTAGCTAGGGTTTAGCTAGGACTGTTGGTGGTCAGCACAATGATGCTCACGTCCATATATGTGACCTGTAACTGTTTCGCTACCAGAAAGGACTAGCTATGCATGTTGCTGCAATGATGTACTGTACACCGAGATACATTCTCCTTAAAGTTTAACTGCAGGCTGGGATAGACCTAATTTAATGCGCTTTCTTTGAGAAATTCGGCGAAGTGGACAAATCGAATTTTTGAAAACTTTGCTCATCTCTAATTCTCAATATTTCTTGCTTGTTGTCAGTCTTGTTTCCATTAAGTGGTTTGAAACCCTTTCTTATCAGGTCCTACTTTTACAGAGTTTTGCAGTATGTATCAGTGCAGGTAAGTAGTGATGGCCGAACATCTGCCAGGACGGTTTGCGAATGCGATCGCGCGAACGCGATCAAAATGTTCGCGAACCGCAAGTTTGTGGCGGGTCCCATTCATTTTAATGTCAGGAGACCCTGAAAAACCTTCAGTTCATATTTGCAGCCAATAAATAATTACTAGAAGTGCACAAATAGTCCCACAACATGGACAGTGACATACCAGATGTATTATTTCCATTCATTATTTTTTTCAATGCGAAAAATCGGCAATATAATTTTCGCGTACGCGCATGCGCACACCAGTTATAATTATTTTTTCCAATACCGTTTGTCACTGTGTGTAGCAGAGGGAACGCAGCAAAACCGCAAACAAACGCTGCTGTACCTAAATGCACTATAAAGAAAGTATATTATTGGTATATAACACCCCACTTCTATCAGTTTTTTTGGGGGGCGACTGGTATATCACACCCGTTATAATAATTTTTTCCAATACCGTTCGCAGTGAACTTTCGAGTTCTCCTCAGTGTCCCGTAAATCCCGCGCCTGTGCTGTCCCGTTTAGTATTCGGCGCAGGTGCAGTAAGTGAAGGACGCGCTCCTGCTGCCGGCTTCCTCACTGCGCCTGTGCCGAAGGAAGGAAGCCAGCAGCAGGAGCGCATCCTTCACTAAATACTAAACTGGACGGCGCAGGCATGGGATTTACGGGACGATAAGGAGAACTCGAAAGCCAATCAACTGGACCAGGGGAGCACCCAGGAATTTTGTTTAGGGGGGGTCCGAAAGGCAAAAAAATGTGGCATGTGTAGTGTGCTGTGCTAATTGAATTTTTCAAAGCCCCCTTTATATTTAAAAATGCAGGGAAAGGGTGTAGTGTGTTGCGCTGATTCTTTAATTGGGGATTCTAAAAGCCCTGCAGGGAAATAACAATGCGGCAAATTTTTTGGGTCCCGCCCATTATTAAAAGCCCCTACTACATATAATAGGCCACTCCCAACAAACACTGTACAGCTGACATTCTATAGTTGCGGCCTGTCTCTACACATCATATGGAGAGAGGGGGAGGTCTGTCCTGGCTGCACTGCCTGCTTCACATTATACAATAACCAGCCGACTACAGCCAGGAAGCTCCTCCGCTCTCCTCCCTCCCCTGATCCTGCTCAATGCCTGTGGTTCCCCCCCACCATCTGCCACCTGCCCGTGGCCTGCTGCCCCCTTTCGTTGTCCTCACCCAGCTCTGAATCCTCCTTCTGCAAATGGCAGGAGGAGGAGCCGGAGCATCTCCTCTCCTACATAGCGCCCCATACCTCTTACATCCAGTGATGTCACCTTTGTTGTAGACGTTCTCTTTCCTCATCTTCTCCATTCAGACCAGACCGCCATTATGATTTTTCAGCCATCTCCCGTCTCTGCAGAGATTGACAAACAGACATTAGTTTCCCACAATTCCATCATCTTCACATCTTCTGAACACCCTTTCCTGCCACCCCCAATACTGTGCCCGCTGTGCCCCCAATACTATACTGCAGAAACAGTCCCCCTGGAAATACTACTGCCACACAGATAGTGCCCCCCTCAACAATTATTGGCACACAGTGCTCTAAAAAAATAACTGCGCCCAGACACTAATAGTATAAAGATAATGTCCCCCAAAAATTATTGTGCTAAGCTGATACTGTGGCAGGGTGCCCCCCAAAGTAACAGGGCTCCCCAAAATAGAAATAATTCTCTGCCAGAGCACACTTAGTAGTAATAATGCCCCTATAGTGCCCATAGTAGTAATCATGTTCCTCATAGCCCCCCAGTATTAGCAAAGCTCCGCATAATACCTCCTAGTACTAATAATTCTCCCTACAATATGACAGTACATGAAATACCCCTGCTTAGTGCCCGCTGTTGAGCTAATGTCCCCATAATGTATGCCAGTATAAAATACCCCTATATAGTGCCCCAGTAAATGCCCTCATAGTGCTCCTCTCCCCCTTCCCCATAGTGTCCCCCATAATATGCCAGAAAAAAATGCCCCTTCTAAGTGCCACCATATGCCCCAATAGTGCTCCACTCCCCCATAGTGCCGCTCTCCCCTATAGTGCCTACCATAATGTGCCAGTAAAAAAATGCCCCCTTAGTGCCACCAGATGCCATAATGCCCCCATAATGTGCCAATAAGAATAAAGGCCCCTTTAGAGCCCCCACTTCCCCTTAGTGCCCCCAAATAATGCCCCTATAGTGCCACCAGATGCCCCATAGTGCCGTTCTCCCCTATAGTGCCCCCCATAATGTGTAAAAAAAAAAAAGCCCCTTTAGAGCCCCCATAGTGCTCCTCTCCCCCATGGTGCCCCCCAAATAATGCCCCTATAGTGCCACCAGATGCCCCATAGTGCCGTTCTCCCCTATAGTGCCCCCCATAATGTGTAAAAAAAAAAAGCCCCTTTAGAGCCCCCATAGTGCTCCTCTCCCCCATGGTGCCCCCCAAATAATGCCCCTCTAGTGCCACCAGATGCCCCCTAGTGCCGTTCTCCCCTATAGTGCCCCCCATAATGTGTAAAAAAAAAAAAGCCCCTTTAGAGCCCCCATAGTGCTCCTCTCCCCCATGGTGCCCCCCAAATAATGCCCCTATAGTGCCACCAGATGCCCCATAGTGCCGTTCTCCCCTATAGTGCCCCCCATAATGTGTAAAAAAAAAAAAAGCCCCTTTAGAGCCCCCATAGTGCTCCTCTCCCCCATGGTGCCCCCCAAATAATGCCCCTATAGTGCCACCAGATGCCCCCTAGTGCCGTTCTCCCCTATAGTGCCCCCCATAATGTGTAAAAAAAAAAAAAAAAGCCCCTTTAGAGCCCCCATAGTGCTCCTCTCCCCCATGGTCCCCCCCCCCATAATGTGCCAGTAAGAAGTGCCACCTAAAAAAAAAAGTACCACCAGATGCCCCATAGTGCCGTTCTCCCCTTTAGTGCCCCCATAGTGCCAGCTCCCCCCCCCCCCTCCAAAAAAAACAAACAAAAAAAAATACACTAATACTTACCTCCATCAGCAGCGATGCAGGCTCTTCCGGCCTGTGTCCCTGCTGTGTGCTGCCCGGCTCAGGCGCACGATGATGACGTCATCTCGCCTGAGCCGGCCTCTGATAGGCTGCAGGCATTAGTGCCTGCGGCCTATCAGAAGAACAGGGGAGGGACACACCTCTCCCTCCCCTGCCGCAGCACAGGCATCTGTATCGCTGTCCTAAGGACGGCGATACAGATGGATTAGATATGGAGATGAGCGCTTCCACAATGGAAGCGCTCATCTCCTAGTACTCCTACTGCTCCCCCCGCCCCCCCCCGACCGCCGCGGCCGCCGCAATTACATCCAGGGCCGCGCCGCCTGTGGTGATCGGCGGTGCTGCCCTGAAGGATTAAAAAAAATAAATAATTGGCTGGTTGTTCTAGGGGGGGTCCAGACCCGCTGGACCCCCCCTGTAGGTGCGCCACTGAACTGGACCTGGGCGTGCCAAACAGTGTGTAGACCAAGCCTCTAGGTGCTGAAGCAACGCCCTAATAGCACCTAGAGGCTCATTAGCATAAAAGTCTTTATTTTAAGAGAATGGCGGCAGGCAGGCACATCGCTAATGTCAGTCAGCTACATAATGTTATTGCTCATGACAGAAACCCTTTAAGATCAGGAAGGGTTTTCAGCCTCCTCCATTGTGCGGTGGATGGGGTTGGGTACTGCATCACTACTTCTATTTGGATGGAGCGGTTTGTTCCAGCATCAGAGCTACTGCAAGACAGCTGATTAGTGGGGGTGCAGGTATTGGACCCCTGCTGATGAGGTAGTGATGCACTATCCTGAAGATAAGCCATCATTTTTAAAGGGTTGGACAACCCCTTCAAGCTTAATTACATTTCTAACTCTCCCGTCCCCAAAAACAGTATCAGAAATTTCTCTCACAGCATAGAAACACATATTGAGTACACAGCATTGAAGTACATTTTCACAGGCTGGCTCATCTTTAAATCTAGCGTAGACAGTATCATTATAATATATATATATTTTAAAACAACATTAATTCCAGGGTGCTGTACATATGAGAAGAGGGAAACATACATAATGTAAAACCTAAACAAGTGCAATAAGGATGAACTAACTGTGACAACCTGGTACAAAGGTGGTGAAGACACTGCCTGTGCAAGCTTACAATTACTGCTACTAAGGCTGGTTTCACACGGGCGTTGCGGGAAAATGTGCGGGTGCATTGCGGGAACACGCGTGATTTTTCCGCGCAAGTGCAAAACATTGTAATGGGTTTTGCACTCGCGTGAGAAAAATCGCGCATGTTTGGTACCCAAACCCGAACTTCTTCACAGAAGTTCGGGCTTGAGATCGGTGTTCTGTAGATTGTATTATTTCCCCTTATAACATAGTTATAAGGTAAAATAATAGCATTCTGAATACAGAATGCATAGTACAATAGCGCTGGAGGGGTTCAAAATTTTTTTTAACTCGCCTTAATCCACTTGCTCGCGCAGCCCGGCATCTCCTTCTGTCTCCTTCTTTGCTGATTGTAGGAACAGGACCTATGGTGACGTCACTCACATGGTCCATCACATGATCCATCACCATGGTAAAAGATCATGTGATGGATCATGTGATGACCGGAGTGACGTCACCACAGGTCCTGTTCCTGCACACAGCTAAGATGAAGACAGAAGGAGATGCCATGCGCTATCAAGGTGATTAAGGTGAGTTAATAATTATTATTTTTTTTAACCCCTTCAGCGCTATTTTACTTTGCATTCTGTATTCAGAATGCTATTATTTTCCCTTATAACCATGTTAAGGGTTGTGGAAGACGTGGATACAAGAAATGTATTTGAGTTGGTGGCAGCACTAGATGGTAAGGGCTTGGATGTGTGGTTTGAAGGCCAGGCAAGAAGCATATGTAATTCTAAGAAAGCAGACTTGTAAGACTGAAGAAAGTGTGGTGGAATCATTCATTATGATTGAAAAGTCTGGTGGAGGGTTGAGTGTCATGAGAGAAAGATGAAGTTGGTTTTCTCCATGTTAAGTTTAAAAAAGTGGGAGTAGAAGAAGGTGGACTGATAGTCATGCTGGAATTCTGGATTGCAAGGAAATGACATTTGGGCTACAGAAATATATTTGAGTGACATTAGTATATTGAAAGCCATATATCATTTGGTATTATAGGCTGTGAGGCACATCTATGCCCCTAAAGCAATTTATGTGTAAAGCTTACACTTCCTTTGCCAAACCACATCCTGTATATCTTTTGTTTGTATAAAAAATAATTTTTTATCTCAAATCTGCTCAGGTGCCTTTATTAATGTTTTATACTGTACATGTTTGTGGTTTTATTGCATTAGTATGGCAGGAAGTACTTGTGTCATACACTGTAGACCAACAGGATAATGTTGTCATTACCTGGCCATTATTTGCAAAATATAGCGGCATGTGTTTTACCTGGTATTTGTTGTGTACTTTTTTCTCTCTCTCCTTTATATACTGTACATCAATCAAAGCCACATTTATTCAAAGACTATGGACATCTTTAGAGACAATTTATTTTTTTGCTTTCTACTCATTTAGGCTTCAAATTATTATTTTCATCAGAATCAACAGTTTTTCCTCTACAGCTTTCACTTTCATCGTATTCGCAGACTATTGCTTCCAGGGGAGGGCTGGCAGCCTTAGTCCTGGGGGGCAAATCCAGTCAAGTGGCCCATTTTAGCCCCGCCCATTATTAAAAGCCCCTCCTACATATAATAGGCCACTCCCAACAAACACTGTACACCTGACATTCTATAGTTGAGGCCTGTCTACACATCATGCGGAGAGGGGGAGGGCCTGTCCTGGCTGCACTGTCTGCTTATATAACAAGCTACAGCCAGGAAGCTCCTCCGCTCTCCTCCCTCCCCTGATCCTGCTCAAGGCTTGTGGTTCCCCCCACCATCTGCCACCTGCCCGTGGCCTGCTGCCCCCTTTCGTCGTCCTCACCCAGCTCTGAATCCTCCTTCTGCAAATGGCAGGGGGAGGAGCCGGAGCATCTCTTCTCCTACATAGCGCCCCATACCTCTTACATCCAGTGATGTCACCTTTGTTGTAGATGTTCTCTTTCTTTATCTTCTCCATTCAGACCAGACCGCCATGATTATTTTTCTGCCATCTCATGTCTCTGCAGAGATTGAGAAACAGACATTAGTTTCCCACATTTCCATCATCTTCACATCTTCTGAACACCCTTTCCTGCCACCCCCAATACTATACTGCAGAAACAGTCCCCCTGGAAATACTACTACCACACAGATAGTGCCCCCAATACTGTGCCCGTTGTGTCCCCAATACTATACTGCAGAAACAGTCCCCCTGAAAATACTACTACCACACAGATAGTGCCCCAATACTGTGCCCGCTATGCCACCAATACTATACTGCAGAAACAGTACCCCTGGGAATACTACTACCACACAGATAGTGCCCCCTTAAACAATTATTGGCACACAGTGCTCTAAAAAATAACTGCGCCCAGACACTAATAGTATAAAGATAATGTCCCCCAAAAATAATTGTGCTAAGCTGATACTATGCCAGGGTGCCCCCAAAGTAACAGTGCTCCCCAAAATCCCACCAATAGAAATAATTCTCTGCCAGAGCACACTTAGTAGTAATAATGCCCTAGTAATCATGTTCCTCATAGCCCCCCAGTAGTAGTAAAGCTCCCCATATTACCCCCTAGTAGTACTAATTATCCCTATAATATGACAGTACATGAAATACCCCGCTTAGTGCCCGCAGTTGAACTAATGTCCCCATAATGTATGCCAGTATAAAATACCCCTATATATTGCCCCAGTAAATGCCCTCATAGTGCTCCTCTCCCCCTTCCCCATAGTGTCCCCCATAATATGCCAGTAAAAAATGCCCCTTCTTAGTGCCCCCAGCAGATGCCCCTATAGTGCTCCTCTCCCCCACAATGTGCCAGTAAAAAAATGCCCCTTCTTAGTTCCACCATATGCCCCAATAGTGCTCCACTCCCCCATAGTGCCCCCAAATAATGCCCCATAGTGCAGCTCTCCCCTATAGTGCCTCCCATAATGTGCCAGTAAAAAATGCCCCCTTAGTGCCACCAAATTCCATAGTGCCCCCATAATGTTCCAATACAAAAGGCCCCTTTAGAGCCCCCACTTCCCCATAGTGCCCCCAAATAATGCCCCTATAGTGACACCAGATGCCCCATAGTGCTGCTCTCCCGTATAGTGCCCCCCAGAATGTGCCAATAATTTAAAAAAGCCCCTTTAGAGCCCCCAGATACCCCCATAGTGCTCCTCTCCCCCATGGTGCCCCCCATAATGTGTTAGTAAGAAATGCCCCCATAGTGCCAGCTCCTCCAATAGTGCCAGCTCCCCCCATAGTGCCAGCCCCCCCATACTGCCAGCACCCCCATAGTGCCAGCTCCCCCATAGTGCCAGCTCCCCCCATAGTGTCAGCCCCCCGATAGTGCCAGCCCCCTTATAGTGCCAGCCCCCCATAGTGCTAGCTCCCTAATAGTGCCAGCCCCACCTATAGTGCCAGCTCCCCCTATAGTGCAAGCCCCCCCCCCTATAGTGCCAGATCCCCCCCATAGTGCCAGCTCCCCCATAGCCATAGTGCCTGCTCTTTCATAGCCATAGTGCCATCTCCCCCCCCATAGTGCCAGCTCCCCCATAGCCATAGTGCCAGCTCCCCCATAGCCATAGTGACAGCTCCCCCATAGCCATAGTGACAGCTCCCCCTACAAAGAAAAACAAAACAAAACACTAATACTTACCTGGCTCCATCAGCAGCGATGCAGGCCTCTTCTAGCCTGTGTCCCTGCTGTGTGCTGCCCGGCTCAGGCGGCGCGATGATAATGACGTCATCGCGCTGCCTGAGCCAGCCTCTGATAGGCTGCAGGCATTAGTGCCTGCGGCCTATCAGAAGAACAGGGGAGGGACACGCCTCTCCCTCCCCTGCCCCACAGCACACAGCCGCCACCACCGCCCCAGCAATTACATCCAGGGCCGCGCCGCCTGTGGTGATCGGCGGTGCGGCCCTGAAGAATAAAAAAGAAAAAAATTTTTTGTTAAAGACTACGGCCGTTTTTTTAGGGCGGCCTGGGGGGCAATCGCCTCCCTGCCCCCCGGCCCAGCCCGCCCCTGATTGCTTCCTCCTTCTGAGTAGATCTATCAGAGAGTTGCTCTGTCCGCTCGATCTGTAGCCATTATCTGTACTTTCCTAGCATTTCATTAACACTCTATACATGAACGACACTCACGTTTTGGATTTCCGTTTGTGAAATCCGTTCCGGGCTCTCACAAGTGGTCCAAAACGGATCAGTTTTGCCCTTATGCATTCTGAATGGAAAAGGATCCGCTCAGAATGCATCAGTTTGCCTCCGTTCAGTCTCCATTCCGCTTTGGTGTCCATCTGATGAAACTGAGCCAAACGGATCCGTCCTGGCACACAATGTAAGTCAATGGGGACAGATCCGTTTTTCACTGACAAAATCTGGCAGAATAGAAAACGGATCCGTCCTCCATTTAATAGATTTCATGACGGATCCGTCTTGGCTATGTTTCAGATAATACAAACGGATCCGTTCTGAACGGATGCAGACGTTTGTATTATCTGAACGGATCCTTCTGTGCAGATCTATGATGGATCCGCACAAAACGCGAGTGTGAAAGTAGCCTAAACTCATCAGTTTGATCAGAAGGTTACACCTAAACAAAGTGGGCCTAACGCAATATCTATGTCTGTGTCACTAACCAGTGATGAGCGACAGGGGCAATATTCGAATTTGTGATATTTCGCAAATATTTGGGCGAATATTCGTCATATATTCGCAAATTCGAGAATTCGTGATCTCCAGTCATTATTTTCTTGATTGCGAAAATCAGCAATCGGAAAATTTGCGATAAAAATGTGCGATCCGAAAATTTGCGATCAACACTACTCCTAAAGTCAAAGATATTGCAGCCTTCTCATTGGCCCACAAGCAAGAAGCAGTGAGCTATCATGGGTACTGATGAAAAAAAAAAAAAAAAAACGAGAATATTCGCGATTATGAAGATATAGCACTATATTCTAGATATTTGCGAATTCTTGAAGTGCCAATATTCGCGATATAAATTAGCGATTAGCATATTCGTGATCAACACTATCACTAACCATTAAAACATTAGTCTTACAAAAAATTACACATCAACCAAATTTGATATTACAAAAACATAATAGGGTACATTTATCAATACCGTTGCCAAAACAATCAGATTCTACCTTAAATTTTTCAGATCTCTCTCTCTCTCTCACTATATATATATATATATACTAGCAGAAGGACCCTGCTTTCGCATAGGTATATTTCATCAATTTAATTTTATATTTGTGTGTGTCGTTAAAAGATATCGACAGTATCCTCCATAACAGTGACCTCCTCAGCCCCCATTGCTTAACACTAACCCCCCCACAGTGCCCCGCCTCCTTAAAATGTGACCTCCACAGCAGTCCACCCCCTTAACTTTGACCTTAACAGCAGCTTGCTCCTTTAATAGTGACCTCCACAACAAAAACAATATTGTCTTTAATTGACAGTATATAAAACCCCACAGAATTAGTATACACTTAGGCCCCTTTCACACGGGCGAGTATTCCACGCGGATGCGATGCGTGTGTTGAATGCATTGCACCCACACTAAATCATGACCCATTCATTTCTATGGGGCTGTGCACACGAGCGGTGATTTTCACGCATCACTTGTGCGTTGTGTGAAAATTGCAGCATGCTCCTCTTTGTGCGTTTTTCACATAACGCAGGCCCCATAGAAATGAATGGGGTTGCGTGAAAATCGCAAGCAAGTGCGGATGCGGTGTGATTTTCACGCACGGTTGCTAGGAGACGATCGGGATGGAGACCCGATCATTATTATTTTCCCTTATAACATGGTTATAAGGGAAAATAATAGCATTCTGAATACAGAATGCATAGTAAAATAGCGCTGGAGGGGTTAAAAAAAATAATAAAATAATTAAACTCACCTTAGTCCACTTGATCGCGCAGCCAGCATCTCTTCTGTCTCCTTCTTTGCTGATTGCAGGAAAAGGACCTGTGGTGACGTCACTCCGGTCATCACATGATCCACCACATGATCTTTTACCATGGTGATGGATCATGTGATGGACCATGTGAGGACCGAAGTGACGTCACCACAGGTCCTTTTCCTGCAATCAGCAAAGAAGGAGACAGAAGAGATGCTGGCTGCGCGATCAAGTGGACTAAGGTGAGTTTAATAATTTTTTTATTTTTTTTAACCCCTCCAGCGCTATTCTACTATGCATTCTGTATTCAGAATGCTATTATTTCCCTTTATAACCATGTTATAAGGGAAAATAATACAATCTACAGAACACCGATCCCAAGCCCGAACTTCTGTGAAGAAGTTCGGGTTTGGGTACCAAACATTTGCGATTTTTCTCACGCAAGTGCAAAACGCATTACAATGTTTTGCACTCGCGCGGAAAAATCGTGCATGTTTCCGCAACGCACCTGTACCTTTTCCCGCAACGCCCGTGTGAAAGAGGCCTTAAGGTCATGTGAGTTAAATTAGCCTCTACAACAATGTTGGCTAAGTGTCACAATCGAAATCATATTAACTCACACATAAGCTGCCTTATACTAAGAATGTCCTTTGTTGCCGATAGCAACCAATCAGAGCTCATATTAATGACCTTTAGCAAAATAGAAGCTGAGCTGTGATTGGTTGCTATATGCAGCCTAATGAATATCCAGGCTAACTGCCACAACAGCCAACAGACAATGGCTCCTGTAGCTTGGCGGTTAGGTTATTAAGCGTATTTTTTAGCAAATAATTGGAAAGCACCGGGTGAAAATTTCCACTCAAAACATAGTCTATGACGTTCCCCGAGTCACAGGAGGTGGCTCTGCAAAAGTTTTGATTGTAAATTACGGTGTGGATTCCTTTAGCGGACATACACACATACATACACTCAGGTTTATATAACATACAGTCAGGTCCATACATATTGGGACATCAACACAATTCTAACATTTTTGGCTCTATACACCACCACAATGGATTTGAAATGAAACAAACAAGATGTGCTATAACTGCAGACTGTCAGCTTTAATTTGAGGGTATTTACATCCAAATAAGGTGAACGGTGAAGGAATTACAACAGTTTGCATATGTGCCTCCCACTTGTTAAGAGACCAAAAGCAGCAGGATAACAGGCCGAACTGGATGGACAAATGTCTTTTTTCGGCCTTATGTACTATGTTACTATGTTAAAAGTAATGGGACAGAATAATAATCATAAATCAAACTTTGACTTTTTAATACTTTGTTGCAAATCAATTACAGCCTGAAGTCTGGAACGCATAGACATCACTAGACGCTGGGTTTCATCCCTGGTGATGCTCTGCCAGGCCTCTACTGCAACTGTCTTCAGTTGCTGCTTGTTCTTGGGGCATTTTCCCTTCAGTTTTGTCTTCAGCAAGTGAAATGCATGCTCAATCGGATTCAGGTCAGGTGATTGACTTGGCCATTGCTTAACATTCCACTTCTTTCCCTTAAAAAAACTCTTTGGTTGCTTTTGCAGTATGCTTTGGGTCATTGTCCATCTGCACTGTGAAGCGCCGTCCAATGAGTTCTGAAGCATTTGGCTGAATATGAGCAGATAATATTGCCCGAAACACTTCAGAATTCATCCTGCTGCTTTTATCAACAGTCACATCATCATCAATAAATATAAGAGAACCAGTTCCATTGGCAGCCATACATGCCCACGCCATGACACTACCACCACCATGCTTCACTGATGAGGTGGTATGCTTAGGATCATGAGCAGTTCCTTTCCTTCTCCATACTCTTCTCTTCCCATCACTCTGGTACAATTTGATCTTGGTCTCATCTGTCCATAGGATGTTGTTCCAGAACTGTGAAGGCTTTTTTAGATGTCTTTTGGCAAACTCTAATCTGGCCTTCCTGTTTTTGAGGCTCACCAATGGTTTACATCTTGTGGGGAACCCTCTGTATTCACTCTGGTGAAGTCTTCTCTTGATTGTTGACTTTGACACACATACACCTACCTCCTGGAGAGTGTTCTTGATCTGGCCAACTGTTGTGAAGGGTGAAGTTTCTTCACCAGGGAAAGAATTCTTCGGTCATCCACCACAGTGGTTTTCCGCGGTCTTCCGGGTCTTTTGGTGTTGCTGAGCTCACCGGTGCATTCCTTCTTTTTAAGAATGTTCCAAACAGTTGTTTTGGCCACGGCTAATGTTTTTGCTATCTCTCTGATGGGTTTGTTTTGTTTTCTTCCGCCTAATGATGGCTTGCTTTACTGATAGTGACAGCTCTTTGGGTCTCCTCTTTGTTGAGTTGACAGCAACAGATTCCAAATGCAAATAGCACACTTGAAATGAACTCTGGACCTTTTATCTGCTCATTGTAATTGGGATAATAAGGAAATAACACACTCCTGGCCATGGAACAGCTGAGAAGCCAATTGTCCCATTACTTTTGGTCCCTTAACAAGTGGGAGGCACATATGCAAACTGGTGTAATTCATACGCCGTTCACCTGATTTGAATGTAAATACCCTCAAATTAAAGCTGACAGTCTGCAGTTAAATCACATCTTGTTCGTTACATTTCAAATCCATTGTGGTGGTGTATAGAGCCACAAATGTTAGAATTGTGTTGATGTCCCAATATTTATGGTCCTGACTGTATATATTTAAGAAAGTGGATATCTGTTTTAACATGAATTCAACAATTTGAGAACAAATAGACTTAACAGGTTAAGTGATAAAAATAAAAGACAAATCACATACAGAATAAATAATAATCACCTGGCCTGCACAATACAAATTGGGAGGGGGGAACTCCTGTTGACATGTCGTAGCACATGGCCAACACTCCACAGTGATACAAGAGAGAGATAATGACCTTACAACATCCTACCTGGATGGTGTTCTCAGTGAAGTTCCACTTATTTGTCCTTGTGCACAAGGTTTATACCTTTCAGCCCCTCCTCCTACAGATGTCCAATATGCAGTACACATGTCTCTGAGATAATCACTCAGAAATGCAGCCTTCTCAGCACAATGGGGGGTTTTATATGTGATCTAACTAAGTAAAGGTGCATTTGCATGGGCAGATGAGCAGCAGATTGCTGGGAAGGAAGCGCTCCTTCCCGATAGTCGGCTCTTCATTAAGTGGAGGTGAAGTGCTCCATTTACATGCAGCGATCGCCTCCACAGTATGAAGTTATGTGCCTGCACTAATGATCATTTCACCCAATGAACAAGCGTTTTGCTCATTCATCTGGTGAGCGGCTGCCCATTTAGATGGGAAGATTATCGGGAACGAGTGTTCGCAGGAACATTCATTCCCGACAAACTGCCCAATTATCTGCCCTTCTTAATCCACCTTAACTCCTTCATCCACTACACTACAAGGAATATCATTACAAAGAATATAGAAGGTGATATAATAATTAAAGGGGACAAAACCAATCAGTACTTAAAGGGACTCTGTCACCACTTTCTAACCCCCCCTTTTAAAAGTATTGTTCTCTCCATGGCGCCCTTGTGATTACAAAGGTGTTGTTATAACATAAATTCGCCGTCTCGTTTTGATAAAAATACCTTTTATCTAACCTGTCAATCTTGTGGATAAGGTGCCCAGGGCGTTTCTGAAGGTCTGAAGCTGCCGCCCGCCGCCGCCGCCGTTGGTGCCCAGCTCCTCCCCTGATCCTTTCAGCGCCGCCTGAATGTAAAGAAATCCGCCTCCGGCTCTCGCTCAGTGCCCCCTCCTCCTTTTCAAAGATCCCGCGCGTGCGCACAGGCCTGTGCCTGATGCGCCCGTGCGGACATTTAGAATCAGCCTCATTGAGCGAAGTGCGCATGCGCGCACTTCGCTCAACCTCCTCATCAGACGAGCACTGCAGCCAGCCACTCAGAGCCTGCGGCTCCATACAGCGCTTGGCAGGCTCAATGAGGCTGATTCTAAATGTCCGCACGGGCGCATCAGGCACAGGCCTGTGCGCACGCGCGGGATCTTTGAAAAGGAGGAGGGGGCACTGAGCGAGAGCCGGAGGCGGATTTCTTTACATTCAGGCGGCGCTGAAAGGATCAGGGGAGGAGCTGGGCACCAACGGCGGCGGCGGCGGGCGGCAGCTTCAGACCTTCAGAAACGCCCTGGGCACCTTATCCACAAGATTGACAGGTTAGATAAAAGGTATTTTTATCAAAACGAGACGGCGAATTTATGTTATAACAACACCTTTGTAATCACAAGGGCGCCATGGAGAGAACAATACTTTTAAAAGGGGGGGTTAGAAAGTGGTGACAGAGTCCCTTTAATTATGTTAAATACCCTTAGGCTTCTTTCACATGAGTGTGACGGTTTAGGTCGAGATGCTTTCAGGGTGCGTTCAGGAAAAATTCGCACCATTTTGCAAGCAAGTTCAGTCAGTTTTGTCTGCGATTGCGTTCAGTTGTTGAGTTATTTCCGCGCGGGTGCAATGCGTTTTGATGTGTTTTTCATGCACGTGATAAAAAACTGAAGGTTTACAAACAACATCTCTTAGCAATCATCAGTGAAAAACGCATTGCATCTGGACTTGCTCCCGGATGCAATGCGTTTTTCACTGAAGCCCCATTCACTTCTATAGGGCCAGGGCTGCGTGAAAAACACAGAATATGGCTACATGCACAGAACGGCACAGACAGCCTTTAATATAACTGCCTATTCTTGTCCGCAAAGCGCGAACAAGAATAGGACAGGTTATATTTTTTTTGCGGGACCACAGAACGGAGCATAAGATGCGGACAGGACACGGAGTGCTGTCCGCATCTTTTGCAGCCCCATTGAAGTAAATGGGTCCCCATCCGAGCCGCCAAAACTGCGGCTCGGATGCGGACCAAAACAACGGCCGTGTGCATGAGTCCTATAGAACATGCTGCGTTTTTCATGCAATGCAGAACTGATGCGTGAAAAAAAAAGCTCATGTATACAGACCCATAGAAATGAATGGGTCAGGATTCAGTATGGGTGCTATGCGTAAAACTCGCTCGCGTGAAAGGGGCCTTACAACACAATATCACTTACTCCCCAAATGGTGGGTGGAGTGTAATTAGGTACATAGACTTGCAACTACAAAATCCCCACACATGATAAGGGTATATAGAAATTTATTACACATAAAGACCATAATTCAGGAATGGCCCAGAATACAAATACGGTCTAGATAACTAATAAAACCTAAATAATAAAAAAGACAAGCAAGAAAGACGGAAGCACCCACCAGGACAACCCACAGTTTCCCATTGCGTATTTCAACAATGCCTTCTTCCGAGGGATAAGATTAATGGTTAGTATATTATAACATTGTCTTTATATTGTGTAACTTGGGTCAAATGTTTTGGGCAGCCTTCTACAAGCTTTATACAATAGGTTTCTCTAATTTTGTGATAGCCACTCTATTACGTTTACCTTGTTGTCTTAAGCCACTTTGCAACTATTTTGGAAGACCCATTTGTGCTCAATCTCCACATAAGTTTCCTTCCCTATAATGCCATTTATAGTACAGCCTCCCCTTTTATTTCCATACATAACGACTGTCATTATGGCCAAACATTCCTGTCTTGTTTCATCAGACCACAGGACATTTCTCCAGAAAGGAAGATCTTTGTCCGCGTGTGAAGTTGCAGCCTCTAACCTAGCTTTTTTTTGGTGGAGTTTGACGGGTGAATTCTTCCTTCCTGAATGACCTTTCAGGTCATGTTGATATGGGACATGCTTCACTGTTGATTTAGAAATTTTTGTACATATTTCCTCCAGCATCTTCATAAGGTCTTTTGCGGTTACTCTTGGATTGATTTGTATGTATTATACCAAAGTAGGTTCACCTCTAGGAGATAGTATGCTTCTCCATCCTGAAGTTTATGATGGTTGCTTGGTTCCATGGTGTTTAAACTAGAATTCATTATTTGAACAGATGAACATGGAAATTCCTCCTGAAAAAGTACCAGACTTGTGGAAATCCATAATACTTTTTCTCATGTCTGAGCAGATTTCTTTTGATTTTCTTATGATGTCAAGTCAAGAGGAAAGAAGGCCTTCAAGGTAGGCCTTAAAGCATACCTGAGTTTTCAAAAAAGGTTTGCATAATGGCTGTACTTCTTTCCACAATCATAACTGTGAAGGAACAGATGATTTTTGGGGTTCCCTAGTCTTTTCCAACAAAATTATTCCCTATATTAACTGCACAGCTGGGTGCATTTCATTTAGAAGCAGGGGGTGTCTCCCTTCTGCCACCACTGTACTGCTGTGACATCCTTTCCCTTGGTTCCCACTATGTTTATTTTTAGCTCCAGAGCTCACAGAACAGATAAAGAGGGAGAGATCACATGTCTCTGTTACTAGGGACGGATCTTGCCTGACAACACATTGGACTGCAAATTAGATGGAAGTGAGACCACTAATCGCCATGACTTTACAGCTTTTTTCAAGTGGATGCAGGCACAGTCTTTTTAATGAAGAGATATAGAAATTTTCTAGTTACACCATTCTCTATTAAATGAAATGAAATTGTGTTAAAGTACAGTAACTCCTTAGTTAAACCTGTGTCAGTATTCTAAAGGGGTTATGCCATGATTGATGTAAAAATTGATAATCAGACATCATATAGTGCATGACAATCCCATGGAACCAGAGATCTCCCCATTCACTGCTCCAATAGTTCTGCTAGGTTCTCTTTAGACTGGAAGATCAGGGCAGAGGGCATGTCTTTTCTGCTTTAGCTCTCTCCCTACCACAGCTCAGGGGAATGTTCTTTCTACTGTAAGGGTCCATTCACACGTCCGTAAGTGTTTTGTGGATCCGCAAAACACGGACAACTGCAATGTGCGATCCGCAATTTGCCTAAAGGAGAAGAAGCAGGTAAGTCAACACCCCCCCCCCCATTCTTGCACAACCCCTTTAAGGTTATGTTGGTTGTCGTTGGAAACCATTGACAAGATTCTTGTCAGATACATCCCATACAACATTCCTGAACACAACTGCAGGATAGTTAGTAAAGTACCTGGTAGAAAGACTACATGCCCCAGAATGTAAATCCCCAAATAGGGGAATCTGAGTTAAAGTAAATCTGTCAGCTGTGACCCCTTCCCCCCCAAGAATGTTTTAATTACATAAATGCAAGAATGTTTCAATTTACCAACAGCAAGCATAGAAGCATAAATCTCAAAAACGGTTAGAAATTGGAAAAACAATGCATATGTTTTAATGACAAAAAATGAATGTCTCTATTCACTAACCGCAAACATAGATTTTGAAAATGGTGAGAAATTTAAAAAAATTTGAAAAAGATTTTTAATAACATAAACAGAAACCAGACACCAGTGGATTTTCAGGGCACTTACATCATCCTTAGTATCTTGCTTGTAGTATTTCCTTGGTGGTGGAGCTGGTTTTGATGGTAGCTTCTTCACTATGATCTCTCCCGAGTGCCCACTAATTTTCTTACACAGAACTTGAGATGTGGCCTGAGGTTCGTTGTTAATGGGTGCATGGTCTTCCACGTGTACAGGGACAGAATAATGTGGCTGAGCCGGCTCTGTTGGCACTGGCACGTCCAGGCTATGTACCCTGTTGTTTAGCTGATACAGCTGGTAGGTGTCAGCACTGGTAGATCTGGGGTTATAATTGCTGTCACTGCTTGACCGAACCATTGCTTTCTGTTCCCTCCGGCTGCAATATGCATATCCAGCATACCTCTCTATACAGTGGTCACACTGGTATTTCCCATGGGAGCATGACAACATTTTTTTATCTCCTAAATTACAAAAATAAAATAAAATAAAAATATGTTACATACATGCTGCAGTTTTTTGTCGTTTGAGTAAAGTCATAGTTACTTATCAGCTAGCGTCATCAATGTACTGAACATTTTTTGAAAATATCATATTGTGAGCACCATTGGGAACAGTGTGATGATAATGTCTGTAAAGCGCTGCGGAATATGTCAGCGCTACATAAGTGAGTATAATAAATAATAAATAATTAAATTTACAAACAAAGTGATGAAGATTGCATTATATTTCTACATTCATTCTCAGGAAAGATTAAAGGACCTTAACATGTATAGCTTGGAAGAAAGACGAGACAGAGGGGATATGATAGAAACTTTTAAATACATAAAGGGAATCAACAAGGTAAAAGAGGAAAGAATATTTAAAAGAAGAAAAACTGCTACAAGAGGACATAGTTTTAAATTAGAGGGGCAAAGGTTTAAAAGTAATATCAGGAAGTATTACTTTACTGAGAGAGAGAGTAGTGGATGCATGGAATAGCCTTCCTGCAGAAGTGGTAGCTGCAAATACAGTGGAGGAGTTTAAGCATGCATGGGATAGGCATAAGGCCATCCTTCATATAAGATAGGGCCAGGGGCTATCCATAGTATTCAGTATATTGGGCAGACTAGATGGGCCAAATGGTTCTTATCTGCCGACACATTCTATGTTAATGGATACGCCTTTAGTTGTCCTAGGGTCGTTTTTCTCTTTTTTGGGGAATGATAGGGTGAGAGAGATTTTATGGCTTGAATTAATCATTATGTGTATTGCAGTTATAAAATAAAAAAAGGAAAGAATCCTTCCAGTTTATAATAATATTCTTTAGGCCAGTATATCCATTGTGTGAATTATGGATTTCAACGGTTTTATTTGAATAATTTCTTAGATGTAGGATTTGTCATACCTTCCATATTGTACTGAGGACGGTCTTGCTCCACGGCTTCAGCCATGGCTTGCTGCAACTGCTGCTCAGAAATCTGCCCAAGTCCAAACATCACATTAAGTACAGGTATATGAGATGACATTTATCAATTTACGCATCTTGTATAATGTCATACCCTTATTCTGATCACCAAAAAATAGTAATAGTAATAAATAGTAATTTGTCTTCACAATTATATTGACATAAAATATACATTCCCATCATTAACATTTAGTTTTCCGTTCACATAGCCATATGACGGCTTGTTCTTTGCGGGACAAGTTGTATCTTTTTATTTTTTTATTCTGCTATTCTATTTTTTTGTTTGTTTTGTATTTATGCCATTCGCTGTGCGCTAAAAATTATATTATTATTATGCGGGTCAGTAGAATTACTAAAATACCACATTTATATAGTTTTTCTTATGCTTTACTACTATTTAAAAAAATATATAAACTTTGAAAAAATCTGTGACCCATAGCTTTTTTAAGTCTACAGAGCTATTTTGGGGTACATATGACTTTTTGAGCGCTTTTTACACAATTTATTTCAGGGGACAAGATTATCAAAAATAGGCAATTTGGGGCATTTTTTTCATTACAGCATTGACTATACAAGTCAAAGTTATTTGCTAGTTTATTAGAGCTTGGCATGTATACCTGAGTTAGTCTGTCAGTGATTGCCAAAAAATCTGTAATTACCTTATAATAACAGCTTTCATTAATGTCCTCTGTCCCTTTCCACTGCTCTCTTAAAAGACCGTTGCTATGGCTTGTCTGTCTTCCTTTTAGTATAAACAGAAGACAGAGTGGCGGTCTTTCCACACTGCATGCCTGCATTAGGCTTCAGAGTGAGGAGGCGTGTCTCTCAGTAATCCAATCTGATTGGCTGGCAGGAAGCTGTTGGCTAGAGCAAGTGTGTATGAGGAGTAAGGGAAAGCAGTTTTGGCCTCAGAGAACTGGCAGAGGAGCCATCTTGAGAAGGTCCTCATATTGTAAATGTTTAAACAGCTGTAACTAGGGAAAAACTCAAGGAAAACAGTGGTATGTGAAGAAACTAAAGATTGATTTATGCATAATACTGCTGCAGCAGTAACATATGCTAAAATAGATTTTTTTTGATGAAAACATGACAGTTCCCCTTTAAATATGTTTATATTTTAATATTTCAGGCATTTTCAGGTGTGGTAAAATCAAGTATGTTTATTTTTTATGATTTGTATATATAAAATTGGAATAGGGGGTGATTTGAATTTTTATACTTTTTTATATTTTTTAAATACATTTTTTTACTTAGATTTCTAGTTCCCTTAGATCTCGATCCCCTTTGGATTTCTTATATTATAGACTGCAATAGTTCACCATTGCAGTCTATGGTGATTGTGACATCTTCCTATTAAGCTCTGTCGCAGGCAGGGCTTAATAGGAAGATTACAGTGGCAGGCCTGGGGGCCTTCACAGCGCCCTAGGCTGCCATGACATACAGTGGGCACCTCCCTATATATGGCCCACTGTTATTTGCTGAATGATAAGTTAGCTGGCATACATTGGCTTCTACCTCACAGGTTTTTTTTGCCTTCCTCTGGATCAACTTGCAGGATAACAGGCCGAACTGGATGGACAAATGTCTTTTTTCGGCCTTATGTACTATGTTACTATGTTACATGCTGTATATCTTCTGATGGATGGAGCCATCTTTTTGAACTGCACAGTTCCATCCATGCAATGGAAGGAGATGGTGTCTGCAGCACTGCTACTACTGAAGTGAATGGGGGCAGCCCTTGATTAGAATTTTTATACTTTTTTATATTTTTAAAATATTTTTTTTTACTTAGATTTCTAGTTCCCTTAGATCTAGATCCCCTTTGGATTTCTTATATTATAGACTGCAATAGTTCACCATTGCAGTCTATGGTGATTGTGACATCTTCCTTTTAAGCTCTGTCGCAGGCAGGGCTTAATAGGAAGATAACAGTGGCAGGCCTGGGGGCCTTCACAGCGCCCTAGGCTGCCATGACATACAGTGGGCACCTCCCTATTTATGGCCCACTGTTATTTGCTGAATGATAAGTTAGCTGGCATACATTGGCTTCTACCTCACAGTTTTTTTTTGCCTTCCTCTGGATCAACTTGCAGGATAACAGGTTGAACTGGATGGACAAATGTCTTTTTTCGGCCTTATGTACTATGTTACTATGTTACTATGTTACATGCTGTATATCTTCTGATGGATGGAGCCATCTTTTTGAACTGCACAGTTCCATCCATGCAATGGAAGGAGATGGTGTCTGCAGCACTGCTACTACTGAAGTGAATGGGGGCAGCCCTTGATTAGAATTTTTATACTTTTTTTATATTTTTTAAATATTTTTTTTTACTTAGATTTCTAGTTCCCTTAGATCTAGATCCCCTTTGGATTTCTTATATTATAGACTGCAATAGTTCACCATTGCAGTCTATGGTGATTGTGACATCTTCCTTTTAAGCTCTGTCGCAGGCAGGGCTTAATAGGAAGATTACAGTGGCAGTCCTGGGGGCCTTCACAGGGCCCTAGGCTGCCATGACATACAGTGGGCACCTCACTATATATGGACCACTGTTATTTGCTGAATGATAAGTTAGCTGGCGTATATGCTGTATATCTTCTGATGGATGGAGCTATCTTTTTGAACTGCACAGTTCCATCCATGCAATGGAAGGAGATGGTGTCTGCAGCACTGCTACCACTGAAGTGAATGGGGGCAGCCCTGCAGTTACCAGCTCCATCCATTGCACAATGTGCAGATCTGTGTATTTACTGTTCCGAATATGAGCTACAAGGTAACAGCTGATCGATGGGGCTGCAGAGTGTCGTCCCCTGCCTGCCCTCCCTTTAAGGCTCTGCTCACATCTGCCTGTACACGCCACTACAAGGATAATGGGAGCTTACTGCACATTGCTATACATTCACTTCAGGGACGACACAGTATGCAGTAGGCATACATGCTCCCCCTAGTGGCCATTAGAGGTAACCAATAATATTTGACCCAATATTACTGCAGGTGTTTGTTTTGGAACTCGGTGCTACAAACTCTCTGAATTTTGAACATGGTTTAAAAGGCAGACATTTACTTTAAGCTGAACGTGGAGGAATACACTGTATGTTCAAATCCATCATTATTGCTTACAATGACTTTGGTTACCTGAGGATCTGGATGCCTGCTGATCAGAATACTGATTGGCCCAGGGTGACAATGGCTTAGCAATGCATACACTTCATTGAGAGACTTGTTTGTGACAACATGTTCACTGATTTCCACAATTTCATCACCTTTCCTAAAAATAAAAAAATAAAAATAAACATACGTATGATTGCTACTATTTTAATTTTTTTCGTGGAGTAATTTTTGGAGTTGCAGTTGGCTAAAGATGTCTGACCCTGTCTATTAGTTTGGTGTGGTACTCTTTAATTTTTGCGGATTCTACACATTATTTGCAGACTGAACATGTTAACCCAGTTTTGCTTACACATAGTGTAAAACAGGAAGAAGGGAAGAAGGAGTAAAATCTATGTTAGCGGCAAGAGTTTTTTAATTCAGTGAAAGAATGACAACCTCTAGCAACTCAGAGAGTGAAATATCCAAGCTTCCTTCCAGTGTAAACTTGTTGTATGTGGGGCAGGAGTGATATAATCTGCACCCTTTATAGTGTGATCAGATCCAGAGCAGCACTAGAAACCAGAAATGTGTCTTTCATCAGCAGGCATCAGGCTTAGCAAACAAAACCATCTGTTGGAGAGATTTGTAGGGCCTATTGCAACCTTATAAAATTCATACATGAAACTATTTTTTAAGCAGTAGGGGGCGCAGTCTCTTTCTAGCTATGGAGACCATTGAGAGCTTTTTTGCTGAAATACATGTGTTTTTGGCTAAAAACTTTCTTCTAGTTAAGTTTTGCAAAAAATTTGTTAACGTTTGGCTTCTGCAGCTTCTGTGTTCACAATATATACAGTACCAAGTTGTGAAATGCCATTCACAGTCAAATCCTTTGGAATGCTTGTCTGGCGGGCTATACTTTAGCAATTCCTGTGTTTTCCTGAGTGATTATTCAAGCTCAATAATAAACGTTTATCATCTTCGATCATCATTGATATTAGATTTTTTTAAAAACGAGCAAGAAAAATAATACGGTATATTCACTAAAAGACAAAAAAAAACTAGTAAATGGAAGGGATTATGAATATCTAGGGGGAAATGTATAATCTCCCTATGACACTGTTTGCTGTAAAAAAAAATTGCAAACCTCCTGTTTGGTACTTTTTTAATTTTGTCGCGCGTAGTGTTCCTGTGCCACCCACTCCACTTTCTGAAAAAAGAACGTGGTGACTAGTGGCATACCTCTAATAGAGGCAGACCATGCCTCTGCTATGGGGCCTGTGGAGGAAGGGGGACCATCCGTATAGGAAATCCCCACCCCGAATGACACTTACATAGCTAGTTGTAAAAACTTAACTGGCTGTGCAGAAGGATGACGTGCGGTGATGTAATCAGCATGTGATCAGGGCAGCCGTACAGAGTCAGTAGTTTTACAGCTGAAGGACCTGTGATGATATCATCATCAAGTGACCAGGGCAGGGAGATGAAGCTCAGCAGTGGAGAGGAAAATGTACTGAAACTACTAGGTTGGAGCTTCTGCGTATGCCTGAAGGAGAGGTGAGTGGTGTCCTGGGATTGCCCATAACATCCTAATACTGGGAATTGTAGTTTTGTCCTACTGTATCCCTCTCCATGTAATGTTCATTGATGCTCTACAATAACAGTCAATGCAAACTTGTGTTCTATAATAACAGCCTAGACATGCTGGGAGTTGTAGTTCTCTCCTCTTTTAACCCTCCATGTATTGCCCACTAATTTTTATTAGTTTTACACTGCCGGCAGTATTTCCAGCAAGCTGTTCTGGCATAGAACAACCTGCCAGAGCTCTGTGGATCTGACATTGCTGGAGGTTACTGGAATGCCCGCCGGCGCCATTGTATCCAGGGAGCTCCAGCAGGCTGTTCTCTGCCGAAACAGCTTGCTGGAACTACTGCCGTCAGTGTGAAACAGGCCTAAACGGGTCATTATGAGACTTGTAGTTCCCGTATCACTATTATGATGTTCTGCACCAGCTGAGGCGTATATTAGGTTTTGTTCATGCGCTAGTGACGTTTGCTGTTCTGCTCTGTCATAAGACCACAACAACGAAAATCACAGTAGTGCCAGGTCTGGAGCAACCGGACATGGGGGCCCAATTCAGGTTCTTGCTATGGGGATTTTTATGTACGGCCCTGGTGGTGATGTTAGGGAGTGCAGAGCCAGATGGCCAACCATGTCTATCTTCATTTACACTAGTTTTCAGGCTGCCGAAATGCCATACATTTCATTCTGGCGCACGGACTTCCTGAGGATGCACCTAATTTATGGAAAGGCCTGCGCCTTTTTTATAAATTACAAACGCAAAAACAAATGCAATAGCACTCTGCAACCAGCACTCTGTCCTGCCTCCATGCTGGATGTTGAATGAGGCATTGGTGTACATTTTGACCAAATCGTAATAAGCCACTCACCACGTCAAGGTCGCCTCTATGAGTGGTCCTTAACACTAGTTCCTACCTGTTTATGGGCCATGATAGCCACACAAAGTCCAGGTAGCGCAGGTACAGCATGCATGCCAGGCAAACTCTGCTTTTAACCCAGTCCGGTGCCATGACAGCTTTCATTGGATCCAGGGATGCAAGTACCAACATGCATGCTGAGCCCACTATATACTTCTCCTGGAGCCAAATGGCTACTGGTAGGCGATGTGCACCTGCATACAGGGTTGTGCTGACTGAATCCCCCACATTTTTTCTTTGTAGTATATATTGGAGGCGTGGCGATCTCCATGCAGTCATGCACACCTGACCAGTTAGTCTGCCCTGGAGGCTGGTTTTAAAGTCAGTATAAAACTGAGTCTGCTTATATAGAACCTACCAGTAGCCATTTGGCTCCAGGAGAAGTATATAGTGGGCTTAGCATGCATAAATTAGGCACATCTTCTGGCAGTGCAGGAAATTTCACAGACTATCATAAAATCTCCCCCCTAATGTGCCTACTGCCTGTAATTTCTAGACACTTCCTCTTGTCCAACCCTGCAGTTTAGTAGGCCAGCATCACAATGCCACACTCTTCAAGAAGTAGTCATTTTATGAGAACCAAACATATTCAATCCATGTGGTTGGTTCACTTTACACATTTTTGTATATTTACAACAAAAACTGTACCTTAGACGCCCGTCCATGTGGGCGACTGAGCCTGGAGAAAGTGTATGAATAAATATTCCAGAAATGCTGCCACAGTTTGGAACACTGCACAGTCCAATGCCCAGGCCGACTCCTGACTCTGGAGAAGGGAAGAACGATAAATAGCATTGTAGAGATACTGGAATTACAAGGTAGGGATATTTATCTCTTATGTAAACCTTAGGCCATAGTTGCACATGGCAGTTTATAACATGACTTTTTTTCTGCCAGGTCGATCTAAAAAGAGGAATAGTTCATGTTTTTCCTGATACATCTTCTAACTTCAGAATCCAAAATGAATACAAAAACTGCACCAACTGTGGCCTTATAAAGCCACCTAAGGTTTTCACACAAGCAATACACTGTACATCATTTGCATTAAAGGGGTTATCCAACCCCTGAAATGCTCCCCCATATGCCCGGGCCCCTCACACACAATGTACTTACCTGGCTCCCCAGCACCTGTGTCGCTTCTGATGCCCGCACAGCCGCCGCTGCATCTCCCTGTCACGCGGATGAAAACATCCGGCGTGGGGAGGGGGGTTAGCCAATAGGAATAGGATGGAGCCTCCCTAGTGGATTCGGCCCAACAAAAACTGTATGCTAAAATATGAATATGTTATGGAGTAGGAGCTGTAGCAAAGGTAAAATGCAATGTGCAATGGTGTACACATAGTATATACTTTTATAGGTAGCCATGCAATATGGCAAGTGGTGCTGAGCTCTGCTAAATTAAAAGTGATACTGCTTTTAATCTAGAACCAATGATATGGGTTTCACCTGTCAGTTTTCAATAATGGAATGATATTTTTGATGCCACTAGAGCACCACAGTATCTATAGCTGGGTGCCCAGATGCCAGGGGCTTCAGTGGCACATGTGGCTCCTAAGCCAATGGTTAGGGGATACTAGTATATATCACACGGTGTGACAAAGTTATACAAATATATCAATCATCCTGTGTGATCAGTATGCAAAGAATAATGTATAGTTTGTACCTTTATGTAATGATACCTCCATGATGACCCTGTCATTTGGATTTGAGTTTTCTGATTGCAGCGGGCTATGCTCTCTCACAGCGCAAGTGCTGTAGCTTTTGGAGCGAACCATTTGAGAGTTGCAGGATTTGATGATATCTGGTGCGCTGAGTCCTGTTCGAACTGTGAGAGTGATCACTCCTTTCTTCACTTGCTGATGGTTACAATTAAGACCATGTCACATTCTTATATTACACAGGCATGATATTAATCCCAGCAAGAAGCAAGCAAACAAGGGAATGCAAAAATCTTTGACTCGTCAAAGAAAACCTGTGAGTCCCTCAAAATGTTTCTTTGTTCTGTGCAAACAGGTATGTTAGTGAATATATACAGTACAGACCAAAAGTTTGGACACACCTTCTCATTCAAAGAGTTTTCTTTATTTTCATGACTATGAAAATTGTAGATTCACACTGAAGGCATCAAAACTATGAATTAACACATGTGGAATTATATACATAAACAAGTGTGAAACAACTGAAAATATGTCATATTCTAGGTTCTTCAAAGTAGCCACCTTTTGCTTTGATTACTGCTTTGCACATTCTTGGCATTCTCTTGATGAGCTTCAAGAGGTAGTCCCCTGAAATAGTTTTCACTTCACAGGTGTGCCCTGTCAGGTTTAATAAGTGGGATTTCTTGCCTTATAAATAGGGTTGGGACCATCAGTTGGGTTGAGGAGAAGTCAGGTGGATGGATACACAGCTGATAGTCCTACTGAATAGACTGTTAGAATTTGTATTATGGCAAGAAAAAAAGCAGCTAAGTAAAGAAAAATTAGTGGCCATCATTACTAAGAAATGAAGGTCAGTCAGTCAGCTGAAAAATTGGGAAAACTTTGAAAGTAAGGGCTATTTGACCATGAAGGAGAGTGATGGGGTGCTGCGCCAGATGACCTGGTCTCCACAGTCACCGGACCTGAACCCAATCGAGATGGTTTAGGGTGAGCTGGACCGCAGAGTGAAGGCAAAAGGGCCAACAAGTGCTAAGCATCTCTGGGAACTCCTTTAAGACTGTTGGAAGACCATTTCAGGGGACTACCTCTTGAAGCTGATCAAGAGAATGCCAAGAGTGTGCAAAGCAGTAATCAAAGCAAAAGGTGGCTACTTTGAAGAACCTAGAATATGACATATTTTCAGTTCTTTCACACTTGTTTTTTATGCATATAATTCCACATGTGTTAATTCATAGTTTTGATGCCTTCATACATATTCACACAACTTTACATAAATCACTAGTACAAGCGATTGTTTAGAACTTTGCAATATTTACTAGATTTGATCACCGGGTTATATTGAATATATAGTGCTGAGAGCCTCCCAAACAATTCAATGTACTAAACACACCAAAAATTAGCACCAAACACATGTATATATAAACATAAGAGTCTTTATTTAACATACATTAATTTAACATATATAAAAATATACTTTGTAAAAACAGCAGCAAGGAAGGGGGAAACCTTCAGTGAGGAAAAAACAACCCTAGAGGAGGCTGAGGGGTCAACACACAAGGGTATATAGATTGCAGTCACTACATATTCACACAACTTTACATAAATCACTAGTACAAGTGATTGTTCAGAACATTGTAATATTTAGTATCAGAGAAAAATGCCTTGATCTAAAGTTAACAGCTTTTTGAAAATGACTTTGTCTCTGAAATGTATGAGTAATCTGTCTTGATAAGACCAGGAAGGCTATTTGCTCACTGCATGATTAGGTTAAAGGGGTTCTCCAAGAGTATAAAATGTCCCTTCATGTGCCGGGCACCCCACATGGAATATACTTACCCCGGTCCCCGCACTGACGCTGCTTCTTCTCCCTCCACCTGGATGAAAACATCCGGTGTCGGGGGAGAGCAGCCAATGGCAGACGGGGACGAGCCTCCATAGTGTCACCGGCGATGCTAGGGAGGCTCGTCCCCGTCCCCATCTGCCATTGGCTGCTCGCCTCCGACACCGGATGTTTTCATCCGTGTGCAGGGAGAATCAGCAGCTTTGGTGCGGCGACCGGGAGCGGGGACTGGGGTAAGTTAGTATATTCCATGTGGGGTGCCCGGCACATGGGGGGACATTTTATACTCTTGGAAAACCCCTTTAATTTACCTCATACCAGTCTATGGAGTGGGGAGAAGGTGGAGAAGTGAACAGGAACTGAGTGAGACAAGACTCCATAAGAAACACCAAATAGACTGCTGCAGCTAAAGAGGAATTTTCTATCTCAACCCAAGTGCTCTATTCACATCCTTACAATTTAGTAGTTCTCTATAATGTTCTCCATAATCCTGGGGCTGCTTTTGAGTGAGTGTGAAAAAGTTTGGAAACAGATTCTCCTATTTTTTCTGTGTGCAGTGAATGGCAGCTAGTCTCCATCCACCAGATCCAGCATGCACACTGGAAAACTGCTAGAAATGGCAGGTACACACTGTACTATTGATTCATGCACAGTTTATTAAAAGGTTAGGTATGCATTAAAGGAATACTCCAGACTAAACTGGCACACTGTGTTATGCCCACTGCACGACACAGGAATTATAATACCACAAAATTATTTTGTCCCACAAAAATCAAGCCTTTATAACGAAAAAAGTAAAAAAAAGTTATCAGGATGAAAAAGGTTATCATCGGAAAAACGTGTTTTTATTGTGCAAAAGTAGTAAAACTTAACTATATATATGTATTTTTTATTGCTGTAATCATACTGACCCAGAGAACAAAGTTATCATGTATTTTGCTGCCAGTCTGTGTCCGACTCTGCTCCACTATCCTGGGCAGGCACACCCTGTGTGTTTTAGGTGAACTTCTCTATGGTGATGCTGGAGTTAATCTTTCCCTCTTGCTCCCTGTCCAGATGCTCACTAAGGTGCTGATCAGGTCTCCTATTTTATACTGGGCTGTTGGTTCCATTCAATGCCTGAGCTTTAGATATTCTAGTGTTTGCTAGTCCTGGTCAAGGTGTGCTTTTTCTGTCTGTCTACCTGTGTGTGAACTCTGCCTGTTTGTCAGCTCTGATCCTCCCTTCCCTGCCCTGACCTCACGGCTGTTTTAGGGATACACAGAAACTTTGCCTGCCTTGATCCCAGTCTATTACCTGACTATGAGTATTATATGCTTCTTCTGTGCTTTGCACCAGTGTCTCTGACCCCCATGGGTCAGCAGCCAATTACACCCAGACTATTCCAGATCCCTGTATATTAGTAAACAAGTGAATACCAGAGGACCACCACGACAATGCCCTTAGGTTTAGCCCTTAGGTTGGCACAGTGGATCCACACCCACTGCCTGTTACCTCATGTTATTTATGCCGAAAATGATACTGCTAAATTTTTAATGTTAAAATTATGTGGCAATATTGAAGTTTTTTCCCATCCCCCCCAGAAGTAGTTAATAAAAGTTGTGTGTACCCCAAAATGGTGCCATTAAAAACTACAACTTGTCCTGCAAAAAACAAGCCCTTCTACAGCTACATCGACGGAAAAATAAAAAAGTTATAGCTTTTGGAAAGCAACGATGAAAACATAAAAAAAATTGCTTGGTCACTAATAGTGTTAAGCGGAGCAAGCTTTGGATCAGAGATCCAAAGTCGCATTGGTCAAAACTTTATTTGAAAGCTGTACTGAGATCCGTCTCTGTACAGCAATTAAATGTATGGGCTTCGGTGAGGTGACATTGGTTATCACGAATTCGGTGAATAACTTCAGACTTTGATTTTTAAACTTGAAAACCTTTTTAAAACTTGAATCTGAAGTCAGCTTTGGTACCGAGGGACCAGCTGTTACCGAAACTGTCTTCAGGATCAAGTTTTAAAATGGTATTCAAGTTAAAAAACTGATGGCCGAAATTATTTTCAGAGATAATGGATCTATGATCCGAAGCTCGCTTCGTTCAACCCTAGTCAAACAAGCCCAAAACAGGCTGGTCACTAAGGGGTTAAAGGGGTTGTTCAGGCTAGGGATATTGATGGCCTATCCTTACGCTAGGTCATAATATGAGATCCAACACCTGGCTCCCCCATTGTGGCTGTAGTCGCTGCGTCAGATTACTGCAGCTCAGCAACCTTTCACTCTGTTAGGGGCACTTGAGCCCTAGCTATGGAGCAGAGTCTATTATAGGAAATGTAATGCCTTGCACAAAAGTGATCCCGATCCCGATTAGCATAGTGCCATACCCCTTGAAATTTTGATAAATACTTAAATAATTTCCCAGAGCCCCAGTGTTTTTAGCTGTTGTTACTTGTAGTTTCTGTGTTTCCTTTAATATGTCAGTGCCGCCTTTCAAAGTATATCCAAAAATCCTGAAGGTGTTCAATAAGGAGTAGCAATTCTTACCTTAAATTTCTGTAGAGCATCATTATGTGTTAGGCCGTACATTGACTCTCCATTAAGTTCCAGAATTTCATCCCCTGCAATAAAACACTTTGGAAAATGAATTATGTGTGGGCTCATCAGTGGGATTTTTCTGTCATAACACAGTGAAATCTAATAGGTTCTGTTAAAAGTAGCTACTGATTGCCCATGTCAGAGACTGCTTTTATATACAGCAGGTATCTTCTGTAATGAGGGATTATTAGATGGAGTCTGTTAAACCTTGATGCCTTGTAGTGCTATCTCAGTTGTAACAAAACCTTTCACTTAGAAATCCGTTTTTTTTCATTCTGGAGAAAAAGCACCTTTGAGTCCATATGCCAATGAGCAGTTAAGTGCACTGAGGGTGGGCCCCAAGCCACTGAGTGCACTCTTTCTCCTTCTGCTTCCTCTGCCAGCTCCTCCCTCTTGATTGACAGGGCCAGGTTCCTGCATAGTCTTCTCATCTGACCCTGTCAATCAAAAAGGAGGGGGGGGGCTGGTAGAGGAAGCAGGAGGAACAAGGCTTGGGCCCGCCCTCGGTGCACCTAACTGCTCATTTTCATAGATTAAAAGCACTTTCTCTCCAGAATATAGCAATGGTAAATTTCACAGTTACTTTTAAGCTCTGTACATTTTATACTCACCCATGGCTCAAACTGCAAACAGAATGGCTTATTCAATCTATTATTTTTTTTAGAATATGGGCAATGTTTCATTTCAACCTAATATTAGTGCAGGGATCAGCAACCTTCTTTAGCCCTAGAGCTGTGGTGAAACTACAACTCCCAGCATGCACGCTTGCTTGGCTGTTCTCAGAACTCCAGTAGAAGTAACTGGAAATGGTGGGAGTTGTAGTTTCACAACAGCTGGAGTGCCAGAGGTCGCTAACCCCTGAACTAGTGTATGAACGTATGAATAAGGACTTATGTGCCACAATTCTTTTTCATGATAGACATTTTAGGTCAAAGATGAATAATACTTACATTTATTATACTGTATATTTTATGAAAGCATGTCCAAAACTAGTGGAAAACTCAATTTGTTTTACACACTTTGGAGACAGTTACCTTCTTGTAGCCTGCCGTCAGCTGCAGCAGCTCCATCCGGAAATATTGTCTTCACATAGATGCCCACTGGTCCGTAGATGCTGTCCTTCCCTCCTACAATGCTGAAACCCAGTCCCTGCCCAACAACAGTAGATGTGAGTGTTAGATGCCATAGCATACTCTATCAGTAAGGGTACCATATACTACCCTTTAAAAGAATAATGGGCAAGATTTATGAATATATTTACTAAATACCTAACAAAATTCTACTTCTTGGCTCCACTGAAGTGAATAGGGTTGAGCTGCAATATCACACACATCCTAAGGACACATGTGGCACTGGTTCTAGAAGAAAGTATCTATATTGGCCCTTCAGGTACAATCCCTTGAACCCTTAGTATTGCTATAGCTTTGCCGTTATGCATCTCTTTTGACACTTTTTTATGCCAAGATTGAAATGTATCCTCTTTCCGCAGAATACCGGATAAGTATTTGATTGGTGAAGGTCCTCCATGATCACGAGAATAGGGTTCCCATGCCTCCATATGAATGGAGCGGCAGGGTGAGGACACGTCTCTTCATTCATTCTCTATCAGACTGCTGGAAGTAGCTGAGTGCTGTTGTATTCCTGCAGTCCCATAGATATGGGGACAATTTCTATCTTGGCACAACCAAGAAGAAGTACATGATGGGGCTGTTTGTATCTAGTCTGAATACAGAAGGTGTAATACACTGTAATGCCAAGGTCACACACACAGTACCATAGAGGTGGACCATGAGGGCACTATAGGGAGGCCCAGCCCTGTGTAGGTCCGTAACAATGAGAACTTGTGCAGAGCAAAACAAAATGAGAAGGAATTGGTCCAATATTTGTGGAAAGGCTGTTTAGAGCCTTGTTGGCAAAACGCAACATCATAATGGGGTCCATTTTTATTGTGGCTCTGAGACCCCTCTCTTCTGTGTGTACACCACTCTGCAATACAATCTAGTTTGTGTACACATTTATTAGATGTATGGTTCATACATCTATTTAGCCTATCCATTACATTGCATTTTAATCATATTATTAATAGCATTTTTCAGACACCTCTCTGACAAGTGACAATAACAGGTGTGGACGGGGCAGTATGTTCTATTAATTAATAACAGGATTCGGCTCACCTTGCCTTGGCCCTTCATTAAGATAATATTGGAAATGACAGAAGCATGTGAGGAGCTTCTCATGTTCATTAATTGTGCCGAACTCAGTGACCTTGATGCACGGGAAACACCCTGTAAGCATGGAGGATTTAATAAGACATCATTGACGTGACTGTTACTAAATCATTAAGTTAATGGGATGTAAGATGAAAATACATTTGTTGGTGACAGTGCAAGTGTGAAGATCCGCTAATAGAGATGAGCGAATTTTTAAAAAATTCGATTCGGCTGCTTAACAGAGTGTAAAAAACAAAACAAAAAAAAACCATACTTTCCTCATCCATTTGCATGCAACGGGCTGGCTGCCATCTTGCTCGAAGTCTGGTGAGAAATCTTGCGCGGGCCATGATGATGTCATCACGCCGGCCGGCGTGGTGACGTCATACGTCACCTCGCACGGGATTTTGTGCGAGATCTTTAGGCAAGGTGGCGGCTGGCCTGTCGTGTGCAAATGGATTATGGAAGTATGATTTTATTTATTTTTTTACACTATTTAAGATAAAATTGATTCGCTACCACGAAGCACAAGGAAATTCGGCTTCACGTTGAATTGAATTTATTCTGAAATTCAGATCGAAGTCCACTTTGTGGGCTTCGATTCACTCAACACGATCAGCTAACATTGAAATACTAAAGCATGTGTGGTGATGGGTTTGTATAGGCCGATGAATTATATTTTATATAGAAAATGGACTGTAAACACTTTGGGTCAGATTCTCTGGGTAACTGCAAAGTCAATAAGTAGAAATATTGGGGGGCAGGTTATTAAGGGGGTTGTCTGAGATAATAAAAAATTCAGACAAGCCCTGCAATAGCCTAAAATAAAAAATCATGTTTTAATCATCTCTTTCTCGAGTGCCATTCTTTGTGGTGCTGGTCCTGTTTTCCTGCTGCTTTTTTACAAACTGCAGCAGAGACTACAGCATGTGAACGCTGCCGCAAATCTGTCTAACCCTAAGGACAGTGATTGGCTGCAGCAGTCACGTGCCATACACTTAGGGCTCTTTCATACAAGTGAGTTTTCCATCCAAAGGAGATGCATGTAGTGAACACATAGCCTCCGGACTGAATCCTGACCCAATCATTTCAATGGGTCCATTTTTTACGAATCATCTTTACATTCAGGAGAAATTGCAGCGTATTGTGCGATTTTTCACGCAGCCCTGGTCCCATTGAAGTGAATGGGGCTTCCGTGAAAAACAGAAGGCATCCAGATGCAATGCAATTTTCACTGACGGTTGCTAGAAGATGTAAATTGTTATTTTTCAGTTGTTCTTTACACGCGTGAAAAAATGCATGTAATCCGGATACAATCGGGATGCAAATGACGCACAGAAAAAAACCATCACTTTTTTACTGAACAGATCCTGACACAATCTGTATTACTTGTGAGAAAGATGTCACCACCAATGCTGTGAAATATACTATGAAGAGGTTTTAATGCTGTCTCCATACAGCATTAAAATGTATTGCCTCCGTGTGGGCAAAATTCATCTCACCCGAAGTTGCGCAAGACTTCGTTGAATTAATTCGGTAATCACATCTGCTTCTTTTAAAACATTTTAAAATAGCAATCCGAAGTAGGGTTTGGTACCGAGGTACCAGCCAGTACCAAACCTGACTTCGGATTGCTATTTTAAAACATTAGAAAAATTGATGTTTTTAATGAATACACAGGCTTCTATATGCCAAGTGTGTATGAGATGTGTATGAGCGGCGGCGCAGTGTATTACAACTGCTCTGTCCATTCACTTGAATCAGACAAGAATAGGTCATCAGTATCATAGAACTGCACAACCCCTTTAAACCTGGAAGACCAAACCTTACTGTGTTTGTATAAAGTTTGACTACAGGATATTAAAGGGGTTGTCTCATTATAGACAATGGGGGCATATCGCTAGGATATGCCCCATTGTCTTCTAGGTGCGGGTCCCACGTCTGGGACCCACCCCTATATCGAGAACAGTGCCCCGCAAGTGAAAGAGGGCGCACTGCACATGCGCAGCCGCCTTCCATTCATTTTCTATAGGCCCAGCGAAAATAGCCAAGTGCTTGCTCGGCTATTTCCATCGGCCCCATAGAAATGATTGGGAGCGGGGGCTACACGTGTGTGGTACGCTTCCGTTCACGACTTTAAGGAGCTTGTTGGTGTCCGGACCAGAGTCCTCCAGCCACCACCTTGCGGGATCCGCACCTATTACAATGGGGGCATATCCTAGCGATATGCCCCCGTTGTCCATGATGAGACAACCCCCTTAAGTCACTAGGCTCTTACCTGAATTGCCCCTGTAGGACAGTCGAATTGCTGAGACAAAGACTTCCTGCTGCTGCACAGGTTTGCTGGCCTCTCTCTATACAGTGATTGTTTCTTAGTTGCAGGCGGGTCAATTTCACCAATCCAGTACGGGTTCACATTCACACCTAATACAGATATCAGAAAATATTCACAAACATGAAAGATGCAACATATTTGTTCTGAAGGCATGGAAATATTGCTAGACACTGCACTGATTATATCAGCTTGAAGGAAACTACAAGTTGACACCAGAGGCTCCCACTGGAATTATTAATCCCAGAATGTGCTAAAGGTGACCATGATGATGTACTTGCTGTTGTGGAGACTATCAAGGTCAGCTCTGGTAGCATGTACTGCTTACTCATTGCAGTATGGAGGCATTTTGGTTAGCATTGTTGCCTTGAAGCACCTGGGTTTGAACAACACTTGTATACAGTATGCATTTTATCTTTTATTTTTGTTTCCTCCAATACTCCAGAAAACATGCTGAGAGGTTAAACTGGCTTACTATGAAAATTGACCCTAGATGTTGGGTGGATGTTGGGTTATAAGCAATGACTGACTTTCCTGCTCCGCCACTCTTTACATACAGTCAGGTCCATAAATATTGGGACAACGACACAATTCTAACATTTTTGGCTCTATACACCACCACAATGGATTTGAAATGCAAAGAACAAGATGTGCTTTAACTGCAGACTGTCAGCTTTAATTTGAGGGTATTTACATCCAAATCAGGTGAACGGTGTAGGAATTACAACAGTTTGCATATGTGCCTCCCACTTGTTAAGGGACCAAAAGTAATGGGACAATTGGCTTCTCAGCTGTTCCATGGCCGGGTGTGTGTTATTCTCTCATTATCCCAATAATAATGAGCAGATAAAAGGTCCAGAGTTCATTTCAAGTGTGCTATTTGCATTTGGAATCTGTTGCTGTCAACTCTCAAGATGAGATCCAAAGAGCTGTCACTATCAGTGAAGCAAGCCATCATTAGGCTGAAAAAACAAAACAAACCCATCAGAGAGATAGCAAAAACCTTAGGTGTGGCAAAAACAACAGTTTGGAACAAAATATTAGCATAATTAGTGCCGATTTCACAATCGCGAATATATTGGTGCACTCTATCTGCATATAAAGCTATTGTAATGTTCTGCTGTGCCAACCATTTTCTCCAGTCTCAGGAAACTTCTAGCAGCTTGAGAAATGTAGCTATAGTGACCCGCCTGTATTTTGCGCGCATTACGTGAATATTACATTGCCAATTTTTAGCGATCAAAAAATAATCTTGAATTCGTGAATATATGACAAATATTCTACCAAATATTCACAAAATATTGCAAATTCTAATATTGCCCCTGCCGCTCATCACTAGCGATATTCGTCTGGCTGAACCCCGACATTTATGCCAGAAAGCTGCCGGAATGACAGCGGGACCTCATTACAGTCAATGGGGAACCGGCAATGCCGGATCCAGTGAACTCTGGCAAGCTGTTCCGGCTAGCTGCAAGTCACATATTGGCCATAATAGTGTTATTCCTTATGAAAAAAAAATTTCTAAAAAATACCTGAAATGACAGATGCACTTTAAGTCCTTTGTGCCAACAGCCCCAACACACATCATGATTTACACCAGTTTTGTGGCGTGAATAATAACTAAAACCTACGTCTGCTATAAGCTGGCGTAGATTTCACTTTGGACACACAGATTGTCATGGGATGTGCTTAATTTTTGATGAGTCGTACGTCTCATCATAAATAAAGCGCATCTTCCGGTGCCACAGGGGATATCAATGCTTTGTGTAAAGCTACAATGCTAGCATTGCAGGATTGTTCTAATAACAGAGAGGGTATGGCACAAATATCCTATGTCTGCTCTTTGAGTCCATCAAAGTACAACATTTCTCATTTCTGTGTAAAGCTGTTCATGAACACTAGATGTCACTCTGTTTCAGGTTTTTGTGCCAAGCAGATTAGGTTATTCTGAAATAGTATGTCTAGTTTTTTTCCTTCTGTTTTATAGATGTATACTTCAGAATTTGCCAAATGTAGCATCTTAGTTATCAGTTTGCTTGGTTATAAAGCATCTCCCTTTTCTCCTAAATTGCATCTTCCTTGTGTAGAAGCACACGAATAATGTATTTCAAAGTATATGACTTTAGTGGGAACTTGTGAATTACAAACAGCAGGATAGGTTATCAATATCAGATTGGGCCAACTCCCAGCACCCCTGTCGATCAGCTGTTGGAAGGGGTCGCTGCATTCGATCATTGTTCACATGGCCAAGATGCAGCTAAATCCCATTCAAGTGAATTGGCTAGAGCTGCAATACCAAGTGCAGCTAAAATACAATGTATGACGCTGTTCTTGGTAAGCTATGAGGAGGCCACAGTCTTCTGGTGAGCGGTGGCCTCCTTCAATAAACTGGTTGGCATGTCATCAATGTTAAACTCCCAGAAAATATCTTTAGTTGTTCATTTTCTAATCTTTACAATTTACGAAAGAGTGAATAGACTTCGGAGGAAACTTCCGAAGTTGATTCGCATAAAACTTTGTTTGAATACGGTACGGAGCGAGCGTTCTGTACAGTATTAGGATGTATTGGCTCAGATGAGCCGAAGTTATTACTTTCGAAGTCTCGCGAGACTTCAGGTAATAACTTTAAAAATTTATTTCTACTGTTAAAAGCCTTTTCCTGAACTCGGGTTCGGTTCCAAGGGACCACTTGGAACCGAACCTGAGTTCGGGGAATGTTTTTTTACAGTAGAAATTCATTTCTAAAGTTATTACCCAAAGTCTTGCGAGACTTCGAAAGTAATAACTTCGGCTCATCTGAGCCAATACATCCTAATACTGTACAGAACGCTCGCTCCGTACCGTATTCAAACAAAGTTTTATGCGAAATAACTTCGGAAGTTTCCAATAGCCAATACATCCTAATGCTGTACAGAGCGCTCGATCAGTACAGTATTCAAGCAAAGTTTTATGCAAATCGACTTCGGATGTTCCATCCAAAGTTGATTCGCTCATCCCTATTTATAATCTATAAATTGTACCCACATTAGTATTTTCGGTGCCAATACTTGACACTTCTATATATTAATTGTTCAAAGTTGAAACGGTTAGTGGAAAGAGCACTTAAACTTTAGAAGATTTATTTTTCTTAGTTTTTTTAAATTAATAAATCAAGACTAAATCTCATGGTGAATTATACATAATTATATGGTTTAGAATGCAGTTTATGAGCTAGTCAAGATCCCCTTCACCAGAACATACTTGTGGAATTACTACGTGTCCTGACGCATGGAACCTTCATTTGTAGCATACAGTGATTTTCCAGTTTAGCTTGACTTTCTATAAAAGCATTCAAAGCAGTTTCCTGAAAGACAGAACATTCATGGTAAGAAGTAGAATTCTAGTTCATTACTTTCAATAAAGGGTTAAGATTACTGATCTGTTTCCTGTGGTTAATCTGTCTACATCAGTTTTGTAGACAAAGGTCTTGCAAATCCAAGCTGGGGTTTCAGCGCAGCCACGTGCCAAATGTGGTAAAGTACTGGCAAGCTGTCCGTTGGTTATAGAAAACATTTGCTATGTATACATTTAGCTCAGCAATCTTCCCCGAAAAAGTGTTTATGACGAACACGCTGAAATAGGTTCAGTTTCTAAATTCTAGTAAACAAGGCCAAGTTCCCATCGCCATTTACCTTTCCGTCCTTCTGATCCGTCCGAAGAATTAATAACGGATCCTTTATTTTGAACATCTGTTGTGCTTAGTTTGCATCTGTTTTTGCCAGTTTTGTCTGAGATCCGTTATTTTTGACAGGAGAAAAGATGGATTCCAAAAAAGTGCTTGAAATACATTTTTCTTTCTGCACTTCTGATGGATCAGAAGAATGGAAAGCTAACCGGTAATGTGAACTCAGCCTTAGAAAAGTTCTGTATCAACAGATACCATATTATAGATGGCACAATATCATATGCCACCAAAGTGAGAGATTAGCCAACCCCATTGAGGGGTTGATACCCCTTTAAAGTTAGGATATGCTTTTACTTTAATTGGTGAGAGTCTGATATATGGCATTTCCACTTATCCTAAGAATAAAGGGTCTACAGGGATAGTTTACTGCTGCGCCCCCTTAAAACGTGATTGAATAAAGACAAACAAAACAATGGGCTCATGCCAGCTTTCCAAGCACAGTGCCGTACATTGTATAGCGGCTGTGCTTGGTATTGCGCCTCAGCCCCATTCACTTCTATGGGGCTAAGCTAAAACTAGGCCATGTGACTGATTGTACGGTGACGTCACATGGTCTAGGAAGAGGCCGCGGCACTCACGGAGTGCCCAGCCTCTCCTTACAGCGGATCGACGGGGTAACGGGTGTCGGACCCCCGCAGGTCTGAAATTGACGACCTATCATGAGGGTAGTTCATCAATGTAACTTACTGAAAAACCTCTTTAACCAGCACTGCATCCCATTCATTCTCAGGATCTTTAGAGGTTACAGAGGTCGGATTTTACCAGTCATAAAATGATGGCATATTCTAGGGATATGCTCCTCGTGTATGAAATGGGAAACTCCTTAAAGAGAATCTGTCACCATGATATTGGACGATTATCTGTAGTAGTACATAAGTAGTACTGCAGATAAGAAATCCAGATCACTAATTTTTTATTTATCCAGATCACAAATTTTTTATTTATTTAATTTTTTTATTTTTCTACTGCTCCTCATTCTTCGCTGTCAGCACTCAATGCTTCACTGAGATACACAGTCTAGCACTGACGCTGTGGGAACGGGAAAGTAGGAAATAAAAAAAATACTGATCTGCACACCTTTTTTGCAGTACTACATATGTAGTGCTGCAGATAATAGGCCGAACTGGATGGACAAATGTCTTTTTTAGGCCTTATATACTATGTTACTTTGTTAATATCATGGTGACAGATTCCCTTTAAGGTGCAGCTTAAGTCAGATTTATAAGTGATGTAAACATTTCCCCACTCATTAGGTCAACCTTACCATACATGGGGCTTTATAGTAGTTTGAACCTGTTGCAGTTTCAATATTGATCTCAGTTTATCAGACGAGTAGTTCAGTAGGTCCTGAAAGGTGACAACTAGGGATGAGCAGACATGTGGAAGTTTGGGACCCAAACTTGACCCGAACCCCACTATACTTTCCATTATATCATGGTTATATCAGAAAATAATAGCATTCTTAAGACAGAATGCAAAACAATATGGCCATTTAGGGGTTAAAAAAACCCAAACAACTCACTTCATCCACTCGATCGCGCTGCAGCAGCTTCTTCTATCTTCACTGAACAGGACCTACCAAAGGACCTGCAACGTGCGCGATGACGTCACCATGTGGGAGAGCGCAGTGACGTCATCGCGCACATCGCAGGTCCTTTGGCAGGTCCTGTTCAGTAAAGATTGAAGCTGCTGCAGCTCAATCAAGTGGATGAGGTGAATTGTTTGGGTTTTTTAACCCCTAAATGGTCATATTGTTTTGCATTCTGTCTTAAGAATGCTATTATTTTCCAATATAACTAAGTTATAACGGAAAATAATAAAATCACCCGAACCTGGACTTTAGTGAAAAAGTTTGTGTTTGAGTCTGGGTACCTGAACTCTCAAAGTTCGGTATGAACCTGAACTTTGCAATTCGGGTTCACGCACCGACAACTATTGTCTATTTAATCTATGGTTCTTTGAATAATTCGAATGCTTTGACCTTTTAGATTACCAAACTCTAATAAGTCTGGGTTCACACTCTGTTTTTGTTGTATTTTTAGCATGCATTTTTTGTTTTGGTAGCGGAGCAGTAAAACAAAGGTTTGGGAGTTCATCAACCAAAGCAAAAACACATTAAAAACACAACAACCTCAGAATGTGCCCCCCAGTCCTGAAATATAGTATAATTGGTAATTCATTTAATAAATGAATACATTATGGCACACGCCATGATTGCAGAATAATTTGACTTTTCACTTGTCTCGTCACGTTTTAAAAGGGGCAAAATAAAGTGGGTGATGCTTAGCGGGAGGGGGCGTGACCTCCAGCAGCCCGCTGGATTTGCAATCATTTATTCCAGAAATGATAGTTTATACCCACGTCAGCGTAGATTTGCCTCTGCCTCTTAAAATTTGGCCCATTCTGCACCAATGGACTTTATACTAAGACTGACATAGTGGTAGTCTTAGTACATTTCCCACAATGTTTTTGTAGAACTGACCTAGATATTCTAATCTATGATATCTCACTATCTGTTTAGCCTGTCAGCAGAAAATCACTTACCTTTAGAAGTGATTTGTCGCTGGGCAGGGCTATTATTCTTCCTGTGACATCAGGCATCGTGCCATCTATGTGCAGTGAATCAGCTTTGCATGATTCAATATCTTGTATACTTTCATTGATTTCAGAATACTTTTCTTCCAGACTGGACCCATCGTCACTGTTCTTGGAGTTACAGAGAATAAGAGACTTGGATATAGACCGGAAGTTTTTGGGTTTCTTTACTTTTTCCCCAGTACTGTTCTGTCTGCTCATCTTTAGCGAGGACATAAAGATGCTGGTTCGCTTGTAACCATATTTGTTGGGCATGTCAGTGGTTATTTTTACATCACCCACAGTGCAACATTATTTCTGTAAGTACAATGAAAATTGTTATGATATTTTATTTAGTAGATATGTAAGAGTACAGCCAAGAACTCATGATTTTCTTGCATAACGGAGCCCTTTACTTCACATGATTGCTCATGACCAGCATCACTCCTTCGCAGAGTTGTTTGTGTAATCTCCACAGATCTAGCTTTTTACTTTTCTTTTACTTGGTTATGCAGCCATATAATGGAAAGTGTGGGTTGCTATGTTTGGCAGTACTAGGTGTGCAATGGTTCTTTGGGTTATAATTTGGCATGCCCCTTCAACTTGGCACTGGAGAACATCCTCAAATGCCACAATTGATGGGGATCTTCATGGTTCCTTCCCCATAGCCAGTGTCATGCCTTCACAAGCATTAATATTGTGTGCATTTCTTATTCCCCAATGTAATTTATTGCTCTTGCTAATTACTTTGCTAATCGCGCCATCTACTGTTTTATACCATTTCTTATACTAGTAATTAGCTCCTGCTGAGCTCTCTTAAATTTGGCCATTCCAGCCACCTTAGTTTTCCTATCTGCCCCTTGGGTCTTGCCCCTTCTTCTTGCAGAAGCCATCGTGTCCTCATGGAAGCCAGACATGTTGTCTGTCTCTCTCTACCATTTGCTTCATCCTGATGTTTAACCCTACCATAGCACAGTTGGTGAGTCTTACTTACCTTTCTCATCACCACACAAGGTTATCTCTGCATTTACTGTGCCTTTAGCTGTACCCATGCTAATACCATGCGGTCAGCCTCCCTCATGGTTAGTCAGCCATCTTGCCTACATCTGTCTTATTCATGCCCATATGTATTTCTACGTTTGTGTTTACATATGCTCTTACTATGCTATGTCATGTATACTGTGTTATGTATATATTTGCCTCATAGTAAGCACTGTTATATTTATTGTTGTAGTTTTACACTGACCCTTTCAATAAAAGCTGTAGAGGACCCCCAGCGTCTACCTCAGTGAATTGCTAGGGAAGAGTTTAGCTGCCCTGCTCATTCTCCTGCCAACGTGTGAGGGTGGCAGAACAGCCAGTGAGAGGATGCAGCGATAATTGTGTGTTGTTCACGTGGACTGGGGTGAGTTTATAAGTTGGGAGAGCATTTCTTTTGACTTTGATTTTGGGCATTGGCAGTATGAGCTGATGAACTGAGTTTGGGGTGCTCCAGCTGGGACTAGTGCTTAGGACCTTTATCACAGAGGAGTCCAGCCAAGGAAGACGAGAATGCAGGGCCAACTGCAGCCGGATTCGCTCCATTTATTTCCTATTCAGCTGCTTCTACTTTATGCAGCTGAAAAGAAGGAAAGAGGAGCACAGCCGGATGTGACGTCAGAGGAAGAGCCTCGGCCAGTCAGGTGATCACGTGATCCCAGACGGGATTGTGGAATTGGTGGAGCGACAATTGTGGAATTGGTGGAGTGTACGACTGAAGGTGTATTCTCTCCATAGATTAGCTGGAAGAGCCATTTTAGCTACAGGCCAGGAGAACACTTGAAAGGTGTATTCAAATATGCAGGTTTTGATAAGGTTTCCTTAAATTTTTGATAGAGTTTTTTTCAGCCAAAACTTTTTTTATTTTATTTACCTGGTTTGTTTTAAAAAAAACCTCCATAAAACACTGAAAATAACATGTGAATATACCCTGATAGATGTAATCACATATCCTTGTAAGAAGACCACAAAGAAACTGACAATAGTGATTTACATCAGAAAGGCCATTGTAGAAGGGATGGTTCCTTCAAATCACAAAGTATCGCTGACTATATGTAAATAATTGCCCACTAAAATAAGGTAAAATTTGGGTAAATATAGATGCAATTCTGGTGTGTCACTGTTTGGGTGCCATTACATGGCGCATGCAAAGTACCGCTAATTTCCATTCTTCACCTGTATTTGCTATTGTTCACTAATGTGGGAAGTTAGCGGTAATCCACATGGCTCCTTTATCTAAATTACTACTAAGTGCCAATAGACTGTTCGCAAAAAATATCTCACTAGTGAGGAGAAGAATGGTAAGCCTGGCATTCCACAAGGTGGCCATGATGTGGCAGCTGCAAGCTCACCCAACCACAGCAGCCAATGGCTTATCAGACGTGTTCTGTCCAAAGTAGTGATGCCATTGGCCAACACAGCTTGGTAAGATTTCAGGCAGTGGGTGGGTGAGATTGTAGCTGCCACATGGAAACACAGCCTAATAAAGGAGAACTGATTATTGGATAGATATTCAATACATATTCTGTAGTCTGGTAGAGGAGACACCTAGATAGGTCCCCATGGCAGCAAGCCTATTGGAGGTGCAGTCTATGGGAAAAATGAAGTGAGGCAAGCATACCCTCTTTTCCTCAGTTAGTAGTCATGTTAGAACTATCCCTATATTAGAGAAGCTGGTTATCAAAAGCCACTGGTACTCAAGGCCTAGGTTTCAAAAATGCTCGAACACGTCTCCATAGTGAAATGATAATATTTTATTGTTTTGGAGAAACCTGCAGGAGATATGGCATCATTAATAGGCCATTCACTATCTTTAGGATGGATATTGAGAGCTCGCAGATAGGATAGCATTCATGACTTCACTAAATGAATGAACTAGTGTTATACAGACGGTGTGGCAATAAGTAACTGTAAAACTGTTCAGTGTCCCTCTATGACCCTTCAGAAGTCTGTAAGATTTACAGCGATCATTCAATAAATATTTTCGAGTTTGTTACTTCACAAATGAGCTGCAATATGTGCGCTTAAAAATATTTATTGGCTTGCAGAATTCTTTGCCTCTGTGTCCACAGGACTTGGCCAAGGGTGAGGTTTTAATTTATAGTTGTTTTAACTCATTCTGACTTATGCTGCTGTCATACAAATGACTCAAGCTCAGTTTATTACTTATTTAGGTTTGTTATGTAGACAGTTTAACCAGTAATTATTGTATATGTGTCCAGTGTTTATATGCGCTGACATTTTAGCTGTTCCTTTAATGTAGCTCATAACTTCATAGTTAGACTCCATTGCAACATCTTAAATACCGTATTCTAGTACGGACAGTAATTGGAAAGTCTCAGTTATGTGGTACACAGCATTACAACCAAAAAAGGAAAGAAGTTAACTCATATTCTAGACTTATGGATGAGCAAACTTCTTGATATTCATTTCATACCCAATTCATCAATTTCTTTAAAAAAAAGTAGATTTGTGGCCGAATCGATTTTACATGAATAAAAAGAGCTGAAAATTAGTATATAACATTCTGGGGTCTCCTAGGACTCAGGTTTATTTTTCTATGTTGTCATTCTCTCTTAGTTTTTTGGCAAATTTTTGTTCTCCCCCCCCACACTCAAGCTGTTTAACACAATGCCAACAATAGAAAATAATGTCAGAGTGACACTGACATATATAACTATGGGTAAACGTATGGTTGAAGGTGTTAAAAAACGGTATATTTAAAAGCACACTGTGATGGGACCGAGCATCCAAAAATTATGCCTTAACAGGGACACATCCCTGCCCCTGTTTTTACACACATGTGTTAGTGTCATAAGAAATGTCGGCTTGTTCCGAACAAGGGTTCAAAAATGATGCGTTAATGGGGGCAGAATGCCTGCCTGTATTTAACCACTCACAGGTATTATTTGTCAGAAAAAACAGTGGCTTGTTCTGAAGTTGAACAAGCCTAGAAAAATTCTCCTTTTTGTTTGAGAGAAGCAGTCTTGCAGTAATACAATGAGTTCACTAACATGGGTATACTAATAGTGTTATTGCAGTGAAATGCTTTTGCAGTTTTCTGTAACTGAACGGTATGATGCAGTAATACAATGCTTTTAATAGCACAGATATACTGATGCACTGAAATGCGCTGAAAATGCCCAATTACAAATGGAAAATGGAGGTTTTTAGAAAAAAGGGGCAATTGTTCAGCATATACAGCAAAATTTATGCTAATGGCGTGCCAGCAATAAGCCTATGAACTGTAGAAACTTTAGATTAAAAAATATATATATAAAAAAAAAAGCTGGCTGTGTGTCCATATACAGAAAAAAATGAGTCATGCAGAACTTGCCTATATGAACTATGAATGAACACACAGTTTGACCAGTCCCTCACTCTCTATGCTATGCTTTTCCTGACAAAACCGTGAAATCTACCCAATTATATCTCCCTGTAGTGTCCCTAGTACAGCTAGATTACTTGCTGGCGTGTATTATAGGTTTTTATCAGACACAGCCAATACACCTTCTCTCAGGTTGCAAGTTGAACACAGAATGGCATTCTATGATATTCTCAGCAAAAGGATCTGCCTGAATCCTTCCCCTGATTGGCTGATCGGGCTGCCTGTGAAATTCGTAATGAAACTAATTTGTTTACAGTCAATTCACTAATCTGTACATAGACTATATTACATATAACACAAATGTGAAAGAAGCCTAAGCTTAAGGTTGTGGTATAGTCGGATGATCGATGCAATAAAGTGTTCACTTAAAGACTTTAAACTGAATCTATCTATGTAATATTAGCATATTACAGCTATCGGGTTGTATTCCTAAAATTGGTAACATTTGACTAATAGGAGCATTGAAAGAATACTGCTACCTCATAGTTATGTCTGGTTTACTCAGGTGGAGAGCACTCCCACTACCCCTGACAGAGAATGCAGATATACATGACAGAAGCTATCAATCACCACCCTGAGTCCGCTGTCCGCTTCTTCTATAAGCAATGGCACAAAATGTGTTTGTGCTGTTTCAACTACTAGTAGTACAGACCTGTAGCTGTAGTGTGCTGAACTCCTACAAGGCAACGTTTTCACTAAACCTATACAAGATATGCAGTCTTAATCCAGCATTTCTAATACCTCTTGATTTTTCAAAGGATTGACCACCTAGGGAGATGCTAGGGAGGCTCGTTCCTGTCACCGCCTGCCATTGGCGCCCCCCCTCACCCTGACGCTGGATGTTTTCATCCAAGCAACAGGGAGATGCAGCAGCGGCCGTGAGGGCGTCAGAAGCGACACGGGTGCCGGGGAGCGAGGTAAGTACATTGTGTATGAGGAGCCCACGCATATGGGGTGGGGGCATTTCAGGGGTCAGATAGACCCTTTAAATATTAAGGGGGTAATTTATGAAATATGGTAATTTTTTTTAATGTTAAAATGTCACAAGTGCTGGCGCATGCAATATTTTATTTTGCACACAATTTTACGACTTTGACCTCCTGTAGCACCCCATGCCATCAGCGGGGGATCATCACCCCTCCGAACAGCTTTTTAAAGAGGAGGCGGTGCTCCATGCGAGCGCTGCTTCCTGTTCAATACGGAAGTTACAGCGGTGTAGTGTAATAACAAGTACTCACTGCACTCACTTGAATGGACCAAGTATTTGTAATTCCACTATGCCACCGCTCCACAGGAGATGACGCATAGTGTAGCCAAGAGGAGGCAGCGCTCGCATGTAGCGCCACCTTCTTTTCAAACAGACGGGTGTCAGACCTCCACCAATCAGACACTGACGATCTATCCTGAGACTAGGTCATCAGTATAAGGCCTCAAGCACAGACGGTTGTTTTGGTCCGCATCCGAGCCGCAGTTTTTGCGGCTTGGATGCGGACCAATTCACTTCAATGGGGCCGCAAAAAATGCGGACAGCAGTTCGTGTGCTGTCCGCATCCGTTGCTCCGTTCCGTGGTCCGCAAAAAAAATATAACCTGTCCTATTCTTGTCCATTTTGCGCACAAGTATAGGCAGTTATATCAATGGCTGTACGCGCCGTTCCGCAAATTGCGGAACGCACACGGACGCCATCCGTGTTTTGCGGATCTGCAATTTACGGACCGCAAAACACACAACGGTCGTGTGCATGAGGCCTAAATGGCAGGACAACTCCTTTACTGCAAAATGTGTAGATTAGATCACATTTATCTTTGGTAACATTCTCGCCGATGTCACAACTCTCAAATGTGGCAACTCCACGCCAGGCCTACTTTTAATGATAATTTAATGATTTAAACCCCATTGCACGTCCACCAAATTAGCCCCACTTACACAAACGAAAGACACAAAAAAAAACACTGCATATAAAAATTCCCCCCACCCCTATGAAAAGGGAAGATTTACACACAGCAGAAATCCATGCACATGTTGCAGGAAAAACCCTATTCACATAGATGGAAAGGATTTCTGCAGTGAATCTGCTAAGTGTGAACATACCCAAAATTTGAAGCTTATGAAGGATATAAAATTGTATAAAATAAATTGCACTATTCAGTTTGCTGGAACAGGATTTCCCCTTTTACAGGTTATCATCATCTGTAAATAATTTACATAGCCATAACTGCTGTATATTCATGATGACATATGACATATATGTACACTGCAAATGAAAGACATAGAACCATAGATGGAAGTAGTCTAGACCCATTTTTGCAGCTTTTTTGAAATCCTAAGAAACTCAATTTGAACAGCCTTTCTGATCACTAATATATTTGACTACCTTCATTAATTGCGATTGCTGCGTCTGATCTCCTTCCAGCTCTACATCAAACTTTTATGAACTGGTGCCAAAATCTACTGCACATGTAAGGGGATCTTGTGCTGCAGTAAATCAGGCATCTGCCTTCTTATTTTCAATATCTATGACTGTTGAGGTACTGTATTTTCCTGTATTTAATCAGAATCATTCATGTTGACTTTTTCTATAGAATTACAGTGGAGGCTCAAGTCGACGCTTACTGTGCCTCGTGTCTGAGCACTACTGTGTATGGAGGGCTTCTGTCACCAAGAAATTCAGTATGAAGGCAATCACAACGTCTGGTTGGACTTGGTGAACATAATGTAAGAATATCTTTTACTCTGTCCTCCAGTGCTCCAATGGCCAGAAAAAGACTTTTAATTCAATATGCAAATGATCAGTTAGGTGCACCGAGGGCAGGCCCAAGCCCCCTGTGTACCCTAACTCTGTTGCTTTGCTCTGCTCCTCTTTCTAAACGGAGAATGAATAAAAATAATTATGAATAGTAATGGGAAACCTCTAAACTCACCTTTTAATCTGCTTCAGAGGAAGCAGAAGAAGTTACAGATGGGAGCCGATCTATTATTTCTTTCAGGGTTTCCCTGTATTAGGAAACAGAAAAAAAGCACAAATGTAATAATTTGCTACCAGTAAATTGTTATAAAGAAAGTCTACCTAGCTATCAACTAGATCACAAGGCCAAGGTAAATATTCATCACATAACTATGATGTATAGAAAATATGTTTTATAGAAAGTCAACTTTCAGTCTGATTACTGGTCCAGTGGTGGATTATATTGGTGAGTATGCGGCGGGCGCCTCCCCCCAGGGCCCTTTAAGAGGAAATTGTACTTGTTTTAGTGACACCAGGTGCAGTGAAGCAATAAGGGCACAGGGCCCCTTCTAATGATACTGTGGATGATACCCAGGAGTAGGAATGCCAGAGTGGTGTAGGATGGCCTAAATGTCCCTTAATGTTGGTGCACGTGTCACTGTGCTCATACCTGGATATGCTTGACCCTAGGCGTTGGCTCCGCAGCAATGAAAAGGGGGTTTGTTGATGAAGGGGATGATTAAATAAATTGAGTCCAGACCTTGTGATAAAGTTGGAAACAACTTTACTTGGCATAAACGTTTCTCCAACAGTTTCAGGCTTTGTCTTGGTTCCCAGCATGCTTTAACATTAACTGTGGCAGGCAACCTCCTCTCTGCTACGTCTGTTGCTATGTAGCTCTGCTGTGCTAACAGGATAACTGTAGAATTTAGCTTTAGCTGTAGGCTGTACTTTGCTGGGTAATCTGGTTTCCTGGTTTCTGAGGCTCTATACTGTGACCTCCAGATGCAGCTGAGCTGAAGGTGCTCTAGCTGGCCTAGGCAAGGCTCATCCAGGAGGGACAGGCTCCTGCTGCACACCCTCCCTTGGCAGGAAGTAAGCTAGACTGACTCCTAACTAGACTAAACTCCTCCCTAGAGGGAGCTAGAATGGAAAGAAGGTTCTATTCTAGGTAAAATAGCCCTGTCATTGTTGCCGCCATCTGCTGGTGAACCAGGCACATTACATTTGAACAGTTACATAACAAGAAATATGAATACACACTTTGCAAGACCTAGAAATTAATACACAGGATGACACATGGTTAACCGTAGGAGACAGTAGCAAGGTGCAAAGGTGGTAATGCCACTCTGGGGCATTACAAGTATAGGGTCCTATGCTATTTTATCACAATTCCTAGCAGTTGGCTAAATAACTGGGAGAATCTCTTTCATTCCTTCCACAGTTAAAGGGTCCCTCAAAACTAGGCTGAAGCCTGCAGCAATTTTTTGTACTTTGCATAGGGAACTGGTGGCATGTACAGTACAGGAAAATTGAAGCATAACATGATGCACATTAAACTTGGTAGTCTGTGAAATTTATGGATAGGCCATGTCCTCCAGAGAAAGTTATTTTTTGTAGCCAGTCTCTGCCCTGGCTAAATAATGGGATGTCTCAAATAAGGAACTCTGCCTAATTAACTCTGAATGCCCTGATAAAGCATTTGAGAATTTGTTTGCTATATCATTCAACCACTTTATGTTTGTATTCACTTGTTTCCAGAATTTATCTTCAATTTTGTGAATCTTGGTGAATGATACTGAGCTGAGAACAGCAATGCATTGGATAAGTATTATAGTAGTAATAATAATCTTTATTTATATAGCGCCAACATATTGTACAGCACTTTACAATCAGACATTACATAGCAACTAGAGATGAGCGAAGTTTTGAAAAATTTGATTCAGCCATTCGCCGAACTTCAACAAGAAGGCTGGGGGCAATGGCGTACATAGGGATGTAAGGCCCTATAGCAAAGATCAAACCAGGCCCCCCACACAGGACAGAAGGGTTTCTGCCTAAACCCTTTTCAATGACCCTTGGGCCATTTTTCCACTGCCTCATTTGCTAATTGTTGTTCCTTAGAGGGTAGAGTCCTGACCAAGTTTTCACCTCCAGTAGAAGAGGAGATAATCCCAACTAACACTGGGCCCCATCTTCCCATGGGCCCCCTCTTGCCCTGGGCTTCATAGCATTCGCATGGTCTGCCGCTATGGTAGTTACACCCCTGGCAACAGCAGTGGCAGTAAAAGAGACAATAATGCCCCATGACAGAGTGGGGAGGGTGGCAGCAGTGGCAGTAACAGTGACAGTAATGGCGCCATGACAGAGTGGGGCAGCAGCAGTGGCAGTAGAGCTGTGTTCACACTGTCAGTAATTGTAAGCCAAAACCAGGAGTGGCAGTATTTCTAAGCCACAAATTAGGAGTGGGTCCAAAACAGAGATAAAATATAATGTAAATATTTGCATCTTTTCTTTGTTTTGGACCCACTCTTGCTTTTGGCTTACAAATACTGATGCAAAATACTGACCAAATACTGACTGTTTGAAAGAGGCTTTACAGATGCTCAAAATACAGTATCCTTTTTTAAAAATGTATTTTCTTCTGACGGCATAAGAACAGAAAAATAAACAGTGATGTCAACATGGACAAACAAGGACAATAGTGACCCTCATAACAGAGTGGGGATGGGGACCAAAAGCAGTGCCAGTAACATTGACAATAGTCGCCCCATGACAGAGTGGGGAGGGGGGCAGAAGCAGTGACATACAGCACAAGATGGTGGCAGATCACAGTAGTAGCAGAACCCAAAAACAACAGTGTGATAGCAAGGACCAGTAGTATGCATATCCTTTTAAAAATGTAACATGTACATATCAGTAAGCCAAGAAGCCCCATTGTAGGAATGGCAGTAGAGGCAGCAGGCAGGTGGCAGCATCAGAATAGTGGCAGCAGCACGTGGCCAAAAGCAACGGCCCATTTTGCAGAATATTTTGCCATGGCAGTACACTACAGTATGATCATTACTGGCAGAATTATCTATTCTGTCGCATCAGGCACCGGTGTCTGGAAATCCTGGTTGATCCACGCCTGATTCATCTTTATGAAGTTAGTCTCTCAACATTTAGGGCGGAAGGGTGAGTTCTCTTAGGGGTAACTATGCCCCCCACCGCACTGAACACCCGCTCTGATGCGACACTACTGGCTGGGCAGGAAAGCATGCCCGTAGAAAACTCGGCCAGTTGCAGCCACTCTTTAAGTTTGCATGCCCAGTAGTCTTGGATCATGGGTGACAGGATGCATTACAAGCATGCCACCACCCGCTGGTTGAGGTTCTGCTGCATGTCCTGCTGCTGATGAGTGGTTTCTTCAGTAGGTGGACGAAGAAAACTGCTCATCATAGACTTCAGACTAAAGTTGCTGCATATGGAGCTGGTTGTGCTCCTGCCCCCCCAGTCATGGAAGTGGAGTGTGAGCACAGAGGGCCCCCTGGTAAGACCTTTATGAGGATGGGCAATAGTGCTCATAGGCAGCAACCAACTGACTGCACAGCATGTCTAGGTAGTAGTCCATTTTTGCATCCCTCTCTGAAGATCTAAAGAATGCCCCTATTTTTGACTGGTAGCGAGGGTCTAACAATGTGGATAGCCAGTATTCATTTGTGCAAGGGACTTGGAGGGCCTCCCTGCCTCCATCTTCACTGCATACTGCCACGGTCTGTCGGGGTCATCTGCGTCATCTTTGTAGTTGCCATCCAGCTCCTCATGCTCCTCCTGCCCCTCTCCTGTTGCTTGGGCTGATAAACCGCATAGTTGCGTATAAAATTCCTGGGTGATTATGTCCTCCTCCTCCACCAGTTCACCCCCCTCAGGGCTCAGGTGGACATGAAATGGAAGTGCCACGTCTTCTGTCCCCTCGCCAATCAGATTTGTCAGCATCCCCTCCAGGATGTGAAGGAGTGGAATGATATCATTCATCCCGTAGTTCTGCCGACTGACAAATAAAGTGGCCTCCCAATGAGCCTGAGTAAACGGCATGTGTCATACATAAGCTGCCACTGGCTAATATGGAAGTTACACTGGGGAGTAGACCTGTCCGTCTGCAGCATTAAGAAATCATTGACCTTCTTCCTCTACTCGTACAGGTGATCTAAGATATGAAGTGTGGAGTTCCAACTAGAGGAAACATTGCATATCAGGTGATGTTGGGGAAGAGCATTTTCCATTTGCAGCTCAAGGAGGTCGTGTTTTACACGGTAAGAGTGGCTGAAGAGAATACACAGTTTCCTGGACATTTTAACAGCTCTTGCAGTTCAGTGGAAGACTTGAGCAACCAAGTGACAATGAAATTGAAGGCATGCACCATGCAGGCCTCATGGGTCAGCCCTCCCTGATGCAGCGCAGACAGAACGTTCTTACTGCTATCAGTAACCATGGTTCCTATCTCCAGTTGGAGAGGAGACAGTCAGTGTTTTCTTTATTGATGACACAGAGCAGTTCCTTCCCAGTGTGGCTCGTGTGACAATGCCTAACTGTGCAGAACCGTGTGACAAGGCCTCACTTTGCATAGGTGATATGCTGGTGGACCACTGTGAACCGTGAAGGGAGGGTGAGGACAAGGTGGAGGATGAGGAGGCAGAGGTGGAAACTGGCAAAGAAATCCCACAATTACAACATGGAGGCAGCATTGCCATCACCTGGCCAAGTTGCTGGTGTGCCTGGTCAGGAACAACATTTACCCAGTGGGCTGTGAATGACATATATTGCCTTTGACCATAGGCCCAAGGACTTGCCCACCTTCTGCTCAACGTACGTGTGCAGGGCTGATACAGCTTTTTAGGCTGATACAACCTACACAGAGCACGGTCTGTCCTCGCTGCAGGAGACGGAATCACTGAGCACTTTTCTCTCCTCGTTCTAGTGATTGTTGGTTGTCTCAGCACTCAGACCCCCACTGATCAAAACCTTTGATGTTGTATGTTACTATGACATATCAAAAGTTTTTTCAAGGTTTAGTGACACATTACACATGGCATTCAAAAATTTTTGTTGTATGTAGTTGAATTCAGGACAACATTAGGCTCAGCACACTTTTTGGGAGGATTAAGTTGAACATGCACATTTGGTAAGTGCCACCAAAAGCTTGCTCAAGACATATGCAGGTGTATGCTTATACAGTTTCATTGACTCCCTCTTAAATTAAAGGTGTATTGACATACTCAGTTGAGTCACATTATTATGACCACTAGCTATCCAGAGTAATACAGTAAGGTCCTTGTTACGACACTCACCGCCAGGTAGATGAAGCCGCCGTTTAGTGAATAAGCCCCTTTCTCCAGAAATGCAGTTTTTAATCCAGCCGATCGTCAAACTCCCGAATGGAGCATACGAAGTGGCAACTCCCGATCAGCAATTCAGTCGAACTCCTTCCACAGCTAGCAATATACGAAAGCGCTGTCCCAATAATAAATCCCTCCACAAACGAGACCAAGCTCCGTCTTGAAAGTCAAACAGGAATCAATTTTATTGAGGGCTAGCCGCCCGTATTTATGCAGGTCTCCATCTGGTGGACACGCCCCTAGGGGACCAGAATGGAGACTGACACAGGACAGACATGCAGCACTACAGAGACAATACATCCCCCACAATGCATCATGGTCTCCTCCTCTCTGCCCTGAGACCCGAGGAGTAATCCCATTATCTCTCAAGACAGAGGGAAACCACAATACACATGTGGGGACAACAGAACAGACATCACCATTTAAACATACAATGTCACAACCCTTTTCAATACACAGACATTTAACATCCAAAAATGGCACGCATTAGACCAGGAGTTCAAGTTAGTTTACGTCCTTTGTGAACAATGAGGCCATTTGGGTTAACTAGCAGCACACTCTTCTCCTGGGTGGCCGTCCGTTCAGTAGTTCCAATCGGTATTTGGGGAAACACACGAACAGGGGCATACGGGCAGGAAATCCAGCGAAATGAAGGCAAACAGACGAACCAGCAATATAGGTCTATACAGATGGATCTGTCACACGGCTCCCCCCTTGTGGGACACTCCGGCAGACCCGGCTTGACCCTTTAGCGGGTCAACTTGGGGATGACCGGACTAGGAGGTAGCAAGAACGTCGGTTTGCCGGGACAATCCATCTGCATTCCCATTCTGCTTACCGGGTCGGTAGCTGATGGTGAAGTTATACGGTTGTAAAGCTAAACTCCACCGCAGCAGTCTACCATTGTCTCCTGAGACCCGGTTAAGCCAGACAAGGGGATTGTGGTCCGTCACAAGGGAAAATTCCTGTCCATACAAATAAGGGCTTAACTTTTTCAATGCCCAGACCAGGGCCAAGCATTCCTTCTCCACTGCCGCATAACTCACTTCTCGGGGTAACAGCTTTCTACTGAGATATGCGACAGGGTGCTCTCCTCCATCTTCCCCGACCTGGCTCAGCACAGCCCCCAGTCCATACATGGAAGCATCTGTATGGACGAGAAAACGTTTGCTAGGGACTGGGGCAGCCAGGACAGGGGCATTTACAAGAGCCTGTTTGAGTGCTTGAAACGCAGCTTCACAAGCCGGAGACCACAGGACCTGCTTAGGGAGATTTTTCTTAGTCAGGTCAGTCAGGGGCTTAGCAATAGTGCTGTAGTCTGGGACAAAGCGTCTGTAATACCCTGCTGTCCCTAGGAAGGCTAACACCTGGGTCTTAGTGACAGGTGTGGGCCAGTTAGCTACTGCCTCTATCTTAGCCGGCTCCGGTCTCTGGCTCCCACACCCCACTCTGTGACCCAGGTATTGCACTTCAGCCATGCCTAGATGGCACTTCTCTGGCTTCAATGTCAGGCCAGCAGCCCGAATTTTGTCCAAAACTACCCCTACATGTACTAGGTGTTCCTCCCAGGACCCACTGTAGATCGCAATGTCATCCAGGTATGCACACGCAAATTCCTGGAATCCATCGAGAAGTCTATCCACCATACGCTGAAAGGTAGCCGGGGCATTCTTCATCCCAAATGGCATGACCTTAAATTGGTACAAGCCAAATGGGGTGACGAAGGCCGACTTGGGGATAGCATCCTCGGCCAGGGGAATCTGCCAATAGCCTTTACACAGGTCTATGGTGGTCAGATAGCGTCCCCTGGCAATACGATCTAATAATTCGTCTACCCGGGGCATCGGGTAGGCGTCAGTGGTGGTCCGCTCGTTGAGCCGCCTGTAGTCTACACAGAACCGCGTGGTCCCATCTTTCTTAGGCACCAGGACTACAGGCGAAGCCCAAGGACTATCGGAGTGTTCGATGACCCCAAGCTGGGTCATCTCCTGTATCTCCTTCCGCATTCCTTCTCGGACTGCTTCAGGGATACGGTAAGGGGGCTGTCGCAGGGGGTTCTGTCCAGGGGTCTCTACCTTATGTACAGTTAGGGTAGTGTAGCCAGGCTCTTGGGAGAACGTCGCCTGCTTCTCCCACAGAAGCTGTCTTGCCTGTCCCTTCTCTGTGGGGCTTAATCTATCCCCTAGCTGTACAAGACTAGTAAGGTCAGTCTGGGAGTCCCTCTCTAACAAATCGGGTAAGGGTAAACTCTCTGTATCGTCTGCAGCAGGGGCACATACTGCAGCGACATCCTCCGGTCTCTCCTGATACTCCTTTAGCATGTTCACATGAAAGGATCGCTGGATCCTTTCATCTGAACAGCTGGCTATGAGGTAGGTAGTATCACACACCTGAGCTACCACCTTATACGGGCCCTGCCAAGATGCTTGCATCTTGTTCGCCTTCACAGGTTTGAGCACTAGCACTTTCTGCCCAACCTGGAAGACTCGCTGCCGGGCACCCCGATCGTACCATCTCTTCTGTCTCCCCTGGGCCACCTGGAGATTCTCTCTTACCATCAGGGACAGTTTCTCCATGCGGTCCCGGAGTTCCAGGACATACGGTACTATGGGGGTCCCTTCCTGCTCTGTCTCCCCCTCCCAGTGGCCTCTAATGAGATCTAGGGGTCCGCGGACCCTCCTCCCATAGAGCAACTCAAAGGGGGAGAACCCAGTAGATTCCTGGGGCACCTCTCTGTAAGAAAACAACAGATGAGGCAGGAATCGCTCCCAGTCTCTGCAAGTGTCAGAAAAGGTCCTCAACATCTGTTTGAGGGTGCCGTTAAATCGCTCGCAGAGGCCGTTAGTCTGTGGATGGTACGGGGAACTAAGTATCGGTTTAATGCCGCACACCCTCCACAGTTCCTGGGTGAGCACAGCGGTAAATTGGGTTCCCTGGTCAGAGAGAATCTCCTTAGGGAACCCGACCCTAGTAAAAATCCTAACCAGGGCATCAGCAACTGTCTCTGCCTCTATATTAGACAGCGCTACTGCCTCTGGATAGCGAGTGGCATAGTCCACCACGGTGAGAATATACTTCTTACCGGATGGACTAGCCCTGGCCAGTGGACCCACAATGTCAACGGCTATGCGGGCAAAGGGCTCCCCAATGATAGGCATAGACATAAGCCTAGCTCTTGGGTGGTCCCCCCGCTTTCCTACCCGTTGACAAGTGTCACACGTACTACAATATATCCGCACAGCCTGATTAAAATTTGGCCAAAAGAAGTTCTGCATGATCCTATAGGCTGTGCGACGGGACCCTAGATGTCCGGCTAATGGAACATCATGCCCTATCCGCAGAATCTCCTGCCGGTATTTTGCGGGCACCACCAGCTGTCGATTCGGCGGATGGGCAACACTTTTCTGGGACGGTTTAGGGAACCTATATAACCTGTCCCCCACCCATTCATACCGCTCCCCATCTACTCCTACCTCTCCAGTATCTGCTCTGTCTCTATACTTCTGGAGAGTCGGATCTGCCTGAGTTTCCCTCCCAAACTCCTCTGGGGAATCCCAGCTAGCAAAGGTCTGTCCTAGGGTATCAGTCGGGGAATCGGGTCTTACCTGGGTCTCAGCAGCAGGTGGGCTGGTTCCAGCAGCACGGGTCTGGGCCCGGGTAGTCACTGGGTTGACATCAGCAGGTCCCATTGGAGCATAAGCAGAAACCAAAGGGGCCAGGTCATTCCCGAGCAAGACATCAGCAGGCAAGTCTTTCATAACCCCCACATTCACATGTCCAGAGCCCACTCCCCAATCCAAATGAACCCGGGCAACAGGTAGACGGAACACGGCGCCTCCTGCTACCCTCACTGCCACAGTATTTCCAGTGTGTTGGTGTTCCGAAACAAGGTTCTTTTGGAGCAGGGTCATAGTGGCTCCGGTGTCTCTCAGACCAGTGACCACTTTGCCATTTAGTCTAACGGTCTGCCTGTGTTGCTGCCGGTTATCCTGCTGGGCTGCTTGTACTGGATCCGCCTCATGTAGTATACCCCAAAATTCCTCCTGCTCAAGACAGTGAGCGGAAGACTGGGGTGGCTGCTGATGTCCGCCGGCTGGTTTTCTCCACGACTGCGCTTGGTTGGTATTGTTCAATGGGCACTCCGGTCTCTTGTGCCCCAACTGTTTGCACCCATAGCACCGGATAGGCTGAGAGTAATCCCGGGCGTTGAACCGAGCTGGCTGAACATAATTGTTCGCTGGTGGTATTGTGGGGGTGCGTTGCGCTGGGGGGTGATACACAGTAGTGGTTGGAGGTGCTGCCGGTTTGTACTCCACTCGGGTAGGGACCTTGGCTGCTGTCTGGTCTAGCCATCGTGCATCTGTGTATTCATCGGCCAGACGAGCAGCTTCAGGTAAGGTAGCGGGTTTGCGGTCCCTAACCCACTCTCTGACTCCTGCAGGTAACCGATCAAAGCAGTGCTCCAACAAAAATACTTGCAGCACCTCTTCCCCAGTTACCGCTTGACACCCTGCCATCCAGTGGGCTGCGGTGCGGTGTACCCTGCATGCCCACTCCACATAAGAATCGCCAGCCTGCTTGTTAGTGTCCCGGAATCGCCGCCGGTACGCCTCAGGGGTGACAGCGTATCTGGCCAAAAGGGTATCTTTTACTGCCCGGTAACTTGTAAGTTCCTCCTCTGGGATGGCCCGAAAAGCCTCACTGGCCCGGCCGGATAATTTCCCAGAGAGGATAGTGACCCATTCCTCTGTGGGTACCTGGTGTAAGGCACACTGCCTTTCAAAATCGGCCAGGAACCCGTCAATCTCTCCCTCCGTTTCCACAAAATGTCTAAATGCAGCAAAAGGTACCTTTCTCCTTCCATTATTATTATGGGGTACCTCTGCTGCTGCAGCTCCTCTTCCCTGGAGCGCCTGTTGTGCTGATACTGCTGCTTGCACCTGGATCACAATATCTGCTGCAGGGTTGGGGCCAAAGTGTGCCAGCCTTATCTGGACTGCCCGGTTAAATTGTACCTCCTCGGGTGTTAAATCCAGTATGCCAGGCACATTAGCTCTCTCCGTTCCCTGTGCTGCATCCATCTCCAATAATATAGAAATAATCTCTCTCTTCTTGAGATTACTCGCTGATCGTCCTCTGCGTTCCAATATATCTTTAAGGGTAGCACGCCTTAATTCCTCATACTGCATTTCCACCCTGGGATTTGTAGCTGGCCTTCTGGGCGGTGGGATTCATCCCACTGCTGCCACCAATTGTTACGACACTCACCGCCAGGTAGATGAAGCCGCCGTTTAGTGAATAAGCCCCTTTCTCCAGAAATGCAGTTTTTAATCCAGCCGATCGTCAAACTCCCGAATGGAGCATACGAAGTGGCAACTCCCGATCAGCAATTCAGTCGAACTCCTTCCACAGCTAGCAATATACGAAAGCGCTGTCCCAATAATAAATCCCTCCACAAACGAGACCAAGCTCCGTCTTGAAAGTCAAACAGGAATCAATTTTATTGAGGGCTAGCCGCCCGTATTTATGCAGGTCTCCATCTGGTGGACACGCCCCTAGGGGACCAGAATGGAGACTGACACAGGACAGACATGCAGCACTACAGAGACAATACATCCCCCACAATGCATCATGGTCTCCTCCTCTCTGCCCTGAGACCCGAGGAGTAATCCCATTATCTCTCAAGACAGAGGGAAACCACAATACACATGTGGGGACAACAGAACAGACATCACCATTTAAACATACAATGTCACAACCCTTTTCAATACACAGACATTTAACATCCAAAAATGGCACGCATTAGACCAGGAGTTCAAGTTAGTTTACGTCCTTTGTGAACAATGAGGCCATTTGGGTTAACTAGCAGCACACTCTTCTCCTGGGTGGCCGTCCGTTCAGTAGTTCCAATCGGTATTTGGGGAAACACACGAACAGGGGCATACGGGCAGGAAATCCAGCGAAATGAAGGCAAACAGACGAACCAGCAATATAGGTCTATACAGATGGATCTGTCACAGTCCTGGTAGGTTGTAACTAGCCTCTGGAGCCATGCTGACTGCAGTGCATTCCACAGATGCTCATTTGGGTTCAAGGTTGGTTGAATTAGGTGTTGGACTTAGAAGTCTTGGTCATGCTCTTGCAACCAGTGTCAGACATGTCTATCCATGTGGCTTGTCGCATTGTCTTCCTGAAAGATCCCATCCACCCTAGGAAAGAAAATCAGCATGTATGGGTGTATGTGACCTGCAAGGATGGATTCATACCCAAATCAGTTAAGAAGGCCTTCAACATGGATGAGTGGGCGCAGAGAATGCCACAAAAACATTCCCCATCCCATAACGCTGCCACCACCAATTTGTGTTCTTCCAGCAATCGTTGCAGGACGTTTGTTCTGTAATGTTTCTCACCTGACACGCCAAAGTCCATCCTTTCGATAAGGCAGAAAACTTGACTTATGGGACAAAGCAACCCTTTGCCAATCAGCAGAGGTCCAATTCCGATACTGCCGCAAAAATTAAAGCCTTTTCTGCTGATGCAACTTCGTTAGCAGAAGCATAGTGACCATCTGTCTACTTCAGAAGCCCATACACAATAGGGTTCACTGAAATGTTGTTTTAGACACATGTCTGGTAGCCCCGTGGTTCATTTTGTGTGTGATCTGCTGCATATAGCATGTTGGTCTGCACTTGTGCACCTTTGTAGCCAGCGTTCACCTCTCACTTCAATGGCATGTGGTACTTTATTTGTCCACTCACTATACATTTTCACCACAGCAGCACACGAACACTTGATAAACTGCACAGTTTTAGAAATACCGCCACCCTTGGCCAAAAGCCAATAATCATGCCTTATTGCAACTGTGATAAATCGCCCCTTTTTTCCATGATAGCAACAAGGGATATGTGTGCTGACAGCCTGCCACACACCTTATATACCCACCAAGCCATCGCATGGCTGACATCGAAATTAAGAAGCGGTCATAATAATGTGACTCGAATGTGTATATTGACCAATAATATCTCAAAAGAAGACTATCACCACAGGTCTGACTAAAAGAAGACTACATACGCTTTCTATGTATACAACGGGAGTTTAATCAGGGGGGTTGTCCCCAACATTGATTGCTGCCTATTAACATCCAGCAATTAAAATTTGTTTACTGTTTGACTTTAACAGATTTATGAGAGTTTTAGAACTGGTTCCATGTGTAGTACTGAACAAGTTAAAAGCCACAATGAGTCACTTTCTCAGATAACTGGTTCAGCAATGTACAGTATGTCAGATCACTGCACTTTAGTTTTGATTTTGGAAACTTGAATCAGAGCTTCCACAATATAAATTTGTCCTTGGCATTGACCAGAAAGTTTGAATCCTTCCAAACAATTTGTCAGCCAAGTTATCCTCTAGTCTTCCTTCATTTTTCTGCAATTTTTCCTCTGTTGTTGATATGTTTTGAATATTTTTTTTAACCATAGCTAGCGTGTTCTGCATTTTGAAAAAAACAACAACCTCTAAAACAAACAAGACAAAATGTCACTCAAAATTATATTTATGTAGGGCATTTCAAAATGCACTATAGCAATTAAAGGGGATGTGTCATCAGAAAATAACCTATGGTTTGAATCAACTTTTTGTGTTAAATATATATATATTTTTAGAATTTTGGCAATTTGTCTTACAATTTTCTATGTACTATGTTCAAAAAAAATGTGAAAAACGTTCAGTTTTCAAACTGGCCACTGGGCCTAAATATGTCTGGGTTTTCTGTTCTTAAGAGCAGCCACAGACATAATAGTCTGGAGAGGACATCATTGACTTCTATGGGAGAGTTTTGTAGGCATGCTCTGTGCAGAGGTCAGGAGGGAGTAGATATGCTGTGATATCACCTAATGTGAATGGTTGATTTTGTGTTAGGCCTCATGCACACGACTGGGTTTTACAGTCTGCATTTTGTGGATCCGTGATTCAATTTTTCTGTCCTTTGTGCATCCATAGTGTGGGGATTCGCTCTGGTAGTTAGGACTAGCGGATGCACTATAGAGGCAAAGTACACAGTTCTTGAATAAAACAGCGGTGTTTATTCACACATTGGTGTATAACAAAATGCAGATAAGGTGTATCGCAAAACGCAGGTGGCTGGGTGTTTGTTCACACACAAGGAAAGTCCATAAACAATAAAAGTCACCTTTTCTCCTGGGTGTTAATTCACACCCTGTTAGCAGTTCAGCCTCATCAAGTCCATAGGCGGCCTGTTCGCGATTAGAGGGGCCTGAGTTCTCCAGCCCGGCTCAAACCTCACATCCCAGCACAGCCCTCAGTTTATAGTACACAGACTCCTGAGCTCCAATGTCAGACGGAGGTAAATCCACCATACCTGGCAATGCTGGCTGGTTTTTATGAATGGAAAAACCCGGCCTGGGACATATGGAGTAGTCACCCACCCAGCACTTTGACTACTCCCAGTAAGAGCCGTCCCGTATCAGCTATGACTGCCATGCTAAAACTCAAGGTGTCAATTAGCAATAGCTGCTGCTGACACATAAAATACCGGCTCTTCACCGAGACCAGGAACCTTGGTGACACATATCTTCCATCCACGATGATTCCTGGTATCTTCTTACAGTAGTTATTCTGCATCCATTCCGCATTGGCCACAAAAAAAGGTATGTTTTACTTCAATGTGACTTCTTTTTTTGGGGTTCGCCAAAAAAATGGATCAGATGCGGACAAAAATTACGGTAGTGTGAATGGGGCCTTAGCTATACAAAGCTGTCACTGTAATTCTGCTTGTCGTGAAAATGGTAAGAACTGGTAATCTTGAGATATATATTCTTTTTTTTTTAATATAGATGGAAAATAAAATAAAAAACACCAAACTTTCTAAAGAAAAAAAAAAAAGTTGGACATAAAAACGTGATTTAAACAATACGTAATTTTCTGATTACAAATTCCCTTTAGCTTCTGGATGCATAAAAAAGGTTAAAAAAAAGTACTGTTAAAAACAGAGGAAAAATGTCCTCAATGGCCCAAAAATACTGATCATTTTGCATCCCTATGTCATCTGTGAGTCCATTTTCTACATCCATTTTTCTTGCTCGCATAAAAACATCTTACTGCTTTCTCTATTTTTTTTTCGGCAACAATTAGCAATGGATGCATGAAAAAAGGATAGCACGTGGCTGACACTCTCCTCCTTTTTCTGCATTGACTTTAATGGGCAAGGCTGAGCCACAAAAACGGACCAGAATAAAGCATGCAGTGAGTTTCTGGTAAAACGGACTCACTGTCCATGGAAAATATGGATGTATGAATAGCCCCATTTGATTTGTATGGATCCATGTGCTATCTGTTGTTAAAATGAGCAACACATGGATGTGAAATACTTTTGTGTGAATAAGGCCTTACCGTCATTTTGCAAAAAGGCTGTTCATTGAAAATCTCTCCACAGAAAACAATAAAAGAAATAGGATGATGTCAGTAAGATGTTATTAATTATCAGTTAATTAAATGCAGAGATTGATTTCTGCCTTTCCTTCCTGTAGAATTATACAATGCTTACGGGGCAGGAACTTGGAACTAATCATGCTCTTTTACTAACCCTTAATAAGTGCTAAAGAGTGCCCTGTGGTGTTAGAGCCACTTAACCACATCTTTTTATAAAAGTACAGTTCTGCATGGTTAAATACAACGGTAGTTGACTGCAATTAAAAGCTACATTATTTTAGTCACAAAAACCTTTGTAGTCATGTAGCACCACACTCTTTTTAATTAAAAAGAAATTAGGCTATGTTCACACATTGTCAAACGGATGTACAGGTTTCAAAAATTAGCAAACATTTTTTTTTAACCTCAACATACCCACAGTTCCCAGACTTACAAGAAGTGATCTTAGGTTTCAACCCTCAATGTACTGGGCATGCGCCTGCGCAGTCAGACATTCTCAGGCACTGTGAGCTGTGTGTACCAGAGGCTGCCTGACTGAGAACGCATACTGCTGTGTGAAGTACTGTAACTTTTTTTCCTTGATGTGACTATCTCAGACATTGTTTTATGCAAGAGAAATGTTATTTTTTGGTGTTTTCAGGAGTAAATACTGTATAAATTACTGTTTAATTTATATACTTTTTTTTGTGGAAGTATAGAAGAAAGTGATGTTTGTGTTTCTTTCATGTTTGACACTAAATTACCTAATAAATAAATTCTGCAGGTTATTAGAGTTATGTGGATACCTACTATGTGTATTTTGTATTTAATATGTGTACAATAAAATGTACAATATTTTGCACTAAATAATAGCAATATTTTATTTGTGGGGGGGTTGCAATTTTTTATTACATTATTGATAAAAAAAAATTGTAATCCCATTATGGGATTACAATTTATAACTTTTTATTTCAGACTTAAGCAGCGTTTTGGTGTCCGCCTCCAGAGTGGAATGGAGGCTGAACGGAGGCAAACTGATGCATTCTGAGCGGATCCTTATCCATTCAGAATGCATTGGGGCTGAACTGATCCGTTTTGGGCCGCTTGTGAGAGCCCTGAAACTGATCTCGCAAGTGGACCCAGAAACGCCAGGGTGAAAGTACCCTTAGGCCTCTTGCACACGACCATGAGCGGACCATATGTCGTGCACACGGGAGTACACAGCATAATAGATTACAATGATGCTGAGCACGTCGGGCCGCCTGCGGGGCTATTGTCCCACACTCATGTGATCTTCAGCAAATAGCATTTATTATGTAGAGGAAGTTAATACAAGGCACTTACTAATGTATTGTTATTATCCATATTGCTTCCTTTGCTGGCTGGATTCATTTTTCCATCACATCATACACTGCTCATTTCCATGGTTAAAACCGCCCTGCAATCCAGCAGCGGTGGCTGTGCTTGCACACTATAGGAGAAAGTACTAGCCTATGTGTGCTCTCATGGTCCCAGACACCAGAGAAGGCAATGCTTTTTACTATAGTGTGCAAGCGCGGCAACCGCTGATGGATTGCAGGGTGGTCTGTAACCATGGAAATAAGCAGTGTATAATGTGATAGAAAAATGAGTAGCCAGCAAAGAAGGCAATATGGACAATCACAATACATTGGTAAGTTACATGATAAATGCCACTTTCGGAAGTGAGACAATTAGGCAGGCTTTCAGAACAGACAGCCTTAGGCCTATTGCACACGACCGTATGGCTTTTTCAGTGTTTTGCGATCCGTTTTAAACGGATCCGTTGTTCCGTTTTTTGTTTCCGTTTTGTTTCCGTTTCCGTTCCGTTTTTCCGTTCCGTTTTTCCGTATGGCAAATACAGTATACAGTTATTTCATAGAAAAAATTGGGCTGGGCATAACATTTTCAATAGATGGATCCGCAAAAAACGGAACGGATACGGAAGACATACGGATGCACTTCCGTATGCATTCCGTTTTTTTGCGGACCCATAGACTTTAATGGAGCCACGGAACGTGATTTGCGGCCAAATATAGGACATGTTCTATGTTAAAACGGAACGGAAAAACTGAAAAACGGAAACGGAATGCATACGGAGTACATTCCGTTTTTTTTGCGGACCCATTGAAATCAATGGCTCCGTATACGGACCGTATACGGACCGCAAAAAACGGCCAGTAAACGGGAAAAAAAAACGGCCGTGTGAAAGAGGCCTTAGGGTCCTTCACAGATCGTCAGGGCTGACTGTGGATTTCTTTCCAGTTTCCAATCGGATCACTGGGAATAATCTCCTTTTATCATTCTGCTGTACGGACCGCAGCAATCAAAGGGTTAACAGCCAGGATTGGAGCTTCCTCCAACCCAGACTGTGAAGCAAGAACCGAGGCTGCTAGTTACAGCTGGTTTTTAGCGCAGGAGAGCTAAGGCAGCCATCACTTCCCCCAGCTGCAGCAAAACAAAAAAAAGTTGCTACAGACTGAGGCCTTGCTCTGCCCGGCGGTCATTAAGTGATTAAAACTACCGTTTCATACTCCAGGTGTTGAAAAAGGTGGAGACCAATAAAAGCCTGGTGACTTTTTTTCTAGGTAATGTTCAAAACTGATGAGAGCTGAGAAGTTGCAAAGCTATGTTTAAGGTGTTGTCTTAAGCCTCATTGACACATTTGTGTTCATGCTTAAAGGGGTTGTCCGGGTTCAGAGCTGAACCCGGACAAACCTCCATTTTCACCCAGGCAGCCCCCCTAACTTGAGCATCGGAGCAGTTCATGCTCCGATGCTCTCCTTTTCCCTGCGCTAAATCGAGCAGGGCAAAGGCATTTTTTGGATATCTGGTGACGTACCGGGGCTCTGAACCCGGACAACCCCTTTAAATCTGTGAAAAGGAGGTCAGTGATGCCTCCGTGAAGATGTCCGTGATGTATCCATGTTGGGTCCGTGTGTCCGCTTTTTGCTGTCCGTGTGTCATTCATGTTTCACTGGCACTGCACAGCTGAAAAATAATTTTCAAAGCATCTCTTCCTAATAATCCGTGAAGCATGGTTTAAACATGGATGGCATCCATGCTGCATCCGTCGTGGTTTTCACGGACCCATAGACTATAATGGGTAGTGTGATGAATCAGTGAACATGGACAAAACAGAGCATGCATCCGTGCTAAAAATACTGACCCACGGACCGTGCTAAAACACTGATGTCTGAATACTGTGGGGATTTGCTCTGGTAGGCAGGTTAGCGGACGCAGTATAGAGGCAATCACAAAGTCTTCAACTTAAACAGTTCAGTGTTTATTCACACAGAAGGCAAAACAAAATAACAGTTCGCAGTCTTGGTGTTCGTTCACACCATGGAAAGTCCACAGAACACAAACATTCACCTTGTTAGCAGTTTTTCATCAGCGGGCCCTAGCAGGCTTTAGGGGCCTGTTTTCCAGCATGCGGCTCTCAGCCCTTTTGCACAGCACACATCTTCAGATCCCGAACCACAGAGACTCCACAGCCTCACTGTGAGATGGAGGATAATTCACCCCACCTGACAGTGCTGACTGCTTTTTATAAGCCTCTCAAGTCCCACCCTGGAACGGGGGGAGTAGCCACCCACTCAGCACTTTGGCTACTCCCAGTAAGAGCCGTCCCGGATCAGCTTTACAGCAATACTAAACAGCTGAAGTGTCAGACTGCAATCTGCAATACTGACATCTCAGGAAATAAAACGTCTCTTACCTCACCGAGGCCAGGAACCTCGGTGATACGTACCGACCATCAATGATGGCCCCTTGTTCCTTCCTACAATACAAACATTAAAATGAATGGGTACGTGTGCTGTCCGTGGAGAACACGTACAGTGCACGTACGTGGAACACTGACATATGGACATCATGCATCACTTGAATGGGCGTCATGTAATACTGTATAATTAATAATGTAATATTACATAAATTATACATAAATAACCAGCTGCACCCTGCGGGGCCACCTGAAATCAACAGAGCAGCAGGTTAAGCATGCGTTCTGCAGCTCCATTCATCTCTATAGGACCTGTCGGAAATAGCCAAGTGCTGTGGTCAGCTATCTCCAGCAGTTTCATAAATGCATGGAGCGGCAGTGATCGACCTGTTCATTTCGAGGCCCTGCAGGGTATGAAACCCTGTTCTCATGATCGGTAGGGATTCAAGTGGTAGGACCCCAACAATCTAATAGTTATTCCCTATCCTGTGGATGGGGAATAACTTCAAATGACCAGAATAGCCATATGAATTTAAAGCTGACCTGTGTGAAGTACTCCTGCATGCCACTGTCTGCATCGTTCCAGAGCGGAGCCCTCCCTTACAAGCTTGTTGGCAGCACACTGACACTTTCAGAGCTACCCTCAGCTATTGTTCAGACTTTTCACTAACACAGGAAATGATGTTTAAGAACCCCAGAGGTGAATGCACTAAGTCTGAGCAAGGCTAATAGGTGTTAACAACATGGCCCCTAAAAAGATGCCAACAGGAAAGATCGTTCAGGAGACCAGAGATAGGGATTGCAGAGTGAGCCAGAAGAGAGCTCATGTGATTTCACTCTGATTAGTTGCAGAAGACAAATCTTTTTTTATCAAAGCCAATTACAAATATTATATTTACTGCTTAATAGATGCTATTCAATAAAAAAAGTTTGCATAAATGTTAGCACCATTTAAAGAGGACCTGTAACCTCTCTTGACATGTATCCCCCTATTTAATAACCATTCTGGAGCATCTGTTCTTATGACTCTATGTTGTACCATTTCTTGATTATTCCTGCAAGCAGTCTGCAACAAAGGTCGAAATAAGTGTTACCAGTGTGTGTGTGTGTGTGTGTGTGTGTGTGGGGGGGCACTAATTAAATACTGTCAGACTGTGCAGGGACACCCCCAACTGGTAAAACTCATCTGGACCTTCATATCAGAATCCTGGCAATACATTTACTACTAGAAGGAATAATAAATTAATGGCGCAACGCAGAGTCATAAGAATATATGCTCCAGAATTATTGTTATTTGGGAAATGCAAGTAGTTGCATGTCAGGAATGTGTTACAGTAAGTCATAAATACTGTAGGTAAAACATTCATTTAAAGGGGTTATCTCCCATCAGCAAGTGGCATTTATTATGTAGAGATTGTGGCATGGTCAGGACATTATTTGTCATTGTCAATTAAAGGGGTTGTCCGGGTTCAGAGCTGAACTTGGACATACCTCCATTTTCACCCAGGCAGCCCCCCTGACTTGAGCATCGGAGCAGTTCATGCTCCGCTGCTCTCCTTTGCCCTGCGCTAAATCGCACGGGGCAAAGGCATTTTCCGGAGTTCCGGTGACGTACAGGGCTCTCCATGGGGCTAGGGCAGAGCTAAAGCACGCCCATCAGAGCCGGTGACGTCACCGAACACACTGCCGGGCTGAAGCTTCCACCGGGCAGTGTGCGATTGTAAGCAAAAGAGCCCGTGTCCTGCGCGATTTAGCACAGGGCAAAGTAGAGCATCGGAGCATGAGATGCTCCGATGCTAACATCAGGGGTGCTGCCTGAGTGAAATTATGGGTATGTCCGGGTTCAGCTCTGATCCCAGACAACCCATTTAATGCTCCCTGCAGATTTGCCATCCAATACAGTTGCAATAAAAAGTATGTGAACCCTTTGGAATGATATGTATTTCTGCACAAATTGGTCATAAAATATGATCTGATCTTCATCTAAGTCACAACAATAGACAATCACAGTCTGCTTAAACTAATAACACACAAAGAATTAAATGTTACAATGTTTTTATTGAACACACCATGTAAACATTCACAGTGCAGGTGGAAAAAGTATGTGAACCCCTAGACTAATGACATCTGCAAGAGCTAATTGGAGTGAGGTGTCAGCCAACTGGAGTCCAATCAATGAGATGAGATTGGAGGTGTTGGTTACAGCTGCCCTGCCCTATAAAAAACACACACCCGTTCTGGGTTTGCTTTTCACAAGAAGCATTGCCTGATGTGAATGATGCCTCGCACAAAAGAGCTCTCAGAAGACCTATGATTAAGAATTGTTGACTTGCATAAAGCTGGAAAAGGTTCTAAAAGTATCTCCAAAAGCCTTGCTGTTCATCAGTCCACAGTAAGACAAAATGTCTATAAATGTAGAAAGTTCAGCACTGCTGCTACTCTCCCTAGGAGTGACCGTCCTATAAAGATGACTGCAAGAGCACAGCGCAGACTGCTCAATGAGGTGAAGAATAATCCTAGAGTGTCAGCTAAAGACTTACAAAAGTCTCTGGCATATGCTAACATCCCTGTTAGTGAATCTACGATACGTAAAACACTAAACAAGAATGGATTTCATGGGAGGATACCACAGGGAAGCCACTGCTGTCCAAAAAAACATTGCTGCACGTTTACAGTTTGCACAAGAGCACCTGAATGGTCCACAGCAGTACTGGCAAAATATTCTGTGGACAGATGAAACCAAAGTTGAGTTGTTTGGAAGAAACACACAAAACTATGTGTGGAGAAAAAGAGGCACAGCACAACAACATCAAAACCTCATCCCAACTGTGAAGTATGGTGGTGGGGGCATCATGGTTTGGGGCTGCTTTGCTGCGTCAGGGCCTGGACGGATTGCTATCATCGAAGGAAAAATGAATTCCCAAGTTTATCAAGACATTTTGCAGGAGAACTTAAGGCCATCTGTCCACCAGCTGAAGCTCAACAGAAGATGGGTGTTGCAACAGGACAACAACCCAAAGCATAGAATGTAACACCAAAAAAGAGAGACAAGGCTAGCACAAATAATAATGGATGTAAACTTTATTATAGTCTCAACAAGAGACAAGAATGTATTTAAATGCACATAAAAGACAATACAATGGTAAGTGGGGAGCACTCAAGATAATGGAGCACCACTGGATAACAGAACATATCAAGGCTGGAGGAATGATACAAATATCCTACAATGTATACATATGGCGCAAAGCCAAATATCAAATATATAAAACCTAGCCAAGGCTAACAGGCCTAGATCAGAATGAAATACAATACATGCCAAGATATAAAGTGCATAGTGCAGAAAATGACAAAGTGCATAAGTATATCACATGAAAAGAGCCATAGAAAAGCTATACAGTAAATACCTGAGTGGTAAACCAACAGAGCCCCAACGCACGTTTCGCGTAAGCTTCTTCAGGGGGGGGAGAGTGTGTACCCAAAGCATAGAAGTAAATCAACAACAGAATGGCTTAAACAGAAGAAAATACGCCTTTTGCAGTGGCCCAGTCAGAGTCCTGACCTCAACCCGATTGAGATGCTGTGGCATGACCTCAAGAAAGCGATTCACACCAGACATCCCAAGAATATTGCTGAACTGAAACAGTTCTGTAAAGAGGAATGGTCAAGAATTACTCCTGACCGTTGTGCACGTCTGATCTGCAACTACAGGAAACGTTTGGTTGAAGTTATTGCTGCCAAAAGAGGTTCAACCAGTTATTAAATCCAAGGGTTCACATACTTTTTCCACCTGCACTGTGAATGTTTACATGGTGTGTTCAATAAAAACATCGTAACATTTAATTCTTTGTGTGTTATTAGTTTAAGCAGACTGTGATTGTCTATTGTTGTGACTTAGATGAAGATCAGATCACATTTTATGACCAATTTGTGCAGAAATCCATATCATTCCAAAGGGTTCACATACTTTTTCTTGCAACTGTATATGGAATCTGGTGACATGAAGTGGTTTCATGTAACATTCATGTAGGATTTACATAACAAGCATTCGAGGACCAAAGTTCATAAAAAAATTTTTTTTAAGTTAGTACAGGTCTTTTGGGTTGTCTCAATTTAGTGAATTGCCTTTATCATGTAGAGAAAGTTAATACAAGGCACTTACTAATATATGTGATTGTCCATGTTGACTTCTTTGCTGGCTGGATTCATTTTTCCATCACTCCCTGCAATCCAGCAACAGTGGCCATGTTTGCATATTATGGGAAAAAGACTCTCCACCCTAGGCAAAAGCTAATTTAGCCGCCCCCTTGACTCCGTCCATTGACCACACCCTTTTACCCGCCCCTTTTTCAGCCACCTATTGCATGCAACATTTAACTATGGTCGTGTACCCTGTGCCAGTCTATGGTCATGTACCCTGTGCCAGTCTGACTATGGTCGCGTACCCTGTGCCAGTCTGACTATGGTCATGTATATATAATATCCAGCCATTGTCTGCCACCTAGCACCATCCCAGTGATGCCAATCACTCTGCGCTGTTCAGCAGGTTGGCACACCAAACACGAGCAGTGCCACATAATCACTGCCAGGTGCCATTCAGCCACTGTCTGAAATCCTGTGCCACCAGGGCAACATAAAACAGTATGCTGTCTTGTGCCCTCTGCCAGTCTGGCACTGTCCTGCACCCTGTACCATTCATAGCCCTTTAGACAGTCTGTGCCACCTATTAGGCTCCATGTGCCACTGCTGGGCACCCTGTGCCAATCAGAATCTATGGCCCCTAGTCAAGCAGCAGGTGTGCCCTGACCCCTGACCACCCTGCTGCCAGTCACTGTCCTGCAGCCTCTGACACCCTAGTGCAGGTTGTCAGAGTGTGGTTGCCAGGGGTGCTCACCAGGTTCTGCTCATCGCTGTGCTCCAGGTCCACATTGCCTTGGCTCTTGCCAAGATCATGTGTCTTCGGCGCGTGATCCCGCGAGACCCACCTCTGGAGGTCACTGGTCTCTGGGATTGCGCGCCCGAAGTCAGGGCCGGTGCAAGGATTTTTGTCAACACAAATGAATCTACATTTCACATTTCTGCCCCTCATCATTCATGTCAATTTCTTGCCCCCCCCCCCCATCATTTCACATTTCTGCCCCTCATGATTCATGTTCATTTCTTGCCCCCATGTGCTAATATCATAGTGCCATCCTCTCCCCCTGCCCCTCCATGTGCCAGTATCATGGTGCCAATAGCCCCCCCCTCCCCCGTGGCAGTAAAGTAACAGTCCGGTATTTAAAAAAAAAAAAAAACACTTTCAGAAAAGTTTCTCCTGGGATTCGAACTCACAACCTTTCACATCAGAGGCAAGGCATTTACCCACACAGCTATGAAAGCTGTATAGCCAGTTGCTTATAAAAAAAAATATAAGACTTCTACTGTAGATAACTTTGATACTTAGTGTACATCCATACACATGACAGCTTCCCCAGGTATGGATGTAGCAGAGCTGGGTGTGTTGGGGCAGCTGTCATGTGTATGGATGTACACTAGGTATCAAAGTTACCTACAGCAGAAGTCAAATTTTTTTTTTTTTTTAAGCAATTGGCTATACAGCTTTCATAGCTGTGTGGGCAAATGCCTTGCCTCTGATGTGAAAGGTCATGAGTTCGAATCCCAGGAGAAACTTTTCTGAAAGAAATACACCAGGGTCTCGTAGCTGTGTGTCAGCTGCGTGCCGCTCGCTCTGCCCGAAGTGACTGAACAAACTCACTTGCAGCGCATCCGGCCGGCAAGTACAGGAACAGAAGGAGTCAAGGAGATGATGTCAGATGGATCACAAGTAGGGGGCGGGGGGCAGGCGGCGGTCGGGTGCTACTGCTTGGGATTCGGACTCCAGAGTGCCGGCGCCCCCAGGCAGAGTGCGGTCTATGCGGTGGCCTACTCTGCTTATGGGTGGAGCCGGCCCTGGACTCAGCTTATGTGCACGTCCGCAGCCACCAAACAGGGCAGCGCTTTTTCCTTTGCAAGCATGACCACTGCTGCTGGATTACAGGGTGGTTGTAACCATGGAAACAAGCAGTGTATGATTTGATGGAAAGATGAATCCAGCCAGTAAAGGAGACAATATGGACAATTACAATACATTAGTAAGTGCCTTGTATTAACTTTCTCTACATGAGGGAAAACAAACCAGGCTGGTGTAGTGAGCTGCATTTATATTTATATAAGGAGATATATAACGTGAGTTTGACTGCGACGTGTGGTTGCGTAAGTGTGTGACTTAAGATTAAGTGACTTTAGATTCAGGGACTTCAGTGGGGGACTGCAATTAGCCTGTTTCTTATTACTACATTGTATTGTATTTTTTGCTTTTGTGGTGTAATCCCCATTTAGTATGTGTTGCACAATTGACAACGCAGTCCAGTGCACATCTTGCATGATGTATGCAGTCCTGGAACAGCCGTTCAAGGGTGTATATCTTTGTTCAAGATGTGAGCAAATTACCCGTTTGGAATCGCTAATCGAGTCTCTAAATGGGCAAGTTGCAACACTGAGAGGCATTGACAATTTGCAAAAGAGTTTGCTTCTCACCGAGCAAGCACTCTTTGGGGTAGATGAAGGGGAGGGTGACAGAGAGGAGGCTGAGGAAAGTGAGGTAGCTAGCTGGGTAACAGTTACAAAGCGGGGTAGAGGGAAGAGTGCCAGGGAGGCTAGCCCTGATCTGACACACCCCAACAAGTTTGCACGTTTGGCAGATGTGGGGGATATCAGTCCAGGGACGGCACTGCCGCAGCCAGACACTTCCTCTGCCAGTCAGGGGAATGTCAGCTCCGGTAAGCAGGGGACCAGGTGAGCAGGGCAGGCCAGACAGGTGCTGGTAGTGGGAGACTCAATTATTAGGGGAACAGATAGGGAAATCTGTCACAAAGACCGTGATCGCCGAACAGTGTGCTGTCTTCCTGGCGCTAGAGTTCGACACATCGCGGATCGGGTTGACAGATTACTGGGAGGGGCTGGAGAAGATCCAGCGGTCATGGTCCAAATCGGAACCAATGACAAAGTTAGGGCTAGGTGGAGAGTCCTTAAAAATGATTTCAGGGATTTAGGTCAAAAGCTTAGGGCAAGGACCTCAAAGGTAGTATTTTCCGAAATACTACCTGTACCACGGGCCACACAAGAAAGGCAGCGGGAGATTAGGGAAATTAACAAGTGGCTCAAGAACTGGTGTAGGATGGAGGGGTATGGGTTCCTGGAGAACTGGGCCGACTTCTCTAGCGGCTACAGGCTCTATCGTAGGGATGGGCTGCACCTCAATGGGGAAGGGGCAGCTGTGTTGGGGAAGAAGATGGCTAGAAGGTTGGAGGAGTGTTTAAACTAGGGACTGGGGGGGAGTGTAATTACACTATAGAAGGGGAAGATAGTGCAGATAGAGACCGGGGGCAAGGTAGTGGGACTAGGGGAGGAATGGAAGGAGGGATTAGAACAGTTCAGAAGGAAAGGTGTAGGGTAAAAAATATACATAAACCTCTCAAATGTATGTATACTAATGCCAGAAGCCTGACTAATAAAACTGGTGAACTGGAATTAATGATGTGAGAGGAGGACTATGACATAGTGGGAATAACTGAGACATGGCTGGATGATAGCTATGACTGGGCGGTTAATGTACAAGGTTACAGTCTGTTTAGCAAGGATCGTCAAAACCGGAGAGGGGGAGGGGTCTGCCTTTATGTAAAGTCCTGTCTAAAGCCCACACTCCGTGAAGATAAAAGTGAGGGACATGAACATGTGGAGTCACTGTGGGTAGAGATACATGGAGCTAAAAACAACAATAAATTACTAATAGGAGTTTACTATAAACCGCCTAATATACCAGAGTCCACAGAAAATCTACTACTAAATGAGATAGACAAGGCGGCAAATCATAATGAGGTGGTTATTATGGGGGACTTCAACTACCCAGATATAGACTGGGAAACTGAAACTTATATATCTCATAAAGGAAACAGGTTCTTGGCAATAACCAAAGAAAATTACCTCTCCCAACTGGTTCAGGACCCGACTAGAGGGACGGCCATACTGGACTTAGTATTAACCAATAGGCCTGACAGAACAACAGACGTGCAGGTTGGTGGACACCTGGGAAATAGTGACCATAAAGTAATAACCTTCCAATTATCATTCAAAAGAGCGTTTCTACAGGGAGGAACAAAAATACCAAACTTCAAAAAAGCTAAATTTAGCCAACTAAGAGAGGCCATAGGCCTAACTAACTGGGATAAAGTCCTCACAAATAAAAATACAGCCACAAAATGGGATATCTTTAAAAGCATACTAAAAGCTCATTGTGAGAGGTACATACCGTATGGGAATAAAAGGTTAAGGAACAAAAAGAAACCAATGTGGATAAATAGAACTGTAAAGAAAGCAATAAATGACAAAAAGAAAGCATATAAATCACTAAAACAGGAGGGTGGCACGGAAGCACTGAAAAACTATAAGGAAAAAAATAGAACATGTAAAAAACAAATAAAAGCGGCCAAACTAGAGACCGAGAGATTAATTGCCAAAGAGAGTAAAACTAACCATAAAATGTTCTTCAATTATATAAATGTTAAAAAGTATAAATCTGAAGGTGTCGGCCCTTTAAAGAGTAATGAGGGGGGAGTCGCAGAGAGCGACGAGGAGAAAGCAAAGCTGTTAAATATTTTTTTCTCCAATGTATTCACTGAGGAAAATAAACTATCAGATGAAATGCTGAATGTAAAAATAAATTCCCCATTAAAAGTGTCCTGTCTGACCCAGGAAGAAGTACATCAGCGACTTAAAAAGATTAAAATAGACAAATTGCCAGGACCGGATGGCATACACCCCCGTATCCTAAGGGAATTAAGTAATGTCATAGCCAGACCCTTATTTCTGATATTTGCGGACTCTATACTGACAGGCAATGTCCCACAGGATTGGCGCATGGCAAATGTGGTGCCAATATTCAAAAAGGGTCCAAAAACAGAGCCTGGAAACTATAGGCCGGTAAGTTTAACATCTGTTGTGGGTAAACTGTTTGAAGGTTTTCTGAGAGATGCTATCTTAGAGCATCTCAACGGAAATAAGCAAATAACGCCATATCAGCATGGCTTCGTGAGGAATCGGTCATGTCAAACTAATTTAATCAGTTTCTATGAGGAGGTAAGTTCTAGACTTGACAGCGGCGAATCAATGGATGTCGTATATCTGGACTTCTCCAAAGCATTTGACACTGTACCACATAAAAGGTTAGTATATAAAATGAGAATGCTCGGACTGGGAGAAAATGTCTGTATGTGGGTAAGTAACTGGCTCAATGATAGAAAACTGCGGGTGGTTATTAACGGTACATACTCAGATTGGGTCACTGTCACTAGTGGAGTACCTCAGGGGTCAGTATTGGGCCCTATTCTCTTCAATATATTTACTAATGATCTTGTAGAAGGCTTGCATAGTAAAATATCAATTTTCGCAGATGACACTAAACTGTGTAAAGTAATTAACACTGAAGAGGACAGTATACTACTACAGAGGGATCTGGATAGATTGCAGGCTTGGGCAGATAAGTGGCAGATGAGGTTTAACACTGACAAATGTAAAGTTATGCACATGGGAAGGAATAATGCAAGTCACCCATACATACTAAATGGTGAAACACTCGGTAACACTGACATGGAAAAGGATCTAGGAATTTTAATAAACAGCAAACTAAGCTGCAAAAACCAGTGTCAGGCAGCTGCTGCCAAGGCCAATAAGATAATGGGTTGCATCAAAAGGGGCATAGATGCCCGTGATGAGAACATATTCCTACTACTTTACAAATCATTAGTCAGACCACACATGGAGTACTGTGTACAGTTCTGGGCTCCAGTGAACAAGGCAGACATAGCAGAGCTGGAGAGGGTCCAGAGGAGGGCAACTAAAGTAATAACTGGAATGGGGCAACTACAGTACCCTGAAAGATTATCAAAATTAGGGTTATTCACGTTAGAAAAAAGACGACTGAGGGGAGATCTAATTACTATGTATAAATATATCAGGGGTCAGTACAGAGATCTATCCCATCATCTATTTATCCCCAGGACTGTGACGAGGGGACATCCTCTGCGTCTGGAGGAAAGAAGGTTTGTACACAAACATAGAAGAGGATTCTTTACGGTAAGAGCAGTGAGACAATGGAACTCTCTGCCTGAGGAGGTGGTGATGGTGAGTACAATAAAGGAATTCAAGAGGGGCCTGGATGTATTTCTGGAGTGTAATAATATTACAGGCTATAGCTACTAGAGAGGGGTCGTTGATCTAGGGAGTTATCTGATTGCCTGATTGGAGTCGGGAAGGAATTTTTTATTCCCCTAAAGTGGGGAAAATTGGCTTCTACCTCACAGTTTTTTTTTGCCTTCCTCTGGATCAACTTGCAGGATGACAGGCTGAACTGGATGGACAAATGTCTTTTTTTGGCCTTATGTACTATGTTACTATGTTACTACTATGTTACTATGATAAATGCCACTTGCTGAAGTGAGACAACCCCTTTGGCTGGGGTTAAAAGGCAAAGTCTGTAGGTCAGCAAGGAGTAAATTTACAGCAGCTACTGGAATTGCTCTATAACACATTCACCTTTTCGTCATATTTCCAACATTAAAATGGAGATGTAAGATATAGTCCTGGATTCAGCTAAAAATCTGAATCTCTTGAAAATCTCAACAATTTTCTCTGCAAAGCAAATAACACTGACCCTGTGAAAAGCTGGGTTCAGGAGTGATTTCTTCTATCACAGACTGTCATATGGGCGAAGAGAACACAGTCTCATGATTAACAAAGAAAGGCCTTTGTATGTAGAAGAGGGTCGGCATTCTAAATATGAGCTGGTGAGGCCACGGGCTGAAGGCCGCTGAATGTCGCCTCCTGTTTGGTGAGCGCAGTGGGCAGGGTGGGCCTCATGAATACTGCCCTCATACCATTTTCTTTCATAAGTTGTTTATCTAGGATGAATCTACAATGGACTAATAAGCATGAAAGATCAGAGGACACATTCCAGTCTGCATTAGTAAATATTCATGACATTGACCTAGTCCTCCAGCCTATGTAATGTATGACACCTACAGTGTAGTTCAGCCATGTAATAATTGTACCAAGTGTGGGTCATGTGTGTCCTGATGCTATCTCTACCCAGTTACCATTTATAGTACAGTTCTTCCATCTCTATTCACAGTACACCAGGATGATTTCAATCTTGGAGGATTAAAGGGGTTTTCCCATTACAACAACTTGTCTCCTATACATAGCATAGGGCATGTGTCCAACCACCGGGGCCCCTGCCGATCATGACAATGGGGGCCCGCGTTCCACTATTTGAATGAAGCAGTAGACACACATGCATATCTGCCGCTCTATACTCAATTCAACTGTATGGGACTAAGGCTACATGCACACAACAGATGTTCTTTGAGGTCCGCAAATAGCGGATCCGTGTTCCTGTTTTTTTTACATCCACATCCGTTCCGTTTGTCCGCAAATTTTGTAGGTTGTGTTTCCGTGTGTCTTCAGTTTTTTTTTGCGGTTCGCAAAAAAACCCTGAAGGCTGTAATTCTTATAATTTTATATATACAGGTTTCCCAGCAACGATCCGCAAAAAAAAAACGGATGCGGATGACATACGGATGGATTCCGTTGGTCAACCGTATTTTTTAGCGGACCCATTGACTTCAATGGGTCTGCAAAACGTTTATTGCGGACAAGAATAGGACATGAAATTTTTTTTTTTGCGGACGGGAAACACGGACAGTGGACGCGGAAAAGAAATTGTTGACTACACTGCAATTTTAACGGCTCCATAGATATGCATGGATAACCATCCGATCAGCCCAAAAAAAAAACGGAACGGACGCAGAGAAAAACAACTGTTGTGTGCATTGGGCAGACTAGATGGGCCAAATGGTTCTTATCTGCCGACACATTCTATGTTTCTATGTAGCCCAAGGCTACATGCACACGAACGTTGTTTGTTTCCGTGTCAGTTCCGGTTTTTTTTTGCGGATAGGATGCAGACCCATTCATTTCAATGGGTCCGCAAAAAATGTGAACAGCACACCGTGTGCTGTCCGCATCAGCATGTCCGTTCCGTAGCCATGTCCTATTCTTGTCCGTTTTAGGCATTGTTACAATGGATCTGCAAAAAAATAAATAAACGGATGGCATATGGATGTCATCCGTTATTTTTTGCGGACCGCAAATCACATACAGTCGTGTGCATGTAGCCTAACTGAAATAGCTGAACAGAAGCGGATAGGGGATACATGTTTGTAACGAGACACCCCCATTAAATGAAAACAATGATATGATGAGTAATGTCTGTTCATTTTAAAATTAGGGGGTTAACCTTATGCTATTTGGGGCAGGGGACTAGAGCTACATGGTATTGACATATTTAGCATTTTGCCAAGTATTGACCAGGAGGCAGGGATGACATGAGGTGGAAGAATTCTGTAATGATATAAAGTCCGTATTGTTAGAATCTGCCATTCTTATTGTCGGTGGCAAAAGACACTTCAGAGATAACACAAATATATGAACATCCAAACTCTGCCTTTATTTTAAGAGAATCTGTCACCAGTTGAATGCATCCCTATCTGAGAACAGTATAAACTGGTGACCGATACGGCTACTTTCATATTTGCGTTGTGCTGTTCGCTTTTGAGATCCGGCACAGGCTCTCAAAACCGCAGCACAACGATTCCGTTTTCTCCCCATTCATTGTTAATGGGGACAAAACTGAACAAACCTGAACAGACTGCATGAGAATGCATTCCGCTCCAAAATGTTGCTTTCCCATGCCAGACAAAAAAAATCGCTGCAAGCAGCATTTGTGTGCGGCATGGGAAACTGAAGAAGCCGGATCCGGCACCAAAAACCATGTAAATCAATGGTGCCATATTCGTTTTTTTCAGACATGAGAAAAACGGATTTGGCACCAGTGATGGTCAGTTCGCAGTGTTCTCCAGCGAACACATGCGGGCTGCCATCTTTAGTAAGGTAGAGTCACCCGTCCGGCGATGCACAGGTAAGCCCTTCATCAGGCTCCTTGTGACTGCGTTTGATTTCAGACTGGCTCCCGGCACAGGCACAGGTAAGGGCTTACCTGTGCATCGCCGGACGGGTGAGTCTACCTCACTAAAGATGACAGCCCGCATGTGTTCGCTGGCGAACACTGCAAACTGACCATCACTATTTGGCACCTATTGACTTACAATGGTTTTAGTGCCGGATCCGGTTTCTTCATTTTTGATATAATACAACCGGATCCGTTCTGAACAGATGCAGCCGGTTGTATTATTATAACGGAAGCGTTTTGCTGTGATTTTGAGATCCCATTCTAGATCTCAAAATTGGACAGCAAAAACGCAGATGTGAACGTGGCCTACCCTGAGCAAATTACTGGATCACGTACCTGAATTGACCCAGCTGTTTTACTAAAATCTGTATCGAACAGCTCCAATACGGGCTAAGCGCTGTAGCTGTTTAATGCAGGCAAGTGCCGGGGTGTCCTCATATTCATGATCTCCTTAATATCCCTGTGAGCCCTATCATAGCAAACACCACATGGGGAGACCCAGGAGCTCATGATTAGGAGGACTCCCAGCATGTGTTCTGGATCAAAAAGTCAAGATTTTTAGTAAAATGGCTGGTTTAATTCAAGTAAGCGGTGGTCTTCGTACTCTGTATGGATTCCGTTTCCGTATTTCCGTTTTTCCGTTCAGTTGAAAGATGGAACATGTCCTATTATTGCCCGCAAATCAAGTTCCGTGGCTCCATTCAAGTCAATGGGTCCGCAAAAAAAAACGAAACACATACGGAAATGCATCCGTATGTCTTCCGTATCTGTTCCGTTTTTGCGGAACCATCTATTGAAAATGTTATGCCCAGCCCAATTTTTTCTATGTAATTACTGTATATGCCCTACGGAAAAACGGAACGGAAAAACGGAACGGAAACGCAATGGAAACAAAAAAACTGTAAAACGGATCAGTGAAAAACGGACTGCAAAACACTGAAATAGCCATACGGTCGTGTGAAAGAGGCCTTAGGCCTCATGCACACGACAGTATGGCTTTTTCAGTGTTTTGCGGTCCGTTTTTTACGGATCCGTTGTTCCGTTTTTTGTTTCCGTTGTGTTTCCGTTCCGTTTTTCCGTTCCGTTTTTCCGTATGCCATATACAGTATACAGTAATTACATAGATGAAATTGGGCTGGGCATAACATTTTCAATAGATGGTTCAGCAAAAACGGAACGGATACGGAAGACATACGGATGCATTTCCGTATGTGTTCCGTTTTTTTTGCGGACCCATTGACTTGAATGGAGCCAAGCACCGTGATTTGCGGACAAGAATAGGACATGTTCTATCTTTTCACGGTACGGAAATACGGAAATACTGAAACGGAATGCACACGGAGACACTTCAGTATTTTTTGCTGAACCATTGAAATTAATGGTTCAGTATATGTTCCGCATACTGAACTAAAAAAACGGCCAGTATACTGAACGCAAAATACTGTTGTGTTCATGAGCCCTTAGGCTGAGTTCACTTCATTAAGAAGTCTTCCAAATATAAGCAAAAAGGGCAAGGTTTGGCTCATATTTGTACAAAAAAAACCTGTGATTATCTTAAAGGGTACAGTTACAGACATACAGATATATACTTGTGATGTGGGGCAAAATGTGGTCTAAAAATGGTAGAAATGTACTTTTCTACGGTTCAGATGACTGAAAACGCTCATGTATCTAGGCAACAGTCTGAGACAAATAACTGGAACAAAGATGATTTTTAAACTTGAAGTGCTTTTAAGTTCTTGGGAAATTAGTCCATAATGATTTCTAAACAGCGTGATTATGTACAGAATACAAAACGCTTTTTGTGCATTGTATGACATTAACATCAAGGAATAGCAGATATCCGCCAATATACGCTATTTTCCTGTCATTTCTCAAGATTATTAATTCCACAATGTACAGTATATACAGCTCCTGTTCCACAGTCTCTTCATTTTTCTATCATTCAGAGTAGATAAGGATTTAAAGGGGCGGTGTCATCACAAGGCTATGCCATTGGCATCAGATAATTGAGGGTCCCACCCCTGAGACCCACACCTATGTCCAGAATAGGATCCCTGAAGCGAGCAGAGCCGCACATGCTCGGCTATTTCCGGTAGTCTCATAGAAGTGAAGGGAGTGGTGGCCACTCTTTCCCTGTGTGCTCTCCATTCATTTCTATGGGACTTTCAAAAATATCCATGCGCACATTCTGCTTTTTTTGGAAATCCTGTACAAATGTATAGAGAGCATGCCGCTCATGCACTGTGCACTCATCTTCTCTGTTTGGGACCCATTTTCAAGATGCTAAAGAGGTAGGACCCACACCTATCCGACTCTGATGACATAGCAATATGTCAAAGTCCCAGATGGTACAGCCCCTTTAAAAACTTTAAAAACATAGGCACACAACCTTTTCTGGTCTAAGGGTACTTTCACACTAGCGTTTTTTCTTTTCCGGCACTGACTTCCGTCACAGGGGCTCTATACCGGGAAAAGAACGGATCAGTTTTATCCCCATGCATTCTGAATTTTTTTTCATTTTTTTTCCATAGGAATGAATTAGTGCCGGATCCGTCCTTCCGGCCTGTGCATGCGCAGACCGGTAAAAATGTAAAAAAAGATACAAGACGGATCCTTCCATCCGCATGACAAGCGGAGAGACGGATCCGTCTCACAAATGCTTTCAGTCACAGCCAGATCAGCGGATCAGGTGGGCGGCGGATCACACTGCCGCAAGTGTGAAAGTAGCCTTAGGGACACATTTTTATATTGAACCACTCCAAAGGGCTGCAATAACACTTAAGGAGGACCTTTCATGGGTCCAAAGAATATGAACTTAGTAGTAGGCTACATAGAGCGGCGCCCACGGATCTAAGTGCACTTACTATTATTCCTGGGCGCCGCTCCGTTCGTCCGCTGTGGCCCCCCGGTTTTTTCTCAACATTCGGTGCAAGTAGGAGGAGACGCCAGTGTCTCTCCTTCTCCCAGGCTGTAGCGCTGTCCAATTGCAGCGCAGAATTCAGAGCCAGGGAGTTTTTTTTTCTCCCAGGCTGTGAGCTCGGCGCTGCGATTGGACAGGAATGCCCAGGGAGAAACAGGGCAGACTCCACCTAGTAGAACCAATTCAGCAAAGATACCGGAGGACATAGCCGGAGAACGGAGCGGCGCCCAGGAATAGTAGTAAGTGCACTTAGATCCCTGGGCGCCGCTCTATGTTGCCTGCTACTTAGTTCATATTCTTTGGACCCATGAAAGGTCCTCTTTAAATGGGGTTTTAGCGTCTAATCACATTAGCCTTACAGAGAAGAGAAGACTTTACTTGCATGTGGCTCTAATTTGTAAATCATGGTTTTTACGGTAACAGACTATGGCCGAGTTCACACAAACGTGTGTGACCCGTGCCCGTGCTGCGGCCCGCAATGCACGATCACCGGCCGTAGGTCAGCCGTATCGGATCGCGGACCCATTCACTTTAATGGGTCCGCGATCCGCCCGTTCCGCAAAAAGATAGGACATGTTCTATCTTTTTGCGGATCGGAAGTACGGGACGCAACCCCACGGAAGCACTCCGTAGTGCTTCCGAGGGGTCCCGTTCCGTGCGCCCGTTCCGCAACTCCGGATTTGCGGACCCATTGAAGTGAATGGGTCCGCATCTGTGATGCGGAATGCAGACAGAACTATGGCCGTGTATTGCGGCCCGCAATTTGCGGGCCGCAATACGGCCACGGATCACACACGTTCATGTGAACTAGGCCTATAACAGACTAGCGTTTCACAACTCCCACTGACTACGGTGTAGAGAGCTACTTACAAAAATGGCCAACTCTGTAAGTTGTATACTTCTTTCTGGAGGAAGGGATGCCATTCTTCTGATATATGGGGTTCCCAGAGATTGCTACAAGTGCACCATTCATACCTACCCATTCGAACTCTTAGGCCTCCTGCACACGGCCGTAGATATCCCGTTGCCATATTGCGGACCGCAATACCCGGGCACCGTTCCGTGTACATTCCGCATCACGGATGCGGACCCATTCACTTCAATGGGTCCGCAAATCCGGAGATGCGGACTGCTACAGAGTTCTTCCGCGGGGTTTCGTCCTGTACTTTCGTTCTGCAAAAAGATAGAACATGTCCTATCTTTTTGCGGAACGGGCAGATCGCGGACCCATTAAAGTGAATGGGTCCACGATCTTCTGCGGCTGCCCCACAGTCGGTGTTCGTGCAAATTGCGGGCCGTGTGCAGGAGGCCTTAGGCTGTGTGCCATCCTCTCTGAAATGTGTCTGTGTATGTGCATCCATACAGAGACAAGTATTTCTGTGTAAAGATGATTGGGGGCTGCACAGGATGGCCTCACAGGCTTCAGTTGGTGCACCCCTGATGTACTGGGTGTGCTAGTGCAGGGCCTGAGGAAATGATAGATGACGCAGGGATTCTCTTTTTGGTATTTATCTTACTCAGGTTCTACACTAGACATAACGTGTATAAGCAATAAAATCATAATACACAGTGTATTTTTTGTCCTAAATGTTTATGAAGTATTTTTATAAGAAGAATTTCAAATGACTGCCTTCTCTGTTGCCTACTGATTACTTTCATGAAATATCCTCAGGATGTGTCCTTCCTGACTTGGCTGGACATGATCTGATATGTGTGTCACGAGATGGTGGAGAACCATAAAGCCGTGCGTGGATGAGTCAGTAATGGTAATGCACATATACCGCTTTAGACTTTACTGTCTGTGGTATGGGTTATTTGCTCCTGGCGGACTGGCCATCCAATCTAGGACTGCACTCAACAGTTGGGCAGTCCACAGAAATATATATTTTTTGTATATTCTTTATTTCTGAATTTTTCAATAAAGAAAAGTAACAAACATGTACAGTTCGTATAGTACAAGTAAGATGTACAGTATAATAGCGAGCCAACAGCTGGACAATCTTCATTTGGGTAGACAAATAGTGTTTTAGAAATATATAAAGCTATATCCTTTAAAGCAAGTGAGTTTACTTAAGACTGTCAGCCTTGGACCTCAATTTTCAGCTGAACTGTCCAGTAACAGGAAAGGGAACTAACACATAACATAAAACACAATAGACGGTAGGGTCTAAGTTAGATTCTTATTCCTTGGATGTATAATTATATTGGTTTAAGACATGTCCATATTCGAGGATCAGCAACTTGATATAACAATACATAAGGTTAGTTAGGATATTTGGCTGCAGAGATCATATACATGGCCAGGTTTCTTCCTGAGGGTTTGAAACTATTCCTTGACAACCATAGTAGAACCAATGTAGGAGACAATGAGATGTGAGAACTGCAGACTCTGTTGATAGTGTGTTCTACTTCCGTCCAGAATTTTGAGATATTCTTACAGGACCACCAGATATGAGATATGGTGCCCCGCTCCTCCTGACATCTCCAACACTTATCTGTAGGGGAGAGATAGGCTCTATATAGAAAATCCGGAGTTTTATACCATCTAGATATTATTTTGAAAGAATTTTCTTGATTACGTATGCATTTTTAAAATCCATGTGAGTGTCTTAGTATTGTACTAACTTCTTCTTTTGACAAGGAAGTCTGCAGTTCTCCCTTCCATGCCCTCAGGTAAGTTGCTTTCTCACATGAGGAATCTAGTAACAATTGAGAGTATAGTTTTGAGAGGATTTTAGGGGGGGGGGAGTTAGGTAAAAGGGTATAATTCTCAAGCCAAGTGGGATCAATCTGAGATTTTTCATATAAATTCCTATATTTTTTGCAACAGAGTTCAAGATCCAATTCCACTAGTACAGATCTAAGGTGACTGGGGATGTGGCTCTGGACCAATTTCAGGAATTCTGGGAGATTTGAAGTGGTGGTCAGGTCAGAAATTCTGAGTTTGGTTAGGGATAACCACGCTTTGTGGAAGTCATTTTTATCTGGGCTTAGGAAGTAGGGGAGAACAGACAGTGGGGCAATAGGCGATAGTTTCGAAGTAGATAGCGACAGGGCCCCAGTTTTTTTACAGTATTGAAACAAACATCGTGTTAATGCACTAAGGGGAGTTTTTCCCTTTTTGGTTTGTGTGTGAACTCAAAAACGGTGACAAGCATTTCCGCCTAGTAGGGCTTTTTCCAAATCAATGTGGAGGGCCTTGTTGCAGGGTTTGGCTAGTTCAATCCATCTTTCCAGTTGTATAGCGTGGAGGTAAGACTTTAGATCAGGGAGAGACAGACCCCCATTGTTATTTTTCCTAATTAATAGGGGGTAAGCTAAACGTGGCTTTCTGTTTGGACCAGAGAAAGTTACTAAATAAAATACGTATATCTGATGGATATCTGTTTGATAAAGGAATGGGTATGCACCTTAAAATATATAGGATCTGCGGCATAACATAAGTAGAAAGAAGATTTTTCTTACCAAGCCAAGAGAGGAAAGGGAGTTTAATTGAAGCTAAAAAGGTTTTAATTTTGCTAAATAAAGGGACGTAATTGAGTCTAAATAGGTGTAAGGGGTTTGCTGGAATCATAATTCCTAGGTGTTTAATAGCCTCTTTTGGCCATTGGAAAGAAGTGCTTGCTTTGATCTCTGAAATATGTTTCTCCGAAGCTGTTATATTCAGTATTTCAGATTTGTCATAATTGACCTTGAAATTAGAAATTTCACCAAAATCTGAGAATATTTTAATCACCTCCGGGATAGCGTCTTTAGGGTTCGTTATAAAGAGATGCAAGTCGTCCGCAAAGACTGCTAACGAATGAGTTTTCCCATTCACTTTGAGGCCTAAAATATCCTCAGAGTCTCTTAATTTACACAGTAATATCTCTAAGGACAAAATGAATAATGCTGGAGAGAGAGGGCAGCGCTGCCTTGTCCCATTAGAGATGGGGAAAGAGGGCGAGAGAGATCCATTAATCAAAACTCTAGCAGAGGGACAAGAATAAAGTGAAAATATGGCTGAGATAAATAGGGGCGGGAAGCCGAAATGGTGTAGAACACTATCCATGAAAGCCCAGTCAACTCTATCGAATGCTTTTTCTGCATCAGTACCCAATAGCGTTAAGGGGATTCCATGTTTTTTTGCGTAATGTATGGCGTGAAGGACCCTGCTAACATTGTTTTTGCCTTCCCTACCTTTAACAAAACCTGCTTGTTCCTCACCAATTAGCTTAGGGAGTAACTTTGCTATTCTGAGGCTTAGTAGTTTGGCCCATATTTTGATATCTACATTAAGGAGGGAGATTGGTCTGTAGCTGCTACATTTAGTTGAGTCTTTCCCCTCTTTAGGGATAACAGTTATGTGTGCAATTAGTGATTGTGGAGGTAGGGAGTGACCTTCTAGTAGGAAATTACATAAATCTGTTAGTTGCGGGACGATAATGTTTTTAAATTTTTTATAGTACACTATGGGTAGCCCATCCGGGCCTGGGCATTTTCCTGATGGGATACTCGTCAATACTTCTAGAACTTCTTTTTCTGTGACTGGGGAAAGTAGTGAGTCTTTCTCATCTTTATCTAAGTTCGGGACCTTAACCATTTCTATAAAGTTGTTAATTTTGGCAATGGTTTGGCATGGGTCTTTAGATGGTAGATTATAGAGAGTAGAAACTGGCGAATTCCTCTGCTATTGCAGGAATATTGAGGAATTACACGCTTTTGGTCATTTTGGGAAGATTGCTGGTATCTATAGAGAGAGACTCAGCCACCTCCTATATGCAGCCTTTTGGGAAAAGTCTACTCTGTTAAATACTGGAGGAGTGTGTCTACTGCACATATTAGTACTGTGACTCCCATGATCTACTGTAGTTAGTAAAGGGAACCCTTTGTTTTGCTCTCATCAAGTCTGCCTGGTCTGTGGTCTCTGTACTCGATCATTATCATCTACCTCCTGCCCTGCAACCTGCTATTCAAGGGCACCCCAGCCACCAGAACACAGGCGACCCCAAAAGTCCAGGGTGTGCTCTGAGGGGAAGTAGGTTATGTCCCTCTATTCACTAACCACATGGCCCGGGAGAGCATCAGAGCAGGGATTAGCCTCCCCCGGACACAGCATAATCAGACAACTTATTTTTGTAACTTGCACTGGAAAAATGAAAAATGAATATGATTGGTTTTTTATACATGAAAATCATCATTTATCAACAAACATTACTATCTTTCCACAAATGCATTATAGACATTTCAAAAAATCATTATTCTTTTCTTCTTTTCATTTTCCTATTCCTATAGAACCACAGATGTAAATATTGCATGGAAGCTAAAAGCTAAAATGTGCTTTTACTTTCAGTTTTTTCCATGAACAATTACATATTTTAATGGCTGCTTGAAAACTCTTATTTGTGCAATACATACTAACAAGGTGACAATTTAAAGTTTGTTACTACAGAGTAACTGGGTTATTTCAAATGCTCACATTGAAATCCTTTGTAAAAAGGGAGCTGCAGGCAATCTCAAGGCAGATTCACTTATAAGTAAGGTTATGGCTACAGAGCGACTTTTGCTTTTACAATAAAGTCTTCATGGATGCAAAGTCGCTTGTGGTTCTGATGGGACACATGGTAGATGTGGCTTTCCTACATTTTCTCAAATTTTTTTTGTCAAGTTTTTATTGCCATCAGTTGTTGCAGTCGCATTAAGGCCGAATGCACACGGCTGTGTTTCACGGCCATGAGCGGTCCGTGGTAACACGGCCTGGATTCCTGCTGAGAGCAGGAGCGCGCGGCGTCATTGGTTGCTATGACGCCATGCGCTTCATGCCGCCGCTGCACTACAGTAATACACTCATACGAGTGTATTACTGTAGTGCAGTGGTGGCATGAAGCGCACAGCGTCATAGCAGCCAATGACGCCGCGCGCTCCTGCTCTCAGCAGGAATCCAGGCCGTGTTACCACTGACCGCTCACGGCCGTGTGCATTCGACCTAAGTCACTTAGACTTTGGTAAATCTGTGCTTTAAGCTAGTCATGCACAACTGACAATTTTGGTGAGATCAGCCAAAAAACTAATGGGTTTATGCAGAGACCCAGTGGTTCACTGCTAACAAAATGAATGTTCTAATGTAGTATGGTTTATTGCAAAGAAAGTTAATGTACACTATCTACGCATATTCAGTGGTACAAATGATTAATACGGTTGTCTTAGGTAGCGCACGTTTATGGCTTTCGACTTTACTAATGTAGTTTGAGTTACATTGCTTTCAGCACCCACCACACTACAGAGATGGATTGACCATCCTTTTTAGGACTGCGCCTTGTAGTTAGGCACTGCAGATATCTTGAAAACGTACTTGCACACCTTTTGTCAATTGGGAGAATTGAATTGTATATCTAGAGAGACAGATAGGATCATCATACTGCCAACCCCCTATACCCAGCCTTTTTGGAAATACCTGCCATGTAATGTACTTGACAACTATGCATACTACTTATATTTGCACTATGCCACCTATCATTTCCAAGTAAAGAGACTGTTGTTTTCCATAGTAAAACCAGCCTGCTCATTGCCTCCACCATCCACTTGCTGGGTACCTGCCCTTCTGCCTTGCATGCTGCTACTCAATCACCATCATGGGCTCCCCAGCCACCACCAGACAGGAGGCCCCCAAAATCCAGGGTGTTCCCTGAGATGAAGAAGGGTTGTGCACCTCCACTGACTGTGCTTGTGGCCTTGGGGAGTGTTGGAGCAGGGTTAGCCACTGTGGGGACTACCCACAACCTTGTGGCCACTGCCACCACTCCCATCCTCTCCAATGCCACCACCATGCCTTCCCTGCAGGCCAGTGCATTGCTATTGGTGGCCCCAATTCTTTCTCAACATCTGTTGGGATGGGTTCGGTTGATATACACTACTGTGCAAAAATGTGGCATAAATCCTGAACAGTAAGAATGCTTTGAAAAATAGAAGTGATAATAGTTTATTTTTGTCAATTAACAAAGTGAAGGAACAAAACTAAATCTAAGGGCTCATTCACACAAACGTTTTTTGCGTTCCGTATACGGGCCGTTTTTTGCGTTCCGTATACAGTCCGTATACAGGAACATTTATTTCAATGGTTCCGAAAAAAATCCGAAATGTACTCCGTATGCATTCCGTTTCCATATTTCCATTTTTCCTATCCGTTCAAAGATAGAACATGTCCTATTATTGGAATATTTCAATAGTCAGATGACTATAAATTCCTGTTTCTGGTATTGTGATTAAAATATAACTTTTATTTCTTTTTCTAATAAACTATATACCACAATAAACATAAATGTGTTATTAAAAGTACATATGGAGGGTCTGGTCTTTGAGAGGAAGTTTTCTAATTAGGGAAAAGGAATCTATACCTCACTGAGAAGCAAGGTGCGGGCTGTTTGTATCTCTCTATATTGATAGACTTGTGTCTACCCTAAGGGTAGACACAAGTCTATCAATATAGAGAGATACAAACAGCCCGCACCTTGCTTCTCAGTGAGGTATAGATTCCTTTCCCCTAATTAGAAAACTTCCTCTCAAAGACCAGACCCTCCATATGTACTTTTAATAACACATTTATGTTTATTGTGGTATATAGTTTATTAGAAAAAGAAATAAAAGTTATATTTTAATCACAATACCAGAAACAGGAATTTATAGTCATCTGACTATTGAAATATTCTAATTGAACTCCTGGGTTAGTGGGTCATTTGAAATTAGTATGTCCTATTATTGCCCGCAAATCACATTCCGTGGCTCCATTCAAGTCAATGGGTCAGCAAAAAAAACGGAACACATAAGGAATGTACTCCGTATGTCTTCCGTATCCGTTGAGTTTTTGCGGAACCATCTATTGAAAATGTTATGCCCAGACCAATTTTTTCTATGTAATTACTGTATACTGTATATGCCATACGGAAAAATGGATTGGAAAAACGGAATGGAACCGGAAACGCTACTGAAACAAAAAACTGAAAAACTGATCCGTTAAAACAGACCTCAAAACACTGAAAAAGCCATACGGTCGTGTGAACAAGCCCTAAATCAAAGCAATATGTGGTGTGACCACCCATTGCCTTCAAAACAGCATAAATTCCTCAAGGTACACTTGCACACAGTCTTTGAAGGAACCCGTCAGAAAGGTTTTTCCAAATATCTTGGAGAACTATCCACAGATCTTCTGTGGATGTAGGCTTGTTCTAATTTTTCTGTCCCTTCATGAAATCCCAGACAGACTTGATGATGTTAAGATCAGAGCCCCGTGGGGTCCATATCATCACTTTTAAGAGTCACTATTCTTCAGAAGATAGCTGAAGTTTTGGATATAATTAATGAAATTTGCCTGTATGTTTGGGGTTGCTGTCCTACTGCAGAATAATTTAGGAGTCAAACACTTCTCTGATGCTATTGCATGATGGATAAACATCTGCCTGTATTTTTCAGTATTGAGGACTCCATTAATCCTGGCCTAATCCCTGACTACATTTGCTGAAATGCAGCTCCAAACTTGCAAGGAGCCTCCACCATGCTTACTGTTACCTGCAGACACTCATTATTAGGGCTCATGGACACGACCGTATGCCCTCTGAGACATACGGTCTGTGAGCGGGCCATATGTGCCGCAGCAGCATACATTGTGCGCACGGGAGCGCACAGCATTATAGGTTACTATGATGCTTTGCGCATCGGGCCGCCCATGGGGCTATTGTCCTATGATGCTGTGTGCTCCCGTGCGCACGATGTATGCTGCTCCAGGACATATGGCCCGCTCACAGACCGTATATCTCAGAGGGCATGAGCCCTTATACTGTTCTTCAGCGCTTCAACAAGCAAACTGCCTGTTAAAGCTAAATAGTTCAAATTTTGACTCATTAGTCCAGGACACCTACTACCATCTTTCTGCACCTCTGTTCCTATGTTTTCTTGCATAGTTGAGTCGCTTGGCCTTGTTTACAGATTGAAGGTATGGCTTTTTCTCTGCAATTTTTCACAAAGATCTCTTCTGGCCAGACTCCTCCAAACAGTAGATGGGTGTATCCAGGGCTTTTTTTCTGGCGGAACGCACCGGAACGGCGTTCCGCCACCTTTTGACATCGCAGCCTGCGATGTATCAGCGGGGAGAGACTGGGAGGAGGAGCTGGGGGCCGGTGCGTTCACTGTGCTCCGGCCCCGCAGCTCCAGTAGAGACTTATAAATTGTGTAATTAAATGAATAATGATTCATGCTGCCCCCTCAGTAGTATAACTTTCAATATATTGTACTCACAGGGCTACTGTTATCGTAATGCAGGCCGGCCAGGCAGACGAGCGGCAGCGTCACTGACTGACGTCACGTGCCTGCGCCGCCTGCTTCATTCATAAAGTAGGCGGCGCAGGCACATGACGTCAGTCAGTGACGCTGCCGCTCGTCTGCCCGGCCGGCCTGCATTACGATAACAGTAGCACTGTGAGTACAATATATTGAAAGTTATACTACAGAGGGGCAGCATGAATTATTATTCATTTAATTACACATTTTATAACTGTACTGGAGCGGCAATGGGGGGTCTGTGGATGACACTGTTATGGGGTGGGGGGGTCTGTGGATGGCACTGTTATGGGGTGGGGGGGGTCTGTGGATGGCACTGTTATAGGATGGGGGGGGTCTGTGGATGGCACTGTTATGGGGTGGAGGGGGGTCTGTGGATGGCACTGTTATGGGGTGGGGGGGGGGTCTGTGGATGGCACTGTTATAGGATGGGGGGGTCTGTGGATGGCACTGTTATGGGGTGGAGGGGGGTCTGTGGATGGCACTGTTATGGGGTGGAGGGGGGTCTGTGGATGGCACTGTTATGGGGTGGAGGGGGGTCTGTGGATGGCACTGTTATGGGGTGGGGGGGGGGGTCTGTGGATGGCACTGTTATAGGATGGGGGGGTCTGTGGATGGCACTGTTATGGGGTAGAGGGGGGTCTGTGGATGGCACTGTTATGGGGTGGGGGGGGGTCTGTGGATGGCACTGTTATAGGATGGGGGGGTCTGTGGATGGCACTGTTATGGGGTGGAGGGGGGTCTGTGGATGACACTGTTATGGGGTGGGGGGGTCTGTGGATGACACTGTTATGGGGTGGGGGGGTCTGTGGATGGCACTGTTATGGGGTGGGGGGGTCTGTGGATGGCACTGTTATAGGATGGGGGGGTCTGTGAATGGCACTGTTATGGGGTGGAGGGGGGTCTGTGGATGGCACTGTTATAGGATGGGGGGGTCTGTGGATGGCACTGTTATAGGATGGGGGGGGTCTGTGGATGGCACTGTTATGGGGTGGAGGGGGGTCTGTGGATGGCACTGTTATGGGGTGGAGGGGGGTCTGTGGATGGCACTGTTATGGGGTGGAGGGGGGTCTGTGGATGGCACTGTTATGGGGTCGGGGGGGTCTGTGGATGGCACTGTTATAGGATGGGGGGGTCTGTGGATGGCACTGTTATGGGGTGGAGGGGGGTCTGTGGATGGCACTGTTATGGGGTGGGGGGGTCTGTGGATGGCACTGTTATAGGATGGGGGGGTCTGTGGATGGCACTGTTATGGGGTGGAGGGGGGTCTGTGGATGGCACTGTTATGGGGGGAGGGGGGGTCTGTGGATGGCACTGTTATAGGATGGGGGGGTCTGTGGATGGCACTGTTATGGGGTGGAGGGGGGTCTGTGGATGGCACTGTTATGGGGTGGGGGGGTCTGTGGATGACACTGTTATGGGGTGGGGGGTCTGTGGATGGCACTGTTATGGGGTGGGGGGGTCTGTGGATGGCACTGTTATAGGATGGGGGGTCTGTGAATGGCACTGTTATGGGGTGGAGGGGGGTCTGTGGATGGCACTGTTATAGGATGGGGGGGTCTGTGGATGGCACTGTTATGGGGTGGAGGGGGGTCTGTGGATGGCACTGTTATGGGGTGGAGGGGGGTCTGTGGATGGCACTGTTATGGGGTGGGGGGGTCTGTGGATGGCACTGTTATAGGATGAGGGGGGTCTGTGGATGGCACTGTTATGGGGTGGAGGGGGTCTGTGGATGGCACTGTTATGGGGTGGGGGGGTCTGTGGATGGCACTGTTATAGGATGGGGGGTCTGTGGATGGCACTGTTATGGGGTGGAGGGGGGTCTGTGGATGGCACTGTTATGGGGTGGAGGGGGGTCTGTGGATGGCACTGTTATAGGATGGGGGGGTCTGTGGATGGCACTGTTATGGGGTGGAGGGGGGTCTGTGGATGGCATTGTTATGGGGTGGAAGGGGGTCTGTGGATGGCACTGTTATGGGGTGGGGGGGTCTGTGGATGGCACTGTTATGGGGTGGGGGGGTCTGTGGATGGCACTGTTATGTGGTGGGGGGGTCTGTGGATGGCACTGTTATAGGATGGGGGGGGGGGGTCTGTGGATGGCACTGTTATAGGATGGGGGATCTGTGGATGCCATCCACAGATCCCCCATAACAGTGCCATCCCCAGATCCTCCACCCCATAACAGTGCCATCCCCAGATCCTCCACCCCATAACAGTGCCATCCCCAGATCCTCCACCCCATAACAGTGCCATCCCCAGATCCTCCACCCCATAACAGTGCCATCCCCAGATCCCCCATTAACAGTGCCATCCCCAGATCCCCCATTAACAGTGCCATCCCCAGATCCCCCATTAACAGTGCCATCCCCATCTGGGGGGTTTCTTTGCTGGGCTGGACTTTTATAGCCCCCCCAAATTATACTTGCATCCCTGTTCTCTAAAGGGGCGGTTTTAGGGGGGGCGGTCCTAGGGGTGGGTAGAGGCGTGGCCAGGGGAGGGGGGGTGAGTTCCACCACCTTTTCTCTGAGAAAAAAAGCCCTGGGTGTATCTGCTGAACAGCTTCCAATTTCAAATGGAAGTAATTATGACAAGTTCTTCATCAACTGCACAAGTTTTCAGCAAATGGAGTTGTGGATCTAGTGCGGATGAATGGTGTCCTCAATGCTTAGAAATACAGACAGATACTTATCCATCGTGCAGTACCATCATGGAGGCGTCTGATTGGCTCCAAGTTTATTCCAGCAGCAGGACAATAAACCTAAACACACAGCTAATGTCATCAAGAACCATTTCATTGTAAAGAAGAATAAGGAGTCCTAGATGTGATGATATGGCCCCCACAGAGCAGAGCTCAACACTAAATCAGTCTGAGTTTACATGAAGAGACAGAAGGATTTGAGCAAGCCTATATCCACAAAAGATCTGTGGTTACACCACAAAGATGTTTGAACAACCTCTCAGCTGAGTTCCTTCAAAATCTGCATGCAGGCATACCTACAAGAACTGATGCTGTATTGAAGGCAAAGGGTGATCGCAAAAAATATTGATTTGATTTTGATTTCTTTTTTGTCCATTAACTTAGCATTTTGTTAAATAATAAACAATAAATAAGGTTATTTATCAAACTGGTGTAAAGTAGAACTGGCTTAGTTGCCCATCGCAACCAATCAGATTCCACCTTTCATTTTCCAAAGGAGCTGTCAAAAATGAAAGGTGGAATCTGATTGGTTGCTTTCGGCAACTAAGCGAGTTCTACTTTACACCAGTTTGATAAATGACCCCAAAAGTCAATTTTTTGAAAGTATTCAACTTTGCAGCATTTTTCCACATCTTCCATTTAGTGATAGTCATATGGTATTTGAGAATTACAATACAGATATAATATGTTGTTCCACCTAACAGAAGCAGCGTTGAGGCCAGTAAAACTATATTTACGATGATATTGATGTGGATACACCTGTAAACTGCAGGCCACGTATAAAAATCTTTACATCATGGTATAATAATGATTGATGGTAATTAATGCTAAATACGGTCACTTAAAGAAGCTATTAATAACATTCATCAATATGTATGTAGCAGTTCCATCATCCTGAGAGCAGGAGGGTAATAGCCCCCTGGGTACTCTTGTTTTAACAGATGTAGCACTAGGAGGTTGTCCAGGGCAGGGGTCCATAAATTAACAATAAACTACAGAAAAATGAACTCTACACTTAGTACTAGAAGAGTAGTGTAAGTGCAGCACAGATTTCAGTCCTGATGGTTTGTTACATTCTATCAGAATACTGTAGATAAAAATATCAGCCTGGGGTACGCTGTTTCTGGCACAGAGAACTGCCTACAAACTGTGTGCAACTGGATTTATCCCTCAATTTACAAGCAGGATAATGTCTTAAGGCCCTGGACCCAGAGGGGGAAAAAAAGTCTCTGCCATATATAAGCAGACCAATGTTACAAATGATGCCATGGGGCCCTAGAATGTATTTTGCATTGGGGCCCAGGATATTCAAGTTGCGTCTTTGACTGAAACATCAAGGACACATATTGAAGGTTTGGATAAAGAGAAATTACGATAAGAAAAAAAAGCTTCTAACCATGAAAATTATTTATTTAGTACAAACCGGATTCAAAAAAAGTTGGGACACTAAACAAATTGTGAATAAAAACTGAATGCAATGATGTGGAGATGGCAAATGTCAATATTTTATTTGTAATAGAACGTAGATGACAGATCAAACGTTTAATCCGAGTAAATGTATCATTTTAAAGGAAAAATACGTTGATTCCAATTTTCACGGTGTCAACAAATCCCCAAAAAGTTGGGACAAGTAGCAATAAGAGGCTGGAAAAAGTAAATTTGAGCATAACGAAGAGCTGGAAGACCAATTAACACTAATTAGGTCAATTGGCAACATGATTGGGTATAAAAAGAGCTTCTCAGAGTGGCAGTGTCTCTCAGAAGCCAAGATGGGTAGAGGATCACTAATTCCCACAATGTTGCGCAGAAAGATAGTGGAGCAATATCAGAAAGGTGTTACCCAGCGAAAAATTGCAAAGACTTTGCATCTATCATCATCAACTGTGCATAACATCATCCGAAGATTCAGAGAATCTGAAACAGTCTCTGTGCGTAAGGGTCAAGGCCGTAAAACCATACTGGATGCCCGTGATCTCCGGGCCCTTAAACGACACTGCACCACAAACAGGAATGCTACTGTAAAGGAAATCACAGAATGGGCTCAGGAATACTTCCAGAAACCATTGTCAGTGAACACAATCCACCGTGCCATCCGCCGTTGCCAGCTGAAACTCTACAGTGCAAAGAAGAAGCCATTTCTAAGCAAGATCCACAAGCTCAGGCGTTTTCACTGGGCCAGGGATCATTTAAAATGGAGTGTGGCAAAATGGAAGACTGTTCTGTGGTCAGACGAGTCACGATTCGAAGTTCTTTTTGGAAATCTGGGACGCCATGTCATCCGGACCAAAGAGGACAAGGACAACCCAAGTTGTTATCAACGCTCAGTTCAGAAGCCTGCATCTCTGATGGTATGGGGTTGCATGAATGCGTGTGGCATGGGCAGCTTGCATGTCTGGAAAGGCACCATCAATGCAGAAAAATATATTCAGGTTCTAGAACAACATATGCTCCCATCCAGACGTCATCTCTTTCAGGGAAGACCCTGCATTTTTCAACAAGATAATGCCAGACCACATTCTGCATCAATCACAACATCATGGCTGCGTAGGAGAAGGATCCGGGTACTGAAATGGCCAGTCTGCAGTCCAGATCTTTCACCTATAGAGAACATTTGGCGCATCATAAAGAGGAAGGTGCAACAAAGAAGGCCCAAGACGATTGAACAGTTAGAGGCCTGTATTAGACAAGAATGGGAGAGCATTCCTATTTCTAAACTTGAGAAACTGGTCTCCTCGGTCCCCAGACGTCTGTTGAGTGTTGTAAGAAGAAGGGGAGATGCCACACAGTGGTGAAGATGGCTTTGTCCCAACTTTTTTGGGATTTGTTGACACCATGAAATTCTGATTCAACATATTTTTCCCTTAAAATGGTACATTTTCTCAGTTTAAACTTTTGTTCCGTGATTTATGTTCTATTCTGAATAAAATATTAGAAGTTGGCACCTCCACATCATTGCATTCAGTTTTTATTCACGATTTGTATAGTGTCCCAACTTTTTTGGAATCCGGTTTGTATTTTTGTTCACAACTCATGTTTCTAAACATGTAATCGATAATGTTCTCATTTGTGTTAGAAGTCATATGGTGCTATAAATACTGATTCACAGAAACTTTATGGCCAATGGAATCTGCGTGTTAATGGTTCAGTCATAAATTATAGCTATATGAAGATTCCTTTTCAATGACTGATATTTACCCTCTCTCTCATAAGAACACCTATGACATTTACTCTCTCACATAGGAACACCTATGAGTTTGACCTACAGGATATAAATCATCTTTAAGTTGCCAGACACTTGCCTCTGTTCACATGCAAGTGAAGGCCCTTTGCCCAAAACCAATTTCAATGTTCTGCATTCTAGTCATTTGATCTGAAATATAACTTTATATTTCACTTTATATGATTGGATAATCGAGCTCGCCATTTAGCAATCGATCAGATAAAGTAAGACACATACCGTAAACCACGATCCTTTGCCACCCTAACCTTAATGTAATATATAAGAAGAGAATGGAATGGAATGCAATTAATTGAGTAGTATAATTTAAAAACTTGACAGCAGAGTACGTCTATACATGATATTTATGCCCAAACTCGCAACCTATAGTAAAGCAGTTGATACAGACCAAAATTATGGCACTCAAACACCCCAATACGTGTTTCGCAGTTGCTACCTGTAGAGGTCAGCTGCATATGGGGTGATACATTCCTTAAACATAACAAGGGACCAATCCACGATCAGTGACACATAGCATACTCTTTACAATAATTAAAAAACATCCAAAACATGGATTTATGCCTCATCATAAATTAGACAAATCTAATAGCAGCGCAAGGGGGAATCTAACACTGGCATAAAAAAATGGTCTTAGAAAATGTGCCCCATTGGTTTTCTGGGCCTAGTTCATTCTTAAAGGATAACTGTCTTATTTTTATTTTTTTTGGAGTATTGGATTGTGGTGATTAATATCACCTTGGTGGCCCTATTTCAACTTTTAACTGTGTATTCAATTACCCCTTAATTCCACATTTTCGTTCCCTGTACTGCCTACTTTTTCCTGTGCTTAAAATAGGGTTGCTAGGCATGGTCCGTCTATCTGTTGAAGGACGGAGGATGCAGCGTGCAGGCTCACATTACTGACAGCCAGGGACTGTGAGTAAATGATTAAAGCCAGGTCCTCCCCAGCAGCTGATAACAGTGCCTGGGCTGTGTGCACTTCTCCCTGTCCCTGCGCTTGGCAGACGCTCCCTCATTCAGCAGAGCTGGAGAAAGCAGAGTTGGAGCAGTGCACAACAGGGAAGGGAGATCTGCCATCTGCTCAGTGTATAAATGAAAGCAACATGTGGTAGAGGACCCCTTTGTGGTGCAGGAGATTTACCCTTTAGGGGGGAGGGCTCTGGTTACTGACACTTTTGGGGGGCTATTGTTATTGGCTAGTGCATGTGAGGAGCTCAATGCATTGTGGTTAGTGAGGGCAGGGGGGATTAGCCTCAGGGTGAGGGCAGTGGCGGCCATCTTAACTGAATAGTGAAATTGCAGTTTTATGCAGACTGGTTGCTAAAGGCTGAATCTTATTAAATATGGGGTAAGTCAGTCTAATAGTAACTGATTCTGGAATATCATGTTATTAGTAACTACATATATGAAAATTGAAATTAGGGTCTAAATGTGACAGATATCTTTTAAGATGGATTTCCACATACATGTATACAGAGGAGCACCCAGTTAAGTGGAGGTAAAGCACTGCTTTTACATGCAGCAATCACCTCCACAGTATGAGAACGAGAGATCGCTATTGCTATATCCTCATACAACTGCATTGTTTCTGGGCAGGTGATCACTGTTTAGACAGCACAATCTGCTGCCCTGAAACCATAATTTACTTGGCAGAACTAACAACAGTTTCACCCAATGAACAAGCATTTCACTCGTGATCGGATGCACCTTTACCTTTAGATGGGCAGATTGTGGGGAATGAGCGATCACAGGAACGTTCATTTCTCATAATCTCCATGAATATCTGCACGTGTAAATCCACCATTAAATGCTATCAAAAAATAGAAGTGAAAGAGGGAGGAAGTAGATAACCTCCTTAATTGTCCACTGCTGTCATGGATAAAAAGGCATGAAAAGTAAAACATGAACAAATACAACAGCAATATACAGCCTTAAGCCTCATGCACACGACCGTTCTTCTGGTCCGCATCCGAGCTGCAGTTTTTGCGGCTCGGGTGTGGACCCATTCACTTCAATGGAGCCGCATCCGTTGCTCTGTTCCGTGGCCCCGCAAAAAAAAAATAACATGTCCTATTCTTGTCTGTTTTGCGGACAAGAATAGGCATTTCTACAATAGGCCGCCTCTTCCGTTCCGCAAATTGCGGAAGGCACATCGGCGGCTTCCATGATTTGCGGACCGAAAAAAAATTGAACGGTCGTGTGCATAAGGCCTAAGACACATTCCCTGAACAGTTAGTGCTCTGATCTATAGTAGTGCCCTTTAATGCTCTGACAACTGCCACTTTAAAAAGGCCAAGAACAAATTGTATCATAAGCAATGTGGAAAGCAGCACAGCCCAATGATCAAAATAAGAAAAAAAAATATTGGAACAGTTCTGTGTTGAGGAAGTGGATTATTGGAGAGAAATAAAGTATTTTTTTTATTATGAAATCTAAAATTCATCATCCACTTACTGCTTTCAGTAATGAAGCAATGTAGTTGAATCCATGTGTTCACCGAAGACTTGCACAACTTACTGTGCAAATCATTGTGGTATGCACAAATTTTTATGCGTCGTGAACATCCAGACCTGTAAGATAGCATGTGTATACTAGTTCTTCCAGTAGCTAACAAATACTGAAGGAGCAGCTGGAAATAGAAAGCCAGCAAGGCACTGGTGCACACTTCCAAAAAGCTGGAATCTGGACACATCCACCTGTAATCAATCATGAATAAGAAGCAGCAGTCCAATAGTAAAGCGAAACCGATGTTGATTTATTCACCCATGTTCACAGGCAACCTTACAGCTGCTCATTAAAGGAGTTGTCCGGGTTCAGAGCTGAACCTGTACATATCCCCATTTTCACCAATGCAGCCCCCCTGACTTGAGCATCGGAGCAGTTCATGCTCCGATGCTCTCCTTTGCCCTGCGCTAAATGGCGCAGGGCAAAGGCATTTTCTGGAGTTACGGTGCGAACCAGGCACCCTATAGGGCTGCCAGGCGGAGGCTTCCGCTCAGCAGTGAGCCCGGTGACGTCACCGGCACTGATGGACGGGCTTTAGCCTGTAAAACGGCAAGGGCATCGCTAAAGCCTGCCCATCAGAGCCGGTGAGGTCACCGAACACACTGCTGGGCGGAAGCCTCCTCCCGGCAGTGTGTTATCATAAATAAAAGAGCCCTTGCCCTGCGCAATCTAGCGCAGGGCAAAGGAGAGCATCGAAGCATGAAATGCTCCGATGCTAACATCAGGGGGGGGGCTGCCTGGGTGAAATTATGGGTATGTCTGGGTTTAGCTCTGAACCCGGACAACCCCTTTAAACGTTGCATGTGAACATTACCATGTGAATTAGAGATGACCTAATTTCTTGAACTTCATTTAGGAATTGATTGTAATAAATCCATACAAAATTTAATTTGAATAGTAATCTATTCTATACCCAAATCAAAAGTGCTCCAATTACTGTGAATATTAATGTATGGCACTCCGAGTCTCCTATGACTTTTTTTTCTCTCATGACTTTCTCTCTTTTTGGAATTTTCTCTCTCTCTCTCTCTCTCTCTCTCCCTCCTTCCCCACTATTTTAAACTCATGAATGCAATGACACAAAAAAACACATGGTTGACAGTGCTAATAAACAGCATGTAAACACACAGCACTGTTGCATGTGTTATTCTTTTTTAAATGAGAAAAGTTAAAAAAAATTATGATGTTTAAACATGGGAAAAACAGTGGCTTGTTGGGAACTAGCATCCAAAAATTATGTCTTAATCGGGGCAGATGCCTGCCTGTAATTGTACACACAAAAGGTAGTGTCGGAACAAACAGTGACTTATGAACAAGTCTTGAAAATTTCTCCTGTTCTTTTGACAGCAGAAGCAGTAGTGTGGATGTGGAAAGGGAAGGTGTAGGGGTGAGAGTTGCATGTGGCAGCAATAGTAGTGGCAGCAGTAGCAGCACAGCATGGAACAGACAAGGCAGTAGATGTGTTTGTGGCTCTGTAGAGGTAGCAGAAGTAGTGCTGACTGTGTAGGTGTAATAGTACTGGCAGTAGGAGGAGTAGCAGCTTAAGTGGTGGCAGCAACAGCCATACCATATGGAATATGATGGTATGTAAGCAGACCGTTTCATTGACATGATCGGGAGAGCAATAAATGGCCACTGTCAACAATGGCAGATCTATTCATTGACCAAAGTCAGTGGGGTGTGGAAATCCTCATGAACCCATGCCTCATTAATTTTGACAAAAATGATGTTTTGTACACTTGTGGATGGCAACTTTGTTGTTTTGGATGTGACATTGCCACCTGCCATGCCAAAAACTCTCTCCAACTGTATGCTGGAGGCCTCACAAGACATTCCAACAATAGCAAACTAGGCCAGTTCTGGCCACTATTTCAATCTCCATCCTCAGAAGTCCATGGGTCCAGGGAACAGGGAATGTGCTGGAGAAAGGCCATGGTCATTTGAAAAACAAGACAATTTTAACAGATATCTGGCCAGAAGTACTACTGCCTGATGAATAAAATTTGGGTGAAGGCATGCGACTGTGCCACATTTAGAGGACAATGAGACAAGTTTTACAGACAGCTGGCAAAAAGTATAAATGCCATAGATATGAATACAATTTAGGTAAAGGCGCAGAAGTGTGCCATTTAAGGAGATCGAAAAGACACATTTTAGGAACAACTGGTCAGAGATAGCAATGTTTGCTGAATCAAATTTTGAAGGCGCAGAAGTGTCCCACATTAGCAGAACAAGACACAATTTGGTTCAAGACACAGACCTGCGCAACAATTACCACTAGAGAAGAGCAAATCAAATCCAATGAATTGGAATTTGATCCGAATTTCAGGATAAATTCAATTCGCTGCGAAGCCGAATTTCCTTGTGCTTCGTGGTTGCCAATCGATTTTACCTGAAATAGTGTAAAAAAAATAAATAATATCAAATAATCCTGATTGAAAGTCTTGGCCAAAATCCCATGCTTGGTGACGTATGACGTCACCACGCCGGCTGGCGTGACGACGTAATCTCAGGCCGTCTGAGATTTTGCGCAAGATCTTCAAGAAAAAGATGGTGGCAGCCGGTCCATTGCGAGATAATGGAGGCGGTAAGTATGATTTAAATTTTTTTTGTTACAGTACTTTTACAGTTTTTACTCTCAGACACCGAGATCATGTATGAACTCGGCATCTAAGGGGTACAATGATTTGGGAGCGGCCAATTGCATCACCCACTACCTACAAAAAATGCACATTGTGACAAACTAATTTGTCACAAAGCAAATTGTTTTGTAAAATTTGGAAAATTCCAAATCTCTAATTACCACAACTAAGTAGTATGGCAGCAAATGAACTTGCTTGCTCATAACTGGATTACTGAGCTCATAGAGTTGTTTTCTGGCAATACATTCCATTATCAATGACTGACAACAGAGTGGAGGAGGAGAAGTCTAAGCAGGAGAACAAGTAACTGGTTGTGGTTGCCAGTAAGAAGACTGAGAGAAGGAAGACAATCTTGTTCTGATTGCTGGCCAGTTCTATTTTACCAGTGGATCTGGTGACACTGCCACAATTTCAATGGACAGCTGGCCAGAAGTAGTAATACCACAGATCAGAATTACATTTGGGTGAAGGCGTGGTACAGCACAACCATTACTACTACATTTACCACAACCATTACTAATACTACCATTACTACTTCTGGCCAGCTGTCTGTAAAATTTGTCTCATTTTTAAAATGATGTGCCGTTCCGTGCACATGAGGCGGCATCACCCGATCCAGTGGGAAAATAGAACTGGCCAGGTATCGGTACAATACTGTCTTCATTCTCCTGGTCTTCTTTGAGCAGGCACAACCTGTACAGTGTGGTTGTTATCATCATCATCCTCATCAGTTACTTGTTCTCCTGCTAAGACTTGTCCTTCACCACTTTGTTGTCATTCATTGATAATGGAATGTGTGTCCAGAAAAGAACTCTTGCAGATCTTGCACACGGCAGTGGTTTTGTGTGCTGGTCTTGCGGAGAAAGCTCAGAATGGTGTCTTTGGCTTCTAAGCAAGCCCAGAGACTGCAAGTCCTGCCAAAATCCTGCCCCCTGATTGGCTGACAGCCTGCTTGTCAGCCTCTGAGTCTATCAGGGCACGCTCCCCCTCATTCCCAGGGTCCATCATCATCCTCCCTGCTGTTTTTTCAACCAATTTTGACAGTAAAAATGTGCTGGCGCCGTTATGCATGATTTGTCCAAAGTGAAACATCAAAACTTCAGATTCATTTGGCAGCAGAATATTTGTGAATTTCATATCACATCCAATTTGTTTAGAATCAATTCACTCATCTCTAATGTGAATGAATCCATCTTGGTTTCACATTACTGCTGGACTGCTGCTTCTTCTTCATGTTGAGGTCTACCGGTAGCTTACACAATAATAGAGAATTATACTGGTTTCAAAACTCCTTAATGAAGCCACATTGTAGCATCTGTATTACAGCCACAACAACCAGACACCACAGTTCTACTGAGCTGAACTAAGATTGCCACAGAACCAGGGGCGGACTGGGAACTTGAAGTGGCCCTGGAAAAAATACTAAAAGTGGCCTCGTTTTGTAGTTGAATCCAAATTGATGGAAGGCAGTGCCAGCAATACCATATTGTGGCACATTGTACTACCCCAACAGAGCCAAAAATCACAGTCCATCACAAAATACTGCCAGCAGCACAAAATACATCCCCAAAAACTTCCACTAGCCGTCCCTGAAGAGGGCCCAGACGGCCCTTTGGGCATCGATCCACCGGGAAATTTCCATGTAAGGTCTATGGCCAATGCCATAGACCGCTCCTGCACAGAACACGCTGAAACCAGAATTTGTACAATATACTCATCTGTTTGAGCAGGATTTACTGATGATGATGCCACCGTAGGCCTCATCTAATGATGATTATGAAAAAAGAACTTATTTTGCAACAGTTACTAATATAAGGTTCAATAATAGGCAACTTTAGCCTAATTTAATGCTTTACTACATTAATTATAATAAACATATCTTTATGACAATGAATATGAAGAAGTAATCAAAGTATGGAGTGACAACTCATTGGTTCCTATCAATGGGTCATGGCACATTGGTGGGACAGGCAGTTGTTCCAGACAGAAGCCATACAAGGTTTGTAATCATGTGACTGTAACTTTTACTTGACTATTACAATGTATTACAATACTGATTAGTCTTACATATGATATTAAACAACTGGAAGAATAATTTTACAGAGGGATAAAAAAAATGGCGGAGCAAGACATCTATTATTTCATTTCATAAAAACTTACTTGACTATCTCCCAGTATACAGGTTATATCCTGGTAGTAGACTCATGATAAATGCTCTAGAGTAGACCTTAATACTAGTGACTGCAAGTAGTAGCCTATACACGGTACTAGAATGGGCATACATTAAAATGTATGGTATTACGTCAAAATATGTTTTTGCAAAGTCACATCGCTGATATTTGGACAGTAAAATAAGTAATATAAATAAGTCTATACGTAAAGTTGGTGTAAAATATTTTCCAATACTCGTTTTATTTCTACATGGTTCTCTACAACTGTAGTACTATTCTGTATAACACCGCCTTATTAATACAGGTACGTCTACGTCGCTCCAGTAAAATCTGCACAAAATATCATTTTATCGCTTTGTTCTACCTCCTACTTCACAATGAATTTCTGTTCTGTGGCTGGTGTCTGAGCAGCAGGGACCCCAGCGTGTCTGCCTCTAAAAGAGTTCTTTCTTTGGTTGTTCTTAATTAAAAATAACACAGGACAAACTGCTGCTACTGTGAATGAAAAACATCTGGCTAACTTTTCCACTTTATACTTTACTAAAACCTACATCGATGAGAAAAAAAGGGACTTACCATTGCCAAGAATATTGAATATCTTCTTTACAGGTTCATTAACACAAAGCTATTCCCCAGGTTAAGAGTGAGCGGCCAGTCCATGTTTCTGAGTGCAGAGCCTGTAACTCCTGGGTGGATTTTCCTCCTCTGCTGAGAAACACATCCACAGCAAGCTATACTTTCATACAGTTTTTTTCCCCCTCTCCTCTCGCTCTGCAGTGACTGAGTAGCTTGCCAGTAAATCATAATTGCCTGAGTCTCTGCATTTTAAATACCGCCCAGTGAGACAGATGTGCATAAAAGAGATGCTATTTCATTGAATGAAACCACTTTGGTCATAACCTTTTTTTCCTGCACCACGAGGGAACATGAAAAAAAATAAAAAACTCAGCCTTTCCTTTAGACATTCACTGAGTTTCTGGTCTGTTAGAAAAGCATACTCCCAGGGTTATATGGCAGCAGAACTGGCAGCGTTACACAGTTTACCGTTGTGCCAATGAAGGGTTAAGCCACTCTCTTTCTTTACGTCTTTAGAGCGGCCTGTTAGCCGGCCGACTGTTTACACAGTCCTGTCCTGCTACACATTAGCTATACTTCATGCCTAAAATTAAAATGAATCATTTAGATTTTTTTTTTTTACGGAAAAAAAAAAAAGTTCTCTCTGCTTGCTTTACCAGGAAGAAAACGCCTTTCATAAAGTGTTTCCAGGCTCCTAGAGGGTGAATAATGTCTGTGTGGAGACTATTCAGTAAAAAATTAAAATGATGTGACAAGGGACAGAGCGTTTTACTGCCTCTTGTAAAAATGTAGACAGTGCACAGTGACATAAAACACGAATACATGTCAGTAATGAAATGCTGCTATTTTAGTAGATCAGAAATCTCTGTGTCTACAACGGTGAATTTTGGAAGGTACAATTTATAAAGAATGCTTCACATTTATTATCTGATATCCATCTAATTAAGATTATATATAAATATAGCAAAATAGCATGTAGAAAGGATCTTTTCGTGCTTGAAAAAAGCTCCATACAGAGGAATAAATCTACTACTGTTTTCACATGCCTGGCATGCTGTGATCCTTTCTACATGCAATAGATAATAAATCCAAAAAACAAGGAAGCACTCCAACTTCAGGTGAAAAGGTGATGACCCAATTTATTTCCCAGGCAACGATTCGGCCCACTCAATGAGACCTTTGTCAAGCAAAGCAATAGTGTTACAAGTAAGTATATATACCCATAATTCCAAAGTTTGAGTAAATCTGTCACAGATGTAGTAGGGGAGAACACCAAAAGACAATCAAGAAGGAAGGGGAAAGACACTAGGCTTCGCCTCTAGGGAAGGAAAAGGGTCACCACCTATAAAACCCTGCTCCTGGCCCTAACTCCTATCCGCATGGGCACCTCTCGATGGTAGAGATACCCATACATGGGAACCTAGAAAGCCCTGGTGACCCTCAGATGCCCTAAAGATAATGACAGGGCAGAGACCACCTGTTCCTTCCCTGGTGAAGGAACTAGCGTCTCACTGAGGCCTAGTAAACAACCGGGGCGGGGAGGGGGAGGGGAATACAAAACTAGCGGAACACTTAACTTCAGAGGATGAAGGATGAACAGGACTTCAACACGAACCACACTCCAGCTCTTCCAAGACCAAATGAAGCTATCCCAAGCAAGGAGTGATGGGAAAAGTCAGACTAAATAGGGCGAGGTAAAGGTCACATGATCCACACCTGAACAGGAGGTGTGGACATACCAGCAACACACAGACAAAGTGAAACCAAAAGAGGCTGTCAGATCACTAATAGATAATCTTTCAGACCTTCTGGGACCTGTCACAGATGTGACAGTACCCCCCCCTTCTATGGGTGACCTCCGGGCACCCAGGGCAAACCTTATCAGGATGAGCTCTGTGGAATGCTCTCACCAGACGACTAGCATTAACATCGGTCGCTGGAACCCACATCCTCTCCCCCGGTCTGTACCCTCTCCAATGAACGAGATATTGGAGGGATCTCCGGAGAACTCGGGAGTCCACAATCCTGCTGATCTGAAATTCTAAATTGCTGTCAACCATGACAGGAGCGGGAGGCAAGGAGGACGGCTCAACAGGTTCGACACATTTCTTTAGCAACGATTTATGAAATACGTTATGGATTTTCAATGCCTGAGGAAGTTCAAGACGGAAGGCTACAGGGTTAACAATGGCAGTGATCTTATATGGACCAATAAATCTTGGGCCCAACTTCCAAGAAGGTACCTTAAGTTGAATGTTTCTTGTAGACAACCAGACAGAATCACCCACTCTCAGGTCCGGACCACTCATACGTCTCCTGTCAGCCACACGCTTATACCTGTTGCCCATCTTTTTCAGGTTATTTTGGATTTTCCGCCAAATAGAAGACAAAGAAGAGGAAAATCCTTCCTCCTCAGGAATGCCGGAATTTTGAGCACCAGAAAATGTACCAAACTGTGGATGGAACCCATATGCCCCAAAAAACGGCGACTTATCAGTGGATTCCTATCTACGGTTATTTATAGCAAACTCAGCTAACTAAATAAATGAAGACCACTCTTCCTGATTCTCTGGAAAAAAAACATCTCAAGTAAGTCTCCAGATTCTGATTAGTGCGCTCCGTCTGTCCGTTCGACTGAGGATGAAAAGCCGAAGAGAAGGACAATTGTACACCCAGACGAGTACAGAACGCCTTCCAGAATCTGGAAACAAACTGAGTCCCTCTATCGGACACCACATCAGACGGAATGCCATGTAGTTTCACAATGTTGTCGACAAACACCTGTGCAAGAGTTTTAGCATTGGGTAGACTAGGTAATGCAATAAAGTGTGCCATTTTACTAAAACGATCTACAACCACCAGAATCACAGTTTTTCCCGAAGAATTCAGTAAATCCGTGATAAAATCCATGGACAAATGGATCCAAGGTCTGGACGGGATGGGCAATGGAAGCAGAGATCCGGAAGGCCGAGTATGTGTCACCTTAGCACGTGCATAGGTACCACAGGCTGACACATAGTCCTCAACACACTTACGCAACCCCGGCCACCAAAATCTGCGAGAGATGAGATCGACAGTCGATCTGCTTCCAGGGTGCCCAACAAGCACTGTACAGTGATGTTCCTCAAACACCTTGTGACGTAATTCGGAGGGAACAAACAACTTCCCCGGAGGACAAGAGTCCGAAGCATCCTCCTGTGCCTCCAACACCCTGGCCTCAAGATCAGGATAAAGAGAGGATATGACTACCCCTTCAGATAAAATGGGACTAGGGTCATCAGACTCACCCCCCCCCCAGGAAAGCTACGTGACAAAGCATCCGCTTTGACGTTCTTAACCCCAGGGCGGTAAGTGACGATGAAGTTAAATCTGGTGAAAAACAATGACCATCTGGCTTGCCTTGGGTTCAGTCGATTAACCGACTCCAGGTAGGCCAGATTCTTGTGATCCGTAATTACCGTAATAGGGTGAATTGCTCCTTCAAACCAATGCTGCCATTCCTCGAACGCCAACTTAATGGCCAGCAATTCCCTATTCCCCACATAATTCCTTTCAGCAGTAGAGAGTTTTTTAGAGAAAAATGCACATGGGCGCCATTTACTAGGTGAAGGACCTTGCGACAAGATTACTCCTACCCCTACCTTGGACGCGTCGACCTCAACAATAAATGGCTAAGTCACGTCCGGTTGCATCAGAATAGGGGTCGAAGCAAAACATTTTTTCACAGCAGAAAAGGCCTGCAATGCCGCATCAGACCAGACAGAAATATCCGCACCCTTCCTAGTCATGTCTGTTAAAGGTTTAACCACCGATGAATAATTCAAGCTAAATTTACGGTAGTAGTTGGTAAACCCTAAAAACCGCATAAGCGCTTTCAGATTTTCGGGTCGATCCCAGTCCAACACGGCACGGACCTTCTCGGGATCCATACGAAAATCCTGAGGATGAGAGCAGGTAACCCAGAAATTGCACTTCCTGTACAGCAAATAGTGGCGTCGCTAGAGGGGGGCCCCCCTCTATGTTGTTCTTTGCCCCCCCGGGGGCCCCCCCCCCCCCCGCTGATTCCCCCAGGTGAATACTAATGAGCGCTTACATTATGGAAGCGCTCATTAGTACCGAAGGACCAGGAAGCGGTAAACGCTCTGTACTTACCACTTCCTGGTCCTCGGCTGTTGGCTGTGCAGGGCTGCGCACAGCGTGAGGGCGCTCTGTGACCTCACGCTGTGCGCGCCACTTCAGAGCACAGTCGACTGAGGAGAGGCAGGCGGTGTCCAGGAGCAGGAGAGGTAAGTGTTTTTTTATTTTATAAAAAATGTGGCTGCTGGGGGCTAATCATAGGAGGCATAATGGGGGCTAATCATAGGAGGCATAATGGGGCTAATCATAGGAGGCATAATGGGGGCTAATCATAGGGAGAGATGTCCGGAACTATTCGCCGGCGAATAGTTCCCGGCGAACATCGCTTGTTCGCGGCGGGCGAACATATGCAATGTTTGGTCCGCCCCCTATTCGTCATCATTGTGTAAACTTTGACCCTGTACCTCACAGTCAGCAGACACATTCCAGCCAATCAGCAGCATACCCTCCCTCCCAGACCCTCCCACCTCCTGGACAGCATCCATTTTAGATTCATTCGGAAGCTGCAGTGTCACAAATTTGACTAAGTTGTAATCGCAATGCGATTAATACAGGTTATATTAATCGCATTGCGAATTCAACTTAGAGCTGGGTTCCTAATGGTTGCCGTTGTTATGGCTGGTGTCACCACCCGGTGCGGTAGAAAATGGTGTCACCGCTGCCTCCCCCCCCCCCCCCCCCCGAAGCCATAATAAAGAGATAAAGAGAAGAAAAAAAGAAGTCACTAAGTCAGCTCCAATCAGATATCTGCATAGACCCAGAGTCTTGGTCTATGTGCAGATATCTGATTGGAGCTGACTTCTTATTTTCTCTTTTGCACATAAACGTTTAAACTATATTCCTTAGTAAAAATGACCAGTCCACACCATGTGGGTCTATATTTATGAGTAGGGATGAGCGAACCCGAACTGTATAGTTCGGGTTCGTACCGAATTTTGGGGTGTCCGTGACACGGACCCGAACCCGAACATTTTCGTAAAAGTCCGGGTTCGGGTTCGGTGTTCGGCGCTTTCTTGGCACTTTTTGAAAGGCTGCAAAGCAGCCAATCAACAAGCGTTATACTACTTGCCCCAAGAGGCCATCACAGCCTTGCCTACTATTGGCATGGCTGTGATTGGCCAGTGCAGCATGTGACCCAGCCTCTATATAAGCTTGGGTCACGTAGCGCTGCACGTCACTCTGCTGATACAAGCGTAGGGAGAGGTTGCAGCTGCGACGTTAGGGCGAGATTAGGCAGATTAACTCCTCCAAAAGACTTCATTCAGTGATCGATCTCCAGCTGTGGATCATTGAAGTGCTGATATTGAATTGCTCACTTTTTTTAGGCTGCCCAGAGCGTTTTTATATCACTTTTTTCTGGGGTGATCGGCGGCCATTTTGTGGCTTGTGGTGCGCCAGCACAAGCTACCACCAAGTGCATTTAACCATCAATAGTGTGGTTATTTTTTGCTTTATCCTACATCAGGTGCAGGCTGAGCCTGTGTCACCCAAGTGCATTTAACCATCAATAGTGTGGTTATTTTTTGCTATATCCTACATCAGGGTCAAGCTTTCATCAAGTGCATTTAACCATCAATAGTGTGGTTATTTTTTGGCCATATACTACATCAGGTGCAGGCTGAGCCTGTGTCACCCAAGTGCATTTAACCATCAATAGTGTGGTTATTTTTTGGCCATATACTAGATCAGGGGCAAGTTGAGCCTGTCACCCAGCGCCTAAAAAATAGGCCTGACATTTATATTCCTCCAAATCAGTACTGTTTTAGCTGGTCAAGTTATTTTTAGTGACCGTAAAAGCACAGTTTTTGTTCTGGGTTGAAAAACAATTCCCAAATTTGCCATTCTCAAAATTAGTAGTTTCTGCTATATCAGGCCTACTTTAAATCTATCCCTAAAAGGGTATATTAGATTCAAGGTGCTGATAGGGTCATTCTGAGAAACTTAACACACACGCTACAGTGCAGATACAAGTCTAATTCTGCGATTAAACGTATACCTGTCACACAGCGCCTAAAAAATAGGCCTGACATTTATATTCCTCCAAATCAGTACTGTTTTAGCTGGTCAAGTTATTTTTAGTGACCGTAAAAGCACCGTTTTTGTTCTGGGTTGAAAAACAATTCCCAAATTTGCCATTCTCAAAATTAGTAGTTTCTGCTATATCAGGCCCACTTTAAATCTTTCCCTAAAAGGGTATATTAGATTCAAGGTTCTGATAGGGTCATTCTGAAAAACTTAACACACACGCTACAGTGCAGATACAAGTCTAATTCTGTGATTAAACGTATACCTGTCACACAGCACCTAAAAAATAGGCCTCACATTTATATTCAGCTAAATCTGTCATTACTGGTGTGCCTGTATTAGTGTAATACGGTACCTAAATAGATAGCCAGATAGTGTTAGGTGTCTGTAAAAAAAAGGCCTGAATTTTAATTCAATACATTGGCCCAAATAATATTTTTCTTATTGTGGTGAACGGTAACAATGAGGAAAACATCTAGTAAGGGACGCGGACGTGGACATGGTCGTGGTGGTGTTAGTGGACCCTCTGGTGCTGGGAGAGGACGTGGCCGTTCTGCCACAGCCACACGTCCTAGTGTACCAACTACCTCAGGTCCCAGTAGCCGCCAGAATTTACAGGGATATTTGGTGGGGCCCAATGCCGTTCTAAGGATGGTAAGGCCTGAGCAGGTACAGGCATTAGTCAATTGGGTGGCCGACAGTGCATCCAGCACGTTCACATTATCTCCCACCCAGTCTTCTGCAGAAAGCGCATATATGGCGCATGACAACCAAGCCCATCAGTCTGTCACATCACCCCCATGCATATCAGGGAAACTGTCTGAGCCTCAAGTTATGCAGCAGTCTCTTATGCTGTTTGAAGACTCTGCTTCCAGGGTTTCCCAAGGGCATCCACCTAGCCCCTCCCCAGGGGTGGAAGAGATAGAATGCACTAACGCACAACCACTTATGTTTCCTGATGATGAGGACATGGGAATACCACCTCAGCACGTCTCTGATGATGACGAAACACAGGTGCCAACTGCTGCGTCTTTCTGCAGTGTGCAGACTGAACAGGAGGTCAGGGATCAAGACTGGGTGGAAGACGATGCAGGGGACGATGAGGTCCTAGACCCCACATGGAATGAAGGTCGTGCCACTGACTTTCACAGTTCGGAGGAAGAGGCAGTGGTGAGACCGAGCCAACAGCTTAGCAAAAGACAAAGAGGGAGCAGTGGGCAAAATCAGAACACCCGCCGCCAAGAGACTCCGCCTGCTACTGACCACCGCCATCTGGGACCGAGCACCCCAAAGGCAGCTTCAAGGAGTTCCCTGGCATGGCACTTCTTCAAACAATGTGCTGACGACAAGACCCGAGTGGTTTGCACGCTGTGCCATCAGAGCCTGAAGCGAGGCATTAACGTTCTGAACCTTAGCACAACCTGCATGACCAGGCACCTGCATGCAAAGCATGAACTGCAGTGGAGTATACACCTTAAAAACAAGGAAGTCACTCAGGCTCCCCCTGCTACCTCTTCTGCTGCTGCCGCCTCGGCCTCTTCTGCTGCTGCCGCCGCCTCGGCCTCTTCCTCCGCCTCTGGAGGAACGTTGGCACCTGCCGCCCAGCAAACATGGGATGTACCACCAACACCACCACCTGCGTCACCAAGCATCTCAACCATGTCACACGGCAGCGTTCAGCTCTCCATCTCACAAACATTTGAGAGAAAGCGTAAATTCCCACCTAGCCACCCTTGATCCCTGGCCCTCAATGCCAGCATTTCTAAACTACTGGCCTATGAAATGCTGTCATTTAGGCTGGTGGAGACAGACAGCTTCAAACAGCTCATGTCACTTGCTGTCCCACAGTATGTTGTTCCCAGCCGGCACTACTTCTCCAAGAGAGCCGTGCCTTCCCTGCACAACCAAGTATCCGATAAAATCAAGTGTGCACTGCGCAACGCCATCTGTGGCAAGGTCCACCTAACCACAGATACGTGGACCAGTAAGCACGGCCAGGGACGCTATATCTCCCTAACTGCACACTGGGTAAATGTAGTGGCGGCTGGGCCCCAGGCGGAGAGCTGTTTGGCGCATGTCCTTCCGCCGCCAAGGATCGCAGGGCAACATCTTTGCCTCCTGTCTCCTCCTCCTCCTACTCAGCTTCCTCCTCCTCTTCTTCCACCTGCTCATCCAGTCAGCCACACACCTTCACCACCAACTTCAGCACAGCCCGGGGTAAACGTCAGCAGGTCGTTCTGAAACTCATATGTTTGGGGGACAGGCCCCACACCGCACAGGAGTTGTGGCGGGGTATAGAACAACAGACCGACGAGTGGTTGCTGCCGGTGAGCCTCAAGCCCGGCCTGGTGGTGTGCGATAATGGGCGAAATCTCGTTGCAGCTCTGGGACTAGCCGGTTTGACGCACATCCCTTGCCTGGCGCATGTGCTGAATTTGGTGGTGCAGAAGTTCATTCGCAACTACCCCGACATGTCAGAGCTGCTGCATAAAGTGCGGGCCGTCTGGTTGCGCTTCCGGCGTTCACACCCTGCCGCTGCTCGCCTGTCTGCGCTACAGCGTAACTTCGGCCTCCCCGCTCACCGCCTCATATGCGACGTGCCCACCAGGTGGAACTCCACCTTGCACATGCTGGACAGACTGTGCGAGCAGCAGCAGGCCATAGTGGAGTTTCAGCTGCAGCACGCACGGGTCAGTCGCACTGCGGAACAGCACCACTTCACCACCAATGACTGGGCCTCCATGTGAGACCTGTGTGCCCTGTTGCGCTGTTTCGAGTACTCCACCAACATGGCCAGTGGCGATGACGCCGTTATCAGCGTTACAATACCACTTCTATGTCTCTTGAGAAAACACTTAGGGCGATGATGGAAGAGGAGGTGGCCCAGGAGGAGGAGGAGGAAGAGGGGTCATTTTTAGCACTTTCAGGCCAGTCTCTTCGAAGTGACTCAGAGGAGGTTTTCTGCAACAGCAGAGGCCAGGTACAAATGTGGCCAGACAGGGCCCACTACTGGAGGACGATTAGGACGAGGATGAGGAGGAGGTGGAGGAGGATGAGGATGAAGCATGTTCACAGTGGGGTGGCACCCAAAGCAGCTCGGGCCCATCACTGGTGCGTGGCTGGGGGGAAACACAGGACGATGACGATACGCCTCCCACAGAGGACAGCTTGTCCTTACCTCTGGGCAGCCTGGCACACATGAGCGACTACATGCTGCAGTGCCTGCGCAACGACAGCAGAGTTGCCCACATTTTAACGTGTGCGGACTACTGGGTTGCCACCCTGCTGGATCCCCGGTACAAAGACAATGTGCCCACCTTACTTCCTACACTGGAGCGTGATAGGAAGATGCGCGAGTACAAGCGCACGTTGGTAGACGCGCTACTGAGAGCATTCCCAAATGTCACAGGGGAACCAGTGGAAGCCCAAGGCGAAGGCAGAGGAGGAGCAAGAGGTCGCCAACGCAGCTGTGTCACGGCCAGCTCCTCTGAGGGCAGGATTAGCATGGCAGAGATGTGGAAAAGTTTTGTCACCACGCCACAGCTAACTGCACCACCACCTGATACAGTACGTGTTAGCAGGAGGCAACATTTCACTAACATGGTGGAACAGTACCTGTGCACACCCCTCCACGTACTGACTGATGGTTTGGCCCCATTCAACTTCTGGGTCTCCAAATTGTCCACGTAGCCAGAGCTAGCCTTTTATGCCTTGGAGGTGCTGGCCTGCCCGGCGGCCAGCGTTTTGTCTGAACGTGTATTCAGCACGGCAGGGGGCGTCATTACAGACAAACGCAGCCGCCTGTCTACAGCCAATGTGGACAAGCTGACGTTCATAAAAATGAACCAGGCATGGATCCCACAGGACCTGTCCATCCCTTGTGCAGATTAGACATTAACTACCTCCCCTTAACAATATATTATTGTACTCCTGGCAGTTCCTCATTCAATCCTATTTTTATTTTCATTTTACAATTATATTGCAGGGTAACCCAAAGTTGAATGAACCTCTCCTTTGTCTGGGTGCCGGGGCCTAAATATGTGACAGTGGCCTGTTCCAGTGGTGGGTGACGTGAAGCCTGATTCTCTGCTATAACATGAAGACTGATTCTGTGCTGACATGAAGCCAGATTCTCTGTTACGGGACCTCACTCCTCTGCCTGGGTGCCTGGGCCTAAATATGTGACAGTGGCCTGTTCCAGTGGTGGGTGACGTGAAGCCTGATTCTCTGCTATGACATGAAGACTGATTCTGTGCTGACATGAAGCCAGATTCTCTGTTACGGGACCTCTCTCCTCTGTCTGGGTGCCGGGGCCTAAATATGTGACAGTGGCCTGTTCCAGTGGTGGGTGACGTGAAGAAATAGCCGGACTGGGGGCGTAGCCTGGGGGGAGGCTACCATGACGGGGGGTTTGGTTCAGCGAGCCCCTGGGGGATTGGGGTTGGCTAGTTTAAGCTGGGGGGTGGAGCTGGAGGGGTTAAGTAGCCAGGGCTAGAGGAGAACGGCCATTTTGGGTACAGACTGAACTGACCTGACGCGTGCACCGAGATGGAGGTGGACGCTATGATCACGGAGCTAAGGACGGCGGCGGCAAGTAGAGGACCGGGCTGGCTTCAGGAGCAGGTCCAGCAGCTGCTGAGAGGGGTGGCTGAGGCACCTGTTTCGCCTCAGCCTTCAGTGTCACGGCCTCGGCGGGTCCGGCCGCCGGAGCGCCTCAGTCCGCAGGTGTCCTCCCCTCGGGCTCAGCGCCGCAGACGGAGCCCTGAAAAGGACCCTTCACGCCGGCAGGCCGCAGGTAAAGCATCTGCTTGTGGGCCGCGGCGTGGGAGGAATCCGAACAGCAGGCGGAGCCCTCGAGCAGGCCTGGGAAGGTCTGTCCGGCAGTGTACCAGCGCCCTCCAGTGTTCAGGACCAGGTACGGCGGGCCTTGTCCAGGAGGCGATTGTGGATGAGGCCCCTCGGCTGGAGCAAGTGTCTGGGGACCACGGGGCGGCTGCGGACCAGAGCAGCCGGCCCTCGGCGAGGGTGCAGCAGGATCCTCTAGGCTCCGCCGTCTCTGGGGCGTCGAGTGAAGACCGGGGATGTCACGTCTCTGGTCCAGGTTTGGCCAGGGGACCGTCTGGGGATCGGCTGTCATCTGTCTCATCGCTGAGGGAGGAACGTCTGGAGCCAGGATCTTCGGCTGATGGGATCACAGCTCCCAGGCAGCCAGGTGAGGCGCTCTGGGGACCTTTAGTGCATTCTATTGCTAGTTCTTCTGGGGGGGCGGCAGGGGGGCCCCAAGGGGAGTTGGGTAGGGGGCTAGGGCAGTTGCTGGGGGGTTTGGCGGGGTTGCTGGCTGGGTGGGGGGCGGGAGGTTCGTCCCCGTTACCAGCCTGGGGCGTGGGGGGCAGTTTTGGGGGGTTGGGGGGGATAGGTCAGCCCGTGTTCAGTGCAGACGCAGGCGGGTGGTTCAGAGCAGGAGGATAGGGTGCGGCTGGATGATAAGGCGAGGGGGGAGGTATACGTCTGCTTTGAGGGGCCGTTGGGGGCCCATCTGAAGCAGGAAGTTAGGGAAAAAATTTGGCGAGGGGAGTATGTGGAGATTTTTTCCTTGCTCCCCTTGGAGAAATTTAACCTGGATAGGGCTAGGAAGGATGAGGGTAAAAAGGAGGAAGAGGAGAAGCGTCGGTACCGGTTAATACCGCGCACGTTCCCTAATTGGTTACAGGCTTTTGCGATATTCGCCAGCGTGGTAGGGGAAAAGGCGCCAGAGTGCTGCTCTGCGCTATTTTGCTATCTGGACTCTATCGGGGAAGCGTATCGGGTTTATGGGGGGCAGACTTGGCTGCGCTACGATGAACAATTTAGGCAGCGTAAGGCGGTGCCCGAGTATTAGATGGGACCACAAAGATATAGCTTTGTGGTTGAAGGTGACAGCGCCGGTTCGGTCGACCCAGTCCTTTCGGGGGGAGTCGGGAGCTCAGTCGTTTCGGGGGGAGTCGGGAGCAGGAGGGCAGTCGGCCTTTGCAGCGGCGTCAGCTAAGGGATTGTGTTTCCTATTTAATGAAGGGGGGTGCAAGTGCGGGGCTAAGTGCAAGTTCAAGCACGAGTGCTCCAGCTGTGGGGGGTCCCATGGAGCCACGCGGTGCTTCAGGGGGGTTAGGCAGAGGGGAGGCGAGGGTACTAGTAAAGGGGGTGACGCCGGTTCGTCTGGAAAGGATGGAACCGTTCCTTGCTAGGTACCCGGACGAAAGGGCTGCGGAACTGTTGCGGGAGGGTTTCCTCTGGGGGTTTCGTATCCCTTTTGTTCGCCTCATTCATCATTTATCCTTCCCAAAGGGATCGTCGGTCAACGATGGTATTGATCCAGCGTTATGTTCGGTGGTATATACCTCGTTTGACGCGGCAGTGCAGTGGGTAAAACGGTTTGGGAGGGGGGCTTTGATGGCGAAGGCGGACATCGAGGCCGCGTTCAGGTTATTGCCGGTTCATCCGGATAGCCTACATTTGTTGGGGTCTTTTTGGGATGGGGGGTTCTTTGTTGATCGTTGTTTACGATGGGTTGTTCGCTATCGTGTGCGTACTTTGAACAGTTTAGCTCGTTTTTAGAGTGGGCGGTTAAGGACTCGGCTGGATGTGAATCTATCATTCACTATTTAGACGACTTTCTGTGTATTGGCCCCGCGGGCTCAGGGGTGTGTTCGTTATTGCTGCATTCACTGGAGGTGATGTTCGCTGCGTTTGGTGTTCCCCTGGCGGTGGAAAAAACGGTGGGTCCCGCGACAGAGTTGAGCTTCCTGGGGATAGTGATCGATTCCGAGCGCATGGAGTGTAGACTGCCCCGGGACAAGCTGGAGGATTTGGAAAGGGAGGTGGGGAGAGCGCAGCGACGGGCAAAACTTCAGCTGAAGGAGCTGCAGTCGCTCCTGGGTAAGCTCAACTTTGCTTGCCGTATAATGCCCATGGGGAGGATTTTTAGCAGGCGATTGGCGGCTGCGACAGCGGGGGTAACTGCACCTCATCATTACATAAGGTTGGGGAGGGAGTTGAGGGAGGATCTGGGGGTGTGGGCGTCTTTTCTGAGTCAGTATAATGGCCGGGATATGTTTATGGGGGATGTAGTGGAGGCATTTGACTTTGACCTTTTTTCCGACGCGGCCGGGGGGTGTGGCTATGGGGCGTATTGTTCGGGGCAGTGGTGTGCGGGGGCGTGGCCTGACGCTTGGGTGAGTAGAGGCTGGGTAAGGGATTTGGCGCTGCTGGAACTTTTCCCCATAGTGGCAGCGGTCCTACTGTGGAGGGAAAAATTTAGGAACAAGAAGGTCCGTTTCCACTGTGATAACTTGGGAGTGGTGCAGGCAATTAACGGGTTGTCAGCCTCGTCACCTCGGGTGGTGCGGTTGTTACAGAGATTGGTTTTGGAGTGTTTGACCATCAATGCGTGGGTGGTGGCTGTGCATGTCCCGGGGGTTGACAACTGTATTGCTGATGCTCTTTCTCGTTTTCAGTGAGAGCGTTTTCGTCAGCTGGCTCCGGAAGCGGAGGAGGATGGGCTGGTTTGCCCGAGCTGCCTTTGGGAACTCCTGGAGACAACGTAATAGGGCTTATCCAGTCTTCATTAGCTCCCGGTACTTGGGTGACATATCACAGGGCATGACAGTGTTAGGAGGATTGGAAGGCTAGATTGGGGATGGGAGATGAGGAAGCGGAGATATCGTTGCTGTTATTTATAGGGCAGTGTAGGGAGGACGGGTGGTCTGTTTCAAAGCTGAATGGTTGTATGGCCGGGCTAGCTTTTGGTTTCAAGCTTCGGAAGTTGCCGGACGTCACTAAGTCCTTCCTGGTGGTGAGGGCACTCAAGGGTTGGCGGCGTTTGAGGTCGGTTGAGGACAGTCGTAGGCCGGTGTCGTTTTCCTTGCTCCTGCAGTTGGGGGAGCAACTGGAAAAGGTTTGTGTTTCCTTATGGGAGTTGCGGTTGTTCAAGTTGGCTTTTGCGCTGGCGTTCTTTGGGGCTTTGAGGTTGGGGGAGCTGGTGAGTCCGTCGGTTAGTAGGGGAGGGGGGTTGCTGGGGGAGGATGTAGACCTTTATGAAGATAAGGTGGAGTTCGTCATTAGAAGATCAAAAACGGATGTGGAAGGCAGGAGTCGCAGGGTTGTTCTATTCGAGGTCTTGGGTTGTTTGATGTGTCCGGTTCAGTGTATGCGGGAGTATGGGGCGGTAGGGCGAGGATCAGTGTCCCCTCTTCTGGTGCACGCGGATGGGTCTTTCCTTTCGCGCTTTCAGTTTTCAGCAGTTTTTAGGAGGTGCCTGGGTCAGTTGGGCAGAGAGGTGGAGGGGTACTCGAGTCATTCGTTCAGAATTGGGGCAGCGACGGAGGCAGCTCGGTGGGGTTTGGGGCAGGAGGTGATTAAGCGCATAGGGAGGTGGGAATCGGTCCGGTTTCGTTCATATATCCGTCCAGAAAGATTGTAGCATGGAGGGTGTTAACTTTGCAGGGGAATGTGTTTTGCTATTGTTTTTCGTTTCTGTCGTTACAGGTTCTGAGCCGGCTTTAGTGTGGATCTTAGGCCATTCGTACGTTTTTTGGGGAGCCATCCGGGCAGCGGTTCGGCCGGATGGTCAACAGTTAGGGTTTGGACGGTCTACAGCTGTGGTAAGATGGCTGGGTCGGCGGGGGATGATGTGGGGAGGCGTAATGGCAGAGGTGCACAGGTTTGTGAGATTGGATAGGGCCCCGGATGTATTGGTACTGCACGTGGGGGGCAATGATTTGGGGGCGCGGCCGCTGAAGGAGTTGGTAAAGGACATCAAGTTCGATCTCCTTAGGTTGTGGTCGCTGTTTCCGGGCCTTGTGACGGTGTGGTCGGACATAGTTCCCCGGAAGGTGTGGAGGGGTGCACGTTCGGTAGAGGGAGTGAACAAGGCGAGAGTGAAGGTTAACCGGGCCATAGGCCGGTTCATGACAAGGAATGGGGCAGTGGCTGTGAGGCATGTGGACCTGGAGCGGGGTGTTGGGGGGTTTTGGCGAGCAGATGGGGTACATTTAAATGCTGTAGGGTTGGATATGTGGTGCTTGGCCTTGCAGGAGGGGATTGAAACGGCGCTGCGTATGTGGAGGGACGCCCGGGGCTTAAGGAGTCAAGCCCGTGCGTTTGTGGCGGTGGGAGGTCCTTGAAGTTGGTGAGATTCTAAAGGATGAGGATGGGAGGGCTCCACGGTTGGGGCTGGACTCCCATAGTTGGTGGTCGGTTGTGGATAATTTTGGGGGCTGGGCCGTCAGGGGTGCCTCCGAGCTGGCGTTTAACGGCTGGTGGCAAGGCGGCTCAACCCGGTAATAAACTTCGGCTGTTTGGGGCTTCCAGGACCTCCCCCGTTGGGATTCAGGAATATGTTACAGGTTGGAATTAAATGGTTATTTATTATATGTATGTATGTAATAAAATGGCTGCTGTGGCCAATTTAATCCAAGCCAAGTGTCAGTATTTTATTTGGGTGCGGGCCGGGCCTGGGGTAAGGGCTGAGCCGGGGTGGGGTGGGAAGTGGCTTGGCATGGTAGCGGGTGAAAAGGGAGCGAGCGTGGTGTAACCAATACCCCCGTCAAGAAATAGCCGGACTGGGGGCGTAGCCTGGGGGGAGGCTACCATGACAGGGGGTTTGGTTCAGCGAGCCCCTGGGGGATTGGGGTTGGCTAGTTTAAGCTGGGGGGTGGAGCTGGAGGGGTTAAATAGCCAGGGCTAGAGGAGAACGGTGGCCATTTTGGGTACAGACTGAACTTCCGCCCGCCCGCCCTTCTTTTCTTTCCTTTTAGGTGGATCCGAGGCCGGGTATGGAATTGGAAGAAGCGGTGGGGGACGGCGGGGGTGGGGGGGGTACAATTGTCACGGCGGCTGTGGCGGTGGGAGGTCCTTGAAGTTGGTGAGATTCTAAAGGATGAGGATGGGAGGGCTCCACGGTTGGGGCTGGACTCCCATAGTTGGTGGTCGGATGTGGATAATTTTGGGGGCTGGGCCGTCAGGGGTGCCTCCGAGCTGGCGTTTAACGGCTGGTGGCAAGGCGGCTCAACCCGGTAATAAACTTCGGCTGTTTGGGGCTTCCAGGACCTCCCCCGTTGGGATTCAGGAATATGTTACAGGTTGGAATTAAATGGTTATTTATTATATGTATGTATGTAATAAAATGGCTGCTGTGGCCAATTTAATCCAAGCCAAGTGTCAGTATTTTATTTGGGTGCGGGCCGGGCCCGGGGTAAGGGCTGGGCCGGGGTGGGGTGGGAAGTGGCTTGGCATGGTAGCGGGTGAAAAGGGAGCGAGCGGGGTGTAACCAATACCCCCATCAAGCCTGATTCTCTGCTATGACATGAAGACTGATTCTGTGCTGACATGAAGCCAGATTCTCTGTTACGGGACCTCTCTCCTCTGTCTGGGTGCCGGGGCCTAAATATGTGACAGTGGCCTGTTCCAGTGGTGGGTGACGTGAAGCCTGATTCTCTGCTATGACATGAAGACTGATTCTGTGCTGACATGAAGCCAGATTCTCTGTTACGGGACCTCTCTCCTCTGCCTGGGTGCCTAGGCCTAAATATGTGACAGTGGCCTGTTCCAGTGGTGGGTGACATGAAGCCTGATTCTCTGCTATGACATGAAGACTGATTCTGTGCTGACATGAAGCCAGATTCTCTGTTACGGGACCTCTCTCCTCTGCCTGGGTGCCTGGACCTAAATATGTGACAGTGGCCTGTTCCAGTGGTGGGTGACGTGAAGCCTGATTCTCTGCTATGACATGAAGACTGATTCTGTGCTGACATGAAGCCAGATTCTCTGTTACGGGACCTCTCTCCTCTGCCTGGGTGCCTGGGCCTAAATATGTGACAGTGGCCTGTTCCAGTGGTTGGTGACGTGAAGCCTGATTCTCTGCTATGACATGAAGACTGATTCTGTGCTGACATGAAGCCAGATTCTCTGTTACGGGACCTCACTCCTCTGTCTGGGTGCCGGGGCCTAAATATGTGACAGTGGCCTGTTCCAGTGGTGGGTGACGTGAAGCCTGATTCTCTGCTATGACATGAATACAGATTCTGTGCTGACATGAAGCCAGATTCTCTGTTACGGGACCTCTCTCCTCTGTCTGGGTGCCGGGGCCTAAATATGTGACAGTGGCCTGTTCCAGTGGTGGGTGACGTGAAGCCTGATTCTCTATGACATGAAGACTGATTCTGTGCTGACATGAAGCCAGATTCTCTGTTATGGGACCTCTCTCCTCTGTCTGGGTGCCGGGGCCTAAATATGTGACAGTGGCCTGTTCCAGTGGTGGGTGATGTGAAGCCTGATTCTCTGCTATGACATGAAGACTGATTCTGTGCTGACATGAAGCCAGATTCTCTGTTACGGGACCTCTCTCCTCTGTCTGGGTGCCAGGGCCTTAATGTGTGACAGTGGCATGTTCCAGTGGTGGGTGAAGTGAAGCCTGATTCTCTGCTATGACATGAAGACTGATTCTGTGCTGACATGAAGCCAGATTCTCTGTTACGGGACCTCTCTCCTCTGCCTGGGCCTAAATATGTGACAGTGGCCTGTTCCAGTGGTGGGTGACGTGAAGCCTGATTCTCTGCTATGACATGAAGACTGATTCTGTGCTGACATGAAGCCAGATTCTCTGTTACGGGACCTCTCTCCTCTGTCTGGGTGCCAGGGCCTAAATGTGTGACAGTGGCCTGTTCCAGTGGTGGGTGACGTGAAGCCTGATTCTCTGCTATGACATGAAGACTGATTCTCTGCTGACATGAAGCCAGATTCTCTGCTATGGCATGAAGAGACTGATTCTCTGCTGACGTGAAGCCAGATTCTCTGCTATGGGACCTCTGTCCAATTGATATTGGTTAATTTTATATTTTTTTTTTTTTTTTTATTTTAATTAATTTCCCTATCCACATTTGTTTGCAGGGGATTTACCTACATGTTGCGGCATTTTGCTGCCCTCTAGCTCTTTCCTGGGCTGTTTTACAGCCTTTTTAGTGCCAAAAAGTTCGGGTCCCCATTGACTTCAATGGGGTTCGGGTTCGGGACGAAGTTCGGGTTGGGTTCGGATCCCGAACCCGAACATTTCCGGGAAGTTCGGCTGAACTTCTCGAACCCGAACATCCAGGTGTTTGCTCAACTCTATTTATGAGGGCCCCCCTGAGCAAAGATTAGTAAATGTGCCCCAGCCCACAGTTCAACCGAACCCCTTATGTCTCCTGGCCTGGGGCCATCTCTATAATAATCCACCAGTAATTTATGAATGGGGTTAGGTTATTAACTTATTATTATTGGGGTATTATTAAAATAATTTGGTCTATAAAGTCAGAGCCGCTCTACCTACCTCCTCCTCCCGGCACCAGAGACTCCTGCAGGGCAGCTGCCGCGGCGCCCCACCACTCACCAGGCTGCAGTGAGTCACACCCCCGTCCCCCTTTACCATGTGACGGCGCGACGTGCTTGCTTGCTTGCGAAGTTTAGAAATTTAACTTGTGAGTGAGAACTCCTGACATCAGACTGGTGTCACCCGGTGCGGCTCGTACCCATCGCACCACCCTCGCAACGCCACTGGATCTAAGTTGTAATCGCAATGCGATTAATACAGGTTATATTAATCGCATTGCGATTACAACTTAGATCTGAGTTCCTAATGGTTGTATTGCTAGAATTGACGAATATAACGAATATAGCACTATATTCTCAATCTTCGTTATATTCTAGCAATACAACCATTAGGAACTCAGATCTAAGTTGTAATCGCAATGCGATTAATACAGGTTATATTAATCTCATTGCGAATTTTACTTACCACACTCTGCGTCAACTACGTAATTTTCCATGGGAGTTTTGCCATGGATCCCCCTCTGGCATGCCACAGTCCAGGTGTTAGTCCCCTTGAAACAACTTTTCCATCACTATTTTGGCCAGAAAGAGTCCCTGTGGGTTTTAAAATTCGCCTGTCTATTGAAGTCTATGGCGGTTTGCCCGGTTCGCCCCTTCGCGAACATTTGCGGAAATTCGCGTTCGCCGTTCGCGAACGGAAAAATTTATGTTCGCGACATCTCTAATCATAGGAGGCATAATGGGGGCTAATCATAGGAGGCATAATGGGGGCTAATCATAGGAGGCATAATGGGGGCTAATCATAGGAGGCATATGGGGGCTAATCATAGGAGGCATATGGGGGCTAATCATAGGAGGTATAAGTGGGCTAATCATAGGAGGCATATGGGGGCTAATCATAGGAGGCATATGGGGGCTAATCATAGGAGGCATATGGGGGCTAATCATAGGAGGCATATGGGGGCTAATCATAGGAGGCATATGGGGGCTAATCATAGGAGGTATATGTGGGCTAATCATAGGAGGCATATAGGGGCTAATCATAGGAGGCATATGGGGGCTAATTATAGGAGGCATATGGGGGCTAATTGAAGGCATATGGGGGCTAATTAGAGGCATATGGGGGCTAATTAGAGGCATAATGGAGCTAATGAGGCATAATGGCTTATAATGGGGGCTAATTAGGCATATGGGAGCCAACGAGGCATATGGGAGCTAATAAGAGGCATAATGTGGGCTAATGAGGCATAATGGCTTATAACGGGGGCTAATGAGGCATAAGGGCTGATATGGGGGCTAATGAGGCATAAGGGCTGATATGGGGGCTAATGAGGCATAAGGGCTGATATGGGGGCTAATGAGAGGCATAAGGGCTGATATGGGGGCTAATGAGAGGCATGGGGGCTGATATGTGGGTGATAAGAGGCATAATGGGGGCTAATAAGAGGAATAATGGGGGCTAATGAGGCATAAGGGCTTATAATGGGGGCTAATGAGGCATAAGGGCTTATAATGGGGGCTAATGAGGCATAAGGGCTGATATGGGGGTTAATGAGAGGCATGGGGGCTGATATGGGAGTGATGAGAGGCATAATGAGGGCTAATGAGAGGCATAATAAGGGTCATCCATAGATGCCCCCATAACAGTGTGTCTTCCACAGATCCACCATAACAGTACGCCTGCGCACTGACGAGAGACAGAAAGAAGGGGAAAGAATCCGCGGAAGCAAGCAGAGGACGGCACAGCAGACTGAATAGCTTCTTTTGTAAGTAAATTGTTTTATTATAAATGTATCCCTGCATACCGCAATTCTCTCGTATTTTGTAATCTTATTTATATATACTTATTTTGTTTTTGCCCCCCCATTTTTGACTGTGGCATCTTTGTGCCCCCCCTATATATTGTTCCCAGAGTCGCCACTGACAGCAAATACAGACTTTTCCATCTTAGCATACAACTTATTCTCTCTTAGGATCTGTAACACCTGTCTCACATGATCCTGATGAGTCTCCATATCAGGCGAATATACTTAAATTACTCTCACCGGTAATATGTTTTCCATGAGCCCATGACAGCACCTGTGAGAGATTCTCCCCCTTCCGGAAAGGAAACAGGAACTTTCCAGATCTTTAAATTGGTCCACTGCCTTCCACCACTCAGTATTTGACAAGATTCCTGGGACCAGCAATACACCTATATACAGTGAAACTAAGAACACAAGCAAAAAACAAACACAAGAAAAATTGCGCCAAATATATGCCCAGGCATATCTCCTCTTTGGCACAACACTAAAATATAGATTTCTCTCTTTTTTTTTTTGCAATATATATATACACTCACCTAAAGAATTATTAGGAACACCTGTTCTATTTCTCATTAATGCAATTATCTAGTCAACCAATCACATGGCAGTTGCTTCAATGCATTTAGGGGTGTGGTCCTGGTCAAGACAATCTCCTGAACTCCAAAGTGAATGTCAGAATGGGAAAGAAAGGTGATTTAAGCAATTTTGAGCATGGCATGGTTGTTGGTGACAGACGGGCCGGTCTGAGTATTTCACAATCTGCTCAGTTACTGGGATTTTCACGCACAACCATTTCTAGGGTTTACAAAGAATGGTGTGAAAAGGAAAAAACATCCAGTATGCGGCAGTCCTGTGGGCAAAAATGCCTTGTGGATGCTAGAGGTCAGAGGAGAATGGGCAGACTGATTCAAGCTGATAGAAGAGCAACGTTGACTAAAATAACCACTCGTTACAACCGAGGTATGCAGCAAAGCATTTGTGAAGCCACAACACGCACAACCTTGAGGCGGATGGGCTACAACAGCAGAAGACCCCACCGGGTACCACTCATCTCCACTACAAATAGGAAAAAGAGGCTACAATTTGCACAAGCTCACCAAAATTGGACTGTTGAAGACTGGAAAAATGTTGCCTGGTCTGATGAGTCTCGATTTCTGTTGAGACATTCAAATGGTAGAGTCCGAATTTGGCGTAAACAGAATGAGAACATGTATCCATCCTCTGATGGCTAATTCCAGCAGGATAATGCACCATGTCACAAATCTCGAATCATTTCAAATTGGTTTCTTGAACATGACAATGAGTTCACTGTACTAAAATGGCCCCCACAGTCACCAGATACCAACCCAATAGAGCATCTTTGGGATGTGGTGGAACGGGAGCTTCGTGCCCTGGATGTGCATCCCTCAAATCTCCATCAACTGCAAGATGCTATCCTATCAATATGGGCCAACATTTCTAAAGAATGCTATCAGCATCTTGTTGAATTAAGGCAGTTCTGAAGGCAAAAGGCGGTCCAACACCGTATTAGTATGGTGTTCCTAATAATTCTTTAGGTGAGTGTATACATAACAAACAAGTGTGAAACAACTGAAAATATGTCATATTCTAGGTTCTTCAAAGTAGCCACCTTTTGCTTTGATTACTGCTTTGCACACTCTTGGCATTCTCTTGATGAGCTTCAAGAGGTAGTCCCCTGAAATGGTTTTCACTTCACAGGTGTGCCCTGTCAGGTTTAATAAGTGGGATTTCTTGCCTTATAAATGGGGTTGGGACCATCAGTTGCGTTGAGGAGAAGTCAGGTGGATACACAGCTGATAGTCCTACTGAATAGACTGTTAGAATTTGTATTATGGCAAGAAAAAAGCAGCTAAGTAAAGAAAAACGAGTGGCCATCATTACTTTAATAAATGAAGGTCAGTCAGCCGAAAAATTGGGAAAACTTTGAATGTAAGGGCTATTTGACCATGAAGGAGAGTGATGGGGTGCTGCGCCAGATGACCTGGCCTCCACAGTCACCGGACCTGAACCCAATCGAGATGGTTTGGGGTGAGCTGGACCGCAGAGTGAAGGCAAAAGGGCCAACAAGTGCTAAGCATCTCTGGGAACTCCTTCAAGACTGTTGGAAGACCATTTCAGGGGACTACCTCTTGAAGCTCATCAAGAGAATGCCAAGAGTGTGCAAAGCAGTAATCAAAGCAACAGGTGGCTACTTTGAAGAACCTAGAATATGACATATTTTCAGTTGTTTCACACTTGTTTGTTATGTATATAATTCCACATGTGTTAATTCATAGTTTTGATGCCTTCATAGTCATTAAAAAAAAGAAAACTCTTTGAATGAGAAGGTGTGTCCAAACTTTTGGTCTGTACTGTATATAATAAAGTTTACTTACCAAGTCTTTAATGCAGTTTGGCATCTCCCTCTGCCCACTCGTCTGGCATCAGGATTTCAGCCACTTCGTACCACGACCAAGCCTTACGGACACGGTCGTGGTACAATTCGTAACGCATGTCCCAGAGTTCGACTTTCTCCTGAATTAGCACTATCATTAGCTCAACAGAGAATGCCATGGCTGCTACCTCTCAAAATGGCTTTCTCTGTATGAAATTGATTTCTCTGTCTAGACATGGAAAGTCTGATAAAGTATAAATTTTTTTTGGGGCTGGCTCAATAAAATTGCGGACATAGATCTGCATAAATGTGGATTGCATAAGGAAATATTTCCGTAGTAATCCACATTTTTGCGGGCCCACAGCTGGAGTGCTAGAGGTTAGCAATTACAGATCTAGGACAGACCATACACACTGTAGTTGGGGGTCAAGAATTTACTTCCTGGATAGTCACCTATAGGGGCAGTAGGGTTGAATTTCTTCCTTGCTCTGTGCAGCTCTCAGTAAGGATAGCCGCTGAGGTCTATCGTGAAAGCAGCAATGAAGCCTCATCAGTCCAATATTTCATTGCTTGGCTCTGTCAATTAAAGGGGTTATCCCATCATAGTCATTGGGGCCATATGACTTGGATATGCCTGCATTGTCTGATCGGTGCGGGTCCCACCTCTTTGGAACCGCACCTACAAGGAGAACGGAGCGTAGAAAGTTGATGAGGGTGCACAGCAAATGCGCAGCCGCCCTCCATTCATTTCTATGGAGCCCCCGAAAATAGCCGAGAGCTAGGTCCTCCACAACTTTCCCCGCTCCGTTATTCTTGCTGGTGCACCATCAATGGAATAGCATTTATCTTTCTGTAGCTTTCCAATAAAGGGATTAGTCAGTTTTTTACAAAAACATTAAAAGAAAAATTTAATGTTTTTCCTAAAAACCTTAGCTCGCAAGGTCCTCATTCTCTTGCGAGTCCCTAATCTAATCTAACAATATGGGAACTAACTATCTAAAAATTTTAATTTAAATACATTTAAATAACTGAAACCCATAAATTATCTATGAGTGCCACGAATGCTGTCCAGCTGCCATGATAATGCACCCTCTGTACTAATGAAGTAATCAGCAAAGTGTTCTCGAACTGTTAGTCCAGAAGATCCAGGTCTTCCATGCTGATTATGGTCTAATCCAACACATGTGGGTGTCGGAAAAGGGACCACTTCAGGTTCTGAGGGTGCATCATGAATCCTGGTGAAGTTGTGTAAAATTACACATGCCTGTATCACCAGGGTGGAATTTTGCGACTCATTTGCAAGGATGCCATGAACAATCTCCGTTTATTGGAAAGTATTCCGAAAGCACATTCAACATATTGACGTGCACGAGACAGACGATAATTGAATATGCGTTTCTGGTCATCCAAATCGCGTCGGGGAAAAGCTCGCCTTATATGTGGAGATAATGCAAACCCTTCATCTGCCATGATTACAAATGGAGCGACTGAAGCAGAATAACCTGGTAGTCATCTGGGCTCTGACAAGGCAAGTTGATTGGCGCAAAGCCATTCATCCATTCTAGAAGAACAGAAGATGCGGGAGTTAGCTGTGCTTCCATAAACCCCAATATCAACAATAATAAATCTATAATTACTGTCAACCAAGGCCAACAGCACTACAGAAAAATATTGTTTGAAATTAAAATATTGTGACCCTGAGTGAGGTGGCTTCTTTACACGAATGTGCTTGCCATCCAATGCCCCTATGCAGTTAGGAAACTGCGCAAATTGATAAATCCCATCAGCAATTCTAAGCCAATCTTCTGCCTTGGGTTGGGGAGTCGCTGCCAGATAAGTTGACATGTGTGACAGACGATCCCAGATATCGTTGAGATTCCCAGCAGATACTCATAATGCAATGAAGCAAAAGAGTTCCCAGTGGCAAGGAACCTGTGAAGAGAAAAAATACAATTATTATTTAAGTTTAAATTAAGGATAGACAAATAACCTTACCTCAACGTGAGTAGAAGTCTTTCTTCAGGTGAAATGCTGCGCCTCATGTTTGTGTCCTGGAAAGTAAGTCCAGAACGTAGAGACACAAGCAACATATCAAATGTACCAACTGACATACGGCAGTAACCCTGAAATTTATCAGGGTGCTGCCACAAGTCAAAGTATAAAGTATGAATGTAGCCCTTCTGTAGGCGCTGGGAGACAATGGGATGAACCCACTGCCTCCTCCTTCTAGGTTCTTCAGACAGCATAGCTGGCTGCCGTCCAAATCTCAGAGAAATTAGCCAGTACAGAAGATCCTTTCGTACATTAGCCATAATAACACAAAGAAATAAAGTCCGAAACAGATGCCGACCAAGCACAAGTTTCCCACAAAGCTCTCTGTGTAGTCAAAGCAAGAGAAAATGGCGCAAATGCAATCTGACAGGATTTTTTTATATACATGTCACTTTTTTTTTTATTCACCTCAGAAATCTTTATATAACATATTAACCCCTTAAGAACCAGGCTCATTTTCACCTTAAGGACCAGGACATTTTTTGCAAATCTGACCAGTGTCACTTTATGTGTGAATAACTTTAAAACGCTTTGACTTATCCAGGCCATTCTGAGATTGTTTTTTCGTCACATATTGTACTTCATAACACTGGTAAAATGCAGTAAAAAAAAATACATTTTATTTATAAAAAAATTCTAAATTTACAATTTTTTTTTGAAAAATTAGCTAATTTCCAAATGTCAATTCTTTACTTTTATAATAGCATGGCATGGTGTGAGGGTTGTTTCCTCCTCATCGACACCTCCCCTTTTGTGGATCGCCTCATCTGGTATGGACGGTACATCGATGACCTGCTCATGGTATGGTCTGGTGGTGTGGTGTCCATACCAGAGTTGGTTGCATACTTCAATTGTAGCTTGGATCCAATTCAATTTATTTTTCACTTTGATACCATAGAAATTCAATTCCTGGACTTGTGCCTGAGGGGCAACTCCACAGCTGGAAGGGTTAACACATCCACTTACCGCAAAGAACTAGCGGGCAACACCACGTTATTTGCACGCTCATGCCACCCACCCCATACCATCCGGAATATTCCAAAGGGAGAGTTGATACGGGCACGTCGCAATTGTTCAGATTTGGACATTTACAATAAGGAAGCCTCTGAAATACGAACTAGGCTGTTGCGCAGGGCATATACACCCGGCAACATAGAACAAGCTAACAAACTTGTGTCTGATATGGATAGAAACCAGTTGGTATTTCCGGGGCTTCGCACGTATCAGACTCTGGTCAATGCTCCGAATAAGGATAAATACACTACCCACTTTGTAACACAGTATAGTCATGAATTTCCAGAGATATGTAAAATCATGAAGAAATATTTTCATATTTTAAACTATGACGGGCAGTGGGCAAATGTGGTATCTGATGGCATGAGATGCGTTGCTAAAAGAGCTCCTACTGTAGGTAACTTAATCAGCCTAAGTTTTTTTACTGAGGGAAAATGCAGACAACCAACATGGCTTTGTTCCAAAGGCAGCTTCAGATGCGGACACCGCAAATGCATTTGTTGTGATCACATGGTCATTGATAAGGTCGTCAGGTCCACAGTAGATGATAAAATGTTCAATATACAATTGCATATTAATTGTGCAGCGTACTCAAGTTAGGTGTAATAGTGTTCCTGGGTGTTGTAGTGCAATAGACACTAACCTGAGACGGCTGACTCTCTGCAAGGGCAGGTGATGATGAGAAATGTTCGTGACGCCAGTGCCAATTAAACGGTGGCACGCCGTTTGCTGATAGCAGGAATAATTGAGGAACCACGTGATGTTAAAGCAGAACTCAAACTTTAGTAGTCATCATATAGGGACATTAACGGAAACGCAGTTCCTTTGCAGACAGTTGATTTTCAATACAGTTGATGCAGGCAATATATGTATAGCAAGGTGACTTCAGAGTGTTAAACACAGGACTTGTAGTACAGGCAGCTTGCACTCTATTCCTGACTGATCCTGGAACATATAAACTCTTCTCCAAGGCCCAATGCCCTAGCTCTGGCGTATATCCTTGGTTTTATCTTTATCAAGTACCTCCTCTGTTGTCTTGAGTACCTCTTGCTTTTCTGAGCTTGCCTCTGTCTCTCTCTCAGCTTCCTCAGCCTCTAGAAACTTCTGAACTGAGGTGTTCCTGCTTCTGCATAGATGAACTCAGGAGGGGAACCTTCTCTTTGAATCTGGAACCCAGTTACAGGGACTGCAATACCCTCTCCTGGTCTGCAGGCTTCCGGCCTGGACTTGACTCTGACATAGTCTAAACTCCAACTGCTGTAGACTGGCTTTAGACTAGACTGACCTTCCTTTCCCTGACTGGGCCTTATATAAACTAGGGCTCCCTAGCTCCCTCTAGTGACTAAGAGCTGAAATGACACCCCTAGCAGGCCTGTACATGCAAGTTTCACAGTAACAGGGAAATACATAGCATTACATTACATTACATTTTATAAAGATAACTTATACCAACTTCCCCATGAATAAGGGGGACGACAGCACACAAGTGACCCTCCTGTAGTGACGGGCATTACAGTCCCCATACACTACAATTGCAACTCCAAATATGTGGTATACCTGATTACCTGTGAATCATGTTCACTACAATATGTAGGCTGCACAATTAACCCTCTGAAGAATAGGATACGGAAGCACATCTCGGACATACCGCATTATAAGAGCCGCAATGTCTCAGCCGCGAGTCTTCACTTTGCGGTACTACATGCTGGGGACACATCTGGTTTAAAAGTGCAGGGTATAGAGAGGGTCTTTCTACCACCTAGAGGGGGGGACCACAGAAGAAAACTTTTGAACAGAGAGGCCTTTTGGATTTTCCAATTGGGATCCCGCCAGCCATCAGGTCTCAATAAACGCCATGACCTTATATTACAGTATTAGAAAATTAAAATGGATGGATGAGAGGGGCACACCGACAACTAGAATCACAATGCAGACCAGCCAGTATGTGAATAAGCTATTTATTAGCAACTCAATAAAATAAAATAAAATAAAATAAAATGAGGATCCTCAAAAATCAATCATTTGAAACATACACTTTATAAAACATATAAAACCAAGGTGGTAGTATCGTAAGATACAACAATGACACTGATGGATAATAATGTTAGCTGATTGTAGCAGGTTTTTCTAGGAAACAATTCAGGTACGCAGGTCTATTGCGCAATGTCTCTCTTGTTACTAAAAGTTCAGGCTAAGCCGATATTTGTAAGTACATGTAGAGTCTTTGTGGTGTTAAATCTTCACAGCATATAACAAAGAATCTGCTGTTAAACTGTACTGTATATGGACACACTACTCACAGTTTCGGTGTAATGAGGCGGCCGATCACTTGTGCTTGGCGTGGCGTCCCACGTGGTACAGCACCGATGGTCTGATTTTGGATCCGCTTATTTATACTGATGAGTAGATCTCCAGAACAATGCAAACAATAGGTATAGGCGCCGGGGTCAAGTGTTTGTCAAGACCCAATAAGTTATTCGGCGTTGCTGTGTGTCTTTTATCCAAACACAAGAAATCCTATGTTTTCTTCCTGTGCGCTGTGTGGAAGCGCTTCTGAAGATTCAAAGACGATGCGCAGATGATAGCCTGCGGTTTCTTTCTTTCCTCGAGACTGTGTACACCAGACGCGTTTCGGAGTTGACAGTGACTCCTTCCTCAGTGAGGAAGGAGTCACTGTCAACTCTGAAACGCGTCTGGTGTACACAGTCTCGAGGAAAGAAAGAAACCGCAGGCTATCATCTGCGCATCGTCTTTGAATCTTCAGAAGCGCTTCCACACAGCGCACAGGAAGAAAACATAGGATTTCTTGTGTTTGGATAAAAGACACACAGCAACGCCGAATAACTTATTGGGTCTTGACAAACACTTGACCCCGGCGCCTATACCTATTGTTTGCATTGTTCTGGAGATCTACTCATCAGTATAAATAAGCGGATCCAAAATCAGACCATCGGTGCTGTACCACGTGGGACGCCACGCCAAGCACAAGTGATCGGCCGCCTCATTACACCGAAACTGTGAGTAGTGTGTCCATATACAGTACAGTTTAACAGCAGATTCTTTGTTATATGCTGTGAAGATTTAACACCACAAAGACTCTACATGTACTTACAAATATCGGCTTAGCCTGAACTTTTAGTAACAAGAGAGACATTGCGCAATAGACCTGCGTACCTGAATTGTTTCCTAGAAAAACCTGCTACAATCAGCTAACATTATTATCCATCAGTGTCATTGTTGTATCTTACGATACTACCACCTTGGTTTTATATGTTTTATAAAGTGTATGTTTCAAATGATTGATTTTTGAGGATCCTCATTTTATTTTATTTTATTTTATTGAGTTGCTAATAAATAGCTTATTCACATACTGGCTGGTCTGCATTGTGATTCTAGTTGTCGGTGTGCCCCTCTCATCCATCCATTTTAACAATCAAACCATTTTAAAAGATTGGGGATATCTTTTTTAGGGGGAGCACCCATTCCATGCTAATAGAGGGTGAGCCAATCCAATCAACCAAATCCAGTATTAGAAAATTGCTTTTTTTTCTCCTGTACTGCATATTCATCTACTGTTGTGTCCATTTCAGTTTTCTGTCTGTTATGTCTGTTATATCTACACTGAAACATTTATCCAGCCGTATGTGACAATGTTTATGGATGCGCTGTTTTCTTTCCACGACTTTTAATCACCAAGCCATACTTTGTATTTTGCATTTTTTAACTGAGGAACTGTGGGACCTCCCCCTGATACCTCCCCCTCCCAGGTGATCAGTATCAGTCTGTGATCAGACAGGGATTTATCAGGGGGTGCTCCCACAGCATTTTGTGTTTGTCATGAAGAAGGACCCTGATGCTATAGAGGTCTGAAACACGTCACTTGTTGCACGTTGCTGTGTGGAATTTTATAACCGCTGTAATAAAGAAGCCACATATTCACACCTGACCTGAGCTGGACTTCCTTTCCATTTAAACTGTTCACACATTCCCGCATCCAGGTGCGGCGTTCGTGCCCGGAGGGTGTCGTGGAGCAGGTGAGAGCTGCCTTACACCGAATTATCTTTATAAAATACGGCATACACATTAGGACATCGTCAGACATCATCCACAACTCCATCCTCCGTCAGGCAAAACTCCCTCCTACTTCAGACTTTAGACAAAACTCCGTCCTCCCTCATCCAAAACTCCATCAGACCTCAGACAAAACTCCGTCCTCCCTCATCCAAAACTCTGTCCTCCCTCAGACATCAGTCAAAACTCCATCAGACCTCAGACATCAGCCAAAACTCCGTCGTCCCTCATCCAAAACTCCGTCGTCCCTCATCCAAAACTCCGTCGTCCCTCATCCAAAACTCCGTCGTCCCTCATCCAAAACTCCGTCGTCCCTTATCCAAAACTCCGTCGTCCCTCAGCCAAAACTCTGTCGTCCCTCAGCCAAAACTCCGTCGTCCCTCAGCCAAAACTCCGTCGTCCCTCAGCCAAAACTCCGTCGTCCCTCAGCCAAAACTCCGTCGTCCCTCAGCCAAAACTCCGTCAGACATCAGCCAAAACTCCGTCAGACATCAGCCAAACCTCCGTCAGAAATCAGCCAAAACTCCGTCAGACATCAGCCAAACCTCCGTCAGACATCAGCCAAACCTCCGTCAGACATCAGCCAAAACTCCGTCCTCCCTAACTCAAAATACGCCCTACTACACACACTCTTCACCTCACAGAGCTGCTAGCTGCTGGAGAGGCAAAGGACCTATGATGATGTCATGACCATGTGACGAGTCACGTGTGTGGGAGGGGTCAGATGTGCACAGCAGCTGGTAGAGTGTACAGAACTGTAGCCATCAAATAGAGCTCTGTACTAGAGATGTGTGTGTAACCTGCATGTAGCAGTGTTGTGTACTGTGTAGCAGAGCTGTATGTGTAACCTGCATGTATCAGAGCGGTGTACTGTGTAGCAGAGCTGTATGTGTAACCTGCATGTAGCAGAGCTGTATGTGTAACCTAAATGTAGCAGTGCTGTGTATTGTGTAGCAGAGCTGTATGTGTAACCTGCATGTAGCAGGCTGTATGTGTAACCTGCATGTAGCAGAGCTGTGTACTGTGTAGCAGAGCTATATGTGTAACCTGCATGTACTGTGTAGCAGATCTGTATGTGTAACCTGCATGTAGCAGAGCTGTGTACTGTGTAGCAGAGCTGTATGTGTAACCTGCATGTAGCAGTGCTGTGTACTGTGTAGCAGAGCTGTATGTGTAACTTGCATGTAGCAGAGCTGAGTACTGTGTAGCAGGGCTGTATGTGTACCCTGCATGTAGCAGAGCTGTATGTGTAACCTGCATGTAGCAGAGCTGTGTACTGTGTAGCAGAGCTGTATGTGTAACCTGCATGTAGCAGTGCTGTGTACTGTGTAGCAGATCTGTATGTGTACCCTGCATGTAGCAGAGCTGTGTACTGTGTAGCAGAGCTGTATGTGTAACCTGCATGTAGCAGAGCTGTGTACTGTGTAGCAGAGCTGTATGTGTAACCTGCATGTAGAAGAGCTGTGTACTGTGTAGCAGAGCTGTATGTGTAACCTGCATGTAGCAGAGCTGTATGTGTAACCTGCATGTAGCAGAGCTGTGTACTGTGTAGCAGAGCTGTATGTGTAACCTGCATATTGCAGTGCTGTGTATTGTGTAGCAGATCTGTATGTGTACCCTGCATGTAGCAGAGCTGTGTACTGTGTAGCAGAGCTGTATGTGTAACCTGCATGTAGCAGAGCTGTATGTGTAACCTGCATGTAGCAGAGCTGTGTACTGTGTAGCAGAGCTGTATGTGTAACCTGTATGTAGCAGAGCTGTATGTGTAACCTGCATGTAGCAGAGTTGTGTACTGTGTAGCAGAGCTGTATGTGTAACCTGCATGTAGCAGAGATGTGTACTGTGTAGCAGAGCCATATGTGTAACCTGCATGTAGCAGAGCTGTGTACTGTGTAGTAGAGCTGTATGTGTAACCTGCATGTAGCAGAGCTGTATGTGTAACCTGCATGTAGCAGAGCTGTGTACTGTGTAGCAGAGCTGTATGTGTAACCTGCATGTAGCATAGTTGTATGTGTAACCTGCATGTAGCAGTGCTGTGTACTGTGTAGCAGAGCTGTATGTGTAACCTGCATGTAGCAGAGCTGTGTACTGTGTAGCAGAGCTGTATGTGTAACCTGCATGTAGCAGAGCTGTGTACTGTGTAGCAGAGCTGTATGTGTAACCTGCATATTGCAGTGCTGTGTACTGTGTAGCAGATCTGTATGTGTACCCTGCATGTAGCAGAGCTGTGTACTGTGTAGCAGAGCTGTATGTGTAACCTGCATGTAGCAGAGCTGTATGTGTAACCTGCATGTAGCAGAGCTGTACAGTACAGACCAAAAGTTTGGACACACCTTCTCATTCAAAGAGTTTTCTTTATTTTCATGACTATGAAGGCATCAAAACTATGAATTAACACATGTGGAATTATATACATAACAAGCAAGTGTGAAACAACTGAAAATATGTCATATTCTAGGTTCTTCAAAGTAGCCACCTGTTGCTATGATTACTGCTTTGCACACTCTTGGCATTCTCTTGATGAGCTTCAAGAGGTAGTCCCCTGAAATGGTTTTTACTTCACAGGTGTGCCCTGTCAGGTTTAATAAGTGGGATTTCTTGCCTTATAAATGGGGTTGGGACCATCAGTTGCATTGAGGAGAAGTCAGGTGGATACACAGCTGATAGTCCTAGTGAATAGACTGTTAGAATTTGTATTATGGCAAGAAAAAAGCAGCTAAGTAAAGAAAAACGAGTGGCCATCATTACTTTAAGAAATGAAGGTCAGTCAGTCAGCCGAAAAATTGGGAAAACTTTGAAAGTAAGGGCTATTTGACCATGAAGGAGAGTGATGGGGTGCTGCGCCAGATGACCTGGCCTTCACAGTCACCGGACCTGAACCCAATCGAGATGGTTTGGGGTGAGCTGGACCGCAGAGTGAAGGCAAAAAGGCCAACAAGTGCTAAGCATCTCTGCTTTTCATACTTACCTTCCTTGAGTGCGACGTTCACTTCCTGGATTCTTCTCCGGGCCGTGCTTGCGCAGAAGACTGAAGATTTTCTCCCGGCCGGGCCGCTCAATGTCCTGAACGCGCACGCCGCCGATCATGTGCCATGGTGACTTATTCCTGGCCTGTATAGTACAGAGTCGGCGTGCGCGTTCGCGGCTCTGTACTATACTGGCCAGGAAGAAGTCATCATGGTGCATGCGCGGCGGCATGCGCGTTCAGGACATTGTGCGGCCCGGCCGGGAGAGGATCATTAGTCTTCTGCGCAAGCGCGGCCCGGCGGGATTCGACAGGAGAGGTGGCAGTAACCAGGGGAGACCAAAGACAACATCAGGTAAGAGGTGACTTATTTTCTAAAAAAGGGTAGAATTGGGTAATAAAATGTATTTAGAAAAATGATCACTGTCAAATCATTAACAGATTTAACAGTGATCATTAAGATGAGAATACCCCTTTAACCATTGTTCAGAGAATATGAATGATAACACGTATACTTTTCTCTCACTCATGGTTAGTGGTCAGCTGAAGCCATTTATGTCAAACAACTGTGCTTACTCTTTATAAATCATAATCACAACACAAACTCCCCAAATGACCCTGATCAGAAGTTTTCACACCCCAGTTCTTAATACCATGTATTGCCCCCTTTAACATCAATGACAGCTTGAAGTCTTTTGTGGTAGTTGTGGATGAGGCTCTTTATTTTCTCAGATGGTAAAACTGCCCATTCTTCCTGTTGAAAAAAAAAAAGCAATTCCACCACAGTTTTACGGCATTTTTATTTACGACATTCGATGCGCGATGAAACTGACTGGTTACTTTTATTCTACAGGAATAAACAGAATAAAATAAAAATCTGATTTAATTTTTTGTCGCCATATTTTGAGCCCTATAACTTTTTTGTAATTATGTGTACGGAGCTGGGTGGGGGCTCATTTTTTGCGGGGCAATCTGAACTTTTCACTGATACCATTCTGGGGTGTTTAAGACTTTTTGATCACTTTTTATTTAAATTTTTGTAGCAAATGAAGCGACCAAAAACGGCGAATCGGACATTTAGACTCTTTCTTTCTCTGTTTTGCTGTTTGCCTTATGTGGAATATATTTTTATACAATGGGTGTTTTTACACATTGCGACACCCATGATGTGTATTTTTTTAGTTCAATTATTTTATTTTGGGAAAAGGGGGGGTGATCTGAATTTTTATGTTTTTTTTTTACACTTTTTTATAGTTCCCAGGTTACACACACATCTCTGTAACACAGTACACAGCCCTGCTACATGCGTTTAGACACACTGCTCTATATACACAGTACACAGCTCTGCTACATGCAGGTTATACACATACAGCTCTGCTACACAGTACACAGCTCTGCTACACAGTACACAGCTCTGCTACATGCAGGTTACACATACATCTCTGCTACACAGTACACAGCTCTGCTACATGCAGGGTACACATACAGCTCTGCTACACAGTACACAGCACTGCTACATGCAGGTTACACATACAGCTCTGCTACATGCAGGTTACACATACAGCTCTGCTACACAGTACACAGCTCTGCTACATGCAGGCTACACATACAGCTCTGCTACATGCAGGTTACACATACAGCTCTGCTACACAGTACACAGCTCTGCTACATGCAAGTTACACATACAGCTCTGCTACACAGTACACAGCACTGCTACATGCAGGTTACACATACAGCTCTGCTACACAGTACACAGCTCTGCTACATGCAGGTTACACATACAGCTCTGCTACACAGTACACAGCACTGCTACATGCAGGTTACACATACAGATCTGCTACACAGTACACAGCTCTGCTACATGCAGGTTACACATACAGCTCTGCTACATGCAGGTTACACATACAGCTCTGCTACACAGTACACAGCTCTGCTACATGCAGGTTACACATACAGCTCTGCTACACAGTACACAGCTCTGCTACATGCAGGTTACACATACAGCTCTACTACACAGTACACAGCACTGCTACATGCAGGTTACACATACAGCTCTGCTACACAGTACACAGCTCTGCTACATGCAGGTTACACATACAGCTCTGCTACATGCAGGTTACACATACAGCTCTGCTACACTGTACGCAGCTCTGCTACATGCAGGGTACACATACAGCTCTGCTACATGCAGGTTACACATACAGCTCTGCTACACAGTACACAGCACTGCTACATGCAGGTTACACATACAGCTCTGCTACATGCAGGTTACACATACAGCTCTGCTACACAGTACACAGCTCTGCTACATGCAGGTTACACATACAGCTCTGCTACATGCAGGTTACACTTACAGCTCTGCTACATGCAGGTTACACATACAGCTCTGCTACATGCAGGTTACACATACAGCTCTGCTACACAGTAAACAGCTCTGCTATATGCAGGGTACACATACAGCTCTGCTACATGCAGGTTACACATACAGCTCTGCTACACAGTACACAGCTCTGCTACATGCAGGTTACACATACAGCTCTGCTACACAGTACACAGCTCTGCTACATGCAAGTTACACATACAGCTCTGCTACACAGTACACAGCACCTCTACATACAGGTTACACATACAGCACTGCTACACAGTACACAGCTCTGCTACATGCAGGTTACACATACAGCTCTGCTACACAGTACACCGCTCTGCTACATGCAGGTTACACATACAGCTATGCTACACAGTACACAACACTGCTACATGCAGGTTACACACACATCTCTAGTACAGAGCTCTATTTGATGGCTACAGTTCTGTACACTCTACCAGCTGCTGTGCACATCTGACCCCTCCCACACACGTGACTCGTCACATGGTCATGACATCATCATAGGTCCTTTGAGTTTTGGATGAGGGACGACGGAGTTTTGGATGAGGGACGACAGAGTTTTGGATGAGTGACGACGTAGTTTTGGATGAGGGACAACAGAGTTTTGGATGAGGGACGACAGAGTTTTGACTGATATCTGAGGTCTGATGGAGTTTTGGCTGATGTCTGAGGGAGGACGGAGTTTTGGATGAGGGAGGACGGAGTTTTGTCTGAGGTCTGATGGAGTTTTGGATGAGGTAGAAGGGAGTTTTGCCTGACGGAGGATGGAGTTGTGGATGATGTCTGACGATGTCCTAATATGTATGCCGTAATGCTGATCATTTTCAGCAGCTGGACAACTCCTTTAAGATAATTTGTCTTACTGGGTGTTTTATGTACCATGTGTGGATATATTTAGAGATGAGCGAATTTTTCAAAAATTCTAATCGGTCGGTTCGGCAAATTTTTTGAAAAGATTTGGTTCGATCTGAATTTATTTGCTGTGAATTTCGTTAAACGGCTATTTCCTGGCTGCAGAGAGCCTTTATAGTGGTGTAGAACACTGTGCCTTGCAGTAACACGCATAGGGAGTCTGCTGTGGTAGTGAAATAATACTGTGAGTCTGTATGACAGGCAGGTGACAGGCGTTGCTTTTAGAATCACTGCACACTTCACTTATTTGGGCAGTCACGGGGCCAAAATTTACCAAATAACTCACGTATGAACTCAGCCTTACAGGTCTTTGTTAGCGTCAAGAAGAAGCGCACTCCTTTTACACTGTCTCCAGCTGATTCCACATAGATGTCTACAGAACCTGTTCTATTAAACTCTTAAACAAGTAGAGCTGGTGTCAGCAGCAGAGAGGGTGTCAGCAGTAAGTTTCTGTTTCTGATTATTTTGCCCTTCCTCTGATCCGTCAGAACAATAACACCCAAAAAATTGATCCTGTCTGTTGAGCATCCGCCTTCACTCGGTCAGTAATCCATCAGTATTGCTAATGCAAAAAAAAAACAGTAGTGGATCCAAAACAGAGATGACACGTGAATGGAATATTTGCATTTCTTCTGTGTTTTGAACCCACTCCTGCTTTTGGCTACCAAATCACAAGCCAATTCTGATGAGACCATACAGGCATTACAGCTGCTACACAGACAGGATCCGTTGTGCGTCTCATTTTTCCTTCCTTCGGACATATCTGAAGAAGGGTCAAATAAATTATGATTAGAGACAAGCGAATCGGAGCTGACGAAGTTGAATTCGATCCGAATTTCAGGAAAAATTTGATTCGCAATGAATGCGAATTTCCTCACGCTTCATTGTAACGAATTGCATTTTTCCTAAAATGGCTGCTGCATGTGTGAGGACATGGAGAAAGGAAGTCTGAAAAGGTGTGATCACCCAGACTGACATGCATGCAGCCAATCAGCAGCCAGCCAGCCCTGTGATGTCACAGCCCTACAAATACGGCGGCCATCTTAGAGTCAGACATTTTCCAGCGTTCTGAGTGCAGGGACAGAGAATGCTCTAAGGACAGCAATTGGAAAAACCTCATTGTGAAAAAAAAAAACTGAAAAAAAACATTTATAAGTGCAGGGAAAGGATAGGGAGGAATCATTTCACAGCATCTTAGTGCAGGGAGAGACATCAGAAGACGCTAGGGACAGTGCCAGAAAAGCTATTTACAAGTGCAGGGAAAGATTATTTGGGGATCCAAATAGCCATTATACAGCTCTGTCATTCCAGCAATTTGTTCTTGTTACTGGGGTGCAAGTGCTATGTTGAAAAGCCTTTAGTGGCCTATTATAGTACAAAAAGAAAAAAATATACACACTTCAATGTTGCAGTTATTTGTGGCGAAAGCGTTTAGTGGCCTATTTCAGTAAAAAAAAATATATATATATTCTCAGCTCACTTCTGCAGTTATATGTGTTGAAAGTGTTTTGTGGTCTATTACAGTACAAAAAGAAAAATATATGCACACTTCACTGTTGCAGTTATTTGTGGCAAAAGCGTTTAGTGGCCTAATTCAGTACAAAAAGAAAAATATATTCTCAGTTAAATTCTGCAGTTATGTGGTGCAAGCGTTTAGTAGCCTATTTCAGTACAGAAAAAAAATATGAAGAAATCGATGGAAAATCCAGCTCTAACAACAGAGGATACTTTATTTGCAGTGCGGTAAAAACTTCCAACTCACAGATGCAAGAATTAGTCTACGCGTTTCGGACCCTCACATTTCGGTCCTTAATCATGACATTAATAACATATATTAAACAGTTTCCTATATACTCCTCTTACACCTATCCGTAATAATTAAGCTGTCACATGATCGGAAACTAATTAATAAAATCAGAACACATGATATTCTTTAATAAAACATCCACAATCTCATAAAATCAAAGATCAAAACAATGCAATAATCAACGGAAATTTTTTGTCAGTGGCACTGTAAGATCAAATCGTATCTTTTATTCAAACCTGTAGAAAAGTACGTACCTACCTGAAACATCCAAAAAGCATCTCTATTGAGAAGCTTTATCCGATGGTCTCCACCCCGCAGGGGTGCTGTAACCCTTTCTATGCCCTGTGCAATTAGAGCTTAAGAATCACCTCCATGCACCAGGGCAAAGTGTAGACTAGCGGCAGAGACATTTCGCATTTTAAAGTGAGGTATATCAGAGATATGCTTTCTTATCCTGGTTTTAATTTCATTTGTTGTACAACCTACATATTGATGTGAACAAAGCTCACATGTAATTAAGTATACAGCAAATTTAGTATTACAATTGAGATAGGCTTTAACCTCAAATTTCTTGCGATTTGCCGTAGACTCGATGGACGGCCCGAGCGCAGACTACTGTATCCAGTGCGCCTGTGCGAGATTACGGCGCTTCTCTGCAATTACACAGCGGCAAGTGAAGTGAATAAATTAGCTAGGAGGCGCCCACAGCAAGAATGCGCTCTACGCGGTGGCGTGCTTTGCTTATGGGTGGCGCCGGCCCTGCCCCTGCACATGCTCCTGATGTCCTTTCTTGGACTGCTGCAGCTCTTGACTGAACTGTTCCCATTCGTGGTCATGTCCAGATACTTCCTCCTTTGCTTTGCTGGGCTCCTTCAGCAGAGCATGCTTGCCCCTGCTCGCTTATTTTACATGCATCTGGTTCACTTCTTCCTTCTTTCCAGCAGTAGTTTCTCCAGCTACAGTGGCAGTTTCAGAGACCTCTGCTTCTTTAGTGGCTTTTTCCACTTCGGCTGCCGCTCCCTTTGTCTTAACGTTGGTCTCTGCAGCACCTGGGGACTTCACGTCCACCAACACATCGGCCTTAACTTCTTCAGCCTTTGTCTTCTTGGAGTCTCCAGTCTCTTTGACAGCCTTCTCATCCTTCTCGGACATGGCACCATACACTTGCCCTCTTAACTTTTCTCCCTCTTTCTCATCGAGGAAGGAGGCTCGGGGGACACAGGGGTCTTCAGCAGACTCCTCGTCTTCTGGCATTTTCTCCAGAGGCTCACCCAAGACACTGTTCTCCTTTTAAGGAGGAGTCAGGAGAGCCAGCCTATCGTAATTGCCAGGATCCAAAAACTGATCGTTTACCTCCTCGTACTTCTTCCCCAGCAGGCTGCTGGCTATTTGGAAGGCCTTGTAGGCAGAGGGGATGTTTTCCAGGCCCGGGCTACACTCTACCACGGGTCTGTGGTCTTTGGCATCCACATCAGCCCCATCAACTGGTTCAGCAGAAGCATCTTCCATCTTCTCTGCCTCAGCCAGCACCGCAGTGCCACCATCTCCAGACCCATTCTTAATAGGCTCTAAATTGGACTTCTCCAACTCATAGATGTTCTTCCCGATATCATCCTTTGAGCTCATGAGATCCTCTATCTCTGCTCTGAGTTTCTTGTTCAGCCTCTCAAATTCAGCCTGCTCCTTAAGCACTTCTTCAAGGGCTCTAGCCAAAGGAGAGGGCCTTGGTCTCCTTCTCCCAAGCATCAGTCTCGGTCACGTTTTTCATCATATCGAGCCGAGATGTATTTCTTTTCAGCCAGGAGCTGGTCAAACTTCTTCTGTTTCTTCTCTAGGTTAGACATAATTTGCTTCTGGTGGTCCAGGTCCACCATAAGATCATCCAATTCTCGCTGAAGTATGTTCTTGGTTTTCTCCAACTTTTTGTATGTCAGACCCTTTTTTTCCAAGCACTGAACCATCAACTCCATGTTTTTCAACAGTTTCTTTTCAGCTTTTCGCACAAGCTTGTGGGAAGTGCCCGGCTTTTGGGCCTCTGGTTCCAGCTACTCCTCGCTCGGCACTGCTGCATCAGATGTAGGAGTATCACCATTCTCTTTCTGGCTCTCCTCCTTTGACCCTTCAGAAGCCTTCTTCAGTTGCTCTGTGAAGACAGCTAGTCCCTTCTCTAACGTTTCTAGGAAGAGTGTGGAGAGAGAGAGAGGTCATCCTTGTCACGGAACCATGAACCAGACGTACAACAAGAGATAAATGAAAATAAGAAGGCTTTATTGAAAATAAAGCTGTAAAGCAAAAGTCCAAACGGATGGTGAAACCGAGCAGAGTCTTTGCGAAGCCAGAGGTCAGGAACCAGAAGGGTAGTCAGACGAAGCCAGGATCAGGAACCAGAAGCAGCAGCAGTCTTAGAAGCATGTGAACACAAGAGGACCAAGCAAGGAACTGAAGCCACAGACCTCCTATATATATGAGCTAGGCATCCAGCTCCTCCCAGGGGAAGGAGGAGCCGCAGGGTGGAAGGCTACAAGAAACCCAGAAACCAAGATGGCCGCCAGCACATGTCAAACGAAGGAGAGCAGCAAGCAGGTAAGACCATGACAGTACCTCCCCCTCAAGGGCCCCTCCTCCGCGGAGCACAAAACGGTTTCTGAGGGAAGCGTGCGTGGAAGGCTCGGAGCAAGGCAGGAGCATGGACATCTGCGGAGGGAACCCAGGAACGCTCCTCTGGACCATAACCACGCCAATGGACCAAAAACTGCAACCGACCGTGGACCAGGCGTGAGTCCAGGATATTGCTCACCTCATATTCCTCACGATTGCCCACTTGGACCGGACGAGGCCGAGGAACCGAGGAAGTGAAACGATTACGCACCAGTGGCTTCAACAGGGAGACATGAAACACGTTGGAGATCCGCATGCCAGGAGGAAGCGCAAGGGCATAGGCTACCGGGTTTACCCTGCGAAGCACTCGGAAGGGACCAACAAAGCGAGGCGCCAGCTTGGGAGTGGGCACTCGAAGGTTGAGGTTGCGGGTGGACAACCATACACGGTCTCCGACCTGGTAGGAAGGAGCAGGCGCTCGTCTGCGATCAGCCTGGAGTCTCTGGCGCTGCGCAGAGACCTCAAGGGACTTCTGGATCTGTACCCAAGAAGCACGTAGGACGGAAAGGTGATCCTCCACAGCCGGAATATCCTGGGGAGAGAATACCTCCGGTAACACGGCAGGTTGGAACCCATAATTGGCCATGAAGGGAGACGTCCCAGAGGAAGAGTTCACCGCCGTGTTCCTGGCAAACACAGCCCAAGGCAGGAGGTCAACCCAATTGTCTTGGTGATCGGAGACATAGCAACGAAGGAATTGCTCCAAGGCCTAATTGGATCGTTCTGCGGCCCCATTGGACTGAGGGTGGTAGGCCGAGGAGAAGGAGAGATGAATCCCCAACTGGGAGCAAAAGGCGCGCCAGAATCTGGACACAAACTGACTCCCCCGATCCGACACAATCTCCTTAGGCAAACCGTGCAACCGGAAGACCTCCCTGGCAAAAATCGTGGCCAACTCTTGTGCAGAGGGTAACTTCTTGAGAGGAACACAGTGGCACATTTTGGAAAACCGATCCACAATCATGAGAATGACCGTATGGCCTCGGGATGCAGGGAGGTCCACAATGAAATCCATCCCCAGGTGTGACCATGGGCGCTCCCCGGTGGCTATGGGTTGCAGAAGGCCCAACGGAAGGTGCCGAGGGGACTTACTCTGGGCACAAACGGAGCGTGCCGCTACAT